>NC_091287.1:283416876-284616876 GCF_032444005.1 Ranitomeya imitator
GGGGTTAATCAGTCACGTTTTGTGCTAGGATGATTGAACAGCTTTGGAGTGGGAGGAGTCCTGAGGATAAATACCCAGCCCTCTAGAGCATTTGAGAGTGAGTGGGTGTCACGCTCACGCCCTGACTGGTGGGCGTGAGCTCAGGGGGTTTGTGGCCCCACTGTGCCACAAACCAGACTACGCTAGAAGGGGCATGACTATGACAGCTGCCTGGGTTTTCACTGGAGCCTCTGATGGTGAGGACAGGCTTGTGCAGCAGGCAGCTGCCAGGTGCTACTCCAGGGTGCTGTCTGGCTGTGGCTGCTGATCCCACTTGGGAGACAGGAACACCAGGATTGGTGCGGGCATCAGGCAGGACTGGCAGAAGAGCACGGCTGGAACACAGACGAGTAGGCTGGCACGGCTGAGACAGGGCTGGCAGAGACACGGCGGAGAACTCAGGGCTGGCAGAGATACGGCAGGAAACAGGACTGGCTAGGACAGCAGGAACACAGGACTGGAAGGCAGGGCAGGAACGGCAGGACTGGCAGGAACACAGGATTGGGAGGCACTGCAGAGAACACAGGACTGGTTGATGTGGTGTATGAATCAGGCTGCACTCTGATGACACCCGAGTGCAGTCCTATTGTGAGTGTGATGAAGGAACAGGTAGGGACCTATACACACAGAAGATGCAGGTACGGAAACAAGCCAGAAGGAAAGGAGAATGAAGGAACAGGAAGGGACCTGTTCACACAGGAGGACCAAGTAACAAGTAGAAGGTGGAACTAAGAGAAGAGAAGGAGAAGGCAGAGCTAAGGAGGGAGCCGCAAGAGGCGGAGCCAAGGGCGGAGACGCTGGAGGCGGAGCCAAGAGCGGAGACGCTGGAGGCGGAGCCAAGAGCGGAGACGCTGGAGGCGGAGCCAAGGGCGGAGACGCTGGAGGCGGAGCCAAGAGCGGAGACGCTGGAGGAGGAGCCAAGAGCGGAGACGCTGGAGGCGGAGCCAAGAGCAGAGACAGAGCCAAGTGCAGAAACACAGGAGGCGGAGCCAGATAGTACCGCAAAGAGCGGAGCCAGATAGAACCGCAAAGAGCGGAGCCACAGAGCAAAGCCAGAGAGTGCGAAGCAAAGTCTGAGTGCAGAGCCGCAAGAGTATGGAGTGTAAGCAGACAGAAAACACAAGGAAAGAAAGCAGGGAAGGAAGCCACAGACAAGGAGACCGAGAAAAGACAAAGTACAGACAAGGCAATAGAACAAGACACAGGGACAAAGACACAGGGACCAGGATATTCTGCCTCCTGGAGGGCGGACTGCAAGATCAAGGCAATAGCACAGAGAAAAGCTCAGAGGGAGTAACTCAGAGCAAGGCCAGGCAAACTCAGCAGCTAAACACTAACTGAGCTAACACATTGCACAGGCCCAGAGCACAGGGTGGAGCTGCACTATACACAGGAGGCCTCTTGGTAATTGGTCAGGAACTGATTGGACAGGTGCACCTGATTCCTATAAGAACCAGAGAGTTCAGGCGCTGGCCCCCTATACACATAGCCATGAGGCATGCAGAGAGCAGAGACACAGAACATGGAGCTGGCATTAAAGAGAAAGCACATCATGGCCTGGAGCAGTGGGTAAGATTGTGTGAGAGATGTGAGGCCATGCTGCGATGCCAGCAGAGTTGTTACAGTGGGCCTGGAGGTGCAAGCTCTGAAGATGTGATTTTGTGCTATGGAAAGCTGGACATATGGTGATTGCAAATCTCCAGGACTGAATGGCCTCTGCTGAAGGACATTGAAGCTAAAATCTAAGCTAGCTGGGGCAAAGATTACATTTACTTTTTCTTGTGACGTGGATATACAGTACAGACCAAAAGTTTGGACACACCTTCTCGTTTAAAGATTTTTCTGTATTTTCATGACTATGAAAATTGTACATTCACACTGAAGGCATCAAACCTATGAATTAACACATGTGGAATTATATACTTAACAAAAAAGTGTGAAACAACTGAAAATATGTCTTATACTCTAGGTTTTTCAAAGTAGCCACCTTTTGCTTTGATGACTGCTTTGCACACTCTTGGCATTCTCTTGATGAGCTTCAAGAGGTAGTCACCGGGAATGGTCAACAATCTTGAAGGAGTTCCCAGAGATGCTTAGCACTTGTTGGCCCTTTTGCCTTCACTTTGTGGTCCAGCTCACCCCGAACCATCTCGATTGGGTTCAGGTCTGGTGACTGTGGAGGCCAGGTCATCTGGCGTAGCACCCCATCACTCTTCTTCTTGGTCAAATAGCCCTTACACAGCCTGGAAGTGTGTTTGGGGTCATTGTCCTGTTGAAAAATAAATGATGGTCCAACTAAACGCAAACCGGATGGAATAGCATGCCGCTGCAAGATGCTGTGGTAACCATGCGGTTCAGTATGCCTTCAATGTTGAATAAATCCCCAACAGTGTCACCAGCAAAGCACCCCCACACTATCACACCTCCTCCTCCATGCTTCACGGTGGGACCCAGGCATGTAGAGTCCATCCGTTCACCTTTTCTGCATCGCACAAAGACACGGTGGTTGGAACCAAAGATCTCAAATGTGAGAATGCTAGTGGATCTCCAAAGGTGAACCCACTGGACCGCGACATCAAACCTTCCCAGAGCGATTAGACCCAGAGACCCACCCCCTATACAGGGAGCGTTTGGGGCAGGCCCAAGGGAGACTACTGCCGCGGCAGCTGGTACCTAAAGCAGATGACAGGATAAGGGGTGACTAGGCTGGAGTACAGGAAAAATGGACAGAGCAGGGATGTAGGAAAAAATGGCAGGAACAAAAGGAGAACGGGACACAAGGACGGAAAAGGAAAGCTGAAGGACAGCTGACGGACAGCTGGGGAGACAAAGGCTAGGCAGCAAGGACGACCCGGAGACACTGGAAGAGCAGAACTGTAAAGGAAAACAAAAGAGAGAGGTCAGGTGAGGGAAACCAGACAAGGAGGAACACTAAGGGTAGTAAGCTACAGGAGCTGACTGGAGGATGGAATGTCCGAAGGACGTGGGGCCAGAATCACATGTAGTATACAAATGATCAACAGGCACCGCTGGGAGGAAGAGGCAGGCAAATAAGGAAGGCGGTGACATACCTTCCGGTTCAGAGTCCTCCTGGAGCACAGAGCGGTGAAGCAAGAGCAGCTGGGATCAGCATGGAACGAGTGCGCGTGAGCCGCAGAACCCAGTGCGCACGTGTGCCTGAGAAGGAGGAGCCGGCCATGCAAGAGAAGAAGCCCGGGGACAAGCAGGAATGCACCGAGACACCGCAGAGCGGTGAGTATCACAGGTTACAAGCGGAGAGGTGAGCGGGAGCACAACATCAAATTTGGACTCAACAGACCAAAGCACAGATTTCCACTGGTCTAATGTCCATTCCTTGTGTTCCTTTGTCCAAACAAGTCTCTTCTGCTTGTTGCCTGTCCTTAGCAGTGGTTTCCTAGCAGGTATTTTACCATAAAGGCCTGCTGCACAAAGTCTCCTCTTAACAGTTGTTGTAGAAATGTGTCTGCTGCTAGAACTCTGTGTGACATTGACCTGATCTCTAATCTGAGCTGCTGTTAACCTGCGATTTCTGAGGCTGGTGACTTGGATAAACTTATCCTCAGAAGCAGAGGTGACTCTTGGTCTTCCTTTCCTGGGGCGGTCCTCATGTGAGCAAGTTTCTTTGTAGCGCTTGATGGTTTTTGCCACTGCATTTGGGGACACTTTCAAAGTTTGCCCAATTTTTCAGACTGACTGACCTTCATTTCTTAAAGTAATGATGGCCACTTAATTTTTTTTACTTAGCTGCATTTTTCTTGCCATAATACAAATTCAAACAGTCTGTTCAGTAGGACTATCACCTGTGTATCCACCAGACTTCTGCACAATATAACTGATGGTCCCAACCCCATTTACAAGGCAAGAAATCCCACTTATTAAACCTGACAGGGCACACCTGTGAATTGAAAACCATTCCCGGTGACGTCCTCTTGAAGCTCATCAAGAGAATGCCAATAGTGTGCAAAGCAGTCATCAAAGCAAAAGGTGGCTACTTTGAAGAACCTAGAATATAAGACATAATTTCAGTTGTTTCACACTTTTTTGTTAAGTATATGATTCCACATGTGTTAATTCATAGTTTTGATGCCTTCAATGTGAATGTACAATTTTCATAGTCACGAAAATACAGAAAAATCTTTAAATGAGAAGGTGTGTCCAAACTTTTGGTCTGTACTGTATATATATATATATATATATATATATATATATATTAGTTCTAAAGGAGCATTTTTGTGAAAGAAAAATAAATGTTTATTTTTTCCTTCCACATTTCATTCATTCCTGTGAAGCAACTGAAGGGTTAATAAACTTTTTGAATGTGGTTTTGTGCACCTTGTGGGGTGCATTTTTTAGAATGGTGTCACTTTGGGGTATTCTTAGGAATGAGCGCGTTAATGACCTTCGATGACGTCGCGGCTTGTGATTGGTCGCGTGAGCGGTCACATGACCGCTCAGCGACCAATCACAAGCCGCGGCGTCATCGAAGGCCCTTTACGCGCTCATTCTTCGGAACGAAAGCCAGGCGGTTGCAGCGGTGACGACCAGGGCGCGTCAGAGGGTAAGTATATCAATATTATTTTTTTTTATTCTTTATTTTACACATTAATCTTAATCCCGATACCGATTCCCGATATCACAAAAATATCGGAACTCGGTATCGGAATTCCGATAACGCAAATATCAGCCGATACCCGATACTTGCGGTATCGGAATGCTCAACACTAATTATTTCAGAACTTTGTCCGCCTTCTATGTCATCCAATCTGTACAATTGAATTGAAGTGAAAAACAAACTGAAATATTTTTGGGAGGAAACAGAAAACTAAAGAACTAAAAAAAGTGGTTGTGTATATATGCACAACCTCAAACTAATACTTTATTGAAGTACCCTTTGAATTTATGACGGCATTCACTCGTCTTTGGGTAGGTTGTTTTAACACGGCTGGTAGACTTTTCGATATTCACTGTAGGTGTGGCTTATATAATTGTAAATTGGACTAGTAAAATAGATGTGCAAAACATCTTCTGGCTAATGATTATCTACTATATAATTGTCTAAGGGTCACTTCCGTCTGTCTGTCTGTCACAGATATTCATTGGTCGCGGTCTCTGTCTGTCATGGAAATCCAAGTCGCTGATTGGTCGCGGCAAAACAGCCACGACCAATCAGTGACGGGCACAGTCTGGAAGAAAATGGCCGCTCCTTCCTCCCCGCTGTCAGTGCCCAGCGCCCGCATACTCCCCTCCGGTCAGCGCTCACACAGGGTTAATGGCAGCGTTGACCACGGTGTAACGCACTCCATTAACGCTGCTATTAACCCTGTGTGACCAAATTTTTACTATTCATGCGATCTATGCAGCATGAATAGTAAAAAGATCTAATGTTAAAAATAATTAAAAAAATAAAAAATCGTTATATAGTCACCGTCTGTTGGCCCCTTGGATCCACAACAGGCCTTTCCCGCTCGCGATGCTCCGGTAACCGGTCCATGCTGCGATCTCACGAGATGATGATGTAGCGGTCTCGTGCACTCTTCAGACCGGAGCGCGCGAGGACCATCGGTAATTGGCCGCTTCGATCGGGAGGCTCCGGAAGGTGGGTATGTAACTATTTTTTATTTTAATTATTTTTTTTAACAGGGATATGGTGCATACTACATTACTGGCCAATATACTACGTGACTGGGCAGTATACTACGTGTCTGTGCTGTATACTACGTGACTGGGCAATATACTACATGACTGGGCAATATACTACGTGACTGGGCAATATACTATGTGGCTGGGCAATATACTATGTGGCTGGGCAATATACTATGTGGCTGGGCAATATACTATGTGGCTGGGCAATATACAACGTGACTGGGCAGTATACTACGTGTCTGTGCTGTATATTACATGACTGGGCAATATACTACATGACTGGGCAATATACTATGTGGCTGAGCAATATACTATGTGGCTGGGCAATATACTACGTGGCTAGGCAATATACTACGTGGCTGGACAATATACTACGTGGGCTGTGCAATATACTACGTGGCTCTGTGCTGTATACTATGTCACTGGGCAATATACTATGTGGGTAGGCAATATACTATGTGGCTGGGCAATATACTATGTGGCTGGGCAATATACTATGTGGCTGGGCAATATACTACGTGACTGGGCAATATACAACGTGACTGGGCAATATACTACGTGGTTGGGCAATATACTATGTTGCTGGGCAATATAATATGTGGCTGGGCAATATTCTACATGGCTGGGCAATATACTACGTGGCTGGGCAATATACTACGTGGCTGGGCAATATACTACGTGGACATGCATATTCTAGAATACCCGATGTGTTAGAATCAGGCCACCATCTAGTATGATATAAACAGCAATAAGAGAAGGTTAAGGTTTGAGTTTGTGAGTGATTTCAGGAAATAACGTCTTTTATTATACTGTATCTCCTAGGAATCACACTATCTTTTATCGCACTACTACAGTCAAAAGTCTTGTGTCATTCAGACAGAAAATTAGTTTGTCTACATTTGTGCCCTATCAAAACTTATGACATTTAGAAGATGAAATTACAGAATAATGTGGCACCAGCTATTGGTAATGTCACTTGATTTCCTGCTTTTAAATGGAGTGCAGTGTTTGAGCTATTGCCTGGTAATCTGTAGAAAATGATTGGTATATTAGTAATACTTGGCATGCTGATAATCTTATAAGGTGAAAGTAAAAAAATGGTCAATGTTTTTTATAACATTAGAAAGCAGCCTAATTACTCAAACCTTGCATGCGTCACTTTACGTGGCAATAATTTTGGAATATTTGTCCTTATTATGGTGATTCTGAGACTTTTTTGTGATACATTGTACATTGAAGTAATAGAAAATAGCATAGAAAGAAAAGCACTCACTTGTAAATGTGCAGAATTTTTAGATTTTTATTCCATGCTCTTCAAAAAACAAACTTTACGCGTTTCGACTTGAACACAAGCCTTTTTCCAACAGTCTCTGTTTGAAAAAGGCTTGCGCTCAAGCGGTGACACGTAACACATTTGTTTTTTGAAAAGCAAGGAATAAAAATTTACAAATTCCGTAAATTTACAAATGAGTGCTTTTCTTCTTATGTTAATTGCAATGGGATGCCAACCATAGACAGAGGTTAGAAGAAAGAACTGAGGAACGAGAAAGTAGGATCGTAAGCGATATAACAGGATTATTAGAGAAGTGAAAATAACTCACCTGATAAGGTTGCACAAAAGCAACATTGAAACAAATGTAGATCATCAGCTGATTCTGGACACCGATCGTAGAAGGACCAACTTGGAAATGGAGACGGGATGGAGGTGTCACACAGCGCTGCTGATGAAGCGTTTTTGTCCTGCGTGACCTTGATACACGTTGACTCTTAAAAACCTGCACAATAAATCCTTCCAAGTATACTCGTTTTGGATCCTTTATCAGCAGCGTTTTGTATGACACTTCCACCCCATCTCCACAACCCTAGACAGAAGCACCATAGATTTTGAGTGACCACTGGAATTGTCGTTTATTAAATTAATAGTAGTGATGAGTAGACCAGGTAAAATTCTAATTCTCCAGTTTATGTGGATTTTCACAAGAAATTAAGTTTGCGGAGTAGTTATTCTCCACAAATGTAATGTCCCTTATTATGCTTTGGGGTTTCTATAAACTCCAGAGCATAATAAATGTAATATGCAAAAAGTAATATGAATCCTTATACTCACTTCATCGCTCATCTCCATGGTTCCTCATCTTCACTTATTTGGTCCTCACTGCATCGTCTTATCACTGCCACTCGCAATGAAATCCCCTTAAAGCTTCTTCCCTTAAAAAAGATAATCATAACAGACCATATAATTAATAATTGATATTTACCATTTACTTTGGGGAACACATTAAACAGATTTTTTCACATATTTAAGAAACGTTCAGAAACCTTTTTTTTAGACACCAGTTAGGTTCTCAGGTGGCTTTGATGGGCCTATAAATTTGAAACCACACTATAATTCACATAAATGTAAGAACTGTAAGCCTAAAGTATTCAAAATAGTGTTATATTTTCCATGTTTCACAGAAATTAAAGGAGTGGACCAATAAAAAAATGTATCTTTAAGCATTAACCACTTGTAATTTTCTTTATTATGAAATTCTCTACTATTCTCCCTACAAAGATATTACCATGTTCCCCCAAAACTAAAACAGCGTCTTATACTATTTTTTGCTCTGAAAGATGGGTTGTGGCTTATTTTCAGAGGATGTCTTATTTTTTCCCAAAAAGTAATCAATATACTGTAGATACACCACCAAAATGAATAAGAAATAATCACTTCACTTTAAAAAGCCAGATATAGAAATCAATAATAATTTTCTATAATAAAAATATTTTTATTTCTATACTGCCAACTAATTCTGCAGCACTTTACATTTCAGAGATGAAGAAAAAAAGAACAAAATACGGAGAGAGGTGCACACCTATAAATACAAAAATAATTTTATTTGACTCAATGTTACACTAAGGTTAAAAACAATTAAAAACATAGTAATCAGCATAAAGTCACGGACCGCTCCCGACACTTTAACCCTGGAATATTGCGATCAAATAAGATCGCAGCGTTCCGGTGGCATAGGGAAGTATTGCGCAGGGAGGGGGCACCCTGCGTGCTTCCCTCAGACCCTCAGAACAACACGATGTGGGTTAGGGTTGGGGCTAAAGTTAGGGTTGGGGCTAAAGTTGGGGTTAGGGTTAAAGTTAAGGTTGGGGCTAAAGTTAGGATTAGGGTTGGGGCAAGAGATGGGGTTAGGGTTTGAATTATCTTTACGGTTGGGATTAGGGTTGAGGTTAGGGGTGTGTCAGGGTTAGTGGTGTGGTTAGGGTTATGGTTAGGGTTGGTATTAGGGTTAGGGGTGTGTTGGGGTTAGGGGTGTGTTGCGGTTAGGAGTAGGGTAAGGGTTGGGATTAGGGTTAGGGGCGTTTTCAGGTTAGGGGTGTGGTTAGGGTTATGGTTAGGGTTGGGATTAGGGTTAGAGGTGTGTTTGGGTTAGGGTTGGAGTTAGAATTGGGGGTCTCCACTGTTTAGGCACATCAGGGGCCCTCAAAACGCGACGTGGCGTCCGATCTCAATTCCAGCCAATTCTGCGTTGAAAAAGTAAAATGGTGCTCCTTCCCTTCCGAGCTCTTCCATGTGCCCAAACAGTGGTTTACTCCCACATATGGAGCATCAGTGTACTCAAAACAAATTGGACAACAACTTTTGTGGTCCAAGTTCTCCTGTTACACTTGGGAAAATAAATATTTGGGGGCTAAAATATAATTTTTGAGGAAAAAAAAGATTTTTTATTTTCATGGCTCTGCTTTATCTTTAGTGAAACACTTGTGGGTTCAAAGTTCTCACAACACATCTAAATAAGTTCCTTTGGGGGTCTAGTTTCAAAAATGGGGTCACTTGTGGGGGGTTTATACTGTTTAGGCACATCAGTGGATCTGCAAACACAACATGACGCCCGCAGACCATTCCATCCAAGTTTGCATTCCAAAACACCACTACTTCCCTTCCGAGCCATGACGTGTGCCCAAACAGTAGTTTTCTCCAACATATGGGGCATTAGCATACTCATGACAAATTGGACAACAACTTTTGGGGTCCAATTTCTCCTGTTACCCTTGGGAAAATATTTGGGGGCAAAAAGATCATTTTTGTGAAAAAAATATGATTTTTTATTTTTAAGACTCTACATTATAAACTTCTGTGAAGCACTTGGGGGTTCAAAGTTCCTTAGGGGGTCTACTTTTCCAAAATGGTGTCACTTGTGGGGAGTTTCCACTGTTTAGGCACATCAGGGGCTCTCCAAATGCGACATGGCGTCCGATCTCAATTACAGCCAATCTTGCATTGAAAAGTCAAACGGCGCTCCTTCCCTTCTGAGCTCTGCCATGCACCCAAACAGTGGTTTACCACATATGGGGTATCGGCGTACTCAGAACAATAGTACAACAACTTTTGGGGTCCAATTTCTCCTGTTACCCTTGGTAAAATAAAGCAAATTGGATCTGAAGCAAATTTTTTGAGAAAAAAAGTTAAATGTTTCTTTTTAAACATTCAAAAAATTCCTGTGAAGCACCTGAAGGGTTAATAAACTTCTTGAATGTGGTTTGGAGCACCTTGATGGGTGCAGTTTCTAGAATGGTGTCACTTTTGGGTATTTTCTATCATATAGACCCCTCAAAGTGACTTCAAATGTGATGTGGTCCCTAAAAAAAAGGTGTTGTAAAAATGGGGAACTCGCTGGTCAATTTTAACCCTTATAACTTCCTAACAAAAAATTTTTGTTCCAAAATTGTGCTGATGTAAAGTAGACATGTGGGAAATGTTACTTATTATGTATTTTCTGTGACATATCGCTGTGATTTAAGGGCATGAAAATTAAAAGTTGAAAAATTGCGAAATTTTCAAAATGTTTGCCAAATTTCCATTTTTTCACAAATAAATGCAAGTCATATCAAAGAAATTTTACAACAATCATGAAGTACAATATGGCGTAAGAAAACATTGTCAGATTCACCAGGATCCGTTGAAGCGTTCCAGAGTTATAACCTCATAAAAGGACAGTGGTCAGAATTGTAAAAATTGGCCCAGTCATTAACATGCAAACCACCCTTGGGGGTTAAGGAGTTAATATAAGCCAAACTCACAACATCAGTGTTAGGAGTCGAGTTTCCTCTGCTGCACAGGGGGAATCTCGATCCGTCTCCGCTGCGGTCTCCCATTCTCCTCCAGCCGCAGTGGAGTCTGCTCAGCAGGGACGTCGCTCCCAGTGTCTTGCTCGCTCTCACTCTGTACAGAGAGTTACTGCTGCTTCTTCAGCTCCTGCCATTAAAGCCAGTGCTGGTCAGCGGCGAGCGGACTTCCCTGGGACTAAGTCCTTGTTTGCGCACACTGAGCATGCCCAGAGCAAGATCTCCCGTTGGAGATCGAGGGTCATGTGCTCTGGCTCTGCAGCGCATTCCATTGGTCCTCTTGGCAGGTCTTGGAAGGGCAAAGTTTCTGTGGCCACTTCCTGTCCTGCAATTATATAAACTGCGCATGACCGCACGGCCATGCACTAGTGTACAATTGAATACGTGTGTTTGTTGTGAGTGCAAGTCGTTCATTAAATACCCCTACCCTATTGTATGACTGTTCGCGTATGGAGTATGGCTGCTATCTAGCGCCCGACAAATCACTCAACGTGTCACACACGTATCAGCGTCTATTGCTGTGACCGCCAGTGCGGCGCCACGCGCCAGTAGTGCGCTTCCTGACCCACGTCTGGGTGCTTAGTGGTGCCTGCCAGCACGGCACAGTTCGCACTTCGGTGCTCTAATTATAAGAGTTGCCTAACACACCCTGTTGCGGTGTTGTGCCAGCAAGGGTCTAATCGGACTTCAATCCTAGTTGGGGTTAAGTTCGCTGACTGCTTGCTCGCCTTCTATGTGTGGTACCGCGACCCTGTGATGCAACAGGATCGCTTCCTTCACGTTGGGTGAAGTTTAACCCACGCGAGTATACTTATGAGTACCGCCATATAGTCCGTCATTACTCAGCAGCAGGTTCCATCTCTGCACGGTGGACCCCGGGCTACGAACGCACCGTACACTATCAGTCTTATTATTTGGTGCGTTCCGCTAGCCCTAACAGGTGCTTCTCACAAAATTAGAATATCATCAAAAAGTTAATTTATTTCAGTTCTTCAATACAAAAAGTGAAACTCATATATTATGTAGAGTCATTAAAAACTGAGTGATCTATTTCAAGTGTTTATTTCTGTTAATGTTGATGATTATTAGTGATGAGCGAGTATACTCATTATTCGATATTTCCCGAGCACACTCGGGTGACCTCCGAGTATTTTTTAGTGCTCGGAGATTTAGTTTTCATCCCCGCAGCTGAATGATTTACATCTGTTAACCAGCATAAGTACATGTGGGGGTTGCCTGGTTGCTAGGGAATCCCCCCATGTAATCAAGCTGGCTAAGAGATGTAAATCATTCAACTGAGGTGAGGAAAACTAAATCTCCGAGCACTAAAAAATATTCGGAGGACACCCGAGCTTTTTACTACGCCTACGCAGCATCAATAGTAAAAATATCTAATGTTAAAATAATTTAAAAAAATTAAAAATCATTATACACTCACCCTCCGTCGGCCCCCCGAATGCAGCCCAGACCTTTCCCACTCCTCGCGACGCTCCAGTGACCGGTCCATGCATTGCGGTCTTGCGAGATGATGACCTAGCGGTCTCGCGAGAATGCTACATTATCATCTTGCAAGACCGCAATGCACTCTTGGGACCGGACCGTCGTGAGGAGCATTGGTAAAGGCCTGGGCTGGATCGGGGGGGGGGGCCGACGGATGGTGAGTATATAGCTATTTTTTACTTTAATTCTTTTTTTAACAGGGATATGGTGCCCACATTGCTATATACTACGTGGGCTGTGTTTGATACTGTGTGGGCTGTGTTATATACTACATCTCTGTGCTATATACTATATGGGCTGTGCTATATACTACGTGTCTGTGGTATACATTTCGTGGCTGGGCAATATACTACATCACTGTGCTCTATACTACGTGGCCTGTGTTATATACTGCATGGGCAGTGTTATATACTACGTCTCTGTGCTATATACTACGTGGCTGTGCTATATACTACATGGCTGTGCAATATATTACGTGGCTGGGCAATATACTATGTGGCTGGGCAATATATTCTGTGGCTGGGCAATATAGTACGTGTCTGTGCTATATACTATGTGGCTGTGCTATATACTATGTGGCTGTGCAATATATCACGTGGCTGGGCAAGATACTATGTGGCTGGGCAATATATTACGTAACATATAGTAACATAGTAACATAGTTAGTAAGGCCGAAAAAAGACATTTGTCCATCCAGTTCAGCCTATATTCCATCATAATAAATCCCCAGATCTACGTCCTTCTACAGAACCTAATAATTGTATGATACAATATTGTTCTGCTCCAGGAAGACATCCAGGCCTCTCTTGAACCCCTCGACTGAGTTCGCCATCACCACCTCCTCAGGCAAGCAATTCCAGATTCTCACTGCCCTAACAGTAAAGAATCCTCTTCTATGTTGGTGGAAAAACCTTCTCTCCTCCAGACGCAAAGAATGCCCCCTTGTGCCCGTCACCTTCCTTGGTATAAACAGATCCTCAGCGAGATATTTGTATTGTCCCCTTATATACTTATACATGGTTATTAGATCGCCCCTCAGTCGTCTTTTTTCTAGACTAAATAATCCTAATTTCGCTAATCTATCTGGGTATTGTAGTTCTCCCATCCCCTTTATTAATTTTGTTGCCCTCCTTTGTACTCTCTCTAGTTCCATTATATCCTTCCTGAGCACCGGTGCCCAAAACTGGACACAGTACTCCATGTGCGGTCTAACTAGGGATTTGTACAGAGGCAGTATAATGCTCTCATCATGTGTATCCAGACCTCTTTTAATGCACCCCATGATCCTGTTTGCCTTGGCAGCTGCTGCCTGGCACTGGCTGCTCCAGGTAAGTTTATCATTAACTAGGATCCCCAAGTCCTTCTCCCTGTCAGATTTACCCAGTGGTTTCCCGTTCAGTGTGTAATGGTGATATTGATTCCTTCTTCCCATGTGTATAACCTTACATTTATCATTGTTAAACCTCATCTGCCACCTTTCAGCCCAAGTTTCCAACTTATCCAGATCCATCTGTAGCAGAATACTATCTTCTCTTGTATTAACTGCTTTACATAGTTTTGTATCATCTGCAAATATCGATATTTTACTGTGTAAACCTTCTACCAGATCATTAATGAATATGTTGAAGAGAACAGGTCCCAATACTGACCCCTGCGGTACCCCACTGGTCACAGCGACCCAGTTAGAGACTATACCATTTATAACCACCCTCTGCTTTCTATCACTAAGCCAGTTACTAACCCATTTACACACATTTTCCCCCAGACCAAGCATTCTCATTTTGTGTACCAACCTCTTGTGCGGCACGGTATCAAACGCTTTGGAAAAATCGAGATATACCACGTCCAATGACTCACCGTGGTCCAGCCTATAGCTTACCTCTTCATAAAAACTGATTAGATTGGTTTGACAGGAGCGATTTCTCATAAACCCATGCTGATATGGAGTTAAACAGTTATTCTCATTGAGATAATCCAGAATAACATCCCTCAGAAACCCTTCAAATATTTTACCAACAATAGAGGTTAGACTTACTGGCCTATAATTTCCAGGTTCACTTTTACAGCCCTTTTTGAATATTGGCACCACATTTGCTATGCGCCAGTCCTGCGGAACAGACCCTGTCGCTATAGAGTCACTAAAAATAAGAAATAATGGTTTATCTATTACATTACTTAGTTCTCTTAGTACTCGTGGGTGTATGCCATCCGGACCCGGAGATTTATCTATTTTAATCTTATTTAGCCGGTTTCGCACCTCTTCTTGGGTTAGATTGGTGACCCTTAATATAGGGTTTTCATTGTTTCTTGGGATTTCACCTAGCATTTCATTTTCCACCGTGAATACCGTGGAGAAGAAGGTGTTTAATATGTTAGCTTTTTCCTCGTCATCTACAACCATTCTTTCCTCACTATTTTTTAAGGGGCCTACATTTTCAGTTTTTATTCTTTTACTATTGATATAGTTGAAGAACAGTTTGGGATTAGTTTTACTCTCCTTAGCAATGTGCTTCTCTGTTTCCTTTTTGGCAGCTTTAATTAGTTTTTTAGATAAAGTATTTTTCTCCCTATAGTTTTTTAGAGCTTCAATGGTGCCATCCTGCTTTAGTAGTGCAAATGCTTTCTTTTTACTGTTAATTGCCTGTCTTACTTCTTTGTTTAGCCACATTGGGTTTTTCCTATTTCTAGTCCTTTTATTCCCACAAGGTATAAACCGCTTACACTGCCTATTTAGGATGTTCTTAAACATTTCCCATTTATTATCTGTATTCTCATTTCTGAGGATATTGTCCCAGTCTACCAGATTAAGGGCATCTCTAAGCTGGTCAAACTTTGCCTTCCTAAAGTTCAATGTTTTTGTGACTCCCTGACAAGTCCCCCTAGTGAAAGACAGGTGAAACTGCACAATATTGTGGTCGCTATTTCCTAAATGCCCAACCACCTGCAGATTTGTTATTCTGTCAGGTCTATTAGATAGTATTAGGTCTAAAAGTGCTGCTCCTCTGGTTGGATTCTGCACCAATTGTGAAAGATAATTTTTCTTGGTTATTAGCAGAAACCTGTTGCCTTTATGGGTTTCACAGGTTTCTGTTTCCCAGTCAATATCCGGGTAGTTAAAGTCCCCCATAACCAGGACCTCATTATGGGTTGCAGCTTCATCAATCTGCTTTAGAAGTAGACTTTCCATGGTTTCTGTTATATTTGGGGGTTTGTAACAGACCCCAATGAGAATTTTGTTACCATTTTTCCCTCCATGAATTTCAACCCATATGGACTCGACATCCTCATTCCCTTCGCTAATATCCTCCCTTAAAGTGGACTTTAGACAAGACTTTACATAGAGACAAACCCCTCCTCCTCTCCGATTTTTACGATCCTTTCTAAACAGACTGTAACCCTGTAAGTTAACTGCCCAGTCATAGCTTTCATCTAACCATGTCTCGGTTATTCCCACTATGTCAAAGTTACCTGTAGATATTTCTGCTTCTAGTTCTTCCATCTTGTTTGTCAGGCTTCTGGCGTTTGCGAGCATGCAGTTTAGAGGATTTTGTTTTGTTCCAATCTCCTCACTGTGGATTGTTTTAGAAATGTTCTTACCTCCCTTCTGAGTATGTTTTCCTGGGTCGTCTTTGTTCAAGTCTAATGTTTTTCTTCCCGTCCCCTCTTCTTCTAGTTTAACGCCCTCCTGATGAGTGTAGCGAGTCTTCTGGCGAATGTGTGTTTCCCTGGTTTGTTGAGGTGTAGTCCGTCTCTGGCGAGGAGTCCATCATACCAGTAATTCACACCGTGGTCCAGGAATCCGAATCCTTGTTGTCTGCACCATCGTCTTAGCCAGTTGTTTGCATCAAGGATCCTGTTCCATCTCCTGGTGCCATGCCCGTCTACTGGAAGGATAGAAGAAAAAACTACCTGTGCATCCAGTTCCTTTACTTTCTTCCCCAACTCTTCAAAGTCCTTGCAGATTGTCGGTAGGTCCTTCCTTGCCGTGTCATTGGTGCCAACATGTATCAGAAGAAATGGATGGACGTCCTTGGAGCTGAAGAGCTTTGGTATCCTATCGGTCACATCCTTGATCATCGCACCTGGAAGGCAGCATACTTCTCTTGCAGTTATGTCCGGTCTGCAGATGGCTGCTTCTGTGCCTCTCAGTAGTGAGTCTCCCACCACCACCACTCTTCGTTGCTTCTTGGCTGTACTTTTTGCTGTCACTTGTTGCTGTGTGCCCTTTTCTTTTTTGCTTGCTGGTATTGCTTCATTCTTAGGTGTGCCATCTTCATCCTCTACAAAGATTTGATATCGGTTCTTCAGTTGTGTGGTTGGTGATTTCTCCATGGTCTTCTTGCTTCTTTTGGTCACATGCTTCCACTCATCTGCTTTTGGAGGTTCTCTGACACTTTTTTCACCTTCTGTGACCAGTAGAGATGCTTCTGTTCTGTCTAGAAAGTCTTCATTCTCTTTGATGAGTTTCAAAGTTGCTATTCTTTCTTCCAGACCCCGCACCTTTTCTTCTAAAAGGGCCACTAGTCTACACTTCTGACAGGTGAAATTGGATTCTTCTTCTGGTCGATCTGTGAACATGTAGCACATGCTGCAGCTCACCATGTAGGTTGTCACATCTGCCATGTTGCTCCTAGATCCTGCTGACTTGCTGTGTGTTTTCCTTCTTGTGTAATCTACTCAGCCAAGCTCTCTTGCAATAATGTCCTTACGGCGCGCGGTTTGGTGATGCTTTCGAAGCAGCTGGTCCCGGCTGTACCCAACGATCTTCTAGCTTAGGGAGACTTCGCTTCTCCCAGAAGGCACCTGGAATATGCAAATTAGCCTCCTGAAGCTTGAATCCCTGGTTTGGTGATGCTTTCGAAGCAGCTGGTCCCGGCTGTACCCAACGATCTTCTAGCTTAGGGAGACTTCGCTTCTCCCAGAAGGCACCTGGAATATGCAAATTAGCCTCCTGAAGCTTGAATCCCTGGTTTGGTGATGCTTTCGAAGCAGCTGGTCCCGGCTGTACCCAACGATCTTCTAGCTTAGGGAGACTTCGCTTCTCCCAGAAGGCACCTGGAATATGCAAATTAGCCTCCTGAAGCTTGAATCCCTGGTTTGGTGATGCTTTCGAAGCAGCTGGTCCCGGCTGTACCCAACGATCTTCTAGCTTAGGGAGACTTCGCTTCTCCCAGAAGGCACCTGGAATATGCAAATTAGCCTCCTGAAGCTTGAATCCCTGGTTTGGTGATGCTTTCGAAGCAGCTGGTCCCGGCTGTACCCAACGATCTTCTAGCTTAGGGAGACTTCGCTTCTCCCAGAAGGCACCTGGAATATGCAAATTAGCCTCCTGAAGCTTGAATCCCTGGTTTGGTGATGCTTTCGAAGCAGCTGGTCCCGGCTGTACCCAACGATCTTCTAGCTTAGGGAGACTTCGCTTCTCCCAGAAGGCACCTGGAATATGCAAATTAGCCTCCTGAAGCTTGAATCCCTGGTTTGGTGATGCTTTCGAAGCAGCTGGTCCCGGCTGTACCCAACGATCTTCTAGCTTAGGGAGACTTCGCTTCTCCCAGAAGGCACCTGGAATATGCAAATTAGCCTCCTGAAGCTTGAATCCCTGGTTTGGTGATGCTTTCGAAGCAGCTGGTCCCGGCTGTACCCAACGATCTTCTAGCTTAGGGAGACTTCGCTTCTCCCAGAAGGCACCTGGAATATGCAAATTAGCCTCCTGAAGCTTGAATCCCTGGTTCAAGCTTCAAACGTAGCTGGGCAATATATTGTATACTACGTCTCTGTGCTATATACTACGTGTTTGTGCTATATACCACGTGTCTGTGCTATTTACTACGTAGCTGGGCAATATACTACTTGGCTGGGAAATATGCTACGTGTCTGTGCTATTTACTACATGGGCTGGGCAATGTACTACGTGGGCTCGGCAATATACTACGTGGCTGGGAAATATACTATGTGGCTGGGCAATATACTACGTGGGCTCGGCAATATACTACGTGGCTGGGCAATATACTACGTGACTGGGCAATATACTGCGTGGCTGTGCTCTATACTACATGGGCTGTGTTATATACTGCGTGGGCTGTGCTTTATGCTACGTGGGCTATGTTATATGCTACTTGGCTGTGCTATATTTCTCTGCTGTATCTGTGCATCGTAAATCGTGGTATGTGTTAAGGAGGGGGGCCCACTGAGACTCTTTCGCCCGGGGCCCTCAAAAACCTGGAGCCAGCCCTGGCTTCACTGATTGTTCGTGGCCGGGCGTGACAAATCAGCTACAGGCGCAGTCCGCCCGCGAATTGGCACTGAATTTGAACCACGCTTCGCTAATTGGTCGCTGCTGGCCGCCAAATCCTGTGTATAAATTGCATTATTCTGAAAACTTCATAAATAAACTACATACATATTCTAGAATACCCGATGTGTTAGTATCAGGCCACCATCTAGTATAATATAAACATAGGTGTACTTGGAAAATATTACAAGATAGTATGAAGGATATCTATCAAAAAACCCAGTCCAAGGTGGCATATATTAACAGACTGTCATAGTATGAAAAATGGCTCAGAAATGAATGAGTTCAGCTAAAATATAAAGAATTGAGCCAGTTGTAACATCTAGAGACAAATAATACAGGAAATGTGTTAAGTAGTGAATAGCGATGAGTGAACTTGTGGATGTTCGGGTTTGCTGGGTTCTGACGGACTTTTTAAAAAAATCCTGTTCAGGACTCAAA
Organism: Ranitomeya imitator; assembly: GCF_032444005.1. Lineage (NCBI taxonomy): Eukaryota > Metazoa > Chordata > Amphibia > Anura > Dendrobatidae > Ranitomeya > Ranitomeya imitator. Next base: position 283,435,928 of record NC_091287.1, read on the forward strand.
ATTGACCTCAGACTCCGTACCCTATAAGTTAATGGGGACCCGAACTTCAGGGCTGTAAAATAGCTATGGGCTAAAATAGAGTTTGGGCTATGGGCTCCAAAAGGAAGAAAAATGGGGGGAAGATCAGGACTAATTGTCCTGAAGACAAACGTAGATTGGGAAATGACTTAAAGGGAATCTGTCACCATAGGAATCATGGTAAAATCGCAAGTAAATGAGGAACATTAACATTTTTAACATTGCCCTCACAGAGACTGAGGCTTGCAACCGTCGGTCCACTTAAAAATATCACCCACAGAGCATGGGCCACAGAACCCCTACCAAAGCAGCTTACAAATTTCACCCACAGAGCACGGGGCAAAATACACCTACATTAACCGCTTATAAATGTCACCCACAGAGCATGGGGCAGAGTACCCCTACAGAAACTGATAACAAATTACACCTACAGAGCATCAGGCACAGTACCACCACAGCTCCAAAATGTAAGCACTAGTAGCATACATTACAAATGCCGCCGATGAAAAGCTGATAGTATGATCTTGGATCGAGCCGGCGGTCTGCAGCAAGGCTTGCTACTGGCAGTCCAGTTGAAAATGTCACCCACATAGCATGTCCTCCACAAAAGCTGATAACAAATGTCACCCGCTGAGCATGTTTCCCATTTCTCCCAGAGAAGCTGATAATAAATGACACCCATTGAGCATATTCCCATATTTCCCTCAGAGAAGATGATACAAAATTTCAAACCCAGACACTGGGGCACAGTACCTCCACAGGCCGGTTTGTAGAGTGTACACAGGGGCTTAAAGGCACAGTACTCCCACAGATATGGGTTAAAGAATACACACAGCAGCATTTGGCACAGTACTATCACAGACATACTTGCATAAGAGTAAAAAAATATTTTTAGATGCACATCACTCACACCAACACAGTTGAAGATTCTAAAAGCATTTGGTTACACATGGTGCTATTACGGGTGCAGAGTACATATAGTGTTTTTGCACATGCAAAACCTAATACTGTCCCTTACTACAGCTGCGCTCCTTCCCTGCACTAAGCAGAGCAGAAATAAAAAATAAGAATCTTGAACCAGGAGGAACAGGTCCAAGTGGAGGAGCAGGTGGATGTGGCAGTATAGGTGGAAGAGGCAGGGCTGCACGGTGACTCAGTGGTTAGCACTGCAGCTTTGCAGCGCTGGGGTCCTCAGTTCAAATCCAACCAAGGACAACATCTGCAAGGAGTTTGTATCTTCTCCTCGTATTTGCGTGGGTTTCCTCTGGGTTCTTCGATTTCCTTCCACACTCCAAAGACATACTGATAGGGAAAGTAAAATGTGAGCTCCATTAAGGACAGTGCCAATAATGTCTATAAAGCACTATGGAATTAATGACGCTATACAACTACCGTAAATAAAATAGAGTCAAAGGAGGAGTAATCCATCACTGTTTTTGGTATTTATTGCATTTTTTGTATTTTTTTCTTTATTAATGAAACTGCCATAAAACAGCCTAGTATTTACAAAACTAAAACTAGCAGTCTATAATCAGGAGGTGTAGGTCCAAGAGAAGGAAAAGGTGGACATGGCAGTATGGGTGGAAAAGGCAAAGGAAGAGTAATCCAACCTTTTTTGGGGGGAAAATGTTGTACTTTTTTTTTAAATTGTGTCTTTTTGTATTTTTTTAGTGGAACTGACTTAAATCAACCTAGATTTCAGAAAACTAAAACTAGCTATCTAGAACCACAAGGCATAGGTTCAAGTGGAGGAAGAGTTAGATGTGGTGGTATGGGAGGAAGACGCAAAGGAGGAGAGATCCAGATTTCCTTTTTGTATTTTTGCACTTTTTTTCCTCTTTTAAATTTTTTTACATTTTTTTAATAGAACTGACTTAACTCCTTAGCGACCGAATAAATTTTGACCTTAATGACGAAGCCAAATTTCACAATTCTGACTAGTGTCCCTTTATGTCCTAATAACTGGAATGCTTCAGTGATCCCACTGATTCTGATACTGTTTTTCTAAATATATTGTACTTCATGAAAGTGGTAAAATTTCTTCTATATGACTTGCGTTCATTTGTGAAAAAAATTGAAATTTGGCGAAAATTTTGCTATTTTCAAACTTTTAATTTTTATGCCCTTAAATCAGAGAGTTATGTCACACAAAATAGTTAATAAATAATATTTCCTACATGTCTACTTTACATCAGAACAATTTTGGAAACATATTTTGTGGGGGGTAGGAAGTTAGAATGGTTAAAAGTTGACCAGAGATTTCTCATTTTTCCAACAAAATTTACAAAACCATTTTTTTTGGCCTATGACAGAAAATACACAAAGGTGACACCATTCTAAAAACTGCACCCATCAAGGTTCAAAACCAAATTCAAGAAGTTTATTAACCCTTCAGTTGCTTCACAGGAACTGAAGCAATGTGGAAGGAAAAAATGAACATTTCATTTTTTTCACAAAAAAAATTACTTTAGACCCAAAAGTTTTTTATTTATACAAGGGTAACAGGAGAAAACGGAAATCAAATTTGTTGTGCAATTTCTCCTGAGTATGTCGATACCTGATTTGTGGGGGAAATCTACAGTTTGGGTGCAACGCAGGGCTTGGAAGGGAAGGAGCGCCATTGACTTTTTTAATGTAAAATTTGCTGGAAAAATTAGCGGATGCTATGTTGCATTTGGAGAGCCCTTGATGTGCCTAAACAGTTAAAACTTCCTCAAGTGACACCATTTGGAAGCCACACTCCTCAACAATTTTATCCAGGGGTATAGTGAGGATCTTGAACCCACATGTATGACACAAAATTTGATAACATTAGGTTGTCATATTGAATACATTGCCATTAGTGTTGAGGGAAAGTGGTCGCCACTCTAGTTTGCATCGGGTACTCGCGTGACATGCTTGAGTCCCTGCACTGCATGTTTTGCTACTGTTAGACACCCAAAAAAACAGCCGGGAATCTGAGACACTCTGTGCATACTCTAGCCATCATATTGTTATTTTTTTTACTTTTGAAAAAAAAAACAATTCTAACTTCAACCCTAACACAACCCTAACCTTAACACAACCCTATCCCTAACACAATCCTAACCCCAACTCTAACCCTAACCCCAACCCTATCCCAAACCTAACCATAAACCCAACCCTAACACAACTCTAACCCACAACTGCAAAGAATGGAAAACATTAAAAAATATATTTTATTTTATAATTTTTATCTAAATAACAGGGTGACAAACGGGTATTTGATTTACTATTTTGTGCACGCCATTTTTTTTCCAGGAAGATGACATTGGGCCGGGGGACTGATCAGGAAGGCCCAGGGATGGCGGAGATATCAGAATGTATATCATGTCAGAAGAGAGAGAAATACAGCGGGCACAGGTTTTGCAATCGCCGCTATTCAGTAATCAGGGACTGGAAAATCCAGTGATGATCAGGGTCTCAGCTAAAACTGAAGATTTTCCAACCCTTGGGGCGCTACAGCCTTATTCCGATCGCCGATTTTTAAAGAGGGAATAAAACCCCTAAATGGCTGCCATTATAATGCGTATTGGCAGTTGTTAAGGGGTTAAAATAACCTAGATTTCAGAAAACTCAAACTAGCTAACTAAAACCATATAGTGTAGCTATAAGTGGAGGAAGAAGTGAACTTGGCGGAATGGGTGGAAGAGGCAACAGAGGAGTCATCCAATATTTTTTTTTTTTTGGCGGGGGGTATTTTGTATTTTTATTATGTATTTGTGCCTTTTTTGTATTTTTTTTTTATAGAACTGACTTAAAACAACCTAGACTTCAGAAAACTAAAATTAGCTATAAAGAACTACAACATGTAGATCCAAGTGGAGGAAAAGGTGGGCTTGGCGGTATAGCTGGAAGAGGCGGAGAAGTTGGTAGCCAACACAGTTTTTTGGGTTTCTTATTTCAGAGGGAGGCACCCAAGTGCAACCCAGGAGAACAGACACCCTACTGTATATACATAATATATGAGGTATTGGTCAAGGATCCCCACACTTGCAATTCCTAACACTAAACTTCACAGCAAAGCCACAAAAAGAAGTATTTCATGGAAGAAATGCCACACCAGGGTGCTCTTTTGAGCTGTCTTTGCTGTGCAGATTTCAGTAGTGGGCAGTGGCAGCTGATGTACTGGCTATGGCTAGGGTTGAGCGACCTTGACTTTTTTAGAGTCGAGTCGGGTTTCGCAAAACCCGACTATCTCAATAGTCGGGTCGAGTGAAATCGGCCGATTATGACGTAAAGTCGGGATCGACCGAAACACGAAACCCAATGCAAGTCAATGGGGCAGCATAGTCGGCAGTGAGTGGGGGCCAGGAAAACACCTAGAGTGCCCATTTTAATGCCAAAACCATGCATTCTTCTTAATGAAGCTTGTCAATCTTAATTTCCCCTATAATAATAGTTAAGGTAAGGTAAGTATTTAAACTTTGCAAGTGCTGTGATCCTGAGCAAGCAGGGGGGGCCCACTCATTGGCATTGGCACTGGCACAGGGCCCCTCAAAGTACGGCGGTGTGTTTGCACGGCGGGGGCGCCTCCCACCGGCAGCGACACTTTTGCGTACTATGAGGGGCCCTGTGCCAGTGACGTCGCCAACGAGTATTCCTCCCCCCACCTGATGAAGGAACCTGCACTTTCATCTGCACCTTCCTCTTTGTCCCCGTGTAAGGTGGTATGGTATGCGGGAAGAGGAACCTGACTTTCAGCAGGATCACAATCTTGCTGTGTAGCGTGCACGGGGAATGTTGCGTTATGGGTCAATGTACCAGCAGACTCATCTATCACTGGCTGGGCAATGGGCAGGATGAGGAGGAAACAAAGATATAGGCCCAAAGAATAAAGTGGTTTAAATGCAGTTCAAAATTGGTAAGAGGACTAACCAGGGGGCATTGCTTTGTTCAGTGGAGGACAACTGTAATGAGAGGCTGACACAGAGAGTAGGCCCAAATCAGTAATTAGTCTAAATGCAGTTCGAAATTGGCAACAGTAGTAAACAGGCGGCACAGCTTTGTTCAGTGGAGGAGAACAACAAGGAGCGGCAGACACCAATAGTAGGCCCCAACCCAACTAGTAGGCCAAATGCAGTCTAACATTAACAACTACTTAACGAGAGCCTGAAAATGGAATTTCAGGACAGGAAACCAGGAGAACAGCAAGCAGCGGCAGACACTGTTAGTAGGCCCCAACCCAACTTGTAGGCCAAATGCAGTTGTTCCATTTAACAACTATTTTACAAGAGCCTGAAGATAGAAGCTCAGGAAAGGCAACCTGGAGAACACCTTGGAGCGGAAGACACCGTCTCTACAACCCAGACCCAACTTGTAGGCCGAATGCAGTGTTGTTTTCAACAACTACTTAAGAAGAGCCTCAAGATCGAAGCAATGGAGAGGCAACCTGGGGAACACCTTGGAGTGGAACACACCGTCTCTACACCCCTGACCCAACTTGTAGGCCGCATGCAGTGTTGTTTTCAACAACTACTAAACGAGAGCCAGAAGATTGAAGCAATGGAGAAGCAACCTGGAGAACACCTTGGAGCGGCAGACACTGGTAGTAGGCCCCAACCCAAGTACTAGCCCCACTGCAGTTAGATTTACAAAAAAATACTAAACGAGAGCCTGAAGATCAAAGCTCAGAAAAGGCAACCCGGAGAACACCTTGGAGCGGCAGACACTGGTAGTAGGCCCCAACCCAAGTACTAGCCCCACTGCAGTTAGATTTAAAAAAACTACTAAACGAGAGCCTGAAGATCAAAGCTCAGAAAAGGCAACCCGGAGAACACCTTGGAGCGGCAGACACTGGTAGTAGGCTTTAAACCCAAAATTTTGGTCAATGGAGTTTATAAAATGTTCCAGGGGTACACAGGCAGCATTGGTGTGGTAAGCGGAGGACAATTTCTATTTGGGACTGCAGACAGACTTAGTAGGCTGTCCCCTGTGGACCATGCATCCACAACATTAACCCAGTGCGCCGTAATGCACATGTAACCTTTCGTGGACATGCCTACTGGTCCATGCATCTGTTGTCAGGTGCACCTTTCTACTATTAGATAGCCTGAGAGCATGGACAATGCGGATTTTTACATGATGGTGGAGGGCTGGGATGGCTTTTCTCGCAAAAGAAGTGACGACTGGGTAGCTCTTACCGTGGTACAGCGTAGTCCATCTGGGCTTTATAATTATAAATTAAAGAAAAAAAGTAGGCTGTATGCACTTTGAAAAAGGTTCCAGGGGTACACGGGCGGCAGTGGACTGGTCACTGGAGGACTAGTGGAAGGAGGGACCGCAGACAGGCGTAGTAGGCCTAACATTATAAAATTGGGCTGTAGGCACTTTATAATTGGTTCCAGGGGTACACGGGCAGCATTGGTCTGGTCAGTGGATGAGTAGTAGAAAGAAGGGACCGCAGACAGGCTTCGAAGGCCTAACATAAAAAAATTGGGCTGTAGGCACTTTTAAATAGGTTCCAGGGGTACACGGGCAGCATTGGTCTGGTCAGTGGAGGAGTAGTAGAAAGAACAGACCGCAGACAGGCTTCGAAGGCCTAACATAAAAAAATTGGGCTGTAGGCACTTTATAATTGGTTCCAGGGGTACACGGGCAGCAGTAGACAGGTCAGTGGAGGCCTAGTGGAAGGAGGGACCGCAGACAGGCTTCGAAGGCCTAACATAAAAAAAATTGGGCTGTAGGCACTTTTAAATAGGTTACAGGGGTACACGGGCAGCATTGGTCTGGTCAGTGGAGGAGTAGTAGAAAGAAGGTACCTGTCATGATCCCAATGGCAGGGGATCACTTAAGGACAAGCACAGATACAAACAAGCTCTAGGGCGATGGAACTTGAGCTGACCGCGACCCTGAACCTAACACACAAATAAAAGTAGCCGGGGAACGTGCCTACGATGATCCTAGACGTCTCGCTCCAGCCGAAGATCTAACTTCCCCTATTAGAAGAAACACAGACCTCTCTTGCCTCCAGAGAAATTCCCCACAGAAATAGCAGCCCCCCACATATAATGACGGTGAAATGAGAGGAAAGCACATACGCAGTATGAAAACAGTTTCAGCAAAATGAGGCCCGCTAAAGCTAGATAGGAGAGGACACAAAAGTGAACTGCGCGGTCAGCGAAAAACCCTTCAAAAAACCATCCTGAAATTACTTGAACTCATGTGCCAACTCATGGTACATGAGGAGCAATTTCAGCCCACTAGAGCAACCAGCAGCAAAGAATCACATATCTGCAGGCTGGACTAAAAACCAAATAAAGCAAAACACCAAAACAGGAAAATCCAAACTTAGCTTGACCAGAAGGTTCTAGGAGCAGGGAGCAGAGGTAACAAGACACACTGGATACATTGATAACCGGCGAGGAAATGCCAGCAAAGCCAGGTTAAATAGGAAACTCCCATATCCTGATGGAACAGGTGGAACCCAGAGACCCAGGAAAGACAAGTCACCCAGTACCATCAGTAACCACCAGAGGGAACCCAAAAACAGAACTCACAACAGTACCCCCCCCTTGAGGAGGGATCACCGAACCCTCACGAGAACCACCAGGGCGACCAGGATGAGCCCTATGAAAAGCGCGAACCAAATCATCAGCATGAACATCCGAGGCAACCACCCAAGAATTATCCTCCTGACCATAACCCTTCCACTTGACCAAATACTGGAGTTTCCGTCTGGAAACACGAGAATCCAAGATCTTCTCCACAACATACTCCAATTCTCCCTCCACCAGCACTGGAGCAGGAGGCTCAAGCGAAGGAACAACAGGTACCTCATACTTCCGCAACAACGACCGATGGAACACATTATGAATAGCAAACGATGCGGGGAGATCCAAACGAAACGACACAGAGTTAAGAATTTCCAAGATCCTATAGGGACCGATGAACCGAGGCTTGAACTTAGGAGAAGAGACCTTCATAGGAACAAAACGAGAAGACAACCACACCAAGTCCCCAACAAGAAGTCGAGGACCCACGCGGCGACGGCGATTAGCAAACTGCTGAGCCTTCTCCTGGGACAACTTCAAATTGTCCACCACATGACTCCAAATCCGATGCAACCTATCCACCACCATGTCCACTCCAGGACAATCAGAAGGTTCCACCTGACCAGAGGAAAAACGAGGATGAAACCCCAAATTACAAAAGAAAGGAGAAACCAAGGTAGCAGAACTAGCCCAATTATTAAGGGCAAACTCGGCCAGCGGCAAAAAGGTAACCCAGTCATCCTGATCAGCAGAAACAAAACACCTTAAATAAGTTTCCAAGGTCTGATTAGTTCGTTCAGTCTGGCCATTCGTCTGAGGATGGAATGCAGACGAAAAGGACAAATCAATGCCCATCTTAGCACAGAACGTCCGCCAAAATCTAGACACAAACTGGGATCCCCTGTCAGAAACGATGTTCTCAGGAATCCCATGCAAACGAACCACATTCTGAAAAAACAGAGGGACCAACTCAGAGGAGGAAGGTAACTTAGGCAAGGGTACCAGATGAACCATTTTAGAAAAGCGATCACACACAACCCAGATGACGGACATTTTTTGAGAGACAGGGAGATCCAAAATAAAGTCCATGGAAATGTGCGTCCAAGGCCTCTTCGGGATAGGCAAAGGTGACAACAATCCACTGGCCCGAGAACAGCAAGGCTTAGCCTGAGCACAAACCTCACAAGACTGCACAAAAGAACGCACATCCCTCGACAAGGAAGGCCACCAAAAAGACCTGGCCACCAAGTCTCTAGTACCAAATATTCCAGGATGACCTGCCAACGCAGAAGAATGGACCTCGGAGATGACTCTACTGGTCCAATTATCTGGAACAAACAGTCTCTCAGGCGGACAACGATCAGGTTTACCCGCCTGAAACTCCTGCAAAGCACGTCGCAAGTCTGGGGAGACAGCAGACAAAATCACCCCATCCCTAAGGATACCAGAGGGCTCAGAATTTCCAAGGGAGTCAGGCACAAAACTCCTAGAAAGAGCATCCGCCTTCACATTCTTTGAACCTGGCAGGTATGAAACCACAAAATTGAAACGAGAGAAAAACAGTGACCAACGAGCCTGTCTAGGATTCAGACGCCTGGCAGACTCAAGGTAAATCAAATTTTTGTGATCAGTCAAGACCACCACACGATGTCTAGCACCCTCTAGCCAATGACGCCACTCCTCAAATGCCCACTTCATGGCCAAAAGTTCCCGATTACCAACATCATAATTCCGCTCAGCCGGCGAAAACTTTCTAGAAAAAAACGCGCATGGCTTCATCACTGAGCCATCGGAGCTTCTCTGTGACAAAACCGCCCCCGCTCCAATCTCGGAAGCATCAACCTCAACCTGAAAAGGGAGCGAAACATCTGGCTGACGCAACACAGGAGCAGAAGAAAACCGGCGCTTAAGTTCCTGAAAGGCCTCCACAGCCGCAGAAGACCAATTAGCAACATCAGCACCCTTCTTAGTCAAATCCGTCAAATGCTTAACAACACTAGAAAAATTAGTTATAAAACGACGATAGAAATTAGCAAAGCCCAAGAACTTCTGTAGACTCTTAAGAGATGTAGGCTGCGTCCAGTCACAAATAGCCTGAACCTTGACGGGATCCATCTCAATAGTAGAAGGGGAAAAAATATACCCCAAGAAAGAAATCTTCTGGACTCCAAAGAGACACTTTGAGCCTTTTACAAACAAGGTATTGGTCCGCAGGACCTGAAACACCTTCCTGACCTGCTGAACATGAGACTCCCAGTCATCAGAAAAAAACAAAATATCATCCAAATACACAATCATAAATTTATCCAGATATTCACGGAAAATATCGTGCATAAAGGACTGGAAGACTGAAGGAGCATTAGAAAGTCCGAAAGGCATTACCAAATACTCAAAATGGCCCTCAGGCGTATTAAATGCGGTTTTCCACTCACCACCTTGCTTTATTCGTATAAGATTATACGCACCCCGAAGATCAATCTTAGTGAACCATTTAGCCCCCTTAGTGCGAGCAAACAAATCAGTCAACAATGGCAAAGGATACTGATATTTTACGGTAATCTTATTCAAAAGACGATAATCTATACAAGGCCTCAAGGAACCATCTTTTTTGGCCACGAAAAAAAAACCTGCTCCCAAAGGGGACAAAGATGGACTGATATGTCCCTTTTCCAAGGACTCCTTAACATAATCCCGCATAGCAGTATGCTCTGGCACTGACAGATTGAACAAACGACCTTTAGGAAATGTACTGCCTGGAATTAAATTTATAGCACAATCGCAATCCCTGTGAGTAGGAAGCGAACTGAGCTTAGGCTCCTCAAAAACATCCCGATAGTCAGACAAAAACACAGGAATCTCAGAAGGAGTAGATGAAGCGATAGAAATCGGAGGTGCATCATCATGAACCCCCTGACAACCCCAGCTTAACACAGACATTGATTTCCAGTCAAGGACTGGATTATGAGTTTGTAACCATGGCAGACCAAGCACTAGGACATCATGCAAATTATACAGTACCAGGAAGCGAATCACCTCCTGATGAACAGGAGTCATACGCATGGTCACTTGTGTCCAGTACTGAGGTTTATTCATAGCCAAAGATGTAGAGTCAATTCCCTTCAAAGGAATAGGGACTTCCAGAGGCTCCAGACTAAACCCACAGCGATTGGCAAATGACCAATCCATAAGACTCAGGGCAGCGCCTGAATCCACATAGGCATCGACGGAAATGGATGATAATGAACAAATCAGAGTCACAGACAGAATGAACTTAGACTGTAAAGTACTAATGGCAACAGACTTATCAACCTTTTTTGTGCGTTTAGAGCATGCTGATATAACATGAGCTGAATCACCACAATAAAAGCACAACCTTTTTTTCCGCCTATAATTTTGCCGTTCACTTCTGGACTGAATTCTATCACATTGCATTATCTCAGGTGACGGTTCAGACGACACCGCCAAATGATGCACAGGTTTGCACTCTCGTAAACGCCGATCAATCTGAATAGCCATAGTCATAGACTCATTCAGACCAGTAGGCGCAGGGAACCCCACCATAACATCTTTAATGGCCTCAGAAAGGCCATCTCTGAACTTTGCAGCCAGGGCGCACTCATTCCACTGAGTAAGCACCGACCACTTCCGAAATTTTTGACAATAAATTTCTGCTTCATCTTGCCCCTGAGAGAGGGCTAACAAAGCTTTTTCAGCCTGAATCTCTTGGTTAGGTTCCTCATAGAGCAAACCCAATGCCAGAAAAAACGCATCCGCATTAAGCAACGCAGGGTCCCCTGGTGCCAATGCAAATGCCCAATCCTGAGGGTCACCCCGCAGGAAAGATATAATAATCTTGACTTGCTGAGCAGGGTCTCCAGAGGAGCGAGATTTCAAAGAAAGAAACAACTTGCAATTGTTCCTAAAATTCAGAAAACGAGATCTATCTCCAGAAAAAAGCTCTGGGACAGGAATTCTAGGTTCAGACATAGGAGCATGTACAACAAAATCCTGTATATTTTGAACCTTAGCGGCAAGATTATTCAGGCTGGAAGCCAAACTCTGGATGTCCATGATAAACAGCTGGGATCAGAGCCATACAAAGATTAAGAGGAGGAGGAAGTAGCCAGGCTGCAATAAGGCTAGGCAGCAAACTCTGAGGGAAAGAGAAAAAAAAAAAAAAAACTTCCTCAGACTACTTATCCTCCTACTTCATCCAATACAATTAACACTTTGTGGGCCGGTTATACTGTCATGATCCCAATGGCAGGGGATCACTTAAGGACAAGCACAGATACAAACAAGCTCTAGGGCGATGGAACTTGAGCTGACCGCGACCCTGAACCTAACACACAAATAAAAGTAGCCGGGGAACGTGCCTACGATGATCCTAGACGTCTCGCTCCAGCCGAAGATCTAACTTCCCCTATTAGAAGAAACACAGACCTCTCTTGCCTCCAGAGAAATTCCCCACAGAAATAGCAGCCCCCCCACATATAATGACGGTGAAATGAGAGGAAAGCACATACGCAGTATGAAAACAGTTTCAGCAAAATGAGGCCCGCTAAAGCTAGATAGGAGAGGATACAAAAGTGAACTGCGCGGTCAGCGAAAAACCCTTCAAAAAACCATCCTGAAATTACTTGAACTCATGTGCCAACTCATGGTACATGAGGAGCAATTTCAGCCCACTAGAGCAACCAGCAGCAAAGAATCACATATCTGCAGGCTGGACTAAAAACCAAATAAAGCAAAACACCAAAACAGGAAAATCCAAACTTAGCTTGACCAGAAGGTTCTAGGAGCAGGGAGCAGAGGTAACAAGACACACTGGATACATTGATAACCGGCGAGGAAATGCCAGCAAAGCCAGGTTAAATAGGAAACTCCCATATCCTGATGGAACAGGTGGAACCCAGAGACCCAGGAAAGACAAGTCACCCAGTACCATCAGTAACCACCAGAGGGAGCCCAAAAACAGAACTCACAACAGGTACCGCAGACAGGCTTCGAAGGCCTAACATAAAAAAATTGGGCTGTAGGCACTTTTAAATAGGTTCCAGGGGTACACGGGCAGCATTGGTCTGGTCAGTGGAGGAGTAGTAGAAAGAACGAACCGCAGACAGGCTTCGAAGGCCTAACATAAAAAAAACTGGGCTGTAGGCACTTTTGGTCTGGTCAGTGGACTAGTAGTAGAAAGAAGGGACCGCAGACAGGCTTTGAAGGCCTAACATAATAAAATTGGGCTGTAGGCACTTTTAAATAGGTTCCAGGGGTACACGGGCAGCATTGGTCTGGTCAGTGGAGGAGTAGTAGAAAGAAGGTACCGCAGACAGGCTTCGAAGGCCTAACATAAAACAAATTGGGCTGTAGGCACTTTATAATTGGTTCCAGGGGTACACGGGCAGCAGTAGACAGGTCAGTGGAGGCCTAGTGGAAGGAGGGACCGCAGACAGGCTTCGAAGGCCTAACATAAAAAAAATTGGGCTGTAGGCACTTTAAAATAGGTTCCAGAGGTACACGGGCAGCAGTGGTCTGGTCAGTGGAGGAGTAGTAGAAAGAACGGACCGCAGACAGGCTTCGAAGGCCTAACATAATAAAATTGGGCTGTAGGCACTTTTAAATAGGTTCCAGGGGTACACGGGCAGCAGTGGTCTGGTCAGTGGAGTAGTAGTAGAAAGAACGAACCGCAGACAGGCTTCGAAGGCCTAACATAATAAAATTGGGCTGTAGGCACTTTATAATTGGTTCCAGGGGTACACGGGCAGCAGTAGACAGGTCAGTGGAGGCCTAGTGGAAGGAGGGACCGCAGACAGGCTTCGAAGGCCTAACATAATAAAATTGGGCTGTAGGCACTTTTAAATAGGTTCCAGGGGTACACGGGCAACATTGGTCTGGTCAGTGGAGGAGTAGTAGAAAGAAGGTACCGCAGACAGGCTTCGAAGGCCTAACATAAAAAAATTGGGCTGGAGGCACTTTATAATTGGTTCCAGGGGTACACGGGCAGCATTGGTCTGGTCAGTGGAGTAGTAGTAGAAAGAAGGGACCGCAGACAGGCTTCGAAGGCCTAACATAAAAAAATTGGGCTGTAGGCACTTTATAATTGGTTCCAGGGGTACACGGGCAGCAGTAGACAGGTCAGTGGAGGCCTAGTGGAAGGAGGGACCGCAGACAGGCTTCGAAGGCCTAACATAAAAAAAATTGGGCTGTAGGCACTTTTAAATAGGTTACAGGGGTACACGGGCAGCATTGGTCTGGTCAGTGGAGGAGTAGTAGAAAGAAGGTACCTGTCATGATCCCAATGGCAGGGGATCACTTAAGGACAAGCACAGATACAAACAAGCTCTAGGGCGATGGAACTTGAGCTGACCGCGACCCTGAACCTAACACACAAATAAAAGTAGCCGGGGAACGTGCCTACGATGATCCTAGACGTCTCGCTCCAGCCGAAGATCTAACTTCCCCTATTAGAAGAAACACAGACCTCTCTTGCCTCCAGAGAAATTCCCCACAGAAATAGCAGCCCCCCACATATAATGACGGTGAAATGAGAGGAAAGCACATACGCAGTATGAAAACAGTTTCAGCAAAATGAGGCCCGCTAAAGCTAGATAGGAGAGGATACAAAAGTGAACTGCGCGGTCAGCGAAAAACCCTTCAAAAAACCATCCTGAAATTACTTGAACTCATGTGCCAACTCATGGTACATGAGGAGCAATTTCAGCCCACTAGAGCAACCAGCAGCAAAGAATCACATATCTGCAGGCTGGACTAAAAACCAAATAAAGCAAAACACCAAAACAGGAAAATCCAAACTTAGCTTGACCAGAAGGTTCTAGGAGCAGGGAGCAGAGGTAACAAGACACACTGGATACATTGATAACCGGCGAGGAAATGCCAGCAAAGCCAGGTTAAATAGGAAACTCCCATATCCTGATGGAACAGGTGGAACCCAGAGACCCAGGAAAGACAAGTCACCCAGTACCATCAGTAACCACCAGAGGGAACCCAAAAACAGAACTCACAACAGTACCCCCCCCTTGAGGAGGGATCACCGAACCCTCACGAGAACCACCAGGGCGACCAGGATGAGCCCTATGAAAAGCGCGAACCAAATCATCAGCATGAACATCCGAGGCAACCACCCAAGAATTATCCTCCTGACCATAACCCTTCCACTTGACCAAATACTGGAGTTTCCGTCTGGAAACACGAGAATCCAAGATCTTCTCCACAACATACTCCAATTCTCCCTCCACCAGCACTGGAGCAGGAGGCTCAAGCGAAGGAACAACAGGTACCTCATACTTCCGCAACAACGACCGATGGAACACATTATGAATAGCAAACGATGCGGGGAGATCCAAACGAAACGACACAGAGTTAAGAATTTCCAAGATCCTATAGGGACCGATGAACCGAGGCTTGAACTTAGGAGAAGAGACCTTCATAGGAACAAAACGAGAAGACAACCACACCAAGTCCCCAACAAGAAGTCGAGGACCCACGCGGCGACGGCGATTAGCAAACTGCTGAGCCTTCTCCTGGGACAACTTCAAATTGTCCACCACATGACTCCAAATCCGATGCAACCTATCCACCACCATGTCCACTCCAGGACAATCAGAAGGTTCCACCTGACCAGAGGAAAAACGAGGATGAAACCCCAAATTACAAAAGAAAGGAGAAACCAAGGTAGCAGAACTAGCCCAATTATTAAGGGCAAACTCGGCCAGCGGCAAAAAGGTAACCCAGTCATCCTGATCAGCAGAAACAAAACACCTTAAATAAGTTTCCAAGGTCTGATTAGTTCGTTCAGTCTGGCCATTCGTCTGAGGATGGAATGCAGACGAAAAGGACAAATCAATGCCCATCTTAGCACAGAACGTCCGCCAAAATCTAGACACAAACTGGGATCCCCTGTCAGAAACGATGTTCTCAGGAATCCCATGCAAACGAACCACATTCTGAAAAAACAGAGGGACCAACTCAGAGGAGGAAGGTAACTTAGGCAAGGGTACCAGATGAACCATTTTAGAAAAGCGATCACACACAACCCAGATGACGGACATTTTTTGAGAGACAGGGAGATCCAAAATAAAGTCCATGGAAATGTGCGTCCAAGGCCTCTTCGGGATAGGCAAAGGTGACAACAATCCACTGGCCCGAGAACAGCAAGGCTTAGCCTGAGCACAAACCTCACAAGACTGCACAAAAGAACGCACATCCCTCGACAAGGAAGGCCACCAAAAAGACCTGGCCACCAAGTCTCTAGTACCAAATATTCCAGGATGACCTGCCAACGCAGAAGAATGGACCTCGGAGATGACTCTACTGGTCCAATTATCTGGAACAAACAGTCTCTCAGGCGGACAACGATCAGGTTTACCCGCCTGAAACTCCTGCAAAGCACGTCGCAAGTCTGGGGAGACAGCAGACAAAATCACCCCATCCCTAAGGATACCAGAGGGCTCAGAATTTCCAAGGGAGTCAGGCACAAAACTCCTAGAAAGAGCATCCGCCTTCACATTCTTTGAACCTGGCAGGTATGAAACCACAAAATTGAAACGAGAGAAAAACAGTGACCAACGAGCCTGTCTAGGATTCAGACGCCTGGCAGACTCAAGGTAAATCAAATTTTTGTGATCAGTCAAGACCACCACACGATGTCTAGCACCCTCTAGCCAATGACGCCACTCCTCAAATGCCCACTTCATGGCCAAAAGTTCCCGATTACCAACATCATAATTCCGCTCAGCCGGCGAAAACTTTCTAGAAAAAAACGCGCATGGCTTCATCACTGAGCCATCGGAGCTTCTCTGTGACAAAACCGCCCCCGCTCCAATCTCGGAAGCATCAACCTCAACCTGAAAAGGGAGCGAAACATCTGGCTGACGCAACACAGGAGCAGAAGAAAACCGGCGCTTAAGTTCCTGAAAGGCCTCCACAGCCGCAGAAGACCAATTAGCAACATCAGCACCCTTCTTAGTCAAATCCGTCAAATGCTTAACAACACTAGAAAAATTAGTTATAAAACGACGATAGAAATTAGCAAAGCCCAAGAACTTCTGTAGACTCTTAAGAGATGTAGGCTGCGTCCAGTCACAAATAGCCTGAACCTTGACGGGATCCATCTCAATAGTAGAAGGGGAAAAAATATACCCCAAGAAAGAAATCTTCTGGACTCCAAAGAGACACTTTGAGCCTTTTACAAACAAGGTATTGGTCCGCAGGACCTGAAACACCTTCCTGACCTGCTGAACATGAGACTCCCAGTCATCAGAAAAAAACAAAATATCATCCAAATACACAATCATAAATTTATCCAGATATTCATGGAAAATATCGTGCATAAAGGACTGGAAGACTGAAGGAGCATTAGAAAGTCCGAAAGGCATTACCAAATACTCAAAATGGCCCTCAGGCGTATTAAATGCGGTTTTCCACTCATCACCTTGCTTTATTCGTATAAGATTATACGCACCCCGAAGATCAATCTTAGTGAACCATTTAGCCCCCTTAGTGCGAGCAAACAAATCAGTCAACAATGGCAAAGGATACTGATATTTTACGGTAATCTTATTCAAAAGACGATAATCTATACAAGGCCTCAAGGAACCATCTTTTTTGGCCACGAAAAAAAAACCTGCTCCCAAAGGGGACAAAGATGGACTGATATGTCCCTTTTCCAAGGACTCCTTAACATAATCCCGCATAGCAGTATGCTCTGGCACTGACAGATTGAACAAACGACCTTTAGGAAATGTACTGCCTGGAATTAAATTTATAGCACAATCGCAATCCCTGTGAGTAGGAAGCGAACTGAGCTTAGGCTCCTCAAAAACATCCCGATAGTCAGACAAAAACACAGGAATCTCAGAAGGAGTAGATGAAGCGATAGAAATCGGAGGTGCATCATCATGAACCCCCTGACAACCCCAGCTTAACACAGACATTGATTTCCAGTCAAGGACTGGATTATGAGTTTGTAACCATGGCAGACCAAGCACTAGGACATCATGCAAATTATACAGTACCAGGAAGCGAATCACCTCCTGATGAACAGGAGTCATACGCATGGTCACTTGTGTCCAGTACTGAGGTTTATTCATAGCCAAAGATGTAGAGTCAATTCCCTTCAAAGGAATAGGGACTTCCAGAGGCTCCAGACTAAACCCACAGCGATTGGCAAATGACCAATCCATAAGACTCAGGGCAGCGCCTGAATCCACATAGGCATCGACGGAAATGGATGATAATGAACAAATCAGAGTCACAGACAGAATGAACTTAGACTGTAAAGTACTAATGGCAACAGACTTATCAACCTTTTTTGTGCGTTTAGAGCATGCTGATATAACATGAGCTGAATCACCACAATAAAAGCACAACCTTTTTTTCCGCCTATAATTTTGCCGTTCACTTCTGGACTGAATTCTATCACATTGCATTATCTCAGGTGACGGTTCAGACGACACCGCCAAATGATGCACAGGTTTGCACTCTCGTAAACGCCGATCAATCTGAATAGCCATAGTCATAGACTCATTCAGACCAGTAGGCGCAGGGAACCCCACCATAACATCTTTAATGGCCTCAGAAAGGCCATCTCTGAACTTTGCAGCCAGGGCGCACTCATTCCACTGAGTAAGCACCGACCACTTCCGAAATTTTTGACAATAAATTTCTGCTTCATCTTGCCCCTGAGAGAGGGCTAACAAAGCTTTTTCAGCCTGAATCTCTTGGTTAGGTTCCTCATAGAGCAAACCCAATGCCAGAAAAAACGCATCCGCATTAAGCAACGCAGGGTCCCCTGGTGCCAATGCAAATGCCCAATCCTGAGGGTCACCCCGCAGGAAAGATATAATAATCTTGACTTGCTGAGCAGGGTCTCCAGAGGAGCGAGATTTCAAAGAAAGAAACAACTTGCAATTGTTCCTAAAATTCAGAAAACGAGATCTATCTCCAGAAAAAAGCTCTGGGACAGGAATTCTAGGTTCAGACATAGGAGCATGTACAACAAAATCCTGTATATTTTGAACCTTAGCGGCAAGATTATTCAGGCTGGAAGCCAAACTCTGGATGTCCATGATAAACAGCTGGGATCAGAGCCATACAAAGATTAAGAGGAGGAGGAAGTAGCCAGGCTGCAATAAGGCTAGGCAGCAAACTCTGAGGGAAAGAGAAAAAAAAAAAAAAAACTTCCTCAGACTACTTATCCTCCTACTTCATCCAATACAATTAACACTTTGTGGGCCGGTTATACTGTCATGATCCCAATGGCAGGGGATCACTTAAGGACAAGCACAGATACAAACAAGCTCTAGGGCGATGGAACTTGAGCTGACCGCGACCCTGAACCTAACACACAAATAAAAGTAGCCGGGGAACGTGCCTACGATGATCCTAGACGTCTCGCTCCAGCCGAAGATCTAACTTCCCCTATTAGAAGAAACACAGACCTCTCTTGCCTCCAGAGAAATTCCCCACAGAAATAGCAGCCCCCCCACATATAATGACGGTGAAATGAGAGGAAAGCACATACGCAGTATGAAAACAGTTTCAGCAAAATGAGGCCCGCTAAAGCTAGATAGGAGAGGATACAAAAGTGAACTGCGCGGTCAGCGAAAAACCCTTCAAAAAACCATCCTGAAATTACTTGAACTCATGTGCCAACTCATGGTACATGAGGAGCAATTTCAGCCCACTAGAGCAACCAGCAGCAAAGAATCACATATCTGCAGGCTGGACTAAAAACCAAATAAAGCAAAACACCAAAACAGGAAAATCCAAACTTAGCTTGACCAGAAGGTTCTAGGAGCAGGGAGCAGAGGTAACAAGACACACTGGATACATTGATAACCGGCGAGGAAATGCCAGCAAAGCCAGGTTAAATAGGAAACTCCCATATCCTGATGGAACAGGTGGAACCCAGAGACCCAGGAAAGACAAGTCACCCAGTACCATCAGTAACCACCAGAGGGAGCCCAAAAACAGAACTCACAACAGGTACCGCAGACAGGCTTCGAAGGCCTAACATAAAAAAATTGGGCTGTAGGCACTTTTAAATAGGTTCCAGGGGTACACGGGCAGCATTGGTCTGGTCAGTGGAGGAGTAGTAGAAAGAACGAACCGCAGACAGGCTTCGAAGGCCTAACATAAAAAAAACTGGGCTGTAGGCACTTTTGGTCTGGTCAGTGGACTAGTAGTAGAAAGAAGGGACCGCAGACAGGCTTTGAAGGCCTAACATAATAAAATTGGGCTGTAGGCACTTTTAAATAGGTTCCAGGGGTACACGGGCAGCATTGGTCTGGTCAGTGGAGGAGTAGTAGAAAGAAGGTACCGCAGACAGGCTTCGAAGGCCTAACATAAAACAAATTGGGCTGTAGGCACTTTATAATTGGTTCCAGGGGTACACGGGCAGCAGTAGACAGGTCAGTGGAGGCCTAGTGGAAGGAGGGACCGCAGACAGGCTTCGAAGGCCTAACATAAAAAAAATTGGGCTGTAGGCACTTTAAAATAGGTTCCAGAGGTACACGGGCAGCAGTGGTCTGGTCAGTGGAGGAGTAGTAGAAAGAACGGACCGCAGACAGGCTTCGAAGGCCTAACATAATAAAATTGGGCTGTAGGCACTTTTAAATAGGTTCCAGGGGTACACGGGCAGCAGTGGTCTGGTCAGTGGAGTAGTAGTAGAAAGAACGAACCGCAGACAGGCTTCGAAGGCCTAACATAATAAAATTGGGCTGTAGGCACTTTATAATTGGTTCCAGGGGTACACGGGCAGCAGTAGACAGGTCAGTGGAGGCCTAGTGGAAGGAGGGACCGCAGACAGGCTTCGAAGGCCTAACATAATAAAATTGGGCTGTAGGCACTTTTAAATAGGTTCCAGGGGTACACGGGCAACATTGGTCTGGTCAGTGGAGGAGTAGTAGAAAGAAGGTACCGCAGACAGGCTTCGAAGGCCTAACATAAAAAAATTGGGCTGGAGGCACTTTATAATTGGTTCCAGGGGTACACGGGCAGCATTGGTCTGGTCAGTGGAGTAGTAGTAGAAAGAAGGGACCGCAGACAGGCTTCGAAGGCCTAACATAAAAAAATTGGGCTGTAGGCACTTTATAATTGGTTCCAGGGGTACACGGGCAGCAGTAGACAGGTCAGTGGAGGCCTAGTGGAAGGAGGGACCGCAGAAAGGCTTCGAAGGCCTAACATAAAAAAAATTGGGCTGTAGGCACTTTTAAATAGGTTCCAGGGGTACGCGGGCAGCATTGGTCTGGTCAGTGGAGGAGTAGTAGAAAGAAGGTACCGCAGACAGGCTTCGAAGGCCTAACATAACAAAATTGGGCTGTAGGCACTTTTAAATAGGTTCCAGGGGTACACGGGCAGCATTGGTCTGGTCAGTGGAGGAGTAGTAGAAAGAACGGACCGCAGACAGGCTTCGAAGGCCTAACATAAAAAAAATTGGGCTGTAGGCACTTTCTAATTGGTTCCAGGGGTACACGGGCAGCATTGGTCTGGTCAGTGGAGTAGTAGTAGAAAGAAGGGACCGCAGACAGGCTTCGAAGGCCTAACATAAATAAAATTGGGCTGTAGGCACTTTTAAATAGGTTCCAGGGGTACACGGGCAGCAGTGGTCTGGTCAGTGGAGGAGTAGTAGAAAGAACGGACCGCAGACAGGCTTCGAAGGCCTAACATAATAAAATTGGGCTGTAGGCACTTTTAAATAGGTTCCAGGGGTACACGGGCAGCATTGGTCTGGTCAGTGGAGTAGTAGTAGAAAGAACGGACCGCAGACAGGCTTCAAAGGCCTAACATAATAAAATTGGGCTGTAGGCACTTTATAATTGGTTCCAGGGGTACACGGGCAGCAGTAGACAGGTCAGTGGAGGCCTAGTGGAAGGAGGGACCGCAGACAGGCTTCGAAGGCCTAACATAAAAAAAATTGGGCTGTAGGCACTTTATAATTGGTTCCAGGGGTACATGGGCAGCATTGGTGTTGCAAGCGGAGGCCGATTGTAATGAGTGTCTGCCAGTTAGTAGTCCCAAACAATAAATACATGTTAATCTCTCGCATGACAACAAAACGAAACCACCAAAGGGTGCAATCATTCGGTACTGGGGTGGGCTCCTCTGCGGAGTTTCAGACCTAGTAATTTGGCGCTAAGTATTTACTTGGGTAAATATAGGACACTGCCCCGGACTATGTTAAGTACCATCATACATGTCAATACAATGGTATTGTCAGTGGCTGGAATTTAAGGATGTCAGCGCATAGACTAAACATTGGTGGAACTGTGAGAGATAATTGTGCAAGTGGTTTAGCAATGTTTGAGCTGGGGGTGGGGGAACTCTCTTGTGGCCGGCGGTACAGGCCCAGGGCCCCTCATGTTACAACAGTGTGTCTGACGTTGGGTGCGCACCACCACCGCCAGAGACTCTTTATTGTACTATGAGGGACCCAGTGGCAGTGCCGTCGACCAAAAGCGGGCACACCCACCTCTTCAGACAAACAGCACTCTCACGGGTGCTGGCGCCAAGTGGCGATACCACGGCCCCGTGTGGGGAGTTTGGCCATTTAGGGAGGTGTAAACATGTCGTATGCTGGACAATCAGGTGCTGCAAATTACGAGATTGGAAAAGTCATTCAGAATAGTCCACAGGCAAGACCTTTTCATAGGAAAGCTAGGTGTCGGCCGGGCAAGGTGGGGCAAAAGATTTCGACATCCAGTTGTGGTTCATTTTAATGAAGGTTAGATCATCTACATTTTGGGTAGCCAGACGAGTCCTTTTTTCGGTTAATATTGAACCTGCAGCACTGAATACTCTTTCTGATAGCACACTAGCTGCCGGGCAAGCAAGCTCCTGCAATGCATATTCTGCCAATTCTGGCCAGGTGTCTAATTTGGATGCCCAGTAATCAAATGGGAATGACGGTTGAGGGAGAATGTCGATAAGGGATGAAAAATAGTTAGTAACCATACTGGACAAATGTTGTCTCCTGTCACTTTGAATTAATGCTGCAGTACCTGTCCTGTCTGCGGTCATAGCAAAATCACTCCACAACCTGGTCAGAAAACCCCTCTGTCCAACGCCACTTCTGATTTCTGCCCCTCTAACACCTCTGGTCTGCTGGCCCCTGCAGCTCATGTGAGAACGATCACGGGCGCTGTGTGCTGGGAATGCCTGAAGCAAACGGTCAACAAGAGTTGATTGTTTGGTTGCTAATATTAGTTCCAAGTTCTCATGTGGCATTATATTTTGCAATTTGCCTTTATAGCGAGGATCAAGGAGGCAGGCCAACCAGTAATCGTCATCGTTCATCATTTTAGTAATGCGTGTGTCCCTTTTGAGGATACGTAAGGCATAATCCGCCATGTGGGCCAAAGTTCCAGTTGTCAAATCTGCGGTTGTGCTTGGTTGAGGGGCAGTTTCAGGCAAATCTACGTCACTTGTGTCCCTCAAATTACCAGAACCCGGCCTTGCCACGCCACCAATTTCCAGTGGCCCCGGAAAAGCTTCCTCATTAAAAATATAATCATCCCCATCATCCTCCTCGTCCTCCTCCTCCTCTTCGCCCACTACCTCGTCCTGTACACTGCCCTGGCCAGACAATGGCTGACTGTCATCAAGGCTTTCCTCTTCCTCTGCTGCAGAAGCCTGATCCTTTATGTGCGTCAAACTTTGCATCAGCAGACGCATTAGGGGGATGCTCATGCTTATTATGGCGTTGTCTGCACTAACCAGCCGTGTGCATTCCTCAAAACACTGAAGGACTTGACACATGTCTTGTATCTTCGACCACTGCACACCTGACAACTCCATGTCTGCCATCCTACTGCCTGCCCGTGTATGTGTATCCTCCCACAAAAACATAACAGCCCGCCTCTGTTCGCACAGTCTCTGAAGCATGTGCAGTGTTGAGTTCCACCTTGTTGCAACGTCTATGATTAGGCGATGCTGGGGAAGGTTCAAAGACCGCTGATAGGTCTGCATACGGCTGGAGTGTACGGGCGAACGGCAGATATGCGAGCAAAGTCCGCGCACTTTGAGGAGCAGGTCGGATAACCCCGGATAACTTTTCAGGAAGCACTGCACCACCAGGTTTAAGGTGTGAGCCAGGCAAGGAATGTGTTTCAGTTGGGAAAGGGGGATGGCAGCCATGAAATTCCTTCCGTTATCACTCACTACCTTGCCTGCCTCAAGATCTACAGTGCCCAGCCACGACTGCGTTTCTTTCTGCAAGAACTCGGACAGAACTTCCGTGGTGTGTCTGTTGTCGCCCAAACACTTCATAGCCAATACAGCCTGCTGACGCTTGCCAGTAGCTGCCCCATAATGGGAGACCTGGTGTGCAACAGTGGCAGCTGCGGATGGAGTGGTTGTGCGACTGCGGTCTGTGGACGAGCTCTCGCTTCTGCAGGAGGACGAGGAGGAGGGGGTGCGAACGGCTACAGCCAACTGTTTCCTAGACCATGGGCTAGGCAGAACTGTCCCAAAATTGCTGTCCCCTGTGGACCCTGCATCCACAACATTCACCCAGTGTGCCGTGATGGACACGTAACGTCCCTGGCCATGCCTACTGGTCCATGCATCTGTTGTCAGGTGCACCTTTGTGCTCACAGATTGCCTGAGTGCATGGACGATGCGCTCTTTAACATGCTGGTGGAGGGCTGGGATGGCTTTTCTGGAAAAGAAGTGTCGACTGGGTAGCTCGTAGCGTGGTACAGCGTAGTCCATCAGGGCTTTGAAAGCTTCGCTTTCAACTAACCGGTAGGGCATCATCTCTAACGAGATTAGTCTAGCTATGTGGGCGTTCAAACCCTGTGTACGTGGATGCGAGGCTAAGTACTTCCTTTTTCTAACCTTAGTCTCATGTAGGGTGAGCTGGACTGGAGAGCTGGAGATCGTGGAACTAGCGGGGGTGCCGGTGGACATGGCAGACTGAGAGACGGTGGGAGATGGTATTGTTGCCGCCGGTGCCCTAGATGCAGTGTTTCCTACTACGAAACTGGTGATTCCCTGACCCTGACTGCTTTGGCCTGGCAAAGAAACCTGCACAGATACTGCAGGTGGTGCGGAAAATGGTGGCCCTACACTGCCGGAAGAAATGTTGCGTTGCTGACTAGCTTCATTGGCCGAGGGTGCTACAACCTTAAGGGACGTTTGGTAGTTAGTCCAGGCTTGCAAATGCATATTGGTTAAATGTCTATGCATGCAACTTGTATTGAGACTTTTCAGATTCTGACCTCTGCTTAAGGTAGTTGAACATTTTTGACAGATGACTTTGCGCTGATCAATTGGATGTTGTTTAACCCCTTCCCGACCTTTGACGCATACGCTGCGTCATGAAAGTCGGTGCCATTCCGACCCATGACGCAGCGTATGCGTCATGGTTTGATCGCGTTCCTGCGGGTCGGGTGACCGGGGTCAATGAAATGTCACCCGACCCGCAGGTACGTGAGGACCTCTAGTTGACCCCAGGGGGGGTGGCTTTGCCCCCCCGTGGCCACGATCGCTCCTGTGCCCTCTGTTTCACCCCCCTCCAGCTCTGATTGGAGAAAGCGTCCATGTGACGCTTTCACTCCAATCAGCGGTGGAGGGGCGGAGTGAAACATGTCTCACATCACTCTCCAGCTTCATCCCTTCCGTGGAAGCTGGAGAGTGAGGTCCCTGTGTGCCGCACCCGCCGCCGCCACTGCCTGATCGCCGCCGCCCGCTGCCAGATCGCCGCCGCCCGCTGCCAGATCGCCGCCGCCGCCGCTGCTAGATCGCCCCCTGCTGCCTGATCGCCGCTGCTGCCGCCTTCCGGTACTCCCCCCTCTGCCTCCCTCTCCCCCCACCATCCGATCCCCCCCCCCGCCATCCGTTAACCCCTGCACTCCCTCCCACGCCCCAGAAATCAGCCCCCTGCCCAGTGATCACCCAGGCTCCTACATCTCCCCTGCCCCCTCCTTCCCCCCCTCCCGCTCCTGACAGCTACCTTCTGACCCCCCCCCTGTGATCACCCACCCCAGTGATCACTCTGATCACCCCCTGCCCCCCTGATCACCCCCTGCTGCTGCTGGCTCCTGCATTACCTCAGGCCCCTTCGCTTGACTGCTCCCCCGTGCCCCACTGATCGCCGCCTGTCCGCCTTCCCATCCACTGATCGCCACCTGTCCGCCTTCTGGTACTCCCCCCCTCTGCCTCCCGCTCCCCCAACCGTCCGATCCCCCCCTGCCATCCGTTAACCCCTCCACTCCCTCCCACACCCCAGAAATCAGCCCCCTGCCCAGTGATCACCCTTCCTTGCTGCAGGCTCCTACATCTCCCCTGCCCCCTCCTTCCCCCCCGCTCCTGACATCCACCTTCTGCCCCCCCCGTGATCACCCGCCCCAGTGATCACTCTGATCACCCCCTGCCCCCCTGATCACCCCCCCCCCACTGCTGCTGCCGCCTCCTGCATCCCCTCAGGCCCCTTCGCCTGACAGCTCCCCCGTGCCCCGCTGATCGTCGCCTGTCCTCCTTCCAGTCTGCTGATCGCCGCCTGTCCGCCTTCCAGTACTCCCCCTCTCTGCCTCCCGCTCCCCCCGCCGTCCGATCCCCCCTCCCGACCGCCACTCCCTCCCACGCCCCGGAAATCACCCCCCTGCCCAGTGATCACCCTTCCCTGCTGCAGGCTCCTACATCTCCCCTGCCCCCACATTTCCTCCGCACCTGACAGCCACCTCCTGCCCCCCCCGGTGATCACCCGCCCCAGTGATCACCCTGATCACCCCCCCCCTCCCCCCCGCGCTGCTGCTGCCGGCTCCTGCTGCCGGCTCCTGCGTCTCCTCAGGCCCCTTCGCCTGACAGCTCCCCCGCGCCCCACTTACCGCTCCCGCGTGATCGCTCCCGCGCCCTGGTGATCGCTCCCGCGCCCTGGTGATCGCTCCCGTGCCCTGCTGATCGCTCCCCTTACTGCTGCTGCCGGCTCCTGCATCTCCTCAGCCCCCCACTCCTGAAAGCCCCCTCCTGCAGTAAAGCTTCACTAAACACTCACACATACACACACGCACACTAATAAAGCTTAGTTTTTTTACACGCACGCACACACAATGTCCCGCTCGTCCCAGTCACAAAGGCTGTACTCGGCAGAGGAGGCATATTCTTTTATTGCCTCCGAAGCTGATAGTGAGGGAGAGGACCCTACCTTTCTCTATTCCTCCCACTCTTCCTCCTCCAGTGACACGGACTCGCCACCACCACGAAGTCGCAGGACGAGAAATCGTCCGCAGCCCAGGGAAGAAGAGCCGGAGCCCAGGGAAGAAGAGTCGGAGGCCGGGGGAGAAGACCCACAACCAAGTGTGAGTAACCCCCAACCTAGTGCTAGTCACGCCCAACCTAGCATTAGTACCCCCACCTGGACCCCCGTCCCTGAAAATTTTGCTCCACGGATTCCTGATTTCATTCCCCAATCAGGAATCCAATTTGAGACTGCCAACCTCAGGGAAATAGACTTTTTCAAAGTCTATTTCTCGGAGTCAATCGTCAGTCTCATGGTGGAGCAAACAAACTTATATGCCCTGCAATTTTTTGCCCAAAACCCAGTTTCATCATTTTCTGCTTGGAGTCCCGTTGACTCTGCAGAAATGTTGAAATATTGGGGACTGGTCCTTCACATGGGAATTGTGAAGAAACCAGAACTTCGCCAATACTGGAGTACTGATATTTTATATCAAACTCCAGTATTTGGCATGGTTATGATTCGCAAGCGTTTTGAGGCGATTCATAAATTTCTCCACTTTAGGGACAACACGGACATCCTTCCCCGCGATGACCCGAATTTTGATAGACTGTTCAAAATTCGGCCGGTCATCGAACACTTCAGCAACAAGTTTGCTGAAGTGTACATTCCCCAAAGGGAAATTTGTGTGGATGAATCCCTCATCCACTTCAAAGGGAGGCTTCAGTTCCGTCAGTACCTGCCCAGCAAGAGGGCGAGGTACGGGATTAAGCTCTATAAGATCTGCGAGAGTACCTCAGGGTACACTCTCAGCTTTAGAGTTTATCAAGGAAAGGACACCAGGATCCAGCCCCCAGAATGTCCACCTGCTCTGGGGGTGAGTGGGAAAATAGTGTGGGATTTGGTCCACCCACTGCTTGATAAAGGTTACCATCTGTACGTTGATAACTTTTATACAAGCATCCCACTCTTTCAATCCCTCTCTGCCAGAGCTACCGTTGCTTGCGGTACCGTGCGCAGAAACCAGAGGGGTCTCCCTTTGTCACTAATTGAGCAGGTTCTCCCAAAGGGTGAGACCCGGGCCCAATGTAGTGACAACATGCTTGTGGTCAAGTTCAAAGACAAAAGGGACGTCTTTTTCTTGACAACAATCCATGGTCCCGGCACCACGGCCACCACCGTTCGAGGTACCACAGCACAGGTCCACAAACCGGACTGTGCGCTGGGGTACAACAAACACATGGGGGGAGTTGATCTTTCTGATCAAGTCCTCCAGCCCTATAGTGCCATGCGGAAGACAAAGGTGTGGTATAAAAAACTGGCTGTGCACATCGTACAAATGGCATTGTATAACGCATACGTGCTATCACGATGTGCAGGTCAGACCAACAACACCTTCCTTCAGTTCCAGGAGGCGGTGATAAAGGCCCTGATGTTTGGAGACGAGGAAGGAGCGGGCCCCAGCACTGCTGGAACTCAAGGTTCCCGTATGGTACCAGGGCAACATTTTCCCGGTGAGGGGCAAAAAAGAAAAAGGTGCCGGGTATGTTATAAAAGGGGGATAAGAAGGGAAACTCGTTTCCAATGTGATACGTGTCCCGACAAACCTGGACTGTGTTTGGATGAATGCTTCAGAATTCATCACACGTCCGTGGACTAGCCACATCCTGATATTCCACTACAGAACTCACCCACACCAGGCTGATATACACAATACACCACGCACACCAACCTGACGTACACTACACCACACACCAACCTGACATACACTACACCACACACACCAACCTGACCCTACGTCAGGTTGGTATGTGTGGTGTAGTGTATGTCAGGTTGGTGTGTGGTGTGGTGTACGTCAGGTTGGTGTGTAGTGTGGTGTAATATACACCACACACACACCAACCGGACGTACACTACACCACATGTACACTACCCACCAACCTGATGTGCACTACTCCACACTCGCCAACCTGACCCTACGTCAAGTTGGTGTATGTGTGTGTTGTAGTGTATGTCCGGTTGGTGTGTGGTGTGGTGTACGTCAGGTTGGTGTGTGTGTGGTGTATACTACACCACACACACCAACCTGACGTACACTACACCACATCCTGATGTACACGACGTACACTACACACCAACCTGATGTACACTACTCCACACTCGCCAACCTAACCCTACGTCAGGTTGGTGTGTGTGTTGTAATGTATGTCAGGTTAGTGCGTGGTGTAGTGTACGTCAGGTTGGTGTGTGTGGTGTAGTATCCAACACACACACACACACCAACCTGACGTACACTACACACCAACCTGATGTACACTACTCCACACTCGCCAACCTGACCCTACGTCAAGTTGGTGTATGTGTGTGTTGTAGTGTATGTCCGGTTGGTGTGTGGTGTGGTGTACGTCAGGTTGGTGTGTGTGTGGTGTATACTACACACACACCAACCTGACGTACACTACACCACATCCTGATGTACACGACGTACACTACACACCAACCTGATGTACACTACTCCACACTCGCCAACCTAACCCTACGTCAGGTTGGTGTGTGTGTTGTAATGTATGTCAGGTTAGTGCGTGGTGTAGTGTACGTCAGGTTGGTGTGTGTGGTGTAGTATCCAACACACACACACACCAACCTGACGTACACTACACACCACCCTGATGTACACTACTCCACACTCGCCAACCTGACCCTACGTCAGGTTGGTGTGTGTGCTGTAGTGTATGTCAGGTTGGTGTGTGGTGTGGTGTACATCAGGTTGGTGTGTGTGGTGCAGTATACACCACACACACCAACCTGACGTACACTACAACACACACACACCAACCTGATGTACACTATGTATGTCAAAAAGTCAAATGGCGCTCCTTCCCTTCTGAGCTCTGCTGTGCGCCCAAACAGTGGTTTACCCCCACATATGAGGTATCAGTGTACTCAGGAGAAATTGCTCAATACATTTTAGGATCCACTTTATCCTGTTGCCCATGTGAAAATGAAAAAAATTGAGGTTAAAAGAAAATTTTTGTGAAAAAAAGTACTTTTTCATTTTTACGGATCAATTTGTGAAGCACCTGGGGGTACAAAATGCTCACTATGCATCTAGATAAGTTCCTTGGGGGGTCTAGTTTCCAAAATGGGGTCACTTGTGGGGGTGCTCCAATGTTTAGGCACGCAGAGGCTCTCCAAACGCGACATGGTGTCCACTAAAGATTGGAGCTAATTTTTCATTCAAAAAGTCAAATGGTGCTCCTTCCCTTCTGAGCTCTGCCATGCGCCCAAACAGTGGTTTACCCCCACATATGAGGTATCAGTGTACTCAGGAGAAATTGCTCAACACATTTTAGGATCCACTTTATCCTGTTGCCCATGTGAAAATGAAAAAAATTTTGGCTAAAAGAAAATTTTTGTGAAAAAAAAGTACTTTTTCATTTTTACGGATCAATTTGTGAAGCACCTGGGGGTACAAAATGCTCACTATGCATCTAGATAAGTTCCTTGGGGGGTCTAGTTTCCAAAATGGGGTCACTTGTGGGGGTGCTCCAATGTTTAGGCACGCAGAGGCTCTCCAAACGCGACATGGTGTCCACTAAAGATTGGAGCTAATTTTTCATTCAAAAAGTCAAATGGCGCTCCTTCCCTTCTGAGCTCTGCTGTGCGCCCAAACAGTGGTTTACCCCCACATATGAGGTATCAGTGTACTCAGGAGAAATTGCTCAATACATTTTAGGATCCACTTTATCCTGTTGCCCATGTGAAAATGAAAAAAAATTTTGGCTAAAAGAAAATTTTTGTGAAAAAAAAGTACTTTTTCATTTTTACGGATCAATTTGGTGTACACGTCAAGTTGGTGTATGTGTGTGTTGTAGTGTATGTCCGGTTGGTGTGTGGTGTGGTGTACGTCAGGTTGGTGTGTGTGTGGTGTATACTACACCACACACACCAACCTGACGTACACTACACCACATCCTGATGTACACGACGTACACTACACACCAACCTGATGTACACTACTCCACACTCGCCAACCTAACCCTACGTCAGGTTGGTGTGTGTGTTGTAATGTATGTCAGGTTAGTGCGTGGTGTAGTGTACGTCAGGTTGGTGTGTGTGGTGTAGTATCCAACACACACACACACACCAACCTGACGTACACTACACACCAACCTGATGTACACTACTCCACACTCGCCAACCTGACCCTACGTCAAGTTGGTGTATGTGTGTGTTGTAGTGTATATCCGGTTGGTGTGTGGTGTGGTGTACGTCAGGTTGGTGTGTGTGTGGTGTATACTACACACACACCAACCTGACGTACACTACACCACATCCTGATGTACACGACGTACACTACACACCAACCTGATGTACACTACTCCACACTCGCCAACCTAACCCTACGTCAGGTTGGTGTGTGTGTTGTAATGTATGTCAGGTTAGTGCGTGGTGTAGTGTACGTCAGGTTGGTGTGTGTGGTGTAGTATCCAACACACACACACACCAACCTGACGTACACTACACACCACCCTGATGTACACTACTCCACACTCGCCAACCTGACCCTACGTCAGGTTGGTGTGTGTGCTGTAGTGTATGTCAGGTTGGTGTGTGGTGTGGTGTACATCAGGTTGGTGTGTGTGGTGCAGTATACACCACACACACCAACCTGACGTACACTACAACACACACACACCAACCTGATGTACACTATGTATGTCAAAAAGTCAAATGGCGCTCCTTCCCTTCTGAGCTCTGCTGTGCGCCCAAACAGTGGTTTACCCCCACATATGAGGTATCAGTGTACTCAGGAGAAATTGCTCAATACATTTTAGGATCCACTTTATCCTGTTGCCCATGTGAAAATGAAAAAAAATTTTGGCTAAAAGAAAATTTTTGTGAAAAAAAAGTACTTTTTCATTTTTACGGATCAATTTGTGAAGCACCTGGGGGTACAAAATGCTCACTATGCATCTAGATAAGTTCCTTGGGGGGTCTAGTTTCCAAAATGGGGTCACTTGTGGGGGTGCTCCAATGTTTAGGCACACAGAGGCTCTCCAAACGCGACATGGTGTCCACTAAAGATTGGAGCTAATTTTTCATTCAAAAAGTCAAATGGTGCTCCTTCCCTTCTGAGCTCTGCCGTGCGCCCAAACAGTGGTGTACCCCCACATATGAGGTATCAGTGTACTCAGGAGAAATTGCTCAACACATTTTTGGATCCACTTTATCCTGTTGCCCATGTGAAAATGAAAAAAAATTTTGGCTAAAAGAAAATTTTTGTGAAAAAAAAGTACTTTTTCATTTTTACGGATCAATTTGTGAAGCACCTGGGGGTACAAAATGCTCACTATGCATCGAGATAAGTTCCTTGGGGGGTCTAGTTTCCAAAATGGGGTCACTTGTGGGGGTGCTCCAATGTTTAGGCACACAGAGGCTCTCCAAACGCGACATTGTGTCCACTAAAGATTGGAGCTAATTTTTCATTCAAAAAGTCAAATGGTGCTCCTTCCCTTCTAAGCTCTGCCGTGCGCCCAAACAGTGGTTTACCCCCACATATGAGGTATCAGTGTACTCAGGAGAAATTGCTCAACACATTTGAGGATCCACTTTACCCTGTTGCCCATGTGAAAATGAAAAAAATTGAGGCTAAAAGAAAATTTTTGTGAAAAAAAAGTACTTTTTCATTTTTACGGATCAATTTGTGAAGCACCTGGGGGTACAAAATGCTCACTATGCATCTAGATAAGTTCCTTGGGGGGTCTAGTTTCCAAAATGGGGTCACTTGTGGGGGTGCTCCAATGTTTAGGCACGCAGAGGCTCTCCAAACGCGACATGGTGTCCACTAAAGATTGGAGCTAATTTTCATTCAAAAAGTCAAATGGTGCTCCTTCCCTTCTGAGCTCTGCCGTGCGCCCAAACAGTGGTTTACCCCCACATATGAGGTATCAGTGTACTCAGGAGAAATTGCTCAACACATTTTAGGATCCACTTTATCCTGTTGCCCATGTGAAAATGAAAAAAATTGAGGCTAAAAGAAAATTTTTGTGAAAAAAAAGTACTTTTTCATTTTTACGGATCAATTTGTGAAGCACCTGGGGGTACAAAATGCTCACTATGCATCTAGATAAGTTCCTTGGGGGGTCTAGTTTCCAAAATGGGGTCACTTGTGGGGGTGCTCCAATGTTTAGGCACACAGAGGCTCTCCAGACGCGACATGGTGTCCACTAAAGATTGGAGCTAATTTTGTCATTCAAAAAGTCAAATGGCGCTCCTTCCCTTCCGAGCCCTGCCATGCGCCCAAACAGTGGTTCCCCCCCCATATATGGGGTATCAGCGTACTCAGGACAAATTGGACAACAAGTTTTGTGGTGCAGTTTCTCCTTTTACCCTTGGGAAAATAAAAAAAATGTTGCTAAAAAATCATTTTTGTGACTAAAAAGTGAAATGTTCATTTTTTTTTTCTATTTTGCTCTGCTGCTGTGAAACACCTGAAGGGTTAATAAACTTCATGAATGTGGTTTTGAGCACCTTGAGGGGTGCAGTTTTTAGAATATTGTCACTTTTGGGTATATTCAGCCATATAGACCCCTCAAACTGACTTCAAATGTGAGGTGGTCCTTAAAAAAAATGGTTTTGTAAATTTTGTTGTAAAAATGAGAAATCGCTGATCAAATTTTAACCCTTATAACTTCCTAGAAAAAAAAAATTTTTTTTCCAAAATTGTGCTGATGTAAAGTAGACATGTGGGAAATGTTATTTATTAACTATTTTGTGTCACATATCTCTCTGGTTTATCAGAATAAAAATTCAAAATTTGAAAATTGCAAAATTTTCAAAATTTTCGCCAAATTTCCAATTTTTTCACACATAAACGCAAAAATTATCGACCTAAATTTACCACTAACATGAAGCCCAATATGTCACAAGAAAACAATCTCAGAATCGCTAGGATCCGTTGAAGCGTTCCCGAGTTATTACCTCATAAAGGGACACTGGTCAGAATTGCAAAAAATGGCAAGGTCTTTAAGGTCAAAATAGGCTGGGTCATGAAGGGGTTAAAAAAATGCCAGACTGCACTCTTTCTAGCATCGGATACCTTTTCAGGCATTGCAGACTGAGCTTTAACCAGATGGCCACGCTGTCCTCCAACAGGTTTTGACTTTGCCACGCGTTTTGGGCCAGATACGGGCCCGGCAGATGGAACCTGTTGCGATGTTGATGCCTGCAGCGGCCCCTCCTCCTCCGCTTCAGAACTACTGCCGCCTGCACCCTGTTCCCCAAATGGCTGCCAATCGGGGTCAACAACTGGGTCATCTATAACCTCCTCTTCTAGCTCGTGCGCAACTCCGTCTGTGTCACCTTGTAAGTCGGTGGTAGAGCGTTCGTGACAGAGCAACATAGTCTCATCAGGGTCTGATTCTGGATCAGTACCCTGCGAGGGCAATGTTGTGGTCTGAGTCAAAGGACCAGCATAGTAGTCTGGCTGTGGCTGTGCATCAGTGCACTCCATGTCAGATTCAACTTGTAATGGGCATGGCCTGTTAACTGCTTCACTTTCTAAGCCAGGGACGGTATGTGTAAAGAGCTCCATGGAGTAGCCCGTTGTGTCGCCTGCTGCATCCTTCTCTGTTGTTTTTGCTGAAGAGGACAAGGAAGCGACTTGTCCCTGACCGTGAACATCCACTAACGACGCGCTGCTTTTACATTTACCAGTTTCAAAAGAGGAGGCAAAAGAGCTAGAGGCTGAGTCAGCAAGGTAAGCCAAAACTTGCTCTTGCTGCTCCGGCTTTAAAAGCGGTTTTCCTACTCCCAGAAAAGGCCTTGTGTAGCCAGACGACGAACCTGGCTCCACAGCTCCAGACTTAGGTGCAATATTTTTTTTCCCACGACCACCTGATGCTCCACCACTACCACTACCCTCATTACCAGCTGACAATGATCGCCCCCGGCCACGACCTCTTCCACCAGACTTCCTCATTGTTTTAAAAACGTAACCAAACTAACGGTATTTGTTGCTGTCAAACAACTTACACGGTGAGCTATAACTTCAGTATGATTTAGATACCCCTTTACAGGTGGGTGAGACTGCAAGGAAAAGCAGGCACAATGTTACACACTCTGTTTTTGGTGGCACCAAATGAGAGAGATGCCACACACGCAGGACTGTCACTCAAGCACAAATGTCAATATTAATCTCCCACTGTTTGTTTTTATTTTTTTCAGGGAGAATTTAGAAACCCCCCCAAAAAAATGATTTCTTCAGGAAGAATTTAGAAAACAAATTAAAAAAAAGTGATTTTTTAACAGAGAATTTAGAAACCAAATTAAAAAAAAATAGGCTTTCTATGGCCCACTTTCTGAGAGAGAGAGATGGCACACCCAGGAGTCAGGACTGGCACACAAGCAGAAAGGCCAATATTAATCTCCCACTGTTTTTTTTTATTTTTTCAGGGAGAATTTAGAAACCCCAAAAAAAAAAAAAGATTTTTTGAGGAAGAATTTAGAAAACAAATTAAAAAAAGTGATTTTTTCAGAGAGAATTTAGAAACCAAATAATAAAAAAAAAAAATTAGGCTTTCTATGGCCCACTATCTGAGAGAGAGAGATGGCACACCCAGGAGTCAGGACTGGCACACAAGCAGAAAGGCCAATATTAATCTCCCACTGTTTTTTTTTTTTTTCTGGGAGAATTTAGAAACCCCCCCAAAAAATTATTTTTTAAGGAAGAATTTAGAAAACCAATTAAAAAAAAGTGATTTTTTCAGAGAGAATTTAGAAACCAAATAAAAAAAAAATAAACAAATAGTCTTTCTATGGCCCACTATCTGAGAGAGAGAGATGGCACACCCAGGAGTCAGGACTGGCACACAAGCAGAAAGGCCAATATTAATCTCCCACTGTTTTTTTTTATTTTTTCAGGGAGAATTTAGAACCCCCCCCCAAAAAAAAAAAGATTTTTTAAGGAAGAATTTAGAAAACAAATAAAAATAAAGTGATTTTTTCAGAGACAATTTAGAAACCAAATTAAAAAAAAAAAAATAGGCTTTCTATGGCCCACTATCTGAGAGAGAGAGATGGCACGCTCAGGACTGGCACACAAGCCCAAAGGGCAATATTAATCTCCCACTGTTTTTTTTTTCAGGGAGAATTTATATAACCAATAAAAAAAAAAGGCTTTCTATGGCCCACTATTTGACAGAGAGATGGCACGCTCAGGACTTGCACACAAGCCCAAAGGGCAATATTAATCTCCCACTGTTTTTTTTTTTTTTTCAGGGAGAATTTATAAAACCAATAAAAAAAAAAATAGGCTTTCTATGGCCCACTATTTGAGAGAGAGATGGCACGCTCAGGACTGGCACACAAGCCCAAAGGGCAATATTAATCCCCCACTGTTTTTTTTTTCAGGGAGAATTTATATAACCAATAAAAAAAAAAAGGCTTTCTATGGCCCACTATTTGAGAGAGAGATGGCACGCTCATGACTGGCACACAAGCCCAAAGGGCAATATTAATCTCCCACTGTTTTTTTTTTTTCAGGGAGAATTTATAAAACCAATAAAAAAAAAAAAAAGGCTTTCTATGGCCCACTATTTGACAGAGAGATGGCACGCTCAGGACTTGCACACAAGCCCAAAGGGCAATATTAATCTCCCACTGTTTTTTTTTTTTTTCAGGGAGAATTTATAAAACCAATAAAAAAAAAATAGGCTTTCTATGGCCCACTATTTGAGAGAGAGATGGCACGCTCAGGACTGGCACACAAGCCCAAAGGGCAATATTAATCTCCCACTGTTTTTTTTTTTTCAGGGAGAATTTATAAAACCAATAAAAAAAAAATTAGGCTTTCTATGGCCCACTATGTGAGATGGCACACACAGGGATGGCACTCGAGCAGAAATGCCAATCTTAATCTCCCACAGCTTTTTTTTTGGGAGAATTAAAAAAAATAAATAAAAAAAATAAAAACACAGGGACTGTCCTACAATTACTATCTCCCTGCAGTAATCTCTGCCAGGTATGGCAGGCAGCAATAAGGAGTGGACTGCTGCACAAATTAAATAAAAAGTGTGGCCAAACAAACAAGATAGCTGTGCAGAAAGGAAGGAACAACAGGATTTGTGCTTTGAAAAAAGCAGTTGGTTTGCACAGCGGCGTACACACAGCAATGCAGCTATCAGGGAGCCTTCTAGGGCAGCCCAATGAGCTACAGCGCTGAGGAAAAAAAAATGTAGCTTCCACTGTCCCTGCAAACAAAGGTGGTGTTGGACAGTGGAAATCGCTACAGCACAAGCGGTTTGGTGGTTAATGGACCCTGCCTAACACTATCCCTGCTTCTGAAGAAGCGTCAGCAACCTCTCCCTATGCTCAGATCAGCAGCAGTAAGATGGCGGTCGGCGGGAACGCCCCTTTATAGCCCCTGTGACGCCGCAGAAAGCAAGCCAATCACTGCAATGCCCTTCTCTAAGATGGTGGGGACCAGGACCTATGTCATCACGCTGCCCACACTCTGCGTCCACCTTCATTGGCTGAGAAATGGCGCTTTTCGCGTAATTGAAACGCGACTTTGGCGCGAAAGTCGCGTACCGCATGGCCGACCCCGCACAGGGGTCGGGTCGGGTTTCATGAAACCCGACTTTGCCAAAAGTCGGGGACTTTTGAAAATGAACGATCCGTTTCGCTCAACCCTAGCTATGGCCACACGCTGTGCCTTTGTACTCTGCTTCCTCTTTTTCTGCACTGCTGTGGCAGTATGGCCACCGCCTCTTCTTCTGAACTGCGCAAGTCGCTAGGATGGCCTCTGCTCCATGTAGGGTCAATGAACTCATCATCTTCCACCGATCCCTCAAC
The DNA here is from genome assembly GCF_032444005.1 of Ranitomeya imitator. Classification (NCBI taxonomy): domain Eukaryota; kingdom Metazoa; phylum Chordata; class Amphibia; order Anura; family Dendrobatidae; genus Ranitomeya; species Ranitomeya imitator. The sequence goes on from NC_091287.1 coordinate 283,473,512, forward strand.
CCTGCCCTCCTTGCCGTTCTGCACACTGCAGAATGGTGCTGTAGTTGGCAACTGAGTTTCGTCATCATCTGACATGTGCTCTGGTGGTCCACTGACCATGTGCACTAGTCCTCCCACATTCTGATCCTTCAACCTAACAAGTGGATGAGAATCAGTTAACTCAGTCTCTTCCACTTCTGGGGCATGGCCAGGTGGATGAGCCATGGAACTACACCCAGTGGAGTCATCAAAAAGCAGAAAAGACCACTGCATGACTTGGGGCTCAGACTGCTTGGCTGATTTGCAAGTGGGTTAGACGAAGCTGGATGACCATGTTCCTCAGGTGCCAACTGTGCACTTTCTGCAGTGGAAGATAGGAAGGAACTGGAGCCATTGTCATCCATCCAATCCAATCTAACACCTTTTCAACATCTTGTGGCCTCACCATTCGTGCAGCGGTATTCAGTCCTATGAAAGGACGCATAAAGTCCTGTCCCTTGCATGCACCAGATTAAGGTGTTGTATTTGGGCACATAGCAGGTACTGAACAACCACGTCCTCTCCCTGCATCAGCTACACCACCACTACCACCATCAGCAGCTAAACAAGTACCACCATGGCCACATCCACGTCCCCTGTTTGATTTTCACCTGTTTTGGTGATTTATACCAGCACATATCAAGTCCACCACTAGGTATCATTTAACAGACCACTCAACTTATTTTATTAGCATGTCTCCGGTCTCGTAGAATAAGGCTTTCCATAAATTACATAACCCACGAGACACCAGGGAGAGGATTGTAGTGAATTTATTGTACCTCATGAACTTTTTTCTTATAACGGGACTTATGAATTATTGATTGTAAATATAGTTGTATATACATTTGTAAATATTAATTTCATGTGCCTCATTATATGTACAGTACACTAATTGTAGTTTGTGTTTACTTGCAGTTTGAGAAAGACCCGGAATAGCGTCGAAACGTTACTCCGTTTCTAATCCTGCTGTGTGTATATACTTATGTTTCAACACATGTGAATAAATATATCACACTTTGCAAGATACAACCCGAGAGAGTGCGGCTGTTTTCTTGTTTTTTGGACTACTTTGGGTTTCCCCAAGTACAGCCTGCACCCCCTAGTTGGCTGAGTGTGCTCCATTTCCTTGAATACAGACCTCAGGTACAGCAGGAAAAAACCTGCTTTTACTGGAGCACTTGATGATGATGATTACAGCTCTCCACAGTCATTCATTACACTGAGCTAACAGTCCCTCAAAGTGTGATGAACCCAGCTCTTTTACGGCAATGTGTAGCAGCTCTCCTCACTCCTGCTGCATATAGCACTATACGTTTACTAAAACTTCTCTTCTCAGCCTGGACTTTGGCATCCACGGCACGTAAGGCTTACAGGAAAGTACCTCAGCTCTCTTCTCACCGCTGACAGCTAAGGATCGTAGTGGATCCCTAACTGACATCGTCTGGCACTTGGGCACTTCTTGAACAATGCCGGACACTATGTTACATGCGGCTGCACAGATTTCATTGGAGTCCCAACAGTGACCACAGAAAAGGCACTGGCAGGCCTCCTTGATCTCCAGCAGCACCCAATCCCAGGTGTGCAGGGTTGCTTCTTCTGGGCTCGATAGTTCTCCTTCGGGGGCTGCTACTCACTAGACTTCAAAATTGCCCTTACATTAATAATTACATGTGTGTGTAAAAATGGCTGAAGAGCTGGCATCTAACACCATTAGACTTCAACGACATTTGTGACACCTGACTTTGTAGGCCACTAAAACATTTGCTTCATAATAGTGAGATCACAGATGTCCATGCATGCACCATGTGAGGTACGTTACAGAAGTCTGGAATGGTGGCTTGAAAAAAGGTGAAGAAGCCTCATCTTCAATATTGTCATAAGATACATTGGCTCGAGTTCGCAAAAAAGTATGGAAAGTGGACAGTAGAAGATTGGAAAAATGGGAATTAGAGCGATGAACCAAAAGTCAATAGACTAATGGATGGGATCAAATGGGTCTGGAAGAAACAAGGAAAAAAAGGGCTACTGGATCGAGAAATTGAGGGAACTGTCAAATTCAGTGGAGGAAGCCTGATGATATGGGGATGTTTCACAGTTAAAGGTGTTGGACACTTAACCAGGATCGATGGTGGTCTCAGTTCTGAGCTATATTGAGTATCATGCAAGGTGAGTTACTTCAAACACTCGAGTACTATGGGTATGAAAACGACATAGTAAGACAACGACCTGAAGTATACGTCAAGATTGGCAAATAAATGGTTCAATGACTATGAACTAGAGGTGCTGGATTGGCCCTCATAGTCCCCAGACCTCAACGCATGTGAACACTTGTTGGTAGATTTGAAGAAAAAACTTTAAGCATACCCAAGTGAGTCGACGAGTATGCACCAACTTTGGGGGCGTGTAGAAGAGACCTGAGATCAGATTTCTGTTGAGACATGTTTTAATCTGATTGAGAGCATGCCCAGAAGGATTCAGGCAGTGTTGAATAGAGATCGGCAAACCCAAACAGTAAAGTTCGGCATCCGTACCGAACACCTACTGTTCGGGCACGGACACCGAACACAGATGGAAAAGAAACAACAGAAAACAGCTCTAATTAGAAGACGTCAGTGGTCACTGGATGTAAGTATTTATTCCTTATACTGTGTGACTTGGCAGTAATTCTGTTGTTTGTAAAATTCCTTTGGCCACATTCTTACATTCATGTGATATGTTCGTGTGCTGCCAGATTTTTTATCGGATGGCACACAGTCTCATAGAATTTCATAGATCATTCACATATAATGGATTCGAGAATGAAATCTGTGAGACTCAGAGCATGTCTTTTTATGATCAGATCTTAAGGATCAGAATACTGTAGGGCATGCTCATTGAGTCTGTGTGTTGTCCGAGAAAGAAATAGGGCAGCACACCGACACTTCACACATATACAGGAATGCAACCTTATATATAGTACAGTCCCTTAGTGTATAGTGTACATTTTGTTATATATAGTGCCATCCCTAATTAAATAGTTTCCTCTATTATTGTATATAACACTCTCTCTTATTATGTAGCAGGTTCTTTAGCTATGTATGGGACGTTTCTTTATTATCTATGTCCTCTATTGTTATGTAAAGTGCCATCCCATTATAACATAGTTAAGGTACCTTCACACTGAACGATATCGCTAGCGATCCGTGACATTGCAGCGTCCTGGCTAGCGATATCGTTGAGTTTGACAGGCAGCAGCGATCAGGATCCTGCTGTGACATCGTTGGTCGGAGCAGAAAGTCCAGAACTTTATTTCGTCGCTGGACTCCCGCAGACATCGCTGAATCGGCGTGTGTGACGCCGATTCAGCGATGTCTTCACTGGTAACGAGGGTAAACATCGGGTTACTAAGCGCAGGGCCGCGCTTAGTAACCTGATGTTTACCCAGGTTACCAGCGTAAACGTAAAAAAAAACAAACACTACATACTTACATTCCGGTGTCTGTCACCGCTGTGCTTTCCGGCTGTCGCTCACAGTCAGTGCAGAGAAGCACAGCGCCGGGGGACAGACACCGGAATGCAAGTATGTAGTGTTTGTTTTTTTTACGTTTACGCTGGTAACCAGGGTAAACATCGGGTTACTAAGCGCGGCCCTGCACTTAGTAACCCGATGTTTACCCTGGTTACCAGGGGACTTCGCATAGTTGGTCGCTGGAGAGCTGTCTGTGTGACAGCTCTCCAGCGACCACACAGCGACGCTGCAGCGATCGGGATCGTTGTCTAGATCGCTGCAGCATCGCTAAATGTGACAGTACCTTTACTCTCTTAATATGTTTAGCACCATCCCTTACAAAACGTATTTTTGTTAGTCACAAGCCCTCTCTTGTTAGATATAAAATGACTGCTGATAGAGCAGCATCTGACTAGAAGACCAGTCCATCACCCTCCTTAAATAGAAAATAAGCTTTCTCATGTTCCATTAGCAATCACTGCATTATACATCAAACAAATAAGGATGGTATATACTATATTTATCGGATTATAAGACGTACCGGACCATAAGACGCAGGTTTTAGAGGAGGAAATAAAAAAAAATTGAAGCAAAAAATATGGTCAATTCTGTACTTAATATCCCCTATCCTGGTATATATAGTCCCCTCATCCCCATCCTGGTATGCATGGCCTCCTTATCCATACCCAGGTATGCATGGCCCCTCATTGCTACCCTGGTGTGCATGGCCCCCTCATCCCTATCCTGTTATACATGGCCCCCTCATCCCTATCCTGGTATGTGGATCGCCCCCAGACACAGAGCCACGAGTTCTCGGTACCGGGCCTCTCTGGTTCGGTTCCGAGGCTCTCACGGTGGCTAGACCCGGTCCGCGACCCTGCTAAGGGGCGTCCAATAAAGGTGGTGCAGTCTGTCAGGGGTTCGTGACGCCACCTGTGGTGTTTGGTCAGGGTGACCGACGCTGCTGTGGGGTCCGCTGGGGTGATGGAATGGCAGCTGGATGGTATACCTTCTCACAGGTGAAGTATGTCCCCAGGGCTTCCCAGTAAGGTGGATGGTAATGGTGTGATGTGCAGGCAATAACGAGGACACAAGGTTGCAGTCTCTTTACCTCTTTACTGAAGATTTCAGGATCCTCAATCCAGAGCACGTTTAACAGGGCTATCAGAGACCGGCCGGTCTGATGGGCACTTCCTGAGTTTCCCTCGCAGATGGAAATCGTTGCCCACCACTAGCACCTGTGTGTTGTAGTCCTACCCTGCTGAGCATTCGGAATAGTCCTCACAACTGCTGTTCTCGTTCATTCGTTCTCTACAGCTCTCTCTCTCTTTAGTTCCAGATGTTGCTAGTTTCTCGTCCCCCAGAAATGTTATGGCTAGGACGCACCCGTATGACGGGAAGGCTTGGAGGTCTTCTGGGACCCTAGAGACGCCCCTCTCCCAATGTTGCCCCCTATGTCTTCTTAGGAAATTTAAGGTAGACAGGCAACCTATAATTAACTGTCCTGTGGAGTTTGAAGTAAGGCCTGAAGTCAGTTACTCCCGCGGTGTTCCGGCCACCGGCTACGCGCCTCAGTAGGATGTTGCCTCGGTCTCACGGCACGACTCCTACTGGTACTCCTTGTTGCTGGATCTTGTTTACACTGTTCCACAATATCCTTCCTTTCTTATCTCTTTCTTAGGACGCCGCCGCAGGAGGTGCAGGCGTGGCTCCGTTACGCTCTGTTCTGTTCGCTAGGCACCTGCCAGGTTCCCACGCCTGACAGGGACCCCCCTGTGTCTTCTCCCTGCAACACCCCCTGCCACGGGATGTTGCCTGAATCCAACCCAGTCAGCTTCTGACTAACTTTCTATCCAACCCCTAGTTTTACCAGTGTGAGGAGTGGCCCAATAAATAAAACCTTTTTCTCCCCCTAGTGGCCGGAGTATGAAGTGTAATGTGTGCTGGTGATACCTGGTCAGGAGAATTCCTTCAGTGCCATCAGACGTACCATCACTCCCCTTAGTGGCAGAGTGTCATACTGCAACGACCAGATCTCTGGGGCGCTGCATATGCATGACACCCTCATCCTAATCCTGGTATGCATGACCCCCTCATCCCTATCATGGTATGCTTGGCCCACTCTTCCCTATCCTGACATGCATGGCCCTCTGATCCATATCCTGGTATGCACGGCCCCCTCATCCCTATCCTGGTATGCATGGCCCCTCATCCCCAACCTGGTATGCACGGCCCCCTCATCCATATCCTGGTAGGCATGATCCTCTCATCTCCATCCTGGTATGCAAGGCCCCCTTATCCCTATCCTGGTATGCATGGCCCCCTCATCCCTATCCTGGTATGCATTTCCCCCTTATCCCAAGCCTGGCAGGCATGGCCCCTCATCCCTATCCTAGTAGACATGGTCCCCATCATCCCTATCTTGGTATGCATGGCCCCCATTCTGGTATGCATGGCCCCCTCATCCCTATCCTGACATGCAAGTACCCCATCTCTGTCCTTATTCTTATCCTAGTACGCAGGGAACCCATCTCCGTTCTGGTATGCATGCGCCCCTTCTTATCCTGGTATGATTGTCCCACATCCCCATCCTGGTATGTATGGCCCCCATCAGAAAAACATTAAGACTGTCGTCACACTAGCAGTATTTGGTCAGTATTTTACATCAGTATTTCTCAGCCAAAACAAGGAGTGGGTGATAAATGCAGAAGTGGTGCATATGTTTCTGTTATACTTTTTCTCTAATTGTTCCACTCTTGGTTTCAGCTTACAAATACTGATGTAAAATACTGAGCAAATAATGCTAGTGTGACGGCAGCCTTAAAAAAACCATAAATCATTATACTTACCTTCCTGCACTCCCTCGCAGCGTCTTGTTCCGATGCCAGCAGTTGCCTTATGCTTGTAAGCACAGCATGGCAGGGATGTCATGCCCTGCTTACAAGCCAAGGACAGCTCCTTGAATAATCACTGCTCTCCATGCCGGGACTATGCGCGTGGAACGTAGTGAATACTGATTGCTCTTTAGTAGCGAGCACAGTGCAAGCCGCAGCCGCTGACTTCCTGCAGCTGCTGGGCTTTCATGTGTGCTGTTGCTAAAGGGAATGAATATTCACTACATTCCACGCCCATGGGAATGGAGCGCAGTGAATATTCATTGCCTTAAGTAGCGAGCACATGTGAATGTCCGTCAGCTGCAAGAAGCCGGCAGCTCCGGCTAACACTGTGCTCGCTATTATACAGAAGTGAATATTCTCTGCTTTCCACGCCAATGGGCATGGAATGGAGTTAATATTCATTTCTTTTTAGCAACGGGCACAGGAGTTAGCTTCTGCCGCCGGCTCCTGCCTCCTGTGACCCGCTTCTCTGCCGCTGTTGCTTCCCCACCTCCCCACCACAGCCAGAGCAGGTACATCCAGACTATAAGACGCAGCCCCCATTTTCCTCCACATTTTTCGATGAAAAAAGTGCATCTTACTGTCTGAAAAATATGGTAATAAAGAACAGGGCCCTATATCCCCTTAGTGACCGGGGCCATTTTTAAAAATCTGACCAGTGTTCCTTTATGTAGTAATAACTCTGGAATGCTTTAACATATCCTACTGATTTTAAGACTGTTTTTTGGTGACACACAGTAGCGTAGCTACCAGGGGGGCAGAGGGTGTGGTCGCCCCGGGCCCGGAGCTCAGAGGGGGCCCACCTGGAGCTACGCTACCCTTAACTATATATGCCTGCTGTGCACGCCAATATAGTTGAGCTCTGCGGTAGAGCAGGGACAGAATCTCCCTGCACTGCCACGGTCTGTTCTGTAGAGGAGCATGTGTCCGGGGACGCTGGGTGCTGGCACTGTACCTGCTGCCTCCAGCAGAGCATGCTGGTGCAGACACACCCACACACACACATTGTCGGCTGTGTGGTGTCTGCTGAAGAGACTCCAGGACGCTGCTTCCTCCCTCCCTGAGCCCTGCACACAGGAGCATGACAGGAGATAGGAGGACGTAGGAGCTCAGGCTGGAGGTGACTGCACTGTGCAGTGAGGAGGAGGCAGGACATGGTTCCCCTCCTGACAAGTCCCTGAGGTTTCTTGCAAAATGGATGTTTTGCTCTGTCTGTCAGTCTCCCTCGCTCTCTGTCAGTCTCTCTCAGTCTCACGCTCTGTCTCGCTCTCTCTCAGTCTCTCTGTCAGTGTCTGTCTCGCTCTCTCTGTCTGTCTCGCGCTCTCTGTCTGTCTCGCGCTCTCTGTCTGTCTCGCTCTCTCTGTCTCGCGCTCTCTGTCTGTGTCTCGCTCTCTGTCTGTCTCGCGCTCTCTCTGTCTGTCTCGCGCTCTCTCTGTCTGTCTCGTGCTTTCTGTCTGTCTCGCTCTCTCTCTGTCTGTCTCGCTCTCTCTCTGTCTGTCTGTCTCGCTCTGTCTGTCTCGCTCTCGCTCTGTCTCGCTCTGTCTGTCTCGCTCTCTGTCTGTCTGTCTCGCTCTCTCACTGTCTGTCTGTCTCGCTCTCTCTCTGTCTGTCTCGCTCTCTCTCTGTCTGTCTCGCTCTCTGTCTGTCTCGCTCTCTCTCTGTCTGTGTCTCGCTCTCTGTCTGTCTCGCGCTCTCTCTGTCTGTCTCGCGCTCTCTCTGTCTGTCTCGCTCTCTCTCTGTCTGTCTCGCTCTCTCTCTGTCTGTCTCGCTCTCTCTCTGTCTGTCTGTCTCGCTCTGTCTGTCTGTCTCGCTCTCGCTCTCGCTCTGTCTCGCTCTGTCTGTCTGTCTCGTTCTCTGTCTGTCTGTCTCGCTCTCTCACTGTCTGTCTGTCTCGCTCTCTCTCTCTCTCTGTCTCGCTCTCTCTCTGTCTGATATACCCATGATTAAAGTGTGCCACCATAGTTGTAATCAAGGTTTAGGGGCCCACTCAGATGGTTCGCCCCCCCTGAGCTGAACCCTTAGCTACGCCTCTGGTGACACATTATACTTCATGATAATGGTAAATTTAGGTTGACATGTTTTGCATTTATTTACAAAAATATCAAAACTTTGACAAAAATGTAAAAAGATTTGCAATTTTCGCAGAAACATTAATAAATAACATTTTACAAGGTTTAAAAATATAGCAGTAATTTTTAAATTTTTCGAGGAAATCTACAAAACTTATTTTTTTAGGGACCTGTTCAGTTTTGAAGTGACTTTGGAGGTCCTATATATTGGAAACCCCCAAAAGTTATACCATTTTAAACCACACCCCTCAACGTATTCAAAATTGCTTTCGGGTAGTTCATTAACCCTTCAAGTGCTTTTCAGGAATTAATGCAAAATGGCATGGCAGTAATGAAAAAGTTTACCACCTAAATTTTGATAACTTTTTAACAGGCTGCTAATGTCGGCAGACTCTAATGCCGTTATTTAGCCGTGAACTGCCATGGCAAACATCAGAACCACACAATGATGATCTTAGGGTTAAAGAGGAAGACTCCACACTCTGTTAAACGTCTAGATGTCATAGTCACTATTGACAGCAGCATTTAAGGGGTTAAACGGCCATAGTCGGTTCCAACACTGATCGTGGCTGACCCAGCAAGTTGTCAGCTAGAGTGTACAGCTGACAGGTTCTCTATTGCCACCCATCGGGGGATGCTAGTTTCTCATATCTCAGGTCAGTAAATAGACGCATTGGTGGTCACTAAGGGGTTAAATAACAAAAATAACAAGAGAATCCGATACGTAAGGGACGATGCTGTGCATAACAAGAAAAGTCAATATGTAATAAGGAACGGTGCTATACATATTGAGAGGGGATATGTAGCATATAATACTCCTCAAAAAAATAAGGGGAACACAAAAAATCCCTTATCCTAGATATCACTGAATGAAATATTCCAGTTGTAAATCTTTATTCATTACATAGTTGAATGTGTTGAGAATAGTGTTGAGCATTCCGATACCGCAAGTATCGGGTATCGGCCGATATTTGCGGTATTGGAATTCCGATACCGAGTTCCGATATTTATCGCATATCGGACACTGGAATCGGAAGTTCCCAGAATTCAAACTGCACTAATTCAGCCAATATAGTTGAGCTCTGCGGTAGAGCAGGGACAGAATCTCCCTGCACTGCCACGGTCTGTTCTGTAGAGGAGCATGTGTCCGGGGACGCTGGGTGCTGGCACTGTACCTGCTGCCTCCAGCAGAGCATGCTGGTGCAGACACACCCACACACACACATTGTCGGCTGTGTGGTGTCTGCTGAAGAGACTCCAGGACGCTGCTTCCTCCCTCCCTGAGCACTGCACACAGGAGCATGACAGGAGATAGGACGACATAGGAGCTCAGGCTGGAGGTGACTGCACTGTGCAGTGAGGAGGAGGCAGGACACGGTTCCCCTCCTGACAAGTCCCTGAGGTTTCTTGCAAAATGGATGTTTTGCTCTGTCTGTCAGTCTCCCTCGCTCTCTGTCAGTCTCTCTCAGTCTCACGCTCTGTCTCACTCTCTCTCAGTCTCTCTGTCAGTGTCTGTCTCGCGCTCTCTGTCTGTCTCGCTCTCGCTCTCTGTCTGTCTCGCTCTCGCTCTGTCTGTCTCGCTCTCGCTCTGTCTGTCTCGCTCTCGCTCTGTCTGTCTCGCTCTCGCTCTGTCTGTCTCGCTCTCGCTCTGTCTGTCTCGCTCTCGCTCTGTCTGTCTCGCTCTCTGTCTGTCTCGCTCTCTCTCGCTCTCTGTCTGTCTCGCTCTCTGTCTGTCTCGCTCTCTGTCTGTCTCGCTCGCTCTCTGTCTGTCTCGCGCTCTCTGTCTGTCTCGCGCTCTCTGTCTGTCTCGCGCTCTCTGTCTGTCTCGCGCTCTCTGTCTGTCTGTCTCGCTCTCTCTCTGTCTCGCTCTTTCTCTGTCTCGCTCTCTGTCTGTCTCGCTCTCTGTCTGTCTCGCTCTCTCTCTGTCTGTCTCGCTCGCTCTCTGTCTGTCTCGCTCTCTCTCTGTCTGTCTCGCTCTCTGTCTGTCTCGCTCTCTCTGTCTCGCTCTCTCTGTCTCGCGCTCTCTGTCTGTGTCTCGCTCTCTGTCTGTCTCGCGCTCTCTCTGTCTGTCTCGCGCTCTCTCTGTGTCTCGCGCTCTCTGTCTGTCTGTCTCGCTCTCTCTCTGTCTGTCTGTCTCGCTCTCGCTCTGTCTGTCTGTCTCGCTCTAGCTCTGTCTGTCTGTCTCGCTCTCGCTCTGTCTGTCTCGCTCTCGCTCTGTCTCGCTCTCGCTCTGTCTGTCTGTCTCGCTCTCTCTGTCTGTCTGTCTCGCTCTCTCTCTGTCTGTCTGTCTCGCTCTCTCTCTGTCTGTCTGTCTCGCTCTCTCTCTGTCTGTCTGTCTCGCTCTCTCTCTGTCTGTCTGTCTCGCTCTCTCTCTCTGTCTCGCTCTCTCTCTCTGTCTCGCTCTCTCTCTGTCTCGCTCTCTCTCTGTCTCGCTCTCTCTCTGTCTCGCTCTCTCTCTGTCTGATATACCCATGATTAAAGTGTGCCACCATAGTTGTAATCAAGGTTTAGGGGCCCACTCAGATGGTTCGCCCCCCCTGAGCTGAACCCTTAGCTACGCCTCTGGTGACACATTATACTTCATGATAATGGTAAATTTAGGTTGACATGCTTTGCATTTATTTACAAAAATATCAAAACTTTGACAAAAATGTAAAAAGATTTGCAATTTTCGCAGAAACATTAATAAATAACATTTTACAAAATTTAAAAATATAGCAGTAATTTCTAATTTTTTCGAGGAAATTTGCAAAACTTATTTTTTTAGGGACCTGTTCAGTTTTGAAGTAACTTTGGAGGTCCTATATATTGGAAACCCCCAAAAGTTATACCATTTTAAACCACACCCCTCAACGTATTCAAAATTGCTTTCGGGTAGTTCATTAACCCTTCAAGTGCTTTTCAGGAATTAATGCAAAATGGCATGACAGTAATGAAAAAGTTTAGCACCTAAATTTTGATAACTTTTTAACAGGCTGCTAATGTCGGCAGACTCTAATGCCGTTATTTAGCCGTGAACTGCCATGGCAAACATCAGAACCACACAATGATGATCTTAGGGTTAAAGAGGAAGACTCCACACTCTGTTAAACATCTAGATGTCATAGTCACTATTGACAGCAGCATTTAAGGGGTTAAACGGCCATAGTCGGTTCCAACACTGATCGTGGCTGACCCAGCAAGTTGTCAGCTAGAGTGTACAGCTGACAGCTTCTCTATTGCCACCCATCGGGGGATGCTAGTTTCTCATATCTCAGGTCAGTAAATAGACGCATTGGTGGTCACTAAGGGGTTAAATAACAAAAATAACAAGAGAATCCGATACGTAAGGGACGATGCTGTGCATAACAAGAAAAGTCATTATGTAATAAGGAACGGTGCTATACATATTGAGAGGGGATATTTAGTATATAATACTCCTCAAAAAAATAAGGGGAACACAAAAAATCCCTTATCCTAGATATCACTGAATGAAATATTCCAGTTGTAAATCTTTATTCATTACATAGTGGAATGTGTTGAGAATAGTGTTGAGCATTCCAATACCGCAAGTATCGGGTATCGGCCGATATTTGCGGTATTGGAATTCCGATACCGAGTTCCGATATTTATCGCATATCGGACACTGGAGTCGGAAGTTCCCAGAATTCAAACTGCACTAATTCAGCCAATGAGGAATGATTGCGAGTGTGGGCACATCCTGTTCAGCATGGTGGGCATGTAACTACTGGCAAGGCTGTGATTGGCTGCTGAAATGATGTCATGATGCACTATAAAAAAAACTCTACCGCCATTTTGGGCTCACTCTGCTGTGAATTCAGTTAGGGACAGGATGCTGTGTTCTGACTGAGAGCCAGTTGAGATAGCGATTTGCTTCATTGCGCTTTTCCCAGGCTAATTTAGCTACCGCTGTGTGTTCACCTTGCTTTTGCCTTGCAGCGCTGCTTTCACAGCATTCTGCAAGGTCTCTGTGTGTGTGTGTGTGTGTGTGTGTGTGTGTGCAGCTCACTCTGTAGTCTGTGTGCAGCCACAGCCGGTTGTATTCAGCTCAGGGTGGTTCACACTGCCTCATACTGTTCTATCCATTGTCCTTTTTTGCTAATAGTGCAGCCTGCTGCACATTTTTTCAAAAATTTCCTATTAGTGGCTTTCCACCCGTATCCAGCTAAATTGTGGAAAAACACTACATAGGATAACATAGAGGAGGTTTTTTGGGCCTTGCAGCGCCGTTTGCGGCTATCTGCACGGTCTCCGTGTGAGTGCAGCTCGCCCTGTAGTCTGTGTGCAGCCACAGCCGGTTGTATTCAGCTCAGGGTGCGTTACTGACTCATACCGTAAAATACATTGTCCTTTTTTGCTAATAATGCAGCCTGCTGCACATTTTTTCAAAAATCTCCTATTAGTGGCTTTCCACCCGTATCCAGCTAAATTGTGGAAAAACACTACATAGGATAACATAGAGGAGGTTTTTTGGGCCTTGCAGCGCCATTTACGGCTGTCTGCACGGTCTCCGTGTGAGTGCAACTCGCTCTGTAGTCAGATCTGCCCCCCCAAAAAATAAATAAAGTTCAACAGAACACACCACTTTACAGTTGTGTAGGCCACATTAGCTCATAATAAAGTCTAGTCCACACTTTAGAAAATTAGTGTTTCTTATACCTGTTAGGAGGAGCTGTTCAGGAATAAGCACACTAAGCCCTTAGTACTTTTCTGCTTATCTTTATCTGTCAACCAAGATGAAGAGGGCAGGGAGTAAGGCACGTGGGCGTGGGCGCGGAGCAGGGAGAGGACGTGGTGATTTTGTGCCTGCTGCGGGCACCGGTGACTCATCATCACCCAGTTTCAGCAGGGAACAGTACTTCATGCGCAGCTTTGTAGGAGAGCCCCGTACACCGCTGCTGTGTGAAGATCAAATTGAAGCCGTTGTCGGATGGATGGCAGCTAACGCATCGACTTCAATTAGTGCCACATCCTCTCAGGCACAGAGCACTGGAGAGCAGCCATCTGTCTCTTCACCACCTGCCAAATTGCCCAGGCAGTCAGAGAGCCCAGGACAGGAGCCGTCTCTACTTCTGTTCTCTGAATCTCTTGGCTTGGAAACAGGGGACCAGCCAAGCAGCATTGGAGAAATGGAAGAAGAGGCAGTGTGCAGTGATGCCCAACAGCTTTGTCTCTCTGACTCTGAAGAGGCGGGTGGGCCAGTGCCTCCGGTCACCACACCGCAGTACGCATCTGATGATGAGACTCAGGTGCCACTATCTGGTGCGTACTGTGCTGCCGAGACTACCGAGGAGGAGCAGTTGGTGGCAGAGGGTAGTGTAGATGATGAGGTCCTTGACCCATCGTGGCGTGAGGTACAGGAAGGTGGTGGGAGCAGCTCTGAGGAAGAGATTCCCCGAACGGGCCAAAGAGGGAGAGGGAGGGGGAAGACTGCGGAGCCTGTAGCCTCCACTTTGGCACCCGTTAGGAGCATGTCTCTTCCAAAAGCCAAAAAGGGCGCTCCCAAGACTTGCAGTGCCTGGTCCTTTTTTGACACAGTTGCAGATGACATTTGCTTTGTCAAATGCAAGCTGTGTCATCAGAAAGTCAAAAGAGGGAAAAGTGTCAGCAACCTCAATACCACAAATATGTGGAAACATGTGCGGAACAGGCACGCGGTGGAGTTACAAAAACACACTGAAGACCTAGGCCAACCAACAGCGGCAGCTACCACCTCTTCAGCTCGTGTTGCCTCTTCCTCCAGCTCACACACAGCTGGTTCGGCTTCCTCCCAGGATCGCCATGGAAGAACCTCTGGCACTGTTGTCCAGAGACCCACTGTAATTCCACCCACAGCACCACGTTCCCAGTCATCCTCACACTCCCAGCCCAGTCTACAGCCATCGGTAGTACAGGCATGGGAGAAAAGGCGGGCATTCTCGGCCAACCACCCCCGAGCACAGGCTCTGAATGCAGGCATTGCCAAACTTCTGTCACTGGAAATGCTCTCATTCAGGCTGGTGGAGACTGACAGTTTCCGTGACTTGATGGCATTGGCAGTCCCACAATGCAATGTGCCCAGCCGCTTTTATTTCAGCAGGCAAGCCGTCCCTGCCCTGCACAAGCATGTGGAGGAACACATAAAACACAGGCTACTGAACGCAGTCAGTAGCAAGGTCCACCTCACCACCGATGCGTGGACCAGTCAACATGGACAGGGGCGATACCTTTCCCTCACTGCCCATTGGGTTAATGTTGTTGAGCCGGGTACAGATCGTGCGAGTGGCGCAGGACGTGTCCTGCCCACTCCAAGGATTGCAGGAATCCAGTCTGTACGCATTGACTCCTCCTCATACATAAGTTCCTCAGAATCATCGTTGCAGGAGCCATCACAGTCCACCTCCACATGGACCCGTGAACGTTTACCTGTTACGACCGACATGAGCACAGCCGTGGCCAAACGTCAACAGGCCGTACTGAAATTAGTTTCTTTGGGGAATCGAAGCCACACAGCGCAGGAGCTTTGGAATGCCATCAAGCAGGAGAGCGATGTGTGGTTACTGCCAGCGAATCTCCAGCCAGGCATGGTAGTGTGTGACAATGGCCGAAATCTGGTGGCAGCTTTGGCCCTTGGCAACCTCACTCACATCCCATGTCTGGCACATGTGCTCAATTTGGTTGTGCAGAATTTTCTGAGGGACTATCCGGATCTTGATGCACTGCTGCACAAGGTCCGCCTAGAGTGTGCTCACTTGCGGCGTTCCAGCACGGCAAGATAGCGCATTGCAGCTCTGCAGCGCCGATTCCGCCCTCCGGAACATCGCATCATATGTGACCTACCAGGTGGAATTCCACGTTACATATGTTGGAGCGGTTGTGTGAGCAGCAGCAAGCAGTAATGGAGTACCAGCTGCATCAGGCGCAAAGAAGTCGCAATCCGCGCCGTTCAGATTTCACAACCACAGAGTGGGCCACTATGAAGGATGTCTGCCAGGTTTTGCATCCCTTCGATTATTCCACGCGAATGGCGAGTGAAGATGCACTAGTCAGCATGACTGTCCCCCTTATCTGCCTGCTTCAACAAACACTGCAAGTGCTAAGGGATGATGTTGTGGAAGAGGTCGAGGATGAGGAGTCAGCATTTCCATCAGCTTCTGGACAGTCAGCACCACATGGTTCCTCACAAAGGCGTAGGCAGGGGACACTTTGTGAGGAGGATGAGGAGGAGTCAATGGAGGAAGATGACATCCGTCCAGAGGAGGGAGTTACACAATTGTCCAGTAGTCAGTGTGTACAGCGAGGGTGGGGTGATGAAGAGCGGGCAGAGATCACGCCTCAAGCAGGGGACAGCGTTTCTTGGCCAGTTGGCAGTCTGCAGCACATGGTTGATTTCATGCTGCAGTGCCTGAGAAACGACCGCTGCATCGACCACATTCTCAACATGGCTGATTATTGGGTGTACACCCTCCTCGATCCTCGCTACTGGGACAACGTACAAAGCCTCATCACACCGTTGACCCGGGAGCATAAAATGCGGGAGTACCACGACACACTGGTGAATTCCATCATCTTCTCCAGTCCAACTGAGAGCAGTGCTGCTAGTGCTTTACAAAGCAGCTCAGTGCATCGAGGCAGTGGAGGAGGCTCTGCACAAAGAGGGAGCAGAAGCAGTGCCTCCGCCCAAGGCAAGACCAGTATGGCCCAACTGTGGCACAGTTTTGTGTGCCCGCCCCAAATGTCTACACCATCACCGGCGGCTCCAGTCAGCAGGAGGCAACGGTTCCGTCTGATGGTGACAGACTACATGTCTTGCCCTCTTACTGTACTCCCAGACGGCTCTTCCCCTTTCAAGTTTTGGGTCTCTAAGATGGATACATGGCCAGAGCTAAGCCAGTATGCATTGGAGGTGCTGGCTTGCCCTGCGGCTAGTGTCTTATCGGAACGCGTCTTTAGTGCTGCAGGTGGTGTACTAACTGACCGTCGCATGCGACTATCCTCCGATAACGTTGACCGGCTTACTTTTCTGAAAATGAACCAGGCCTGGATCTCGCAGGAATTTGCCACTCCTCTTCCTGATTAAATAATTGGGTGTCTACAGTATCCAGGTTTCCTGTTGTGTTCATCTTTCTACCACCTGAACTGTAATTCCTGGGCTCCAACACCGCCAGTTGAGGCTCAGAAGTGCCGTCTGCACAGTCAAAACATACGGCCCAGTGTTATTGGGCTTCAGTAACGTCAGCTGATCTCCAACTGTGTTGCCGGCAATGTGTCCTGCGACTGCAACGATGACACAACTGAAATTTAAGGGAACCTGCCCCCCCCCAGGCGTTTGTTACTGAAAGAGTCACCTTGTGCAGCAGTAATGCAGTAATGCAGCAGTAGCTCTTTTAGTTTAGCTCCTTGCAACTTAACACTTATAAAATGTGTCCACTGATACCGTAAAACCGTCCCGGAGGTGGGACTTTCCTTCGTAATGGGACGCAGCACAGCCATCATTCCTACCCCCTTGATGCCGTGCACCGCCTCCTCAGCGTTGTTTGAAGCTGTCCCGGAGCCTGCGCTGTTCTGTTATCCCTTGGCCATGCACACTTAGCGCTGTCCGTCTTCTGACATAATTTGGTGTCAGGCTGGCTGCGCCTGTGCGGCCACGCTGCCCGAGATCCCGCCTCACAGTGTCTTCTGATTTAATCACACTGCGGGCCTGGGATCCATGGGCATGCGCAGTGCATATCTTCACCTCAGGCTCTCACTCATCTCCCTCCGCCTTCTTCAGACTGTGCACCGTCAGCTGATCCCTAATAGCATGCCACGGCCGTGACGCCGCACAGTCTGAAGAAGCCGGAAGGAGGGGAGTGAGAGGCGAGGATATGCACTGCGCATGCCCATGGATCCCAGGCCCGCAGTGGGATTACATTAGACGACACTGCGAGGTGGGATCTCGGGCAGCGTGGCCGCACAAGCGCTGCCAGCCTGACACCTAAATGATGTCAGAAGACGGGCAGCGCTAAGTGTGCATGGCCAAGGGATAACAAAACAGCGCAGGCTCCGGGACAGCTTCAAACAACGCTGAGGAGGCGGCGCATGGCACCAAGGGGGTAGGAATGACGGCTGTGCTGCGTCCCATTATGAAGGAGATTCCCACCTCCGGGACGGTTTCACGGTATCAGGGGACACATTTTATAAGTGTTTAGTTCTGTGTTTGCAAGGAGCATAATTAAAAGAGCCACCTTTTCCTTTTGCATCCTTAGTGCTGCACAAGATGGCTCTTTCAGCAACAAACGCCTGGGGGGGGGTTAAAGGTTGCCTTTCAACTTGCTCCAGTGCAGGCTTCGGCCTACACTCAGCTCCTCCTGCTGTCCCTGGGTTCTAACACCGCCAGTTGGTGCCCGGAAGTGCTAGCTGCACAGAGAAAAACACCCGCCAATGTGTCAGTGGGGTTCAGCAACGCCAGCTGTTCCCCTGCTGTGTAGCCGGCAAAGTGTCCTGCAAACGCCACGCAGACACAAAGCTGCCGCCAGTGCAGGCTTCGGCCTACACTCTGCTCCTCTCCTCCTCCTGCTCTGTGCCCGGAAGTGCTGGCTGCACATAGCAAAACACCCGCCAATGTGTCAGTGGGGTTCAGCAACGCCAGCTGTTCCCCTGCTGTGTAGCCGGCATCGTGTCCTGCAAACGCCACGCAGACACAACAACTGAAATTAAAGGGAACCTGTCCCCCCCCAGGCGTTTGTATGTTTAACAGCCACCATGTACAGCAGTAATGCTGCATTTGTA
The DNA here is from genome assembly GCF_032444005.1 of Ranitomeya imitator. Taxonomy (NCBI): domain Eukaryota; kingdom Metazoa; phylum Chordata; class Amphibia; order Anura; family Dendrobatidae; genus Ranitomeya; species Ranitomeya imitator. The sequence goes on from NC_091287.1 coordinate 283,491,733, forward strand.
CAAGGTGGCTCATTAAGTTATTCTCCTTGCACACGTCGAACTCAACACGTAAAAAATGTGTCCCCTGAGACCATTAAACCATCCCTGAGGTGTGACTTTCCTTTTTAATGACACGCAGCAACCCCCTTGGTAGCGCTGCCCGTCTTTTGACATCATTGGTTGGCTGGCTGCGCCTGTGCGTCCGCCCTGCCCGACACAACGCCCCTCGGTGTCTTATTTATTTTGACTGCGAGGGTGTGATTGATGGGCATGAGCAGTGCATATCTTCGCCTGTCTTCATTCATCTCCTTCCGCCTTCTTCAGACTGTGCGGCTTCATGGCCGTGGCATGCGATAAGGAATCAGCTGACGCTGCCCAGTCTGAAGCAGGTGTAAGGACATAGTAACATAGTAACATAGTATCATAATTACTAAGGCCTAAAAAAGACATTTGTCCATCCAGTTCAGCCTATATTCCATCATAATAAATCCCCAGATCTACGTCCTTCTACAGAACCTAATAATTGTATGATACAATATTGTTCAGCTCCAGGAAGACATCCAGGCCTCTCTTGAACCCCTCGACTGAGTTCGCCATCACCACCTCCTCAGGCAAGCAATTCCAGATTCTCACTGCCCTAACAGTAAAGAATCCTCTTCTATGTTGGTGGAAAAACCTTCTATCCTCCAGACGCAAAGAATGCCCCCTTGTGCCCGTCACCTTCCTTGGTATAAACAGATCCTCAGCGAGATATTTGTATTGTCCCCTTATATACTTATACATGGTTATTAGATCGCCCCTCAGTCGTCTTTTTTCTAGACTAAATAATCCTAATTTGGCTAATCTATCTGGGTATTGTAGTTCTCCCATCCCCTTTATTAATTTTGTTTCCCTCCTTTGTACTCTCTCTAGTTCCATTATATCCTTCCTGAGCACCGGTGCCCAAAACTGGACACAGTACTCCATGTGCGGTCTAACTAGGGATTTGTACAGAGGCAGTATAATGCTCTCATCATGTGTATCCAGACCTCTCTTAATGCACCCCATGATCCTGTTTGCCTTGGCAGCTGCTACCTGGCACTGGCTGCTCCAGGTAAGTTTATCATTAACTAGGATCCCCAAGTCCTTCTCCCTGTCAGATTTACCCAGTGGTTTCCCGTTCAGTGTGTAATGGTGATATTGATTCCTTCTTCCCATGTGTATAACCTTACATTTATCATTGTTAAACCTCATCTGCCACCTTTCAGCCCAAGTTTCCAACTTATCCAGATCCATCTGTAGCAGAATACTATCTTCTCTTGTATTAACTGCTTTACATAGTTTTGTATCATCTGCAAATATCGATATTTTACTGTGTAAACCTTCTACTAGATCATTAATGAATATGTTGAAGAGAACAGGTCCCAATACCAACCCCTGCGGTACCCCACTGGTCACAGCGACCCAGTTAGAGACTATACCATTTATAACCACTCTCTGCTTTTTATCACTAAGCCAGTTACTAACCCATTTAGGGTGGTTTCACACTTGCGTTTTTGTCTGCAGCGTTTTTTTTCAAAAAAACGCACGCGTTTTTTCCTATTTTTAACATTGAAAATGCATGCGTTTTTTTTGTGTACGCATTTGGTCGCGTTTTGTGACGCATGTGTTTTTTTACTGCATGCGTTCATTTTCTGAAATGCTACTTGTAGTATTTTTAGAAGCGTTTTTTGGACCCAAAAAAAAAAGCATGCGTTTTCATGCGTTTTTTGGGGGTCAAAAAATACATTGGAGTCAATGGAGACGCATGCGTTTTTTGGTGCATGCGTTTTTTGCGGTAAAAAACACATGCGTTTTTTTATTAAAAAACCAGAAAACACAATGATATGCCACCCCCCAACATAAAGGTGATAAAGGGAACCTAACCCTACCCCTAACCCTACCCCTAACCCTAACCCTACCCCTAACCCTAACCCTACCCCTAACCCTAACCCTAAGGGATCCTAACCCTAACCCTACCCCTAACCCTAAGGGATCCTAACCCTAACCCTACCCCTAACCCTACCACTAACCCTAACCCTAACCCTAACCCTAAGGGATCCTAACCCTAACCCTAACCCTAATCCCCTTATGGTTAGGGTTAGGGGTAGGGTTAGGTTTAGGGTTAGGATCCCTTAGGGTTAGGGTTAGGGGTAGGGTTAGGGGTAGGGTTAGAGGTAGGGTTAGGATCCCTTAGGGTTAGGGGTAGGGTTAGGGGTAGGGTTAGGGTTAGGATCCCTTAGGGGTAGGGTTAGGGGTAGGGTTAGGGTTAGGGTTAGGATCCCTTAGGGTTAGGGTTGGGGTAGGATCCCTTTAGGGTTAGGGTTAGGGTTATGATCCCTACCCCTAACCCTACCCCTAACCCTAACTATTTCTGTTTATAGTGGGGTTTTTACTTTATTTTGATGATTGGCAGCTGTCACACATTTCTCAGCATGCGTTTAAAAAATGCAAACGCATGTAAAAACGCATGTAAACGCGTCAAAACGCCGCGTTTTTTTCACCACATGCAAAAACGCATGCGTCAAAAAAACGCAGCGTTTACACGCGTTTACATGCGTTTTTTCACCATGCGTTTTTTCACCATGCGTTTTTTACCGCAAAAACGCACCCCAAAAAATGCCAATGTGAAACCAGCCTTACACACATTTTCCCCCAGACCAAGCATTCTCATTTTGTGTACCAACCTCTTGTGCGGCACGGTATCAAACGCTTTGGAAAAATCGAGATATACCACGTCCAATGACTCACCGTGGTCCAGCCTATAGCTTACCTCTTCATAAAAACTGATTAGATTGGTTTGACAGGAGCGATTTCTCATAAAACCATGCTGATATGGAGTTAAACAGTTATTCTCATTGAGATAATCCAGAATAACATCCTTCAGAAACCCTTCAAATATTTTATCAACAATAGAGGTGAGAGGCGAACATATGTACTGCGCAAGGCCATGAATCCCAGCCCCGCAGTGTGAGTTAATGAAAAGACACTGCGGGGCTGGGATTCATGGGCATCGCTAACCGCACCGGCCGACATGAAATGAGGTCAGAAGACGGGCAGCGCTATCAGCGCATGACCAAGGGATAACACAACAGCGCAGACTCCTGTACAGCAAATAACGACGCTCAGGAGGCTGCACTCAGCACCAAGGTGGTATTTTTGACAGCTGTGCTGCGTCTCATTAAGAAGGCAAGTCACGCCTCCAAGACAGTTTGACTGTATAAGGGGCTAAATTTTATACGTGTTTCATTCAGCGTGTGCAAGGAGCAAAATTTAAAGAGCAACCTTTTACTTGTGCAGCATTACTGCTGCACAAGGTGTGGCTCTTCTAGTTTGTAACACCTGAGGGGGGGTTAAAGGTTACCTTTGAAATTGGTTCAATTAGGCTTCGGCCTACATTCTGCTCCTCCTGCAGACCCTGGGCTCTAACACCGCCAGTTGGTGCCCGGAAGTGCTGGTTGCACAGAGAAAAACACCCGCCAATGTGTCAGTGGGGTTCAGCAATGCCAGCTGTTCCCCTGCTGTGTAGCGGGCAACGTGTCCTGCAAACGCCACGCAGACACAACAAACCTAAAGCTGCCGCCAGTGCAGGCTTCGGCCTACACTCTGCTCCTCTCCTCCTCCTGCTGACCCTGGGCTCTAACACCGCCAGTTGGTGCCCGGAAGTGCTGGCTGCACATAGCAAAACACCCGCCAATGTGTCAGTGGGGTTCAGCAACGCCAGCTGTTCCCCTGCTGTGTAGCCGGCATCGTGTCCTGCAAACGCCACGCAGACACAAAGCTACCTCCAGTGCAGGCTTCAGCCTACACTCTGCTCCCCCTGCTGACCCTTTACTCCAACACCGCTAGTTGGGGCTCTAGGAAGACAATCTTGAATAGGTCCACATCCTGGTTCCAGCACCGTCAGCTGGTTCCGGGCAGAGCCTTTGGCTTAGGTGCCTCCTTCTGGGTATCCGAGTTCCGCCAACGTCAGGCAGTCCTTGGTAGCGCTTTTTAGCACGGGTACCTCCTGCTTAGTAACTGGGTTCCAGCACCATCAACTGGTCCTCGGTCGTGCCATTGGCTCTTGCACACTTGGGCAACGCATCCGGGTTCCAGTACCGTCAGCTGGTTCTCGGCAGTGTCTTTGTCACGGGTTCTCCCTCCTGCCCAGCCTGGTTCCAGCACTTTCAGCTGGTTCCGGGTAGTGTCAAGGTCTCTTACACGCCTATACGTTGTCCTGTCATGTTGCGGTCGGGTTAGCCAACTCCATGGTGCCTCCAGTTTAGGAGCTTCCTATGTGGGCTGCGGGAAGTGGCAATCAAGGCTGTTTCTGTAGTGGCAGTAGGCCAAGCTCCCCCTGTAGGATTGTTGGTGTTCGGTAACTGCGGCAGCCTCGCGGCCTAGCTGTTCTCTCTTCTCCTGTGGACCTTCTGCTCCACATCCTGGTTCCCACACCGTCAGCTGGTTCCAGGCAGAGTCTTTGGCTTAGGTGCCTCCTTCTGGGTATCCGAGTTCCGCCAACATCAGACGGTCCTTGGTAGTGCTTTTTAGCACGGGTACCTCCTGCTTAGTAACCGGGTTCCAGCACCATCAGCTGGCCCTCGGTCGTGCCATTGGCTCTTGCACACTTGGGCAACGCATCCGGGTTCCAGTACCGTCAGCTGGTTCTCGGCAGTGTCTTTGTCACGGGTACTCCCTCCTGCCCAGCCTGGTTCCAGCACCATCAGCTGGTTCCGGGTAGTGTCAAGGTCACTTACACGCATATATGTTGTCCCATCGTGTTGTAGTTGGGTTAGTCAACTCCATGGTGCCTCCAGTTTAGGAGCTTCCTATGTGGGCTGCGGGAAGTGGCAATCAAGGCTGGTTCTGTAGTGCCAGTAGGCCAAGCTCCCCCTGTAGATCTGTTGGTGTTTGGTAACTGCGGCAGCCTCGCGGCCTAGCCGTTCTCTCTTCTCCTGTGGACCTTCTGCTCCACATCCTGGTTCCAGCACAGTCAGCTGGTTCCGGGCAGAGCCTTTGGCTTAGGTGCCTCCTTCTGGGTATCCGAGTTCCACCAACGTCAGGCGGTCCTTGGTAGTGATTTGTAGCACGGGTACCTCCTGCTTAGTAACCGGGTTCCAGCACCGTCAGCTGGTCCTCGGTCATGCCATTGGCTCTTCTATCTTCGGGTAGCCATCCGGGTTCCAGTACCGTCAGCTGGTTCTCGGCAGTGTCTTTTGCTCTTGTACCTTCTGCTCCCCATCTTGGTTCCAGTACCGTCAGCTGGTTCCGGGCAGAGCCTTTGGCTTAGGTGCCTCCTTCTGGGTATCCGAGTTCCACCAACGTCAGGTGGTCCTTGGTAGTGCTTTCAGGCACGGGTACCTCCTGCTTAGTAACCGGGTTCCAGTAACGTCAGCTGGTCCTTGGTAGTTCCATTGGCTCTTGGACCTTCGGCTATCCATCCGGGTTCCAGTACCGTCAGCTGGTTCTCGGCAGTGTCTTTTGCTCTTGTACCTTCTGCTCCCCATCCTGGTTCCAGTACCGTCAGCTGGTTCCAGGCAGAGCCTTTAGCTTAGGTGCCTCCTTTTGGGTATCCGAGTTCCACCAACGTCAGGTGGTCCTTGGTAGTGCTTTCTGGCACGGGTACCTCCTGCTTAGTAACCGGGTTCCAGTAACGTCAGCTGGTCCTCGGTAGTTCCATTGGCTCTTGGATCTTCGGGTAGCCATCCGAGTTCCAGTTTCATCAGCTGGTTCTCGGCATTTTCTCAGCCTTCTTGTACCTTCTGATACATTTCCAAGTTCAAGACCCTAAAGACAACGACCCGGAAGACCGCCCCTAAGATGACGACGATACTAGAGACGACAACCACTGAGATGACGACGACCCTTGACGACGACGACCCTGGAGACCACGACATGGAAGACCGAGAAGCAGAAGAACAAGAGGCTGCAGAACAAAGAGCAGAAGAACATGAAGCATAACACTTAATTTCAGAGCAAAAGATTATCTAAATTATAAGCAGAAGAAGACTTAGCAGTGTATGGGGGTGAGTCCGTTCCTCCTCGTGGTGCCCCTGGATAAAGCCTGATGCTGCAGGCCAAACTGAACGCAAATGTAACTGTTTTGTGACAGGCAGAACGGAAGGTGTAATCTTCAAACTTTTATAGAGAACAACTACAGGAATGCCTGTTACAAATAAGAATATGATTAAGAAGTAGAATATGAAGAAGAAGAATAGTTGAATAAAAAGAATATGAAGAATGTAACAAAAAAAATAATAGGTAGAAGATGAAGAAGAAGATGAATAAGGTGAAGAAGAAGTTGATGTCAAAGATGCTGATGATGATGAAGAAGAAAGTGTGGGAGAAGTAAAAAAAAAAAAGGTGAAGGGCGTGGAAGTAGTGAAACATCAATATCTGACAAAATAAAAAAAATCTTAACATAGTCAATATCTTTGTAACTCCGAACGTCTTAAAAAAAAATCAAATTCCTGCTATTCTATTTGATTGGGCTAAACCCCTATGCCTTTAATGTCTCTGCCACCTCCCCCAATACATCCTACATTATTCTTAGTTGTTTTCCTTCATGTAGAATGAACCTACAAGGAAAGAAAGAGTTTATTTTAATTCCGATATTTTAATCCCATTGACTTGCATGGGTATCGGCGATATCCGATATTTTTTGAATATCGGCCGATCCAATCCGATACCGATACTTTCCGATATCGGAAGGTATCGCTCAACACTAGTTGAGAACAATAAAACCTAAAAATTATCAACGTAAATCACAACTAATATCCCACGGAGGTCTGGAGTTAGAATGATGCTCAAAGTCAAAGAGGAAAATTAAGTTACAGGCTGATCCAATTTCAGTGGGAATGCCTCAAGACAAGGAAATTATGTTCAGTAGTGTGTGTGGCCTCCACCTGCCTGTATGACCTCCCTACAACAGCTGGGCATGCTCCTAATGAGGCAGCGGATGGTCTCCTGAGGGATCTCCTCCCAGACCTGGACTAAAGCATCCGCCAACTCCTGGACAATCTGTGGTGCAACGTGTCATTGGTGGATGGTGCGAGACATGAAGTCCCAGATGTGTTCAATCGGATTCAGGTCTGGGGAATGGGTAGGCCAGTCCATAGCTTCAATGCCTTCATCTTGCAGGAACTGCTGACACATTCCAGCCACATAATGTCTGGCATTGTCCTGCATTAGGAGGAACCCAGGGCCAACCGCACCAGCATATGGTCTTGCAAGGGGTCTGAGGATCTTATCGCGGTACCTAGTGGCAGTCAGGCTAACTCTGGCGAGCACATGGAGGGCTGTGTGACCCTCCAAAGAAATGCCACCCCACACCATTACTGACCCACTGCCACACCGGTCATGCTGAAGGATGTTTCAGGCATCAGATCGCTCTCCAAGGCGTCTCCAGACTCTGTCACGTTTGTCACATGTGCTCAGTGTGAACCTACTTTCATCTGTGAAGAGCACAGGGCGCCAGTGGCGAATTTGCCAATCCTGGTGTTCTGTGGCAAATGCCCAGCGTCCTGCACGGTTTTGGGCTGTGAACACAACCCCCATCTGTGGATGTCAGGCACTCAAACCATCCTCATGAAGTCCGTTTCAAACCGTTTGTGCAGACACATACACATTTGTGGGCTGCTGGTGGTCCTGCTGCTGGGTTGTTGCCCTCCTATGACCCCCTCTACGTCTCCTGGTGTACTGGCCTGTCTCCAGGTAGCGCCTCCATCTCTGGACACTATGCTGACAGACACAGCAAACCTTCTTGCCACAGCTCGCATTGATGTGCCATCCTGGATGAACGGCACTACCTGAGCCACTTGTGTGGGTTGTAGAGTCCGCACAACCAACATTCAAAAGTGACCAAAACATCAGCCAGAAAGCATTGGTACTGAGATGTGGTCTGTGGTCCCCACCTACAGAACCACTCCTTTATTGAGTGCGTCTTCATAATTGCCAAAAATTTCCATCTGTTGTCTATTCCATTTGCACAAAAGCATGTGAAATTGATTGTCAAACAGTGTAGCTTCCTAGGTTGACAGTTTGATTTCACAGAAGTTTGATTTACTTGGAGTTATATTCTGTTGTTAAGTGTTCCCTTTATTTCCTTGAGCAGTGTATATATAATCTGTAGAATCTGTGGCTTGGTCGCCATAAAAGGAGGGTGGCCCAAACACATTTGTTGCACAAGAGTCCAAAGTTGTCAGTGTCTGCTCCTAGGAAGAGATGTCACCAAGGTGCATATTGGGTAAAAAACAAGCTGATGAAGGCAGTGTGGGCATTTTTTGCAGAGAAAATCTTGTCTTGGCATTTTAGGTAGATATTAGGCATCACAGTTCAACCTTTACTGTAAAAGAAGGTACAAAACATGCATACTTTTTGCTCCTTGTCTAGGGACCTTATAGATTGTTGCCTCAAGTTCTCTGAAGTTTTCAAAATAAGCGCAGTAATGTATCTATGAATTTTATTACTTTGGCTTCTGGCTTTCTACTGGTTTGATCTGTGCTGTAACCTGCTGTGCATATCGTCTACACTGGGTAAGCTGACATTTTTTTTCTTTCTACTCATACTCGTATATTCTCTTTAAGCTCTTTGAAAAACTTAGTAACACCCATATGGAACTTAGTGTAAATTAGCGAATGTGATAATATATAAGATTTATCAGCTAAAAAATATAAATATATTCTGAATCCTCCTAAGTCCCTGTTAACATTAAGTTTATTGCTCATGTTTAGCTTGTACACTTAAAGCACACGCTTCACATGACTTTAGGGCTTCAAAAGTTAGATGGAGACCAAATGTATATCTTTATTGGCCTCTGTCCAGCCCGTATGTGTCAGTATACCACAAAACAGATGTAGGATAGCTCAGTATACAGTTTTTCACATGGGTCTCATTATCGGTTACAAGTCACTGTGTGCTTTTTTTCTACATTATTAAAAAAATATGTGATTAGTGATAACAAAATGATCCCTGATTTACCATTACTCTAAATTATCAAGTTTCATACCTGCTTGTTTGTTATTATAATTTGTACTTAAAAGTGCAGGGCTTTTCGATATTTTCCCAAAACGTCCGCCATTTGGCTCTGTCTTTATTAAAGAAATCATCTGGCATTACCCATCTTCTGAACCAAAGTTCTTATCAGATGTCATAAGAATCGGAGAGCCTAAATTTTTCTGTAAGTCAACATAGTAAGAATCACTTTCAAAAATCCAGTCCATAGGGTAACTTTGGTCCCTTGTGACTGTAAAACTTTATTAATATTTGCAGTTAGGGACCATCTGTTTCTTTCAATTTTAGTGCAATCATTAGTCTAATTGATGGTGCTATGGCAAGTTGCCTCTTCTCCATAGAGACTTCTCAAAATATCAGTATTATGTCTCAACATGTCTGTACATGTGCATTAGAGCGAGAGGGATGATGTACAGATACAAGGAGGGACATTTAGATAGGACATTGGATCACCATCAGTCTTTTTCGAGACAACTATTCCAAACTAACGGAGATTTAATTAGGGTATTCTGGATGTCATGTTGTACTGCCAGTCAACAGCCTTTACATTTTCACTCACTAAGGAACGGTAGTGTTAAACTGATGGACCCAAAATACCCTCCAGGCAATGTCACCAGGAGGGAAATAGAAACACAGCGCTGCACAGAGCCAATGTATTATCTGCATCAATGCCTGTTTCAGCAATACGCTTGTAGAGGAAGCCCCATCCTACTCAACTATGAGTCTGTCTAAGGGGAATGCTTGTAGGGTCAGGGAAGTGGCATCAATTAAAATAAAGGCAGCTATGTTCTACTTCCAATTGCTGCTTTTAGCGCTGGCTTCCAACCATCATCATACAGTATACTGCAGTGGTATTTAGAATCATTCGATCAATTAATATTTTGCAAGACTGCTTTAATATATAAAAGGATTTGGCAACTTTTCGTTTCACAGGCTTTTTATTTTTTTACTTCTAAGAAAAATATGTAGTCTTTAATCCCTGGTGAGCAGTGGCATATAAACTGCAGACTGGTACTTCTTTGTAATACATACACACGTGGTCAAAATTGTTGGTACCCCTCGTTTAATGACAGAAAAACCCACAATGGTCACAGAAATAACTTGAATCTGACAAAAGTAATAAATAAAAAGTTTATGAAAATGAACAAATGAAAGTCAGACATTGCTTTTCAACCATGCTTCCACAGAATTTAAAAAAAATAAAACTGATGAAGTAGGCCTGGACAAAAATGATGGTACCCTTAACTTACCGTATTTTCCGGTGTATAAGATGACTTTTTAACCCATGAAAATCTTCTCAAAAGCCGGGGGTCATCCTATGCGCCGGATACGGCATGTGCGGAGCTCTGAGGTCACCGCATATGGTGCAGGGAGCGGTCCCGGATGGTTCCCAGGGTCTGGAGGAGAGGAGACTCTCCTTTAGGCCCTGGGATCCATTTTCGTGTAAAAAAAAAGAATAAAAATAAAAAATATGGATATACTTACCTTCCGACGGCCCCTGGAGTTCTGCCGGTTTTCAGCGGTGCATGCGGCGGCTTCTGTTCCTTCACAAAGGTCCTTCGCGGCGCGCAATGCATCCCTGGGAATAGAAGCCGCCGCATGCACCGCTGAGAGCCGGGAGAACTCCGGGGGCCGTCGGAAGGTAAGTATATCCATATTTTTTTATTGTTATTCTTTTTTTACACGAATATGGTCCCAGGGCCTAAAGGAGAGTCTCCTCTCCTCCAGACCCTGGGAACCATCCAGGACCGCTCCTTGCACACGCCGTATAAGACGACACCCGGTGTATAAGATGACTCCCAAAAAGTTGGGGGTCGACTTATACGCCCAGTCGTCCTATACGCCGAAAAATACAGTAATATTTTGTTGCACAACCTTTTGAGGCAATCACTGCAATCAAACAATTCCTGTAACTGTCAATGAGACTTTTGCACCTCTCAACAGGTATTTTGGCTCATTCCTCAAGGTTGCCTTTTCCAGACTTCATGTTTCAGCTCTTTCCAAAGATGCTCAAGAGGATTTAGGTCATGGCTCATAGAAGGCCACATCAGAATAGTCCAATCTGTCCTCTTATCCATTCTTGGGTGTTTTTAGCTGTGTGTTTTTGGGTCATTATCCTGTTGCAAGACCCATGACTTGTGACTGAGACCAAGCTTTCTGACACTGGGCAGCACATTTCTCTCTAGAATCCCTTGATAGTCTTGAGATTTCTTTGTAATCTGCACAGATTCTAGACACCCTGTGCCATATGCAGCAAAGCAGCCCCAGAACATAACAGAGCCTCCTCCATGTTTCACAGTAGCGATAGTGTTCTTTTCTTGATAGATAGATAGAGATAGAGAACTATCTGTAAACAAAGAGCTGATGTGCCTAGTCAAAAAGTTCAATTTTTGTCTCATCTGTTCATAGGACATTTTGCCAGAAGCTTTGTGGCTTGTCAACATGCAGTTTCGTATATTCCAGTCTGGCTTTTTCATGATTTTTCTTTCAACAAAAGTCTTGGTCATCTCCCATTAAGTCCACTTTGACTCATACAACGACGGATGGTGCGATCTGACACTGATGTTCCTTGAGCTTGATGTTCACCTTTAATCTGTTTACAAGTTTTTCTGGGCTCTTTTGTTACCATTCGTATTATCCGTCTCTTTGATTTGTCATCAATTTTCCTCCTATGGCCACGTCCAGGGAGGTTGGCTACAGTCCCATGGATCTTACATTTCTGAATAATATGTGCAACTGTAGTCACAGGAACATCAATCTACTTGGAGATGTTCTTATGACTTTTACCTTTAACATGTTTGTCTATAATTTTCTTTCTAATCTCCTGAGACAACTCTTTCCTTTGCTTCCTCTGGTCCATGTTGAGTGTGATACACACCATGTCACCAAACAGCACAGTGAGTTTCTGTAGCCCTATATACAGGCCCACTCACTGATTCCAAGATTGTAGACACCTGTGATGCTAGTTAGTGGACATACCATGATTTAACATGTCCCTTTTGTCACATTATTTTCAGGGGTACCATCATTTCTGTCCAGGCCTATTTCACGAGTTTTATTTTTTTTTTAAATTCTGTGGAAGCATGGTTGAAAAGCAATGTCTGACTTTCATTTGTTCATTTTCATAGATCTTTTATTTATTATTACTTTTGTCAGATTCAAGTTATTTCTGTGACCATTGTGGGTTTTTCTGTCATTAAACGAGAGGTACCAACAATTTTGACCACGTGTGTATGGTACGCAGTCATTAATTTTGCATCCCATTTGGGATGATCCATAATATTAAATCGATTGTCCCCTTCTAGGACAACAATGTCTTAAACACTCTATTCCTCCTTGTGAAATAAAAATTCTCTATACTTACCTCCAGAATTGGCACTGCTCCAGCGATGTTAGAACTGGGTCTCCCTAGGCTCTTGTGCATTGTTAAGGCACTTGAGCCCTGCAGCTAATCAGCAGATGTTATTCAGCTTCTGCGCTTTCACTTCCTTCAGTCTAAGTTTGGAGATCGAGGGATGGGAAGTGTGAGAATGGCAGCTCAATAGCGGCCACTGATTAGTTTCAGGGCCAACATGGCTTAACAATGTCACTCATGCCTCGAGAGACCCATAGATGATATCACTATAAATGCGCTGGTACCAGAAGTTAATGCAAGGTGTTTAAAATTTCACAATGAGTAATAAAATATTAAAGACACTGTTGTCCCATAGGACTCCTATGCATACAAACACTAGGGATTTCAATAAATAAAATACAGATTACCGTATATACTTGAGTATAAGCCGACCCGAGTATAAGCCGACCCCCCTAATGTTGCCACAAAAAACTGGGAAAACTTATTGACTTGAGTATAAGCCTAGGGTGGAAAATGCAATAGCTACTGGTAAATGTCAAAAATAAAAATAGATACCAATAAAAGTAAAATTAATTGAGACATCAGTAGGTTAAGTGTTTTTGAATATCCATATTTAACCCCTTCAAGACCCAGCCTATTTTGACCTTAAAGACCTTGCCGTTTTTTGCAATTCTGACCAGTGTCCCTTTATGAGGTAATAACTCAGGAACGCTTCAACGGATCCTAGCGGTTCTGAGATTGTTTTTTCGTGACATATTGGGCTTCATGTTAGTGGTAAATTTAGGTCAATAAATTCTGCATTTATTTGTGATAAACACGGAAATTTGGCGAAAATTTTGAAAATTTCGCAATTTTCACATTTTGAATTTTTATTCTGTTAAACCAGAGAGATATGTGACACAAAATAGTTAATAAATAACATTTCCCACATGTTTACTTTACATCAGCACAATTTTGGAAACAAAATTTTTTTTTGTTAGGAAGTTATAAGGGTTAAAATTCGACCAGCGATTTGTCATTTTTACAACGAAATTTACAAAACCATTTTTTTTAGGGACCACCTCACATTTGAAGTCAGTTTGAGGGGTCTATATGGCTGAAAATACCCAAAAGTGACACCATTCTAAAAACTGCACCCCTCAAGGTACTCAAAACCACATTCAAGAAGTTTATTAACCCTTCAGGTGCTTCACAGCAGCAGAAGCAACATGGAAGGAAAAAATGAACATTTAACTTTTTAGTCACAAAAATTATCTTTTAGCAACAATTTTTTTATTTTCCCAATGGTAAAAGGAGAAACTGAACCACGAACGTTGTTGTCCAATTTGTCCTGAGTACGCTGATACCTCATATGTGGGGGTAAACCACTGTTTTGGCGCACGGCAGGGCTTGGAAGGGAAGGAGCGCTATTTGACTTTTTGAATCAAAAATTGGCTCCACTCTTTAGCGGACACCATGTCACGTTTGGAGAGCCCCCGTGTGCCTAAAAATTGGATCTCCCCCACAAGTGACCCCATTTTGGAAACTAGACGCCCCAAGGAACTTATCTAGATGCATAGTGAGCACTTTGAACCCCCAGGTGCTTCACAAATTGATTCGTAAAAATGAAAAAGTACTTTTTTTTCACAAAAAAATTCTTTTAGCCTCAATTTTTTCATTTTCACATGGGCAACAGGATAAAATGGATCCTAAAATGTGTTGGGCAATTTCTCCTGAGTACACCAATACCTCACATGTGGAGGTAAACCACTGTTTGGGCACATGGTAAGGCTCGGAAGGGAAGGAGCGCCATTTGACTTTTTGAATGAAAAATTATTTCCATCGTTAGCGGACACCATGTCGCGTTTGGATAGCTCCTGTGTGCCTAAACATTGGCGCTCCCCCACAAGTGACCCCATTTTGGAAACTAGACCCCCCAAGGAACTAATTTAGATGCCTAGTGAGCACTTTAAACCCTCAGGTGCTTCACAAATTGATCTGTAAAAATGAAAAAGTAATTTTTTTTCACAAAAAAATTCTTTTCGCCTCAATTTTCTCATTTTCACATGGGCAGTAGGATAAAATGGATCATAAAATTTGTTGGGCAATTTCTCCCGAGTACGCCGATACCTCATATGTGGGGGTAAACCACTGTTTGGGCACTCGGCAGGGCTCGGAAGAGAAGGCGTGCCATTTGACTTTTTGAATGGAAAATTAGCTCCAATTGTTAGCGGACACCATGTCGCGTTTGGAGAGCCCCTGTGTGCCTAAACATTGGAGCTCCCCCACAAGTGACCCCATTTTGGAAACTAGACCCCCCAAGGAACTTATCTAGATGCATATTGAGCACTTTAAACCCCCAGGTGCTTCACAGAAGTTTATAACGCAGAGCCATGAAAATAAAAAATAATTTTTCTTTCCTCAAAAATGATTTTTTAGCCTGGAATTTCCTATTTTGCCAAGGATAATAGGAGAAATTGGACCCCAAATATTGTTGTCCAGTTTGTCCTGAGTACGCTGATACCCCATATGTGGGGGTAAACCACTGTTTGGGCGCACGGCAGGGCTCGGAAGGGATGGCACGCCATTTGGCTTTTTAAATGGAAAATTAGCTCCAATCATTAGCGGACACCATGTCACGTTTGGAGAGCCCCTGTGTGCCTAAACATTGGAGATCCCCCAGAAATGACACCATTTTAGAAACTAGACCCCCAAAGGAACTAATCTAGATGTGTGGTGAGGACTTTGAACCCCCAAGTGCTTCACAGAAGTTTATAACGCAGAGCCATGAAAATAAAAAAAAAAAATATTTTCTCAAAAATGATCTTTTAGCCTGCAATTTTTTATTTTCCCAAGGGTAACAGGAGAAATTTGACCCCAAAAGTTGTTGTCCAGTTTCTCCTGAGTACGCTGATACCCCATATGTGGGGGTAAACCACTGTTTGGGCACATGCCGGGGCTCGGAAGTGAAGTAGTGACGTTTTGAAATGCAGACTTTGATGGAATGCTCTGTGGGCGTCACGTTGCGTTTGCAGAGCCCCTGATGTGGCTTAACAGTAGAAACCCCCCACAAGTGACCCCATTTTGGAAACTAGACCCCCAAAGGAACTTATCTAGATGTGTGGTGAGCACTTTGAACCCCCAAGTGCTTCATAGAAGTTTATAATGCAGAGCCGTGAAAATAATAAATACGTTTTCTTTCCTCAAAAATAATTATTTAGCCCAGAATTTTTTAATTTTCCCAAGGGTAACAGGAGAAATTTGACCCCAATATTTGTTGTCCAGTTTCTCCTGAGTACGGTGATACCCCATATGTGGGGGTAAACTACTGTTTGGGCACATGCCGGGGCTTGGAATTGAAGTAGTGACGTTTTGAAATGCAGACTTTGATGGAATGCTCTGCGGGCGTCACGTTGCGTTTGCAGAGCCCCTGATGTGCCTAAACAGTAGAAACCCCCCACAAGTGACCCCATTTTGGAAACTAGACCCTGAAAGGAACTTATCTAGATGTGTGGTGAGCACTTTGAACCCCCAAGTGCTTCATAGAAGTTTATAATGCAGAGCCGTGAAAATAATAAATACGTTTTCTTTCCTCAAAAATAATTATTTAGCCCAGAATTTTTTAATTTTCCCAAGGGTAACAGGAGAAATTTGACCCCAATATTTGTTGTCCAGTTTCTCCTGAGTACGGTGATACCCCATATGTGGGGGTAAACTACTGTTTGGGCACATGCCGGGGCTTGGAATTGAAGTAGTGACGTTTTGAAATGCAGACTTTGATGGAATGCTCTGCGGGCGTCACGTTGCGTTTGCAGAGCCCCTGATGTGCCTAAACAGTAGAAACCCCCCACAAGTGACCCCATTTTGGAAACTAGACCCTGAAAGGAACTTATCTAGATGTGTGGTGAGCACTTTGAACCCCCAAGTGCTTCATAGAAGTTTATAATGCAGAGCCGTGAAAATAATAAATACGTTTTCTTTCCTCAAAAATAATTATTTAGCCCAGAATTTTTTATTTTCCCAAGGGTTACAGGAGAAATTGGACCCCAAAAGTTGTTGTCCAGTTTCTCCTGAGTACGCTGATACCCCATATGTGGGGGTAAACCACTGTTTGGGCACACGTCGGGGCTCAGAAGGGAAGTAGTGACTTTTGAAATGCAGACTTTGATGGAATGGTCTGCGGGTGTCACGTTGCGTTTGCAGAGCCCCTGGTGTGCCTAAACAGTAGAAACCCCCCACAAGTGACCCCATTTTAGAAACTAGACCCCCCAAGGAACTTATCTAGATATGTGGTGAGCACTTTGAACCCCCAAGTGCTTCACAGACGTTTACAACGCAGAGCCGTGAAAATAAAAAATCATTTTTCTTTCCTCAAAAATTATGTTTTAGCAAGCATTTTTTTAGATTCACAAGGGTAACAGGAGAAATTGGACCCCAGTAATTGTTGCGCAGTTTGTCCTGAGTATGCTGGTACCCCATATGTGGGGGTAAACCACTGTTTGGGCACACGTCAGGGCTCGGAAGTGAGGGAGCACCATTTGACTTTTTGAATACGAGATTGGCTGGAATCAATGGTGGCGCCATGTTGCGTTTGGAGACCCCTGATGTGCCTAAACAGTGGTAACCCCTCAATTCTACCTCCAACACTAACCCCAACACACCCCTAACCCTAATCCCAAC
The DNA here is from genome assembly GCF_032444005.1 of Ranitomeya imitator. Lineage (NCBI taxonomy): Eukaryota > Metazoa > Chordata > Amphibia > Anura > Dendrobatidae > Ranitomeya > Ranitomeya imitator. The sequence continues at coordinate 283,508,738 of NC_091287.1, forward strand.
TGTAGCCATAACCCTAATCACAGCCCTAACCGCAACACACCCCTAACCACAACCCTAACCCCAACACACCCCTAACCATAACCACAACCCTAATTCCAACCCTAACCCTAAGGCTATGTGCCCACGTTGCGGATTCGTGTGAGATATTTCCGCACCATTTTTGAAAAATCTGCAGGTAAAAGGCACTGTATTTTACCTGCGGATTTTCCGCGGATTTCCAGTGTTTTTTGTGCGGATTTCACCTGCGGATTCCTATTGAGGAACAGGTGTAAAACGCTGCGGAATCCGCACAAAGAATTGACATGCTGCGGAAAATACAACGCAGCGTTCCCGCGCGGTATTTTCCGCACCATGGGCACAGCGGATTTGGTTTTTCATATGTTTACATGGTACTGTAAACCTGATGGAACACTGCTGCGAATCCGCAGCCAAATCCGCACCGTGTGCACATAGCCTAATTCTAAAGGTATGTGCACACGCTGCGGAAAACGCTGCGGATCCGCAGCAGTTTCCCATGAGTTTACAGTTCAATGTAAACCTATGGGAAACAAAAATCGCTGTACACATGCTGCGGAAAAACTGCACGGAAACGCAGCGGTTTACATTCCGCAGCATGTCACTTCTTTGTGCGGATTCCGCAGCGGTTTTACAACTGCTCCAATAGAAAATCGCAATTGTAAAACCGCAGTGAAATGCGCAGAAAAAAACGTGGTAAATCCGCCATAAATCCGCAGCGGTTTAGCACTGCGGATTTATCAAATCCGCAGCGGAAAAATCCGCAGAGGACCAGAATACGTGTGCACATTCCTAACCCTAGCCCTAACCCTAACCCTACCCCTAACCCTACCCCTAACCCTACCCCTAACCCTACCCCTACCCCTAACCCTACCCCTAACCCTAACCCTACCCCTAACCCTAACCCTACCCCTAACCCTAACCCTACCCCTACCCCTAACCCTATTCTAACAGTGGAAAAAAAAAAATTTCTTTATTTTTTTATTGTCCCTACCTATGGGGGTGACAAAGGGGGGGGGTCATTTATTATTTTTTTTATTTTGATCACTGAGATAGATTATATCTCAGTGATCAAAATGCACTTTGGAACGAATCTGCCGGCCGGCAGATTCGGCGGGCGCACTGCGCATGCGCCCGCCATTTTGGAAGATGGCGGCGCCCGGGAGAAGAAGGACGGGACCACGGCTGGATCGGTAAGTATGATAGGGTGGGGGGGGACCACGGGGGGGGGGGATCGGAGCACGGGGGGGGGAATCGGAGCGCGGGAGGGGTGGAACGGAGCGCGGGGGGCGTGGAACGGAGCACGGGGGGGCTGGAATGGAGCACGGGGGGGTGGAACGGAGCACGGGGGGGGGGTGGATCGGAGTGCAGGGGGGGTGATTGGAGCACGGGGGGGTGATTGGAGCACGGGGGGAGCGGGCACGAGCACGGGGGGGGAGCGGAGCACAGGACGGAGGGGAGCCGGAGCAGTGTACCGGCCAGATCGGGGGGGTGGGGGGGCGATCGGAGGGGTGGGGTGGGGGCACACTAGTATTTCCAGCCATGGCCGATGATATTTCAGCATCGGCCATGGCTGGATTGTAATATTTCACCCGTTATAATGGGTGAAATATTACAAATCGCTCTGATTGGCAGTTTCACTTTCAACAGCCAATCAGAGCGATCGTAGCCACGAGGGGGTGAAGCCACCCCCCCTGGGCTAAACTACCACTCCCCCTGTCCCTGCAGATCGGGTGAAATGGGAGTTAACCCTTTCACCCGGCCTGCAGGGACGCGATCTTTCCATGACGCCGCATAGGCGTCATGGGTCGGAATGGCACCGACTTTCATGACGCCTACGTGGCGTCATGGGTCGGGAAGGGGTTAATCAGGAGCCCCATATAATGCTCCATACAGTTCATGATGGGTCCCATAAGATGCTCCATACAAAATGTGCTCCATATAATGCTCCATATTAAAATATGCCCCATATAATGCTGCACAAAGGTTAATAATGGCCCCATAAGATGCTCCATAGAAACATTTGCCCCATACAATGCTGCATAAAGGTTGATGGCCCCATAAGATGCTCCACACATTATGTCCCATAAGATGCTCCACACATTATGCCCCATGAGATACTCCACACATTATGCCCCATGAGATAATCCACACATTATGCCCCATAAGATGCTCCATACATTATGGCCCCATAAGATGCTCCATACATTATGCCCCATGAGATGCTCCACACATTATGCCGCATAAGATGCTCCATACATTATGGCCCCAAAAGATGCTCCATACATTATGGCCCCATAAGATGCTCCACACATTTGCCCCATTTGCTGTTGCTTCGATTAAAATAAAAAAAAATCACAAACTCACCTCTCTTCGCTCAGGTCCCCGGCACTTGCGATAGTCACCTTCCTTGTTCCACCGCTATGTTCTGCTCTGTCTTCCATCCTCTGCACTGACTGTTCAGGCAGAGGGCGGCGCGCACACTAATCGCGTCATCGCGCCCTCTGACCTGAACAGTGCAGAGGATGGAAGACAGAGCGGCGCGCAGCGGTGGAACGAGGAAGGTGACATCGCGCAATGCTCACCTCCCTCGATATACTCACCTGCTCCCACTGCGGTCCCTGGCAGCGTCTCACTGTCAGATGGTCTCCGGGAGCCTGCGGCATCTTCCTGTGTTCAGCGGTCACGTACCACTGATTACAGTAATGAATATGCGTCCATATTCATTATTTTAATGAGCGGTACCACGTGACCGCTGAACACAGGAAGAGCTGCCCGGGCAGACCATGGGACATGCAGGGACAGCGCCAGGAGCCGGTGAGTATGTCACTGCGCTGACCCCCCCCCCCCCCCTTCGCTGACAATGACTCAAGTATAAGCCGAGAGGGTCACTTTCAGCCCAAAAAAGTGGGCTGAAAATCTCGGCTTGTACTCGAGTATATACGGTATGTAAAAAAGGAAAGGCAAAGATGCTGGCACTGCTCTCACACTTTGAAACACCTTGCTCAGGAAGCTTTCGCTTATGGCAAAACTTTATTTCGGACAACCAGATCAAGCTGTGCTCAGCTCATAGTCCCGGTGTTATGAATAGGTAATTCAGAACCACAATGGACCTTGAAGTTCAGAGCACTCAAGTGACCTGACAAAAACCACAAAACATAGGACGAGCTCTGAGACGTGGAAACTCTGCTGACCGCAATCCCTAAACCTATCAAACCACACTAGAGGTAGCCGTGGATTGCGCCTAACGCTCCCTATGCAACTCGGCACAGCCTGAGAAACTAGCTAGTCCTGAAGATAGAAAAATAAGCCTACCTTGCCTCAGAGAAATTCCCCAAAGGAAAAGGCAGCCCCCCACATATAATGACTGTGAGTGAAGATGAAAATACAAACACAGAAATGAAATAGATTTAGCAAAGTGAGGCCAGACTTACTGAATAGACCGAGGATAGGAAAGATAGCTTTGCAATCAACACAAAAACCTACAAACAACCACGCAGAGGGGCAAAAAGACCCTCCGCACCGACTAACGGTACGGAGGTGCTCCCTCTGCGTCTCAGAGCTTCCAGCAAGCAAGGAAAACCAAAAAAGCAAGCTGGACAGAAAATATAGCAACAAAAGTGACACAAGCAGAACTTAGCTTATGCTGAGCAGACAGGCCACAGGAACGATCCGGGAGGAAGCAAGACCAATACTAGAACATATAAAGGCACAGATGATTGGCCTCGGGGAGACCAAAACATCCAACACCGCGGAGACACCATCACGTGTTTCTCAACGCAGTGATTCCAGAACACTGCCCCCATCCCTTATGGGAAATATGCAGATGCATGTAAAGAAGCTGCGGAGACACCATCACGTGTTTCTCGACGCAAGCAGTGAATAGCCAGGCCTTTCCCCGGGAAGGAACAACCACGGGAAGGGCAGCATCCTATGAAGGAAAGCCACCTATGCCAAGCATGGTATCCATCCACAGACAGCTGTTTCGGGGTTTTTGCCCCTCATCAGTGTCCCCATCCCTTATGGGAAATATGCAGATGCATGTAAAGAAGCTTTTTACTAGGCACTGCTCCTAATAGCCAGATTCCTACTCCACACTGATGAGGGGCAAAAACCCCGAAACAGCTGTCTGTGGATGGATACCATGCTTGGCATAGGTGGCTTTCCTTCATAGGATGCTGCCCTTCCCGTGGTTGTTCCTTCCCGGGGAAAGGCCTGGCTATTCACCGCTTGCGTCGAGAAACACGTGATGGTGTCTCCGCAGCTTCTTTACATGCATCTGCATATTTCCCATAAGGGATGGGGGCAGTGTTCTGGAATCACTGCATTGAGAAACACGTGATGGTGTCTCCGCGGTGTTGGATGTTTTGGTCTCCCCGAGGCCAATCATCTGTGCCTTTATAGCCTTTTTACTAGGCACTGCTCCTAATAGCCAGATTCCTACTCCACACTGATGAGGGGCAAACACCCCGAAACAGCTGTCTGGAGTGAGGTTTTCTGGAGCAATCCAGACCCTTTTGCAGAGAATTCTGTTTTTTTCTGTGGTCGTTTGTACCGACAGCTTTGAAGATGAGTTATGTGAAGAACACCATCCGAGTGACGTTGGAGCCATCTATCCGGGCAAGGAACAGCGTGGTCTTTATTGTACGTGACCTTATTGAGGAAAAGGCTGGAGGAAAGCGGGAGAACATCTATAGCATCAATGAGTTCCCTAATCAAGGTAACTACGATGTTACTTTTATGTCGGAGCATTATTGCCTGAATGTCTATGAGTGGTTTCGGAATCATGCCGGAGATCCCTGTTTGAAGGGAGTCAAATGTGAACCACTGTTTGGTCTTCAGGAAAGGCAGGTGACTATCACTGTCTATAACCCCTTTACTGAACCTGCATTGTTGGAGAGCTTCCTCTCACAGTATTGTGACTTTGTTTCAAAGGGAGAGAAGCAAGTGAACTGTTTAGGAATCTTCAATTGTCGATACAAATATCGTGTAAAGTTCAGAAGAGATCCTGGCAGTGTGGGTGGGTTCAGACACCCTCCGGCGAACTTCTCTGTGGCAGGGCATAGGGGTTTCCTCACGTACCCTGGGCAGCCTCTGTTTTGCAGGAGATGTTTCTCTTTTGGACATGTCCAGGCAGACTGCCAGAAGGGGCAGTGTTGCCGAAACTGCAAGAAGGAGGGGCATATGGCTGGTGATTGCCCGATGGCTAAGACCTGTGACGTGTGTGGTAGTAGTGACCACATGTATAAGGATTGTCCGTGGAGGGCGCCTAGACGCTCAGAGAGTGAATGGAGAGAGGAGGAGGAGAGAAGGAGGAGGTTGGCAACTATCAGGAAGGAAACTGAAAGAATGGAGAGAGAGGAAAGGAGGGAGAGGGAGAGGGAAAGACGCTCTGTGACTCCAGATGACATTGTGCTAGCACCCCGTGGTACTATGAGTGATGCACAGAAGGAAGATAAGGAGTTTTGGTTTGGCGGCAAAAAAAGTAGAGAAGGGGTTTAAGAAGAAGGAAGAAGATCAGGAAGAAGATGAGGAAGAAGATGATGACTCTACTGTGCCTGAAATGTTTTCTCTTGAGGAAGCAATGGATGCAACGGAGGAAGACGTGCGTATTTCTGAAGCTGAGAGCCCTGTGCACCCCTCAGATCCTCAGAATATTAGAGGGCTTTCTTCAGATCAGGACAGGGGTGCGAATAAGTGTCAGAGGGAGGAGGATGGGGAAAGTGATGAGGCATGCAGTAGTATGCCTAAGAGGAAAATTGGGCCAGCTAAAAAAAAATGGAGTGAGCACGAAGGGGCTAGTGGTTCAGAGACTTGCTGTTCAGTCCGAATGGCAGAGGAGGACAATGGTGATACTGGGTAAAATGAAAGCTCAGTGGATCTGTTGTTTTTTTTTTTTTTCTCTCCTTTCTGTGAGTCTTGACCTTTGTCAAGGGCTTTTTGTGTAATGTGTGTAGTTTTGTGGTAATTTTTGCATTGTTTTTTGTTTTTATAGTATGGGTTTTTCTATAGTTTCTCAAAATGTGAGAGTTTTTAAGAAAGCGAGGAGGAGAGCAGCAATTTTGGATTTTTTAGCTATGCAGAGTGCATCTATTTTTTGTTTGCAAGAATGTGGGATTGTGGATGGTGTGAAAGGGGATGAGTGGTCTTATGGTGCGTCTGTGTGGTCTGGTAGTGCAAATAATAGAAATGATGGTGTGGGTATTTTAGTTAAGGGGCAGGAGGTGGTTTTGAATAATTATTTGGTGGTGGAGGTGGGGAGGTGTATCTTAGCAAATTTTGAATATAAAAATGCTAAGTTTTGTGTTATCAATATTTATGCGCCAGTAGAAAAAAATGAGCGTAAGTTATTATTTGAAAAAGTGAAGCTTTTTGTTCCAGGAAGAGTGCCTGTGGTGATTGTGGGTGATATGAATTGTGATGTGGGGGGAGTGAATGTGGATGTGTCTGGAAAAGTTTTGCTGGAGTTAGTTACTGACTTTGATTTGAGTGATATGCAGCGTGTGTGTAAGGTTAACCCTTTGTTAGATACCTTTTTTTCTGATAGTGGAAGAGCACAGTCCAGGTTGGATTATTGTTTTATTTCTAAAAATATTATTCCTGTTAGATATAAGCAGGATAGGGTCGTTTTTTCGGACCATGTTTGTGTGTTGTGCGAGTTAGATATTAATGTTAGTGGTGTGTTTGGAAAGGGTTTGTGGAAATTAAATGTGAAATTGTTGGAAAATGAAGCTGTGAGGAAGGAGTATGTGAGAAAGTATGAACAGTGGTGTAAAAGTAAGGAAAGTTTTGGGAATGTTTGTGAGTGGTGGGATTGGGTTAAGAGGCAGACAAAAAAGTTTTTTAAAAGTGTGGGGTATGAATTTGCGGCAATTAAGAGGGAAAAGTTTGTTAAGTTGAATGCCCGTTTATGTTTATTGTATAAATTGAGGGAAGGAGGAATGGAGGTGGAGGAGGGGATAAAAAAGGTTAAAAAAGAAATTAATGAGTTTTTGGAGGAGAAAGGGAAGAGTATTATTTTTAGGGCAAAAATTGATAGAATGGAGCAAGATGAAAGGTGTTCAAGGTTTTTCTTCAAAAAGGTTTTTGGGAAAAAGCAGAGTATGAGTGTTTTGAATGCAGAGGATGGAAGAGAGGTAAGTGGGGAGGATATGTGTGAACATGTGGCTAAGTTTTATGAGGAGCTGTATGCAGTGAAGTGGAGGGATGAGGCTTTGGAGGAGGATGTACTAAGTGTATTAGAAAATAAATTGAGTGAGATGGAGAGAGAGAGAGTGATGGGTGAGGTGACAGGTGATGAGGTATGGAAGGTAATGAATAGCATGGCGTTAAATAAGACTCCAGGAGAGGATGGTCTTCCTATAGAGTTTTATAGGGTGATGTGGCATGTGATTGGTAAGGATTTTGTGGATGTGTGTAAGTATATGTGGTCTAGTATGGAGGTGGCTGAGAGTATGCGTGCAGGGATGGTTGTGTTAATACCTAAAAAAGGAGATTTGAAGAGTTTAAAAAATTGGAGACCGATAACGTTGTTGAATTGCGATTATAAGATCTATGCGAAAGTAATGGCGAATAGGATGCGTGATGTGATAGAGAGTGTGATTGGGGATGAACAGTGTTGTGCGGTGCCTGGGAGACGTATACATGAGTGTGTGTGTATGTTGAGAGATTGTTTGTGGGACTGTATGAGTCGGAAGAAGAGTGTATTTGTTTTGAGTTTGGACTTTGAAAAGGCGTATGATCGGTTATCACATAGTTTTTTGTTCCGGGTATTATTGAGAATGGGGTTTCCGCCTGATTTTGTTTGGAGGGTGAGGAGCTTATATAAAGACATTTATAGTTGTGTTTTGATGAATGGTTCTGTGGGTAGAAGAGTGAATGTTTTTTCAGGTGTGCGACAAGGTTGTCCTTTGTCTCCTGTGGTTTTTATTTGTGCGATTGAACCGTTGCTTTGTATGTTGAGGAAAGATAAAGTGATTAGAGGAGTACAAGTGCCAGGAGGTGGAGGGAGGGAATGGAAGGTTAGTGCTTATATGGATGACGTGTGTGTGTTGTGTGATTCAGAGTATTCTGTGAGGCGGGTGAAGTTATTAGCGTCTATTTTTTGTGGTGCGTCAGCATTTAAGGTGAATTGGGAGAAGAGTGAGTGTAAGGTTTTTGGGGGAGGGGTTTTAAGTAAGGATGTAGGAGTGAATGAGGTGACTGGGTCTATTAAGGTTTTGGGGGTGAAATTTTCAGAGAGTTTGGATGGGAAAGAAAGTTGGGATGATGCAAAAGGAAAGGTTGAGCGGAAGTTATGTTTTTGGAAGATGAGAAGTCTTTCGTTTTTTGGAAAAAGCTTAGTTATTAAAAGTGTGATTTTGCCTATTTTCTTATATATTGCAGTGGTCTTTCCGCCGGGGTATATGTGTATGAGAGGGTTAAATAGGATTCTGTTTGTGTTTTTGTGGAATTCTAGAATGGAGAGGGCTAGGAGGGAGGTTTTGGTGAAACGTTTAGAAAAAGGTGGGTTGGGTTTTCCAAACCTTGAGGTGTTTCTTGGTGTAAATATTGTGGTTTTTGTGTTGAGGGTGATTAGGATGGATGGCAAGTTTTCTTGTCTGTGTAGGTTTTTGTTTGGGGCGTATTTATTTCGTTTGAAGTGGCGAGAGAGGGATCTGAGGTATCCGGTTGCTTTTGACGTGCCTAGATGGTATGTGTGGGTTTATAAATTTTTGGTGAAGTATGAGTTATGTGATGTGGATGTTAGGTTGTTGAGTAATAAGAAGGCTGTATATAGGATGATTGAATGTAGAGAGACAGAGTGTGGAATAAACATGGTAAGAGGGAATGATATAGAAAAAGTATGGAAAAAAGTGCGGTTAGACGGTATGACGAATAGGCAGAGTGAGATTGTGTGGCAGTCTTTGCATGGAGTGTTACCAGTTAGAGAATTTCAGAAGAATCGTGGGTTGGGGAGAAATGATATGTGTCCGAGAGGTGGGTGTGGTGGAAGGGAAAGTGTAATACATGTGTTTTGGAATTGTCATTATGCTAGGGAGGTGATTGGAAGAATGGGACCGTTGTGTAAAGAATTGTGTGGTGTGAGCTTGTTATCATTCGAGTTGTTCATGTTTGGCTTGGGAATGTGTGATGGAGTGAAGGAGAGAGTGTTGTGGTTAATAGTTGCATGTATAAAAGAAGTATTATGGGATGTGAGGAATGTGTATGTTTTTAAGAGAAAGGAAATTGTAGTAAAGAATAGTCTAAAAGTGATTTTGGGGAAGATGTATGTGTGTTTTCTATGGGATAAAAGAATAAGGGGGGAGGTGGATGCCGAAGGGATTTGGAAGGTGAAGAAGTGGAGATACCTTGTAAATATGTCTTGACTTGCTTTTTCTGATGTTGTATTAAACTGAAATTTTCCGATGATGATGGGAACAGCTTTTGTGTTTTGGATTTGACGCAGCTGTTTGGGATTTTTCTTTGGTCTTGGATTTCTGGAACCGTGGATTTTCCCATCTGAGGGAAAAAAAAAAAAAGAAACAGCTGTCTGTGGATGGATACCATGCTTGGCATAGGTGGCTTTCCTTCATAGGATGCTGCCCTTCCCGTGGTTGTTCCTTCCCGGGGAAAGGCCTGGCTATTCACTGCTTGCGTCGAGAAACACGTGATGGTGTCTCCGCAGCTTCTTTACATGCAATACTAGAACATAGACTGGAGGCCAGAATCAAAGCACTAGGTGGAGTTAAATAGAGCAGCACCTAACGACTTAACCTCATCACCTGAGGAAGGAAACTCAGAAGCCGCAGTACTACTCATGACCACAGGAGGGAGCTTGATCACAGAATTCACAACAGTACCCCCCCCTTGAGGAGGGGTCACCGAACCCTCACCAGAGCCCCCAGGCCGACCAGGATGAGCCATATGAAAGGCACGAACAAGATCGGCAGCATGGACATCAGAGGCAAAGAACCAGGAATTATCTTCCTGACCATAACCCTTCCACTTAACCAGATACTGGAGTTTCCGTCTCGAAACACGAGAATCCCAAATCTCCACTATATACTCCAACTCCCCCTCCACCAAAACCGGGGCAGGAGGATCAACAGATGGAACCACAGGCGCCACGTATCTCCGCAACAATGACCTATGGAATACGTTATGGATAGTGTTGAGCGATACCGTCCGATACTTGAAAGTATCGGTATCGGATAGTATCGGCCGATACCCGAAAAATATCGGATATCGCCGATACCGATATCCGATACCAATACAAGTCAATGGGACATCAAGTATCGGAATGTATCCTCATGGATCCCAGGGTCTGAAGGAGAGGAAACTCTCCTTCAGGCCCTGGGATCCATATTAAAGTGTAAAATAAAGAATTAAAATAAAAAATATTGTTATATTCACCTCTCCGGCGGCCCCTGGACATCAGCGGGAGGATCCGGCGTCCGGCACGGCTTCTTTCTTCAAAATGCGCGCCTTTAGGACCTGTGGAATGACGTCCCGGCTTCTGATTGGTCGCGTGCCGCCCATGTGACCGCCACGCGACCAATCAGAAGCCGCGACGTCATTCCTCAGGTCCTAAAAGGCGCTCATTCTAGGACTTTAGCTGAGGAATGACGTCGCGGCTTCTGATTGGTCGCGTGGCGGTCACATGGGCGGCACGCGACCAATCAGAAGCCGGGACGTCATACCACAGGTCCTAAAGGCGCGCATTTTGAAGAAAGAAGCCGTGCCGGACGCCGGATCCTCCCGCTGATGTCCAGGGGCCGCCGGAGAGGTGAATATAACAATATTTTTTATTTTAATTCTTTATTTTACACTTCCGATACCGATACCCGATATCACAAAAATATCGGATCTCGGTATCGGAATTCCGATACCGCAAGTATCGGCCGATACCCGATACTTGCGGTATCGGAATGCTCAACACTAGTTATGGATGGAAAAAGAATCTGGAAGGGTCAAACGGAAAGACACAGGATTAAGAACCTCAGAAATCCTATACGGGCCAATGAAACGAGGCTTAAACTTAGGAGAGGAAACCTTCATAGGAATATAACGAGATGACAACCAAACCAAATCCCCAACACGAAGTCGGGGACCCACACAGCGTCTGCGATTAGCGAAACGTTGAGCCTTCTCCTGGGACAAGGTCAAATTGTCCACTACATGAGTCCAAATCTGCTGCAACCTGTCCACCACAGTATCCACACCAGGACAGTCCGAAGACTCAACCTGCCCTGAAGAGAAACGAGGATGGAACCCAGAATTGCAGAAAAACGGTGAAACCAAGGTAGCCGAGCTGGCCCGATTATTAAGAGCGAACTCAGCCAACGGCAAAAAGGACACCCAATCATCCTGATCAGCAGAAACAAAACATCTCAGATATGTTTCCAAGGTCTGATTGGTTCGTTCAGTCTGGCCATTTGTCTGAGGATGGAAAGCCGAGGAAAAAGACAAATCAATGCCCATCCTAGCACAAAAGGCTCGCCAAAACCTCGAAACAAACTGGGAACCTCTATCAGAAACGATGTTCTCTGGAATGCCATGTAAACGAACCACATGCTGGAAGAACAATGGCTCTGAACTTCAAGGTCCATTGTAGTTCTGAATTACCTATTCATAACAGTACTGGAGGCCAGGATCAAAGCACTAGGTGGAGTTAAATAGAGCAGCACCTAACGACTTAACCTCATCACCTGAGGAAGGAAACTCAGAAGCCGCAGTACCACTCATGACCACAGGAGGGAGCTTGATCACAGAATTCACAACATCCCGGCACATGGAATCATAGGTATGAAGACACAAAGCCTAGAAGAACAACACTCACCACCGGTACGTGAAAAAAGTCACTTTATTCAGTCATCACAAGAGAAGAGAAGACATAAGAGGAAACCAAGCAACAGTTGTTTCACGTTAACAACACTTCTTTCGGTTATTCGGAAGAAACAGCTGTCACTTGGTTGCCTCTTATGTCTCCTCTCCTCTTGTGATGACTAAAGTGACGTTTTTTCACGTACCATTGAGGAGTGCCGCTCTTCTATATTTTTTCTCTCTTCATGCCTAAAAATACAAAGTATACTGAATCTTTCTCAAAAAGCTATATATAATTCTGCTCAGCTTCTCCTTCTCTGTACCATGCTCTACACATATAGGACTGCATGTACAATGTGACAGGTTTCCTTTAACATTACAAAATAAAAAAAATCTACATAGATCTCTTCAAAGAGAAAGAGGACAGGAACTCTAGCGCCACCTACTGAAAGTAGCAATCTTAAAAGTCAATATCAACCATCTAAAGAGCCTTACCACATGACTTAAGATAAGCCAAGCCAGAAACTCCATTTGCAGACACGTGTTTCAATGTGTTTCCCCCTCATTAGTGCAAAAGCAGGAGCATTGCTTTGGCTGGGTGGGAGGCTCTTATAGTGTGTTGAAGGCCAGAGTCACACTAACGCACAATATGGCCGAGTGCTATGTGATAAAACATCGCATTGCACTTGGATGAATGTAATTCAATGAGGCAATCCAGATCAGCTTATTTCTTCTCAGGCATTCGGCGTGTAAGCAAAATCGCAGCAGGCTGCAATTGCACTTGTGTATTGTCCAAGACTCGCCGATGCAAGCCTAAGGGTTTGAGAAAAACTCGGATGCCACACGGACCATCTGTATAGCTTGCGACACATGCACACATATTTTCTTGAAGCCAGGAAACTGCATCAGCCAAGAACAAGAATCTTGGCATGCAGATTGTACTGGCAACCTATAAAAAAGCCAGGAACATGCCTCCACGGATCAACAATCAGTTGGTAAGGCTCCCCAAAACATTGTGACAAGACCCAATGTAAAAGAACCCATTCAGCTATGATTAAGGTTAGGCTGTCACACATGTTTTTCATAAACTAGGACATTTAAGACACCAGCAGGTCCTCTAATTGAAAAATTTGAGAAGTTAACTTCTTGTTGAGCCAATGTATGGCCTCCTTGATTATGTTTTTATTCATTCAGACCAATGAGTCAGTTAATTTAATGGGACAGTGCATAGGAAGAATCATTGAGAAATGGAATGCCATGCGGATGTCATACGGATAAATGGCTGAGAGAAAATCGCATCATCGCTTTGCAAACAATTACACACAGATCACCATACGCAGAACACATTCGTGCGACTCTCGGCAGTGAGACTCGGATGGATTTTTTTATACGTTTAGTGTAACTCCAGCCTAAGGGATAAAATTTCACCTTATGGAGGGTGCCAAGTCAGGGTAGGGAGACTTAAAGGCCATGCAAACCTCTCATGGGAATTACATATTCACATCACCTTTGTAGTATACTTTTCCATAGTAAGTAGAAAGCTAGTACCTGAGAGTAAGCTGTAACTTTTCTTCAAAAGACTAGTTCTGTAAAATAGTAAAGAAAAACTGATTTTTCTGTGACAATAATCTTCACGAGTAGGCGCAAAAATGATATAACCTTACCAATAGACCTTTGCTGTGCAGCGTGAAAGTGCCAATGCTTTGACTGTAATTGCCTCCTAAGTCTGTGCACTCCCACAGCTTCTGAGAATGAGAGGTCACTGTAGGTGATCAATCCTACACGAGTGTACGCCACATCCAACTTCATAGAACCTCAGCACAGGTCAGCCTTTCAAATGACACATTTACAAAGATCCTGTACTAAACAAGTGTAACATACAAATTCAGCTAAAAACATGCACGTGCTCGCTATTTTTGCCAATATCTAAAACCTGGATGCTGAAGATGCACATTTACATTGACCTCTAAATCACTCAAGTGATAATGTCAGCACCTGCAGAATGGAAAGTATTCTGCGCTCTCACTAACATGGATAATGCATATCGGGATTTTTAGATTATCAACCACTGAAGCCCACCTGAAGGTCAGTGCTTTGTAGTCTACATTAGGGAAAGCTGGACTTTTGGGACGTACAGTATGTACATATATTCTGACATGTAGCCAGCTGTCAGTACTTTTTCAGTAGATACATTTTATCTAATTAAAGGGTAACAAAATCTATTATTTCCATTGGAGACCTTTCTGTTTGGTATATTCTGCATTCTGGCGGTAGCTATTAATATGGCTCCAAACTTGTCATTTTCTAATTAATAATTTTTCTTTCTTCTCGTCTCTTTCTTTGGAATAGCGGGCTGAAAATACCATGGCTATTATTGTGCATATACAACTCTTAGGTTAATATATAAGAAGCCAAGCTACTTGGGGAATTCTGATTTAATTTGGTGATAGGAACATCTCACAAGGATAGAATCTAAAAATACTAGGCATAGTAAAACATTTTGTACCATTACTCTGTGCTGTCTAAACAACATCATGTATCTGATATTTAAGCTGCTGTTCAAAACCCATCCAAACGCAAATCTAAGTATACATTCAGCAAGCCCGGAGACCGAGGAGACAATTAATGGTAGAAAATAACAGGGTATAGTGTACAGTAAGCAATCGTTCACAAGTTCTTCTCACTAGCTGTCTGTAAGAGTAGGTCTATAACACTGCTATCCAATTCATATGAAATAAAACCAGCAGACCAGCAGGCAGTATAGTAAAGTAGGACCACAGGTCTCAGAATGTCCTGTGTTCTTGCAACAAGCACAATGGGGGAAAGCAATTAGCCAATAACTGCTGTAACAATTGCCCATGGTGGAAACCTAGGTATCAGTAAGTTTTCAGGACCAACAGTGACTGACAACAAAAAGTACATGCACATTGTACTGTAGGTAAGCTCTAACATCATAGGGGAAAATGAGTTCATAAGATATATAAGAGTTATAGTCTCTCAATTTCTTTTCAAAATGAAGCTGTGCCGGCAGTTAGCTGATCAATGAAAGCTCAAATAATTCTCCTGTAGCCATTTTCTACAGCACCTACCCCAAATGTAGTATTATATGGCAGTCAGTCAAATCCATAGCTGTCCATGTAACAATTGGCTCCATCTTCCATAGTAAGATGATAATACTTGGAAGCTTTTTGTTCTGTCTAATAGGATCATTCTAACCCCTTTTTGTGAAGTCCACATGCCCTAAGGCCTCCTTCACATGTCCATGTTTAAAGAAATGCGTGAAAAATGGTATTGTGCCATCAGTGTTTTCCATGCATGTGTCATCTGTGTGTCCATTTTTACCATCAGTATGTCATCCTTGAGTCAGTTTCTACCATCAGTGTGTCATCCATTTGTCCGTTTCTACCATCAGTGTGTCGTCCATGTGTCCATTTTTACCATCAGTATGTCATCCATGTGTCCGTTTCTACCATCAGTGTGTCATCCATATGTCCGTTTCTACCATCAGTGTGTCATCCATGTGTCCGTTTCTACATCAGTGTGTCATCCATGAGTCCGTTTCTACCATCAGTGTGTCGTCTATGAGTCCGTTTCTACCATCAGTGTCATCCATGTGTCCGTTTCTACCATCAGTGTGTCATCCATGAGTCCGTTTCTACCAACAGTGTGTCATCCATGTGTCCGTTTCTACCATCAGTGTGTCATCCATGAGTCCGTTTCTACCATCAGTGTGTCATCCATGTGTCCGTTTCTACCATCAGTGTGTGTCATCCATGTGTCCATTTCTACCATCAGTGTGTCGTCCATGTGTCCGTTTCTACCATCAGTGTGTCGTCTATGAGTCCGTTTCTACCATCAGTGTGTCATCCATGTGTCCGTTTCTACCATCAGTGTGTCGTCCATGTGTCCGTTTCTACCATCAGTGTGTCATCTATGAGTCCGTTTCTACCATCAGTGTGTGTCGTCCATGTGTCCATTTCTACCATCAGTGTGTCGTCCATGTGTCCGTTTCTACCATCAGTGTATCGTCCATGTGTCCGTTTCTACCATCAGTGTGTCATCCATGTGTCCGTTTCTACCATCAGTGTGTCATCCATGTGTCCGTTTCTACCATCAGTGTGTCATCCATGAGTCAGTTTCTACCATCAGTGTGTCATCCATGAGTCCGTTTCTACTATCAGTGTGTCATCCATGTGTCCGTTTCTACCATCAGTGTGTCATCCATGTGTCCGTTTCTACCATCAGTGTGTCATCTATGTGTCCATTTCTACCATCAGTGTGTCATCCACGAGTCCGTTTCTACCATCAGTGTGTCATCCATGTGTCCGTTTCTACCATCAGTGTGTGTCATCCATGTGTCCATTTCTACCATCAGTGTGTCGTCCATGTGTCCGTTTCTACCATCAGTGTGTCGTCTATGAGTCCATTTCTACCATCAGTGTGTCATCCATGTGTCCGTTTCTACCATCAGTGTGTCATCTATGAGTCCGTTTCTACCATCAGTGTGTCATCCATGTGTCCGTTTCTACTATCAGTGTGTCATCCATGTGTCCGTTTCTACCATCAGTGTGTCATCTATGTGTCCGTTTCTACCAACAGTGTGTCATCCATGTGTCCATTTCTACCATCAGTGTGTCATCCATGAGTCCGTTTCTACCATCAGTGTGTCATCCATGTGTCCATTTCTACCATCAGTGTGTGTCATCCATGTGTCCATTTCTACCATCAGTGTTTCATCTATGAGTCCGTTTCTACCATCAGTGTGTCATCCATGTGTCCGTTTCTACCATCAGTGTGTCATCTATGAGTCCGTTTCTACCATCAGTGTGTCATCCACGAGTCCGTTTCTACCATCAGTGTGTCATCCATGTGTCCGTTTCTACCATCAGTGTGTGTCATCCATGTGTCCATTTCTACCATCAGTGTGTCGTCCATGTGTCCGTTTCTACCATCAGTGTGTCGTCCATGTGTCCATTTCTACCATCAGTGTGTCGTCCATGTGTCCATTTCTACCATCAGTGTGTCGTCCATGTGTCCGTTTCTACCATCAGTGTGTCATCCATGTGTCCGTTTCTACCATCAGTGTGTCGTCCATGTGTCCGTTTCTACCATCAGTGTGTCGTCCATGTGTCCGCTTCTACCATCAGTGTGTCATCTATGAGTCCGTTTCTACCATCAGTGTGTCATCCATGTGTCCGTTTCTACCATCAGTGTGTCATCCATGTGCCCGTTTTTACCATGTGTGCCATCCGTGTGTCTGTTTTTACTATCAGTTGGTCATCCATGTGTCTGTTTTTACCATCAATGTATCCAGGGGCAGACACTGACAGCTTGGGGCCCCTGTGCAAGAAATGTGTAAGGGCCCTCCCTGCCCAGCACGCTGCTTATGATGAGGGCAGTCTGGCAATAGGCTCCCTGGAGGTTCAGGCTGTGAGAAACAAGCCAGATTGTTCTCATTATTACTGCTCTGTAAGCAATCATAGGGCCCCATAGCATAAGTTCTATTTGGACCTCCGCACTGGAGTTGAGCAAATTTGTTCGGGATCCCTCTTATTCAGCAAGCTATAGTGCTTACCAAAGAAGCTGCAGAGGGAACCCAGCTTCCTGGATCGCGGCGGTTGATCAGCTGTCCAGCTCTGTAGCTGCATGTGTCGCGGCTGTGTCACAGTCACAGCACATGCATGGAGAACCTATGTGTCATTCGTGTGTCTGTTTTTACCATCAGTGTGGTCATCCGTGTGCCCATTGTTACCATCAGTGTCATTTGTGTGCCCGTTGTTACCATCAGCATGTCATTCGTGTGCCCGTTGTTACCATCAGTGTGTCATTCGTGTGCCCGTTGTTACCATCAGCGTGTCATTCATGTGCCCATTGTTACCATCAGTGTGTCATTCGTGTGTCTGTTTTTACTATCAGTGTGGTCATCCATGTGCCCATTGTTACCATCAGTGTGTCATTCGTGTGCCCGCTGTTACCATCAGTGTGGTCATTCGTCTGTCTGTTTTTACCATCAGTGCGGTCATCCGTGGTTTTCCGGTATGGTTAACCCTTGTCAGGCTGCATAATTTTACAACCTTAACAGGCTGCATAGGTACAATTGTACCTTCACATATACCTCCACTGTGGGAAGACTTTACTTGGTTTCAGAAACTAAAGTTCATTCAGCTACAAATGTTATGCTGATATCTATTGTTCAGTGTTGTTACTGGTCACTTATGTTGCTGTCAATTAAGTTAATTCAAACTGGGAGTGGCTTCTACTTGTCTTCCTGCCTCCCTCCTCTCATTAGCCATTTTGCTGTTCATCTCATTGCTGTGAGCACACATTTCTAGGCTTGTGAAGTCTTCAATTTCTTGGAAACGAAGGTAGGAAAGTCTCACAGCATCTAACAGCCAGTTATACCTTTATTCTCATTATGTGGGGACAGAACAGTCAAATTGTCTTTCAGCCTTGACTTGGCTTACATATATTTTGTATGAAACTTATCACTATAGGTATAATTTTTATACGAAAAATGGATAATAATTAGTATCTACATATTGTTTTACGATGTTTTATTTATATTCAGCACAAAATACGAAGCCAAAATTCATCTAGCAAGTCATCATGAGTGATAGTAATGCTGGATCTAGTTTCCGCCGTAATCCAAGAAAACGTGTTTGCAGGTTAGTATAATTTTGTGAAAAGCCAATAATGTAGTATTTCGGAAAATTATTTATTTTACATTTTTTCATATTTACAGATTTACGTCTGACGAAATAATGCGAATGCTAGAAGAATCTGATTCTGAGCATGAGGATGAACCATATGTTCCATCTGATGATGAAAACTATGTACCACAAGTGGATGTTACTGAAGAAGATTCAGACATTGAACAAGAAATGGTCATAGAGCATGAAAATGAATACGAATCAGACAAAAGTGTTGAGGATGATTCTGTGCCTCAAAGTGCAGGCGACATTTGGACTGCTAAGGATGAAACTCAATGGTGCAGTAATCCACTGCCAAATGCACAAACAAAATCTCGTAATGTCCTACGACAAAGAGGTGGCCCTGCTGCAATCAGCAACCTATATACAGCAAAAGAGCTATTCAAGTCCATCATGACTCCCGAGATGTGTGACATCATATTACGGGAAACGAATCGAAAGGCCAAGAGAGTTTGTGATGCTTACAACAACGAACTGGTACAACGTTTTCCTGATTCTTCCAAACGGCCACCACAAAAAACATTCAAGCAATTTACTGAAACTGAACTTCATGCATTTTTGGGCATACTGATTGCTGCTGGTGTGCACAGAGCCAACAATGAGAATCTGGAGGAAATGTGGAATGTTGCTGCTCTGCCTCTTATACGTGCAGCCATGTCTCGTGACCGCTTCAAGATGATACTCAGATTTATCAGGTTTGACAACGAAAATACACGTGCAGAATGTGTGCAAACAGATAAAGCTGCACCAATACGGGACATCTGGACAATGCTGAACAGTAATCTGGAGAGAGCCTACAAGCCATATCATTGTATCACCGTCGACGAGCAATTATTTCCATTTAGAGGTCATACTAAATTTACCCAGTATATACCTTCAAAACCAGCTAAATATGGCATAAAGATTTTCTGGGCTTGTGACTCATCAAATGCCTACCCTTTACAAGGTCAGCTCTACACTGGGAAACCAACTGATGGTCCTCGACAAGTAAACATTGGAGAACGAACAGTATTGGACCTAGTGAGCTCGTATAAAGGCTCTGGAAGAAATGTCACCACCGATAACTTCTTTACAACCATGGAACTAGCTAAGGTATTGAACTCCTGGAACATGACACTAGTTGGTACAGTGAGAAAAAACAAAAGGTTCCTACCTAACAACATGCAGCCTGCCAAAGAAAGGCCTGTATACTCGACAAATTTTGCCTACAATCATGATGCAACAGTCTGTTCATATGTACCAAAAAAGAACAAATCAGTCGTGCTTCTATCATCTATGCACATGACGGGAGAAGTTGAAGAGACACTAGCAGCCAAGCCAGAGATAATAAAATACTACAACATAACAAAAGGTGGCGTTGATGTTATGGATAAAATGTTGGGAGAGTACACTGTGAAACGACGAACATCACGTTGGACTTTGGCATTTTTCTACAATATGATTGATGTCAGTGGGTTAGCATCCTACATCATCTACAGAGAACACAATCCAAGCTTCAGGGCAAAGGATCAACGAAGAAAGTTCCTGAAAGATCTCGCAAATCAGCTGTGTATGATTGCAATTGAAGATCGTAGTACAAACAAAATGATAATGAGAAACCATTTTCTTCGAGGTGCAGTAGAAATGGTGCTTGGACGATGCATTGTGGTAGCATCGCAGCCAGCAGCTGGCCCCAAAATACCTCATGGTAGTCGTGGACCCTCCCCTGTTGTTGGTAGTTGCTATGTCTGCAGAGACCTGAGGCGAAAACAACGCAAGACTAGAAAGTCTTGTGTGGTTTGTGTGAAACCCATTTGCGATGAACACTCTGTAGCAAAGCCAACATGCATTACTTGCAAAGAAAATCAATAAAAAAAAGTTTCTTACATTTTCTTTTATAATGTAAATGAACAGTTTTTTACTTGTTTATAATAGTTAAATAGCATTATCATTAAAAAAAAATTTATGCTTTTTCCCTTGCATTATCTTCATTCAAAATATATGAGGTACATTTGTACCTATGCAGCTTGTTATGGATGCAAAAAGATCTCGACCCCTTATCTCGGAAGCGGGTGGAGATATTTTATTGAAATTTGGCCAATATATTCTGGACCAAAAATGTAGAGATGTCACAAAATTTCAGCCCTCTACGTCTTTTCAAAAAAAAGTTATTGCAATTTTAAAACGGAATAGTTACAATTGTACCTATTCAGCCGGATAAGGGTTAAAGATAGAATTAAATTACAAAGCTTCGCCTATAGTTTGTCAAGCTAAACACGTACAGGACACGTACAGTACACTGGTGCCATCCGTGTGCTGTACGTGTTTCTCACAAACTCACAGACTTGTATTGACCCCTGTCAGCCATGCTGCCAGAAAAAAATGGACATGTGTGTTTTGGATGGACACACGGTCCATGTAAAAACACAGACATGTGCGTAACAGCATAGGTATTAATGTGTACATGTAATTCGTGAATACAATGGATACAATGCGCACTGGAAACACGAACATATGAAGGAGGCATAACAGAGTACACTGGAAAGTGCCTTGGTGAGAGAACCAATAATATATTTTACACCAGCCGCATTACAAACCCTGGTTACACTAAAATAATTCAAAAGAGGTTGTCTCAGCTACCTCTCCATATTCTTTACTATAACATATGGCCATAATATGAAAGAGGTCCCAACAGGGGGCTTCTAGCCTTTATGCTGCCTGAGGCTCAGCCTGAAATGTTACCTCACTCACCTACCAAAATATCTGTCACATACTGCCTCCTTCCCCAAAGTCAGGTAAAGGTGATACAGTGCCTTGCTAAAGTATTCGGCTACCTGCAACTTTTCAACCTTTTCCCACATATCATGCTTCAAACATAAAGATAACAAATGTAAATTTTTGGTGAACAATCAACAACAATTGGAACACAATTGTGAAGTTGAATGAAATTTATTGCTTATTTTAAATTTTAGTGGAAATTCATAAACTGAAAAGTGGGGCGTGCAATATTATTCGGTCCCTTTAACTTAATACTTTGTTGCGCCACCTTTTGCTGCAATTACAGCTGCAAGTCGCTTGGGGTATGTCTCTATCAGTTTTGTACATCTAGAGACTGAAATTCTTGCCCATTCTTCCTTGGCAAACAGCTCGAACTCAGTGAGGTTTGATGGAGATTGTTTGTGAACAGCAGTTTTCAGCTCTTTCCACAGATTCTCGATTGGATTGAGGTCTGGACTTTGACTTGGCCATTCTAACCCCTGGATACATTTATTTGTGAACCATTCCACTGTAGATTTTGCTTTATGTTTGGTATCTGTTGTGAATTCAGCTTTTGGGCTCCCTCCGGTGGTTGTAGAGGGTAATGCAGTTGTGCCTGGACTGCAGGATTGGACAGGTGTATCTACTAATTGCAAAACTGACTGGGGTATATAGCATTGCAAGACTCTTTAGTCCCTGCCAGTTGTCCATTGTTTTTGGAGGATTCACTTCCCTGCTGGTCTCTCCAGTTTGCTGTGCTTTTCTACAAAGATAAGTCCTGGCTTTGTTTTTGCTGTCCACCTGCTGTGGACCATATAGTTCTGTGCATTTTCATGTTTGTCTTGTCCAGCTTTGTCTGTGAAGGATTTTTTACAGCCAAGCTGTGTCTCTGGAGATGCAGATATACCCTCCATGTCTTTAGTCAGATGTGGTGATTTGTATTTTCTGTGTTGGATATTTTCTAGTGTTTTTTACTGACCGCATAGTACTCTGTTCTATTCTTTCTTTTTAGCTAGTATGGCCTCCTATGCTAAATTCTGATTTCATGTCTGCGTATGTTATTTCCCTCTCCTCTCACCGTCAATATTTGTGGGGGCTATCTATCCTTTGGGGATTTTCTCAGAGGCAAGATAGGTTTCCTGTTTCTGTCTTTAGGGGAAGTTAGTTTTGAGGCTGTGCTGAGGGGTCTAGGGAGTGTTAGGTACCCCCCACGGCTACTTCTAGTTGCGCTGCTAGGTTCAGGGTTTGCGGTCAGTACAGGGACCACCTTCTCCAGAGTCCGTCTCATGCTGCTCCTAGGCCACCAGATCATAACAGGGATCATTGTCTTGCTTGAAGACAAATCTCCGTCCCAGTCTCAGGTCTTTTGCAGACTCCAACAGGTTGTCTTCAAGAATGGTCCTGTATTTGGCTCCATCCATCTTCCCATTCATTTTAACCATCTACCCTGTCCCTGCTGAAGAAAAGCAGGCCCAATCCATGCTGCTGCCACCACCATGTTTGACAGTGGGGATGGTGTGCTCAGGGTGATGAGTTGTGTTGCCTTTATGCCAAACATATCGTTTGGCATTGTTGCCAAAAAGTTCGATTTTGGTTTTATCTGACCAGAGCACCTTCTTCCACATGTTTGGTGTGTCTCCCAGGTGGCTTGTTGCAAACTTTAAACAACACTTTTTATGGATATCTTTGAGAAATGGCTTTCTTCTTCCACTCTTCCATAAAGGCCAGATTTGTGCAGTGTACGACTGATTGTTGTCCTATGGACAGACTGTCCCACCTCAGCTGTAGATCTCTGCAGTTCATCCAGAGTTATCATGAGCCTCTTGGCTGCATCTCTGATCATTCTTCTCCTTGTTTGAGATGAAAGTTTAGAGGGACGGCCGGGTCTTGTTAGATTTGCAGTGGTATGATACTCCTTCCATTTCAATATGATCGCTTGCACAGTGCTGCTTGGGATGTTTAAAGTTTGGGAAATAATTTTGTATCCAAATCCAGCTTTAAACTTCTCCACAACAATATCACGGACCTGCCTGTTGTGTTCTTTGGTCTTCATGATGCTCTCTGTGCTTCAAACAGAAACTTGAGACTATCACAGAGCAGGTGCATTTATACGGAGACTTGATTATACACTGGTGGATTATATTTATCATCAATCGGCATTTAGGACAACATTGGATCATTCAGAGATCCAAGATGAACTTCTGGAGTGAGTTTTTGAATTTCCACAAAAATTAAAAATAAGCAATAAATTTCGTTCAGCTTCACAATTGTGTTCCACTTGTTGTTGATTCTTCACCAAAAATGTGCATTTTGTATCTTTATGTTTGAAGCATGATATGTGGGAAAAGGTTGAAAAGTTCCAGGGGGCCGAATATTTTCACAAGGCACTGTATTAAATAATTAAAAATACTTTATTTTAAAAAAAACATTCCCGACACGTTCCACTGTGACCATTTTATTAAAGACATGGAGCTATTGCTGGTCCAAAGTTGTCCATCAAATCCGATGAAGATCAAGCTGGGAACATGCAAAACGTAAAAGCACTACAAAATTATGGTTTCAATATTTACATATTTTGATAGAATGGACCTTTTTTTACTTGGTGATGCTAAATATGTTTTTTTTCTATATTTTCATTTTTATTTGAGGAAAGAGGTGGCGATTTGAATGTTTATATATACTTTTATATTTATTATATATTTTTTTCAACATTTTGTTTATTTTTCTTCATTTTTTAGTCCCCTCAGGGGACTTGAACCTGTGATTGTCTAATTGCTTATATTACGTACCAGTCTATTAAAGCAGAAAGAGGACTTTTTTGTATCAAGGTAAAAGAGCATTATCATCATTTGGACAATAAAGGGGGACATAAATATTTTATCGGGTCACAAATTGCGACATAAATTTTGTATTGGGCATAAAGTGGGACACTGCTCATTGAATTTGTCCGCAGGTGATAAATATATATGGAATAAAGAGCAATTGTGAACAACTAGTGTCTACAATGATTTTGTCACTGCATGGTGGCAATATTGGTCTTAGTACAGTGGTTTTTGTTAATGATCAGTATGATGGTACTATTCGGTCACTGTGGTAGTGATATGTGGTCATAGTGTGGCAGTATTTTCTGTTCCTGCTATAATGGTATTATTGGTAGTTTAGGGATTGATATAGCAGGTTTTGTAAAGTAACAGTGTTGTAGTATGTTTACTTTTATAGTGGTATTATTTGCTATTTGTGTTTTTTTTGCAGTTTGTTTTGTGCTTTTCTAGAAAGATGACACATATATCCTTATAAATGTTAGCATACTGACTGGGGCCCACACATCAAAGCAACGACTTGGTGGTTGTGTGGGGACAGGTCCAAACCTTGTCCCTGGGCACCAAGACTCCAGTTATGCCCCTGCTGCAGACTTACAGCATAAAAAGTGGAAAATGGATGATAGAAGGGGACCGATCAGGTTGTGTTCCAGATCTTCATGGAATATGGAGAAGTAGTGTCTATAATCATCACAAGTAATTGTGTGATCTAATAATCTCAGAGAAGAACACTAGAAACGGTTGTGGTTACATTGTATTTATTACCAAAAATCAGAATCATAATACGTGTCCTGGAATATTATAAATAAGAATTATAATAGGTGTCCCGGAAAATTAAATAATAATAACAACCATAAATAAATATAAAAAATGTGTCCCATTAAAATAAACAAGTACTCACATGGTTAAATTGATGGAAAAAATAAATGGTTATTCTAAGAAAAGGAAGAAAAAAATAAAAGCGCAAAAACAAAATTGGTTGAGAAAGGAAAGAGTTAATAAACTCATTCTACAAAATAATTTTTTTTATTATTATTGTATTTCCAGGGCACATGATCCTGCCCTGATGAGTTCACAATCTTGGAATATTGTTTTTACCCCTTAATGACTTTATGACCATTTTTTTATGTACAAATAAAGATTATTTTAAAAATGAATTAAAGGTATCCGCCCAATAGAAAATCTTCTCTAGGAGAAAAAGTTTAAGGGCAGAAATGATGAAAATGGAAATAAATATGTCTGGTCATTGAGGGGTGAAGGCTTACAATGTAATATTATATAATCAATATCTAGAGCGGATTCCTGCCCATCATGTCTCACAATGTACTAACATGATAGGATAAACCTCGCTCCTAAGAGCTTACAATTTTAAGAAAGGAATCTTCTCAATAAACATAACAATAGAAGGGACAGTCAGTATAAGACACCTAGTACAATGTAACCTGTTATATATAAGGGACATCCAGCTAAATGGGCTCATTGTTGTGAATTCTGCTCTTGGGCTCCCTCCGGTGGTTGTGAGTGGTAGTGCTGCTGTCTTTGGATCCCAGCATTTATCATGTGTGTCCACTTATTGCAATTTGGACTGGGCTATTTAGTCTTGCTTGATACTTTAGTCAGTGCCAGTTGTCCATTGTTTTTTGGAGGATTCACATCCCTGACTGGTCTCTCCTGTTTTGCTGTTCTTTTCAACAAAGATAAGTTCTGGCTTTGTTTTTGCTGTCCACATGATGTGGGCCTTATAGTTCTGTGCATTTTCATGTTTTGTACTCTGTCCTATTCTTTCTTTTTAGCTAGAAAGGTCTCCTGATTTCAGTCTGCGTATGTCATTTCCCTCTCCTCTCACAGTCAATATTTGTGGGGGGCTGTCTATCCTTTGGGGATTTTCTCTGAGGCAAGATAGTTTTCCCGTTTCTATCTTTAGGAGAAGTTAGTCCTTAGGCTGTGTCGAGGTGTCTAGGGAGTGTTAGGTACATCCCACGGCTACTTCTAGTTGCGATGCTAAGTTCAGGGTCTGCGGTCAGTACAGGTACCACCTTTTCCAGAGTACGTTACATGCTGCTCCTAGGCCACCAGATCATAACAGTACAACTGGCCAATAATGAGTTAAACGCATCTCAGAAGAAGGGAAGGAAAGTGCTGAGCCATTTTTCTGTAGTCTGTTGTGTCTTTCCTTCCCTCTTTTCCTCTGGGTGGCTCAGGAGTTTGGCGCTGGCATGGAGGTTCAGGAATTGGTTTCTCGTGTGGACCAACTTGCTGCTAGAGTACAGGGTATTTCCGATTATATCGTTCAGACTCCGGTTTTAGAGCCTAGAATTCCTACTCCTGATTTGTTTTTTGGGGACAGGTCCAAATTTTTGAGCTTTAAAAATAACTGTAAACTGTTTTTTGCTCTGAAACCCCGTTCTTCTGGTGATCCCATTCAGCAGGTTAAAATTGTTAATTCCCTGCTGCGTGGTGATCCTCAGGATTGGGCATTTTCCCTGGAATTTGGGAATCCTGCTTTGCTTAATGTAGACACCTTTTTTCAGGTGCTAGGGTTATTGTATGATGAACCTAATTCAGTGGATCATGCAGAGAAGACCTTGTTGGCCCTGTGTCAGGGTCAAGAAGCGGCAGAATCGTATTGCCAGAAATTTAGAAAATGGTCTGTATTGACTAAATGGAATGAGAATGCCTTGGCGGCAATTTTCAGAAAGGGTCTTTCTGAATCCGTTAAAGATGTTATGGTGGGGTTCCCCACGCCTGCTGGTCTGATGGATCGGCGCTTGCGCTAGCGCAGAGTTGTGCACACTGTGGCGTTGTCCTCCGAGCGGAGCCCTGAGCCTATGCAGTGTGATAGGAATTTGTCTAGAGCTGAACGACAAAGATTCAGGCGTCAGAATAGGT
Source organism: Ranitomeya imitator (assembly GCF_032444005.1). Lineage (NCBI taxonomy): Eukaryota > Metazoa > Chordata > Amphibia > Anura > Dendrobatidae > Ranitomeya > Ranitomeya imitator. The sequence continues at coordinate 283,535,712 of NC_091287.1, forward strand.
TGTGTTTTTACTGCGGCGATTCTGCTCATGTTATTTCTGATTGCCCTAAGCGTACAAAGAGAATCGCTAGTTCTGTTACCATCAGTACTGTACAACCCAAATTTCTGTTATCTGTGACCTTGATCTGCTCGTTATCGTCATTTTCTGGCATGGCATTTGTGGATTCAGGCGCCGCTCTGAACTTAATGGACTTAGAATTTGCCAGACGTTGTGGTTTCCCCTTGAAGCCTTTGCAGAACCCCATTCCTTTAAGGGGCATTGATGCTACACCGTTCGCTAAAAATAAACCTCAGTTTTGGACACAGCTGACCATGTGCATGGCGCCAGCCCATCAGGAAGATTGTCGTTTTCTGGTGTTGCATAATTTGCATGATGCTATTGTGCTGGGTTTTCCATGGTTACAGGTACATAATCCGGTGTTAGATTGGAAATCTATGTCTGTGACTAGTTGGGATTGTCAGGGGGTTCATGGTCACGTTCCTTTGATGTCAATTTCCTCTTCCCCCTCTTCTGAAATTCCAGAGTTTTTGTCAGATTTCCAGGATGTATTCGATGAGCCCAAATCCAGTTCCCTTCCACCGCATAGGGACTGTGATTGTGCTATTGACTTGATTCCAGGTTGTAAATTCCCTAAGGGCTGACTTTTCAACCTGTCTGTGCCAGAACATGCCGCCATGCGGAGCTATATTAAGGAGTCTTTGGAGAAAGGGCATATTCGGCCATCTTCTTCACCATTGGGAGCAGGTTTTTTTTTTGTTGCCAAGAAGGATGGCTCCTTGAGACCCTGTATTGATTATCGCCTCTTGAATAAGATCACGGTCAAATTTCAATACCCTTTGCCTTTGCTTACTGATTTGTTTGCTAGGATTAAGGGGGCTAGTTGGTTTACTAAGATTGACCTTCGAGGGGCATATAATCTTGTTCGTATTAAGCCATTTTGAATACCTTGTGATGCCATTCGGACTCTCTAATGCCCCATCTGTGTTCCAGTCTTTCATGCATGATATCTTTCGGAGTTATCTTGATAAATTCATGATTGTATATTTGGATGATATTTTGATTTTTTCCGATGATTGGGAGTCTCATGTGAAACAGGTCAGGATGGTATTTCAGATCCTCCGTGATAATGCTTTATTTGTGAAGGGGTCTAAGTGCCTCTTTGGAGTGCAGAAGGTTTCTTTTTTGGGCTTCATTTTTTCTCCCTCATCTATAGAAATGGATCCGGTTAAGGTTCAGGCCATTCATGATTGGATTCAGCCCACATCTGTGAAGAGCCTTCAGAAATTCTTGGGCCTTGCTAATTTTTATCGTCGTTTCATTGCCAACTTCTCCAGTGTGGTTAAACCTCTGACCGATTTAACGAAGAAAGGCGCTGATGTGACGAATTGGTCCTCCGCGGCTGTTTCTGCCTTTCAGGAGCTTAAACGCCGATTTACTTCTGCCCCTGTGTTGCGTCAGCCAGATGTTTCTCTTCCATTTCAGGTTGAGGTTGACGCGTCTGAGATTGGGGCAGGGGCCGTTTTGTCTCAGAGGAATTCTGATGGTTCCTTGATGAAACCGTGTGCCTTCTTTTCTCGGAAGTTTTCGCCTGCGGAACGCAATTATGATGTCGGCAATCGGGAGTTGTTGGCTATGAAGTGGGCATTTGAGTAGTGGCGACATTGGCTTGAGGGGGCCAAGCACCGTATTGTGGTCCTGACCGATCATAAAAATCTGATTTACCTCGAGTCTGCCAAACGACTGAACCCTAGACAGGCTCGATGGTCCCTGTTTTTCTCCCGTTTTGATTTTGTGGTCTCGTATCTTCCGGGTTCTAAGAATGTTAAGGCTGATGCCCTCTCTAGGAGTTTTTTGCCTGATTCTCCTGGGGTCCTTGAGCCGGTCGGCATTCTGAAGGAAGGGGTGATTCTTTCTGCCATCTCCCCTGATTTACGACGGGTTCTTCAGGAATTTCAGGCTGATAAACCTGACCGCTGTCCAGTGGGAGAGTTGTTTGTTCCTGATAGATGGACTAGTAAAGTGATTTCTGAGGTTCATTGTTCTGTGTTGGCTGGCCATAATGGGATTTTTGGTACCAGAGATTTGGTTGGTAGGTCCTTTTGGTGGCCTTCTTTGTTGCGGGATGTGCGTTCTTTTGTGCAGTCCTGTGGGACTTGTGCGCGGGTCAAGCCTTGTTGTTCCCGTGCTAGTGGGTTGCTTCTGCCTTTGCCGATCCCTGAGAGGCCTTGGACGCATATTTCTATGGATTTTATTTCAGATCTTCCGGTTTCCCAGAGGATGTCAGTTATCTGGGTGGTTTGTGATCGGTTTTCTAAGATGGTTCATTTGGAACTTTGCCTAAATTGCCTTCCTCTTCTGATTTGGTTCCTTTGTTTTTTCAGCATGTGGTTCGTTTGCATGGCATTCCGGAGAATATTGTGTCCGATAGAGGTTCCCAGTTTGTTTCTAGGTTTTGGCGGGCCTTTTGTGCAAGGCTGGGTATTGATTTGTCCTTTTCTTCCCCATTTCATCCTCAGACAAATGGCCAAACCGAGCGAACTAATCAGACTTTGGAAACTTATTTGAGATGCTTTGTGTCTGCTGATGAGGATGATTGGGTGGCTTTCTTGCCATTGGCCGAGTTTGCCCTTAATAATCGGGCTAGTTCTGCTACCTTGGTTTCGCTTTTTTTTGTAATTTTGATTTTCATCCTCGTTTTTCTTCAGGGCAGGTTGAGCCTTCTGATTGTCCTGGTGTGGATTGTGTGGTTGACAGGCTGCAGCAAATTTGGGCTCATGTGGTGGACAATTTGGTGTTGTCTCAGGAGGAGGCTCAGCGTTTTGCTAACCGTCGTCGGTGTGTTGGTTCCCGGCTTCGGGTTGGGGATTTGGTCTGGTTGTCTTCCCGTCATGTTCCTATGAAGGTTTCTTCCCCTAAGTTCAAGCCTCGGTTTATTGGTCCTTATAGGATTTCTGAGATTATCAATCCAGTGTCTTTTCGTTTGGCCCTTCCGGCCTCTTTTTCCATCCATAATGTTTTCCATAGATCTTTGTTGCGGAAGTATGTGGTGCCCGTTGTTCCCTCTGTTGATCCTCCGGCCCCGGTGTTGATTGATGGGGAGTTGGAGTATGTGGTTGAGAAGATTTTGGATTCTCGTTTTTCTAGGTGGAAGCTTCAGTATCTTGTCAAATGGAAGGGTTATGGCGAGGAGGATAATTCTTGGGTTGTTGCCTCCGATGTTCATGCTGACGATTTGGTTCGTGCCTTTCATTTGGCTCGTCCTGATCGTCCTGGGGGCTCTGGTGAGGGTTCGGTGACCCCTCCTCAAGGTAGGGGTACTGTTGTTAATTCTGCTCTTGGGCTCCCTCCGGTGGTTATGAGTGGTAGTGCTGCTGTCTTTGGATCGCAGCATTTATCAGGTGTGTTATGAACAGGTAATTCAGAACCACAATGGACATTGAAGTTCAGAGCACACAAAGTGACCTGACAATTACCAAAAACAAAGGACGAGCTCTGAGACGTGGAAACTCTGCTGACCGCAATCCCTAATCCTATCATACCACACTAGAGGTAGCCGTGGATTGAACCTAACGCTCCCTATGCAACTCGGCACAGCCTGAGAAACTAACTAGCCCTGAAGATAGGAAAATAAGCCTACCTTGCCTCAGAGAAATTCCCCAAAGGAAAAGGCAGCCCCCACATATGACTGTGAGTAAGATGAAAATACAAACACAGAGATGAAATAGATTTAGCAAAGTGAGGCCCGACTTACTGAATAGACCGAGGATAGAAAAGATAGCTTTGCGGTCAACACAAAAACCTACAAACAACCACGCAGAGGGGCAAAAAGATCCTCTGCACCGACTAACTCCCTCTGCGTCTCAGAGCTTCCAGCAAGCAAGAAAAACCAATATAGCAAGCTGGACAGAAAAAATAGCAAACAAAAATAACACAAGCAAAACTTAGCTTATGCAGGATAGACAGGCCACAGGAACGATCCAGGAGGAAGCAAGACCAATACTAGAACATTGACTGGAGGCCAGGATCAAAGCACCAGGTGGAGTTAAATAGAGCAGCACCTAACAACTTAACCTCATCACCTGAGGAAGGAAACTCAGAAGCCGCAGTGCCACTCTCATCCACCAAAGGAAGCTCATAGACAGAACCAGCCGAAGTACCACTCTCGACCACAGGAGGGAGCTTGGCCACAGAATTCACAACACAGGTGTGTCCACTTATTGCAATTTGGACAGGGCTATTTAGTCTTGCTTGATCCTTTAGTCAGTGCCAGTTGTCCATTGTTTTTGGAGGATTCACATCCCTGACTGGTCTCTCCTCTTTTGCTGTTCTTTTCAACAAAGATAAGTTCTGGCTTTGTTTTTGCTGTCCACATGCCGTGGGCCTTATAGTTCTGTGCATTTTCATGTTTTGTCTCGTCCAGCTTTGTCTGTGTAAGGATTTTTGCAGCCAAGCTGTATCTCTGGAGATGCAGATATACCCTCCATGTCTTTAGTCAGATGTGGAGATTTGTATTTTCTGTGGTGGATATTTTCTAGTGTTTTAATACTGACCGCATAGTACTCTGTCCTATTCTTTCTTATTAGCTAGAAAGGCCTCCTTTCCTAAATCCTGATTTCAGTCTGTGTATGTCATTTCCCTCTCCTCTCACAGTCAATATTTGTGGGGGGCTGTCTATCCTTTGGGGATTTTCTCTGAGGCAAGATAGTTTTCCCTTTTCTATCTTTAGGAGAAGTTAGTCCTTAGGCTGTGTCGAGGTGTCTAGGGAGTGTTAGGTACATCCCACGGCTACTTCTAGTTGCGGTGCTAAGTTCAGGGTCTGCGGTCAGTACAGGTACCACCTTCTCCAGAGTACGTCAAATGCTGCTCCTAGGCCACCAGATCATAACAGCTCATGATCTGAAGAAGCCCATTCATGTTGATCCAGAGGAAGGCAAAAACCCCAAGAGACAAAAGGCCCCATATTAGGGGAAAAATTCCTTCATGACCCCACAAGTGGCGATCAGACTAGTTCCCTGTATCAACGTCCCATCACAGAATCAAGAATTATAATCTACTGTCTTTCTCTTTCCAAGAGATCCACAGAATTCATTGCTTACAACCTAAGAAAAATAACCGGAAACCCTTTTTTGACCAACAGCTTTTAGAAAAATCCTGCAGCAGCCATGAGTGCTGGAAGCTCGGGATCTCCACTTCTCAATAAAAAAACAAGTAAATGCTCAGGTGTGAAGTTCGAGAAGGCGCAAGAATTCACAGCGAAAAAGATACAGACTGTGAATCTATTCATGGTAAAAGTTCAAGTGTGAGCGGTCATAAAAAGGTTCATACACATTATCAGTGATGAGCGAACATGCTGGGATAAGGTGTTATCCTAGCATGCTTGGGCGCTAACCGAGTGACTTCGGCATGCTCGAATACTATGTTCAAGTCCCATTGGCCGCATGTCTCGTGGCTGTTTGACAGCTGCAACACATGTAGAGATTACCTAACAAACAGGAAACCCCTGCATGTGTTGCATCTGTCGAACAGACACAGGGACTGGAATATATTATTCGAGCACGCCAAAGTAACTCAGTTAGTACATGAGTGGGCTCGAGTAAAACCTTATCTGAGCACGTTCCCTTATCACTAGTCATTATACATTAATATACAGTTACCCTAACATCTAAGAACTATACAATCTAAAAGAAGGAGGCACACAAGACACAGTCCTGCTCTCAGGAGCTCACAAACTAGGAATATCGTCCTTACACCATAATGACTTTATGACAATATTTATAGATAAAAATATGAGATGATATAAAATATTAGTTATTCCCCCAACATAAAATCTTCTCCAGGAAAAAAAATAAGGGCAGAAATATCATATATGAAGGATGAAAATGGAGAAATAAATCTGGTTATTGAGGGGTGAAGGCTTACAGTGTGATGTTACATAATCAATATCGAGAGGATTCCTGCTGGTCACAGCTCACAATGTACCAACATGACTGGATAAACCTCGCTCCTAAGAGCTCACAATCTAAAGAAAGGAATCCTCTCAAAAAAATAAATTAGAGACAATAAGAAAAATAACCGTAACCTTTCAGGACCAACAGGCAGCTTTTAGAAAAACCCTGCAGCTGCCATGGCTCCACCAATAAAAAAAGAATGAATAAATGCTCAGATGTGAAGCCAGAGAAGGTGCGAGAATTCACAGCATAAAAGGTACAAACTGTGCATCCACTCACGGAAAGGCTGGTTTCACACTTGCGTTTTTGAACGCATGCATTTAAAAAAAAACGCATGGTGAAAAAACGCATGCAAACGCATGTAAACGCAGCGTTTTTTTTTATGCATGCGTTTAACGCATGCGTCCAAAAAACGCTGCGTTTACATGCGTTTTTGCATGCGTTTGCGTTTTTTTTAGCAATTCCCCCCCCCCACAAAAAAAGGAGCAAAAAAAAGGTAACCAGACACAACCAATGGGAATAGAGAGGGCGTATATGATTGTCTCTCAATATATTGACCCTAGGGGTACAGAAATTTTCACAGCTCGCTACTGTTTCCGGTGTCATGATGGATCTTTCCATGGAGAGCTTTTATTTCAACCTGGATTTCAGCTTCAAGATTTTCCTGGCCTGTGCTTTTGCTTGGGAGCAAGACCAAAACCACCAAAGATGGAGAAGGAGACAGCGTAGGCGTTTTTGGGGGCGCCCCATCATTGAAGTGCGTGAGAGCCGAGGAGCCTATCACACGCTCTATGCGGAGCTGAATGCCAACCCGGAGACATTCCAGGATTACACGAGAATGTCACAAGAATCGTTCCGGGATTTACTGTCTCGTGTCCAAGGATCCATACGGCGACAGGACACACGGCTGCGTAGAGCGATTCCACCCGAGGAACGTCTGCTAGTGACATTACGGTACGTTCCAAAACTAAACCAATGACAGTCCAAATTTTGGTTATGACATGAATTTTATGTTTTTTTTTTCTTTTTGTTATTTTTAACCTCTTTACCCCCAAGGGTGGTTTGCACGTTATGGACCGGGCCAATTTTTACAATTCTGACCACTGTCCCTTTATGAGGTTATAACTCTGGAACGCTTCAACGGATCCTGGTGATTCTGACAATGTTTTCTCATGACATATTGTACTTCATGATAGTGGTAAAATTTCTTTGATAGTACCTGCGTTTATTTGTGAAAAAAACAGAAATATGGCGAAAATTTTGAAAATTTCGCAATTTTCCAACTTTGAATTTTTATGCAATTAAATCACAGAGATATGTCACACAAAATACTTAATAATTAACATTTCCCACATGTCTACTTTACATCAGCACAATTTTGGAACCAAAATTTTTTTTGTTAGGGAGTTATAAGGGTTAAAAGTTGACCAGCAATTTCTCATTTTTTCAACACCATTTTATTTTAGGGACCACATCTAATTTAAAGTCATTTTGAGGGGTCTATATGATAGAAAATACCCAAGTGTGACACCATTCTAAAAGCTGCACCCCTCAAGGTTCTCAAAACCACATTCATGAAGTTTATTAACCCTTCAGGTGTTTCACAGGAATTTTTGGAATGTTTAAATAAAAATTAACATTTAACTTTTTTCCACAAAAAATTTACTTCAGCTCCAATTTGTTTTATTTTGCCAAGAGTTACAGGAAAAAATGGACCACAAACCTTGTTGTACAATTTGTCCTGAGTACGCCGATACCCCATAAGTGGAGGTAAACCACAGTTTGGGAGCATGGCAGAGCTCGGAAGGGAAGGAGCGCCATTTGACTTTTTAATGCAAAATTGACTGGAATTGAGATGGGACGCCATGTTGCGTTTGGAGAGCCACTGATGTGCCTAAACATTGAAACCCCCCACAAGTGACACCATTTTGGAAAGTAGACCCCCTAAGGAACTTATCTAGAGGTGTGGTGAGCACTTTGACCCACCAAGTGCTTCACAGAAGTTTATAATGCAGAACCGTAAAAATAAAAAATATTTTTTTTTCACAAAAATTATCTTTTCGCCCCCAATTTTTTATTTTCCCAATGGTAAGAGAAGAAATTGGAACCAAAAGGTTGTTGCCCAATTTGTCCTGAGTACTCTGATACCCCATATGTGGGGGTAAACCACTGTTTGGGTGCATGGGAGAGCTCGGAAGGGAAGGAGCGCCGTTTGACTTTTCAATGCAAAATTCACAGGAATTGAGATGAGACGCCATGTTGCGTTTGGAGAGCCACTGATGTGCCTAAATATTGAAACCCCCCACAAGTGACACCATTTTGGAAAGTAGACCCCCTAAGGAACTTATCTAGATGTGTGGTGAGCACTTTGACCCACCAAGAGCTTCACAGAAGTTTATAATGCAGAGCCGTAAAAATAAAACAAAAATTTTTTCCCACAAATATTATTTTTTAGCCCCCAGTTTTGTATTTTCCCGAGGGTAACAGGAGAAATTGGACCCCAAAAGTTGTTGTCCAATTTGTCCTGAGTGCGCTGATACCCCATATGTGGGGGGGAACCACCGTTTGGGCGCATGGGAAGGCTCGGAAGGGAAGGAGCGCCATTTGAAATACAGACTTAGATGGAATGGTCTGCAGACGTCACATTGCGTTTGCAAAGCCCCTAATGTACCTAAACAGTAGAAACCCCCCACAAGTGACCCCATATTGGAAACTAGACCCCCCCACGAACTTATCTAGATGTGTTGTGAGAACTTTGAGCCCCCAAGTGTTTCACTACAGTTTCTAATGCAGAGCCGTGAAAATAAAAAAAAAATTCCCCCCAAAATTATTTTTTAGCCCCCAGTTTTGTATTTTCTCGAGGGTAACAGGAGAAATTAGACCCCAAAATTTGTTGTCCAATTTGTCCTGAGTGCGCTGATGCCCCATATGTTGGGGGGAACCACCGTTTGGGCGCATGGGAAGGCTCGGAAGGGAAGGAGCGCCATTTGAAATACAGACTTAGATGGAATGGTCTGCAGACGTCACATTGCGTTTGCAAAGCCCCTAATGTACCTAAACAGTAGAAACCCCCCACAAGTGACCCCATATTGGAAACTAGACCCCCCCACGAACTTATCTAGATGTGTTGTGAGAACTTTGAGCCCCCAAGTGTTTCACTACAGTTTCTAATGCAGAGCCGTGAAAATAAAAAAAAAATTCCCCCCAAAATTATTTTTTAGCCCCCAGTTTTGTATTTTCTCGAGGGTAACAGGAGAAATTAGACCCCAAAATTTGTTGTCCAATTTGTCCTGAGTGCGCTGATGCCCCTTATGTGGGGGGGAACCACCGTTTGGGCGCATGGGAGGGCTCGGAAGGGAAGGAGCGCCATTTGGAATGCAGACTTAAATGGAATGGTCTGCAGGCGTCACATTGCGTTTGCAGAGCCTCTAATGTACCTAAACAGTAGAAACCCCCAACAAGTGACCCCATATTGGAAACTAGACCCCCCCACGAACTTATCTAGATGTGTTGTGAGAACTTTGAGCCTCCAAGTGTTTCACTACAGTTTATAACGCAGAGCCGTGAAAATTAAAAAATCTTTTTTTCCCACAAAACTTATTTTTTAGCCCCCAGTTTTGTATTTTCCCAAGGGTAACAGGAGAAATTGCACCCCAAAAGTTGTTGTCCAATTTGTCCTGAGTACGCTGATACCCCATATGTTGGGGTAAACTCCTGTTTGGGCACACGGGAGAGCTCGGAAGGGAAGGAGCACTGTTTTACTTTTTCAACGCAGAATTGGCTGGAATTGAGATCGGACGCCATGTCGCGTTTGGAGAGCCCCTGATGTGTCTAAACAGTGGAAACCCCCCAATTATAACTGAAAACCTAATCCAAACACACCCCTAACCCTAATTCCAACGGTAACCCTAACCACACCTCTAACCCAGACACACCCCTAACCCTAATCCCAACCCTATTCCCAACCGTAAATGTAATCCAAACCCTAACTTTAGCCCCAACCCTAACTGTAGCCTTAACCCTAACTGTAGCCTTAACCCTAACTGTAGCCTTAACCCTAACTGTAGCCTTAACCCTAACTGTAGCCTTAACCCTAACTGTAGCCTTAACCCTAGCCCTAACCCTAGCCCTAACCATAACCCTAGCCCTAACCCTAGCCCTAACCCTAGCCCTAGTCCTAACCCTAGCCCTATCCCTAACCCTAGCCCTAACCCTAGCCCTAACCCTAACCCTAGCCCTAACCCTAACCCTAGCCCTAACCCTAACCCTAATGGGAAAATGGAAATAAATACATTTTTTAAATTTTTTTTATTTTTCCCTAACTAAGGGGGTAATGAAGGGGGGTTTGATTTACTTTTATAGCGGGTTTTTTAGCGGATTTTTATGATTGGCAGCCGTCACACACTGAAAGACGCTTTTTATTGCAAAAAATATTTTTTGCCTTACCACATTTTGAGAGCTATAATTTTTCCATATTTGAGTCCACAGAGTCATGTGAGGCCTTGTTTTTTGCGGGACGAGTTGACATTTTTATTGGTAACACTTTCGGGCACGTGACATTTTTTGATCGCTTTTTATTCCGATTTTTGTGAGGCAGAATTAGCAAAAACCAGCTATTCATGAATTTCTATTGGGGGAGGCGTTTATATCGTTCCGCGTTTGGTAAAATTGATAAAGCAGTTTTATTCTTCGGGTCAGTACGATTACAGCGACATCTCATTTATATCATTTTTTTTATGTTTTGGCGCTTTTATACGATAAAAACTATTTTATAGAAAAAATAATTATTTTTGCATCGCTTTATTCTGAGGACTATAACTTTTTAATTTTTTTGCTGATGTTGCTGTATGGCAGCTCCTTTTTTGCGGGACAAGATGACGCCGGTACCATGGTTATTTATATCTGTCTTTTTGATCGCGTGTTATTCCACTTTTTGTTTGGCGGTATGATAATAAAGCGTTGTTTTTTGCCTCGTTTTTTTTTTTTTTCTTACGGTGTTTACTGAAGCGGTTAACTAGTGGGCCAGTTTTATAGGTCGGGTCGTTACGGACGCGGCGATACTAAATATGTGTACTTTTATTTTTTTGTTTATTTTATTTAGATAAAGAAATGTATTTATGTGAATAATATTTTTTTTTTATTCATTATTTAGGATTTTTTTTTTTTTTTTTACACACTTGTAAAAATTTTTCTTTACTTTTTTACTTTGTCCCAGGGGGGGACAATACAGATCAGTGATCTGCCAGTTTGCACAGCACTCTGACAGATCACCGATCTGTCAAACAGCGCTGCAGCGTTACCAAGTGCCTGCACTAAGCAGGCACTTGGTAAGCCACCTCCCTCCCTGCAGGACCCGGATCCGCGGCCATCTTGGATCCGGGACTTGCTGCAGGGAGGCGGTAAGAGACCCCCGGAGCAACGCGATCACATCGCGTTGCTGCGGGGGTCTCAGGGAAGCAAGTAGGGAGCCCCCTCCCTGCGCGATGTGTTGTGAATTCTGTGGCAGAGCTCGCTCCTGTGGTCACAAGTGGTACTTCGGCTGATTCTCTCTGTGAGCTTCCGATGGTGGAGGAGAGTGGTACTGCGGCTTCTGAGTTTCCTTCCTCAGGTGATGTGGTGAAGTCGTTAGGTGCTGCTCTATTTAACTCCACCTAGTGCTTTGATCCTGGCCTCCAGTCAATGTTCTAGTATTGGACCTGTTTCCTCCTGGATAGTTCCTGTGGCCTGCTGCTCTGCATAGCTAAGTTCCGCTTTGCTATTTTGTTTGCTGTTTTTTCTGTCCAGCTTGTCTATTTGTTTTTATTTGATTGCTGGAAGCTCTGGGACGCAGAGGGTGTACCTCCGTGCCGTTAGTTCGGTACGGAGGGTCTTTTTGCCCCCTTTGCGTGGTTTTTTGTAGGGTTTTGTGTTGACCGCAAAGTTACCTTTCCTATCCTCGCTCTGTTCAGAAAGTCGGGCCTCACTTTGCTAAATCTATTTCATCTCTACGTTTGTCTTTTCATCTTAACTCACAGTCATTATATGTGGGGGTTGCCTTTTCCTTTGGGGTATTTCTCTGAGGCAAGGTAGGCTTATTTTCTATCTTCAGGCTAGCTAGTTTCTCAGGCTGTGCCGAGTTGCATAGGGAGCGTTAGGCGCAATCCACGGCTGCCTCTAGTGTGGTTGGAGAGGATTAGGGATTGCGGTCAGCAGAGTTCCCACGTCTCAGAGCTCGTTCTATGTTTTTGGGTTATTGTCAGGTCACTGTATGTGCTCTGACCTCTATGTCCATTGTGGTACTGAATTACCTTATCATAACAGTACTGGAGGCCCAAAGTACTAATGATTCTCAATAGAGGGAAAAAAGAAGTTCTGAGACCATTTTTTTTTCTCTGCATTGTGTTTAGCCTTTTTTTTTTCCCCTAGACATTTGGGTGGTTCAGGACACAGGTGTAGCGATGGACATTAAAGGTCTGTCTTCATGTGTGGATCAGCTCACGGCAAGAGTACAAAATATTCAAGACTTTGTGGTTCAGAATTCTATGTTAGAACCGAGAATTCCTATTCCTGATTTGTTTTTTGGAGATAGAACTAAATTTCTGAGTTTCAAAAATAATTGTAAACTATTTCTGGCTTTGAAACCTCGCTCCTCTGGTGACCCAGTTCAACAAGTTAGGATCATTATTTCTTTTTTACGTGGCGACCCTCAGGACTGGGCATTTTCTCTTGCGTCAGGAGATCCTGCATTAAGTAATATCGATGCGTTTTTCCTGGCGCTCGGATTGCTGTACGATGAACCTAATTCAGTGGATCAGGCAGAGAAAAATTTGCTGGCTCTGTGTCAGGGTCAGGATGAGATAGAGGTATATTGTCAGAAATTTAGAAAGTGGTCCGTACTCACTCAATGGAATGAAGGTGCGTTCGCAGCTATTTTCAGAAAGGGTCTCTCTGAAGCCCTTAAGGATGTCATGGTGGGATTTCCTATGCCTGCTGGTCTGAATGAGTCTATGTCTTTGGCCATTCAGATCGGTCGACGCTTGCGTGAGCGTAAATCTGTGCACCATTTGGCGGCATTACCTGAGCCTATGCAGTGCGATAGGACTTTGACCAGAGTTGAACGGCAAGAACACAGACGTCAGAATGGGCTGTGTTTCTACTGTGGTGATTCCATTCATGCTATCTCTGATTGTCCTAAGTGCACTAAGCGGTTCGCTAGGTCTGCCACCATTGGTACGGTACAGTCAAAATTTCTTTTGTCCGTTACCTTGATCTGCTCTTTGTCATCGTATTCTGTCATGGCATTTGTGGATTCAGGCGCTGCCCTGAATTTGATGGACTTGGAGTATGCTAGGCGTTGTGGGTTTTTCTTGGAGCCCTTGCAGTGTCCTATTCCATTGAGAGGAATTGATGCTACGCCTTTGGCCAAGAATAAGCCTCAGTACTGGACCCAGCTGACCATGTGCATGGCTCCTGCACATCAGGAGGTTATTCGCTTTCTGGTGTTGCATAATCTGCATGATGTGGTCGTGTTGGGGTTGACATGGCTACAAGTCCATAATCCAGTATTAGATTGGAAATCCATGTCTGTGTCCAGCTGGGGTTGTCAGGGGGTACATGGTGATGTCCCATTTCTGACTATTTCGTCATCCACCCCTTCTGAGGTTCCAGAGTTCTTGTCTGATTACCGGGATGTATTTGATGAGCCCAAGTCCGATACCCTACCTCCGCATAGGGATTGTGATTGTGCTATCGATTTGATTCCTGGTAGTAAATTCCCAAAAGGTCGACTGTTTAATTTATCTGTGCCTGAGCACGCCGCTATGCGGAGTTATGTGAAGGAGTCCTTGGAGAAGGGGCATATTCGCCCATCATCGTCGCCATTAGGAGCAGGGTTCTTTTTTGTAGCCAAGAAGGATGGTTCGCTGAGACCTTGTATAGATTACCGCCTTCTAAATAAGATCACGGTTAAATTTCAGTACCCCTTGCCGTTGTTATCTGATTTGTTTGCTCGGATTAAGGGGGCTAGTTGGTTCACCAAGATAGATCTTCGTGGTGCGTATAATCTTGTGCGTATTAAGCGAGGCGATGAAGGGAAAACTGCATTTAATACGCCCGAGGGCCATTTTGAGTATCTAGTAATGCCATTCGGACTTGCCAATGCTCCATCAGTGTTTCAGTCCTTTATGCATGACATCTTCCGAGAGTACCTGGATAAAATCCTGATTGTGTACTTGGATGACATTTTGATCTTCTCGGATGATTGGGAGTCTCATGTGAAGCAGGTCAGAACGGTGTTTCAGGTCCTGCGTGCTAATTCTTTGTTTGTGAAGGGATCAAAGTGTCTCTTTGGTGTTCAGAAGGTTTCATTTTTGGGGTTCATCTTTTCCCCTTCTACTATCGAGATGGACCCTGTTAAGGTCCAAGCCATCCATGATTGGACTCAGCCGACATCTCTGAAAAGTCTGCAAAAGTTCCTGGGCTTTGCTAATTTTTATCGTCGCTTCATCTGCAATTTTTCTAGTATTGCTAAACCATTGACCGATTTGACCGAGAAGGGTGCTGATGTGGTCAATTGGTCTTCTGCTGCTGTGGAAGCTTTTCAAGAGTTGAAGCGTCGTTTTTCTTCTGCCCCTGTGTTGTGTCAACCAGATGTTTCGCTTCCATTCCAGGTCGAGGTTGATGCTTCTGAGATTGGAGCAGGGGCTGTTTTGTCGCAGAGAAGTTCTGATTGCTCGGTGATGAAACCATGCGCCTTCTTTTCCAGGAAGTTTTCGCCTGCTGAGCGAAATTATGATGTGGGCAATCGAGAGTTGCTGGCCATGAAGTGGGCATTCGAGGAGTGGCGTCATTGGCTTGAAGGAGCTAAGCATCGCGTGGTGGTCTTGACTGATCATAAGAACTTGACTTATCTCGAGTCTGCCAAGCGGTTGAATCCTAGACCAGCTCGTTGGTCGCTGTTTTTTGCCCGTTTTGACTTTGTGATTTCGTACCTTCCGGGCTCTAAAAATGTGAAGGCGGATGCTCTGTCTAGGAGTTTTGTGCCCGACTCTCCGGGTTTATCTGAGCCGGCGGGTATCCTTAAAGAGGGAGTAATTGTGTCTGCCATCTCCCCTGATTTGCGGCGGGTGCTGCAAAAATTTCAGGCTAATAAACCTGATCGTTGCCCAGCGGAGAAACTGTTTGTCCCTGATAGGTGGACGAATAAAGTTATCTCTGAGGTTCATTGTTCGGTGTTGGCTGGTCATCCTGGAATCTTTGGTACCAGAGAGTTAGTGGCTAGATCCTTTTGGTGGCCATCTCTGTCGCGGGATGTGCGTTCTTTTGTGCAGTCCTGTGGGATTTGTGCTCGGGCTAAGCCCTGCTGTTCTCGTGCCAGTGGGTTGCTTTTGCCCTTGCCGGTCCCGAAGAGGCCTTGGACACATATCTCTATGGATTTTATTTCAGATCTTCCCGTCTCTCAAAAGATGTCAGTCATTTGGGTGGTCTGTGATCGCTTCTCTAAGATGGTCCATTTGGTACCCTTGTCTAAATTACCTTCCTCCTCTGATTTGGTGCCATTGTTCTTCCAGCATGTGGTTCGTTTACATGGCATTCCAGAGAATATCGTTTCTGACAGAGGTTCCCAGTTTGTTTCGAGGTTTTGGCGAGCCTTTTGTGCTAGGATGGGCATTGACTTGTCTTTTTCCTCGGCTTTCCATCCTCAGACTAATTACCAGACCGAACGAACCAATCAGACCTTGGAAACATATCTGAGATGCTTTGTTTCTGCTGATCAGGATGATTGGGTGTCCTTTTTGCCTTTGGCTGAGTTCGCCATTAATAATCGGGCCAGCTCGGCTACCTTGGTTTCGCCGTTTTTCTGCAACTCTGGGTTCCATCCTCGTTTCTCTTCAGGGCAGGTTGAGTCTTCGGACTGTCCTGGTGTGGATACTGTGGTGGACAGGTTGCAGCAGATTTGGACTCATGTAGTGGACAATTTGACATTGTCCCAGGAGAAGGCTCAACGTTTCGCTAATCACAGACGCTGTGTGGGTCCCCGACTTCGTGTTGGGGATTTGGTTTGGTTATCTTCTCGTCATATTCCTATGAAGGTTTCCTCTCCTAAGTTTAAACCTCGTTTCATTGGTCCGTATAGGATTTCTGAGGTTCTTAATCCTGTGTCTTTTCGTCTGACCCTTCCAGATTCTTTTTCCATACATAACGTATTCCATAGGTCATTGTTGCGGAGATATACGTGGCACCTATGGTTCCATCTGTTGATCCTCCTGCCCCGTTTTGGTGGAGGGGGAGTTGGAGTATATTGTGGAGAAGATTTTGGATTCTCGTGTTTCAAGACGGAAACTCCAGTATCTGGTTAAGTGGAAGGGTTATGCTCAGGAAGATAATTCCTGGGTCTTTGCCTCTGATGTCCATGCTCCCGATCTTGTTCGTGCCTTTCATATGGCTCATCATGGTCGTCCTGGGGGCTCTGGTTAGGGTTCGGTGACCCCTCCTCAAGGGGGTGGTACTGTTGTGAATTCTGTGGCAGAGCTCCCTCCTGTGGTCACAAGTGGTACTTCGGCTGATTCTCTCTGTGAGCTTCCGTTGGTGGAGGAGAGTGGTACTGCGGCTTCTGAGTTTCCTTCCTCAGGTGATGTGGTGAAGTCGTTAGGTGCTGCTCTATTTAACTCCACCTAGTGCTTTGATCCTGGCCTCCAGTCAATGTTCTAGTATAGTTTCAAAAAACCTGATCTGCACATCCAAACATAGACACAGTGTGAACAGGTGCTGAACCCAGAGTCGCCAACTCGTATATATTTAAGTAAATAGGGCAGCACACTGCAGCGCCAAAACATGCAAACTTGAAAACACAAAATTTGAACTGCATTACTGCACTGAAAATATGAAAAATGAGAGCTTTTAGCGCATAAAAATGGCCAATTTTATGTGTACCTCGTAGCCACGATAAGGCATCTCTCTTATACGAGGCCCTACGCTTGACCTACCTCTCTGAGAATAAACGTCTCCATCTGAATGGGTACATGTGAAAACCTCTCCTTGGACTCAAATTCTCTCTCACTGTGGAGGGGTATTGGACCTATTATAATTAAAACACCTGAAGCTAGGAGGCGGGGAGTGCACGATCAGAAGGCCAGAGAATACATTTCAAAAAACCTGATCTGCACATCCAAACATAGACACAGTGTGAACAGGTGCTGAACCCAGAGTCGCCAACTCGTATATATTTAAGTAAATAGGGCAGCACACTGCAGCGCCAAAACATGCAAACTTGAAAACACAAAATTTGAACTGCATTACTGCACTGAAAATATGAAAAATGAGAGCTTTTAGCGCATAAAAATGGCCAATTTTATGTGTACCTCGTAGCCACGATAAGGCATCTCTCTTATACGAGGCCCTACGCTTGACCTACCTCTCTGAGAATAAACGTCTCCATCTGAATGGGTACATGTGAAAACCTCTCCTTGGACTCAAATTCTCTCTCACTGTGGAGGGGTATTGGACCTATTATAATTAAAACACCTGAAGCTAGGAGGCGGGGAGTGCACGATCAGAAGGCCAGAGAATACATTTCAAAAAACCTGATCTGCACATCCAAACATAGACACAGTGTGAACAGGTGCTGAACCCAGAGTCGCCAACTCGTATATATTTAAGTAAATAGGGCAGCACACTGCAGCGCCAAAACATGCAAACTTGAAAACACAAAATTTGAACTGCATTACTGCACTGAAAATATGAAAAATGAGAGCTTTTAGCGCATAAAAATGGCCAATTTTATGTGTACCTCGTAGCCACGATAAGGCATCTCTCTTATACGAGGCCCTACGCTTGACCTACCTCTCTGAGAATAAACGTCTCCATCTGAATGGGTACATGTGAAAACCTCTCCTTGGACTCAAATTCTCTCTCACTGTGGAGGGGTATTGGACCTATTATAATTAAAACACCTGAAGCTAGGAGGCGGGGAGTGCACGATCAGAAGGCCAGAGAATACATTTCAAAAAACCTGATCTGCACATCCAAACATAGACACAGTGTGAACAGGTGCTGAACCCAGAGTCGCCAACTCGTATATATTTAAGTAAATAGGGCAGCACACTGCAGCGCCAAAACATGCAAACTTGAAAACACAAAATTTGAACTGCATTACTGCACTGAAAATATGAAAAATGAGAGCTTTTAGCGCATAAAAATGGCCAATTTTATGTGTACCTCGTAGCCACGATAAGGCATCTCTCTTATACGAGGCCCTACGCTTGACCTACCTCTCTGAGAATAAACGTCTCCATCTGAATGGGTACATGTGAAAACCTCTCCTTGGACTCAAATTCTCTCTCACTGTGGAGGGGTATTGGACCTATTATAATTAAAACACCTGAAGCTAGGAGGCGGGGAGTGCACGATCAGAAGGCCAGAGAATACATTTCAAAAAACCTGATCTGCACATCCAAACATAGACACAGTGTGAACAGGTGCTGAACCCAGAGTCGCCAACTCGTATATATTTAAGTAAATAGGGCAGCACACTGCAGCGCCAAAACATGCAAACTTGAAAACACAAAATTTGAACTGCATTACTGCACTGAAAATATGAAAAATGAGAGCTTTTAGCGCATAAAAATGGCCAATTTTATGTGTACCTCGTAGCCACGATAAGGCATCTCTCTTATACGAGGCCCTACGCTTGACCTACCTCTCTGAGAATAAACGTCTCCATCTGAATGGGTACATGTGAAAACCTCTCCTTGGACTCAAATTCTCTCTCACTGTGGAGGGGTATTGGACCTATTATAATTAAAACACCTGAAGCTAGGAGGCGGGGAGTGCACGATCAGAAGGCCAGAGAATACATTTCAAAAAACCTGATCTGCACATCCAAACATAGACACAGTGTGAACAGGTGCTGAACCCAGAGTCGCCAACTCGTATATATTTAAGTAAATAGGGCAGCACACTGCAGCGCCAAAACATGCAAACTTGAAAACACAAAATTTGAACTGCATTACTGCACTGAAAATATGAAAAATGAGAGCTTTTAGCGCATAAAAATGGCCAATTTTATGTGTACCTCGTAGCCACGATAAGGCATCTCTCTTATACGAGGCCCTACGCTTGACCTACCTCTCTGAGAATAAACGTCTCCATCTGAATGGGTACATGTGAAAACCTCTCCTTGGACTCAAATTCTCTCTCACTGTGGAGGGGTATTGGACCTATTATAATTAAAACACCTGAAGCTAGGAGGCGGGGAGTGCACGATCAGAAGGCCAGAGAATACATTTCAAAAAACCTGATCTGCACATCCAAACATAGACACAGTGTGAACAGGTGCTGAACCCAGAGTCGCCAACTCGTATATATTTAAGTAAACAGGGCAGCACACTGCAGCGCCAAAACATGCAAACTTGAAAACACAAAATTTGAACTGCATTACTGCACTGAAAATATGAAAAATGAGAGCTTTTAGCGCATAAAAATGGCCAATTTTATGTGTACCTCGTAGCCACGATATATATAAGAGAGATGCCTTATCGTGGCTACGAGGTACACATAAAATTGGCCATTTTTATGCGCTAAAAGCTCTCATTTTTCATATTTTCAGTGCAGTAATGCAGTTCAAATTTTGTGTTTTCAAGTTTGCATGTTTTGGCGCTGCAGTGTGCTGCCCTATTTACTTAAATATATACGAGTTGGCGACTCTGGGTTCAGCACCTGTTCACACTGTGTCTATGTTTGGATGTGCAGATCAGGTTTTTTGAAATGTATTCTCTGGCCTTCTGATCGTGCACTCCCCGCCTCCTAGCTTCAGGTGTTTTAATTATAATAGGTCCAATACCCCTCCACAGTGAGAGAGAATTTGAGTCCAAGGAGAGGTTTTCACATGTACCCATTCAGATGGAGACGTTTATTCTCAGAGAGGTAGGTCAAGCGTAGGGCCTCGTATAAGAGAGATGCCTTATCGTGGCTACGAGGTACACATAAAATTGGCCATTTTTATGCGCTAAAAGCTCTCATTTTTCATATTTTCAGTGCAGTAATGCAGTTCAAATTTTGTGTTTTCAAGTTTGCATCTTTTGGCGCTGCAGTGTGCTGCCCTATTTACTTAAATGTTCTAGTATAGGACTTGCTTCCTCCTGGATCGTTCCTGTGGCCTGCTGCTCTGCATAGCTAAGTTCCGCTTTGCTATTTTGTTTGCTGTTTTTTCTGTCCAGCTTGTCTATTTGTTTTTATTTGCTTGCTGGAAGCTCTGGGATGCAGAGGGTGTACCTCCGTGCCGTTAGTTCGGTATGGAGGGTCTTTTTGCCCCCTTTGCATGGTTTTTTGTAGGGTTTTGTGTTGACCGCAAAGTTACCTTTCCTATCCTCGCTCTGTTCAGAAAGTCGGGCCTCACTTTGCTAAATCTATTTCATTTCTACGTTTGTCTTTTCATCTTAACTCACAGTCATTATATGTGGGGGCTGCCTTTTCCTTTGGGGTATTTCTCTGAGGCAAGGTAGGCTTATTTTCTATCTTCAGGCTAGCTAGTTTCTCAGGCTGTGCCGAGTTGCATAGGGAGCGTTAGGCGCAATCCACGGCTTCCTCTAGTGTGGTTGGAGAGGATTAGGGATTGCGGTCAGCAGAGTTCCCACGTCTCAGAGCTGGTTCTATGTTTTTGGGTTATGGTCAGGTCACTATATGTGCTCTGACCTCTATGTCCATTGTGGTACTGAATTACCTTATCATAACACCGATGCTTCCCTGCACCGCCGGCACATCGCGATCATGTTTGATCGCAGTGTGCCGGGGGTTAATGTGCCGGGGGCGGTCCGTGACCGCTCCTGGCACACAGTGCCGGATGTCAGCTGCGATAAGCTCTCCCCGTGAGCGCGGCCGATCGCCTATGACGTACTATTCCGTCCTTGGGAAGTAAAGCCCACCCCACATGGACGGAATAGTACGTCTAATGGCAGAAAGGGGTTAAACACACCATAAAAAGAGTAGATTTTAAAAAAAAAATTTTTGTTTCTTTTTCTTCTAGATTTCTTGCTACAGGAGAAAGTTTATCTTCCCTCCACTTCCAATACTGCCTTGGAATATCAACCCTGTCTGGAATCGTGGACACCTGTTGTGCGTTATGGAATGTACTCCGTGAGGAGTTTATACCAGTGCCCACCGTGGACATGTGGCGTGAAATTTCTGATAAATTTTTGAACGTGTGTGATTTCCCCAACTGTTTAGGGGTGGTGGATGGAAAGCACATCCGCATTATCAAACCTGCCAGAACCGGATCTGAGTTTTTTAACTACAAAAAATATTTTTCGGTAGTTCTCATGGCAATAGCGGATGCGGAGTGTCGCTTCATCGCCATTGACATTGGAGCTTTTGGCCGTGGCAATGATTCCCAGACTTTTAAGAGCTCGGATATGGGCCGTCGGGTGTATGGCAACAATTTTGATTTTCCCCCTCCACAGCCTCTCCCCAACACTGAAGGCCCACCGCTGCCATTTGTTATGGTTGGGGATGAGGCCTTCCAGATGTGTGAAAATTTCCTGAAGCCATATTCTAGTAGGGACTTGGACCACACTAGAAGGATCTTCAACTACAGACTGACCAGGGCCAGAAGAACAGTAGAGTGCACCTTTGGCATTCTGGTTGCTAAATGGTGTATTCTTGCAACAGCCATAAATCTAAAAATGGAAACAGTGGACGAGGTGGTCAAAGCCAGTGTGGTTCTACACAATTACCTCATTGCTAAGGAGCGACCCCACATTGAACTTGATGAACCAGTTTCACACCCACTGCCTGATTTTCAGCATCACCCGATGCGGTCAACTGCAGCCGTTGGTCTTATGCGGGACCAATTTGCGGCCTATTTTGTTTCCGATATTGGACGGGTGTCATGGCAGGACAATGTTGTGTAAATGTCCTGTTGTATGTTTATCTTTACCAATTATTAAATACTGATTAGTGTTGAGCATTCCGATACCGCAAGTATCGGGTATCGGCCGATACGTGCAATATCGGAATTCCGATACCGAGATCCGATACTTTTGTGGTACCGGGTATCGGTATTGGATCAATAGGGATGTGTAAAATAAAGAATTAAAATAAAAAATATTGATATGCTCACCTCTCCGGCGGCCCCTGGACATCACGCTGGTAACCGGCCAGCTTCTTTGTTTAAAATGAGCGCCTTCAGGACCTGCGAATGACGTCGCGGCTTCTGATTGGTCGCGTGCCGCCCATGTGACCGGCACGCGACCAATCAGAAGCCGCGACGTCATTCTCATTCACAAAACCCCTAATTCTAGGAATTAAGGACCTGCGAATGACGTCGCGGCTTCTGATTGGTCGCGTGCCGCCCATGTGACCGGCACCAATCAGAAGCTGTGACGTCATTCGCAGGTCCTGAAGGCGCTCATTTTAAACAAAGAAGCCGGCCGGTTACCAGCGTGATGTCCAGGGGCCGCCGGAGAGGTGAGCATATCAATATTTTTTATTTTAATTCTTTATTTTACACATCCCTATGGATCCCAGGGCCTGAAGGAGAGTTTCCTCTCCTTCAGACCCTGGGAACCATGAGAATACCTTCCGATACTTGATGTCCCATTGACTTGTATTGGTATCGGATATCGGTATCGGCGATATCCGATATTTTTCAGGTATCGGCCGATACTATCCGATACCGATACTTTCAAGTATCGGACGGTATCGCTCAACACTAATACTGATACAAATTTTTCAAATTAATAAACTTGAGTGTTGGTTGGGTTGACCGTGTCTCCTATCTTTTTCCTCTCTAAACAAAGGTTGACCAAAGATGGGCAGTAGATATGTATATCATATTTTGTAATCTAAAACCAGGAGTGGGTGATAGATGATGAGGTAATAGTTATTATTTTAATATCATAATTGACCTCTTATATTGTTGCACTCCCTATTTTGGTTTACAAATAATGATATAAAACACTGGCCGCATACTTATAATAATGGAAACAATGTAGATTTATTGGTAACCATGTTGATTTATTGGTAATCTTGTTGACGTCATTGCGTCAAGACTGTCACGCTCTCTATGCCCATCAAGTCAAGTGTAAGAAATAATTAATTCATGCTAAACATATACATGCTCATGAATTCACAATTTCTTACACCTGGCCAGGTGAGCATAGATATGTAGCGTGTGACAACCATTGTCACATCAGTGTGACAACCATTGTCACATAATTTGCTATATAAATAAGAGAATATGGTGAATATACAAAGCAGTAATCAACTCAATAGGTCAGGTGTCTTAACTTATGAGTTTTTGGACATCTGACCTGTTCAGTTGAGTACTGAACTTGATTTCCACCATTTTCTCTTTGTACAGTCACACTAGGTACAAAAAAAGAGTATGGAAATAACTAATTTTTTTTGGCCAACTCATATCTGTATACTGAAGAAACACATATAGATGTAGTCTTGTATTTTATACTACTGGAGATATGTTTTGGCCAAAAGAATAAGTGTGTGGCGAAGTTTATTGTTGTGTATTGACAGTGGTGAAAGACACAATAAACCAAACATAGTTGTTGCAAATTAACTTTTTTTTTATTGAGTTAACAAAGAAATTTAAACATTTATTTTTTTGTACCGCAACGCGTTGTACCGCGACGGCTTGGGGTAGAGTGACGTAACCGGGGGGTGTTAAGAACTGAAGGCTGGCTCACCGTGGAGGAGGCAGAGGTGGCAGGAGAAGGGGCAATAAAACTGGAAGTGTCTGGAAGTTCGGGGATGGGGCTTAACACATGAGAGGCTTGAGACACACTGGAAGGGTGAGACACAACAGACAATACAGACACATCGGTAGGTGATGGGGGAGGAATACTAAGAGTTTTTTGTTTTTTATGTGTTTTTTGAGTTTTCCTTTGTGTTTTCCTGGTAGGGGGATGTCTTCTTGGGCTAATATGTTGTTGAGTGTTGGCGGGAGGCACGTCAGGGTCCGGCTCCACAATTTCACAGTCCGTTTCCATTGTGGATCGCTCGGCAACGCCAGAGTCCAACTGCATCGTAGTGGGGGGGAAACATAAAGCCCTGCCAGGGTCCTGGTGCATCGTTGGGGGGGAACATAAACCCCTCCCAGGGTCCTGGTGCATCGTTGGGAGGGGAACATAAACCCCTCCCAGGGTCCTGCTGCATTGCTGGAGGGGGGGAACATAATGCCCTCCCAGGGTCCCGCTGCATTGCTGGTGGGGGGGAACATAAAGCCCTGGCAGGGTCCTGCTGCATCGGGGTGGGTCCTGCCCAGAAAGCCATGGCTAGGTCCTGCTGCATCGTGGGGGTGCCGGTGTGATACGCCATGCCTGGGTCCTGCTGCATGGGGGGGCGGTCCTATATGCCAGGCCTGGGTCCTGCTGCATCGGGGGGTGTCCTGCCCGGAAAGCAATGCCTCGGTCCTGCTGCATCGTGGGGGGTGGTCCGATATGCCATGCCTGGGTCCTGCTGCATCGGGAGGGGGCCGGGCCGATAAGCCACGCCAGGGTCCTGCGTCATCGTGGTGTCAGCGGAGGAGGTCCAAGCCGGAGCAGCGGTTGTCACGGTGGTGGCGGTGGGATGTCCAACAGCACTCGTCATCGTGTTGGCGCTGTAGTGGAGTACACCTGTGGATGGAATAGAGGTGGCCGTGCAGTGGTATGCAGCAGAGGTAGGAATGGTGGTTAATCGTGACAGTGATGGCACAGTTGGATATGCCGCCACTGTCTGCTGTAAATTACGACTCTGACTCTGCTGCATAGCCTGCACAAAAGCAACATTGCAGGCCTGCATCACACTCAGCTGGAGATCAGGGCTAAGGTGTTCCGACATGCCCTGCTGTATTTGGTTAAAAAAATGATGAGCTGGCCTCTGGAGGTCGGCTTTAACTTGATCAAGGCTTTTGGCGACATCCTGGATCCGGCAATCTAAGAGGTTATGGGACACATCCATTCTGTCACCTAAAGCCTTGATTGCTTCGTGTAAAACCGAGCTCAAATGCAAAAACTCGGGCATGAATGACCTATCCGAAGCCCTCTGTCGCTGCCGGGATGAGCCCGCAAAAATGGGTGCAGTGAAAGAGGACTGCGAAAGGGGAATACCTGATGGGCCAGCTCCCTGGTCTCCAGTGAGTGTGGAAGGCCCACCTGCTGCTGCGCTGCTGGATGGCTTGGACAGGTCTGTGGCTGCCGGCTGAAGGACCGCTCCAGAACCTGTTGCGACAGTCGTGCTGTGCATGCTGTGAAAAAAGAAAACAGAAAATTAATTAATACCAAAATATAACAAGACGGTACATCCTGTGGAATTTAAAATTACATATTATGTCAATGCAATACAAGCAGAAGCATGTGAGAAATACTTACGTTCTCATGAGAAGGACCGGTCTTAAAAAGGCCAGCACACGGTGGTATTTGTACAGCCGGTGCCTTGCTCCGGAACCACTTGCAGCACGATTCTCTGCGCGAAGGTCCTTGTTGAAGCGGTCCTTCATGGAACGCCAACGTGTTCTTATTTTGTCCACTGTGAAATAACAATAAAATATAATGGTCAGAAAATGTACTTTTGGCCGTGCTCTCTCGACTGTGTGTGATGACAGAAACTCCGAAAAGTTACTTTCATCACACGGCCAAGGTCTCTGCTGCTTCACACTGCATTGCAATACTTACCAAATGCATTACGGACCCATGGCGGGGCATTCTCCCAGCCATCCCACAACGCTTGGGCCACCTCACTCCACAACCGACGGAGCGTACTGTTGACTGCGTGCTGTGGATCCCGGCTGTCCCACAACGGGACTCGCTCCTGGACCAGGGTGATCAGGAGGTCATTATCGATCCTGTCATCGTCCCGTTGTGAAACCTAAAATTAAAAGAAAATCATATAAGTTTGCTCAATCACATTGGGAAAAAAAAAATACCAGAAGATGAGAAATGGCATGAATATGAAAGTCAACTTTCAGAAAAGGATGATACAAGAAAAATTAAAAGAAAATCAAGGGTACAGTAAGGAAGATTCAAGAATATTACAATGAGGACAGTCTGCCTTGTATACATACCCGCTGCCGTCTTCCCACCGGACCTTGACTCCGCTGCTCCATCCCTCTCTGTCCCTCAGTAGAAGTGCTCTATAAAAAAAAAAGTCAAATTGTCTCATGTGTCGATGTGACAGTCAATACTTACCAAGCTGAAGGACAAAAAACTATCCTCACTCACATGATCCACTTCTGACTGACGTGGCTCAAACTCCTCATCAGATGAAGACTCCGCAGAAGACATTCTGATGCATGTTGAAAGAAAAAAAAGGAAGAAATTAGGACATGTAGATCCAAAAAATTGAAAATAAACGCATTGGCTAGGATATACTCACATTGCTCTGGGTCTTGTCCACCAATGCGTCCGGGCAGTGTCTTGTCTTCTTTGGAGTCTGATGAGAAGTGACCAGAAACTTCCCCCAACCTTCCTTTTATCACCCTGCTGCTATGGGGGAGGCTTATCAGTGTCTAGACAACCTTATCTACATTCTAGTCAACCTTAGCTAAAAAAAACGCATGCGTCCAAAAACGCATGCAAACGCATGCACAAAAAAACGCATGCGTCCCCATTGACTCCAATGTATTTTTTGACCCCCAAAAAACGCATGAGAATGCATGCGTTTTTATGTGTCCAAAAAATGCCTCTCAAAAACACTACAAGTTGCATTTCTGAAAATGAACGCATGCAGTAAAAAAACGCATGCGATTGAAAACGCGACCAAACGTACACAAAAAAACGCATGCGTTTTCAATGTTAAATATAGGAAAAAAACGCATGCGTTTTTTTGTGCAAAAAACGCTGCAGACAAAAACGCAAGTGTGAAACCACCCTAAGGCCGGCTTCACACTCAGCGTATGAAAATACGGTCCGTATATTACGGCCGTAATACGCTGAAATGTCCCGAAAATAGTGGTCCGTAGCTCCTCCGTAGGCAGGGTGTGTCAGCGTTTTTTGCGCATGGCATCCTCCGTATGTAATCCGTATGGCATCTGTACTGCGTGGTTTTCTCGCAGGCTTGCAAAACCAACATACCGCTATAGAAATGATCCATGTGTCCCAAAAAGAAAAAAATATATATATGTACTGTCTATATATATATATATATATATATGTATATATATATATATATATGTCAGTAGACACATATATGTATATATATTAATATTTATTCCAGCGCTATACAGCTTGAAAGCCGGTAATTCAATTACCGGCTTTTTCTTTCTCCTTCCTAAAACCCGACATGATTTGAGACATGGTTTACATACAGTAAACCATGTCTTCTCTCCATTTTTTTTGCAGATTCCACACTACTAATGTCAGTAGAGTGTATCTGCAAAATTTGGCCGTTCTAGCTCTTAAAATAAAGGGTTAAATGGCGGAAAAAATTGGCGTGGGCTCCCGTGCAATTTTCTCCGCCAGAGTAGTAAAGCCAGTGACTGAGGGCAGATATTAATAGCCTGGAGAGGGTCCATGGTTATTGGCCCCCCCCTGGCTAAAAATATCTGCCCCCAGCCACCCCAGAAAAGGCACATCTGTAAGATGCGCCTATTCTGGCACTTGGCCACTCTCTTCCCATTCCCGTGTAGCGGTGGGATATGGGGTAATGAAGGGTTAATGCCACCTTGCTATTGTAAGGTGACATTAAGCCTAATTAATAATGGAGAGGTGTCAATTATGACACCTATCCATTATTAATCCAATTGAATGAAAGGGTTATGAAAGCTCCCAGGCTTTCTAGGTAATTTCCCACGATCTATGAACATCCAGCAGAGGGCGCCTCACCGCAAATGAAGCTAAATATAGCTCATTGATCTATATTTAGACTCATTCCCCGGGGTTTTGCAGCGAGGAGTAGCATTGCATTAGCAAAGCTCCTTGCTGCAAAATGTTTTAACCCCTTCAGAAGGATTTACATCGTTGGACGTTACAGATCTGCGGAGGGTAAGTATATTGTTGGTTTATTATGTTTTTTCTTTCACAGAACGAGGGTCTTCAGTGACTGGATTGGGCGTAGAATAAAATTCTCCAACAACCATTGTTTTTATTTCATTAAAATAATTTTAAATAATGTGTTTGTGTTTTATTTAACCCTTTCATTCAATTGGATTAATAATGGATAGGTGTCATAATTGACGCCTCTCCATTATTAATTAGGCTTAATGTCACCTTACAATAGCAAGGTGGCATTAACCCTTCATTACCCCATATCCCACCGCTACACGGGAATGGGAAGAGAGTGGCCAAGTGCCAGAATAGGCGCATCTTACAGATGTGCCTTTTCTGGGGTGGCTGGGGGCAGATATTTTTAGCCAGGGGGGGGGCCAATAACCATGGACCCTCTCCAGGCTATTAATATCTGCCCTCAGTCACTGGCTTTACTACTCTGGCGGAGAAAATTGCGCGGGAGCCCACGCCAATTTTTTCCGCCATTCAACCCTTTATTTTAAGAACTAGAACGGCCAAATTTTGCAGATACA
Source organism: Ranitomeya imitator (assembly GCF_032444005.1). Taxonomy (NCBI): domain Eukaryota; kingdom Metazoa; phylum Chordata; class Amphibia; order Anura; family Dendrobatidae; genus Ranitomeya; species Ranitomeya imitator. The sequence goes on from NC_091287.1 coordinate 283,564,146, forward strand.
CTCTACTGACATTAGTAGTGTGGAATCTGCAAAAAAAATGGAGAGAAGACATGGTTTACTGTATGTAAACCATGTCTCAAATCATGTCGGGTTTTAGGAAGGAGAAAGAAAAAGCCGGTAATTGAATTACCGGCTTTCAAGCTGTATAGCGCTGGAATAAATATTAATATATATACATATATGTGTCTACTGACATATATATATATATATACATATATATATATATATATAGACAGTAATATATATACATATATGTGTCTACTGACATATATATATATATATACCTATTCTATGTGTACACATTTATTCTACCTATTCTACTGTAAGCTGTCAGTGTGATTTTACTGTACACCGCACTGAATTGCCGGCTTTTCTCTCTAACAGCGCTGCGTATTTCTCGCAAGTCACACTGCTTGTCCGTGTGTAATCCGTATTTTTCACGCTTCCATAGACTTTCATTGGCGTATTTCTTGCGCAGTACGGTGACAAACGCAGCATGCTGCGATTTTGTACGGCCGTAGAAAGCCGTATAATACTGATCAGTAAAATACGGCAGATAGGAGCAGGGGCATAGAGAATAATTGTGCCGTATTTTTTGCGAGTTTTACGGATGTAGTTTTTGCGCTCTTACGTCCGTAAAACTCGCAAGTGTGAAGCCGGCCTAAGAGTGGTCCTAAAAAGGTTTCTACACTGTCATTATACAGAAATATACAGGTATCCTGACACCTAAGAGCTTACAGTCTAAAAGAAGGATGTCTTAGAGGATGTTCACACTGTGTCTTATTCAACTATTTTTAAAGTGGGTCCGCTTATAAAAATGCCGGAAAAAGCGCCAACAAAATGATGGAATCTTCCTATTGATATGTATGCAAAAACGATATGGGACCCATTTAATCAAGTTGTTTTTGCCAGTTTTCTGGCTTAAAACACCTTGAAATATGCAGAATTTTTGCACAAATGTTTTGCGGTTTTTGCTATTTTTTGCGCCACTCTTGGCCAACTCCACCAACTTTTAAAAAAGTCAGTGGAGCTAAGGGAGGGCAGGGCAGGACCAAGTGCGTCCATGTAATTCATAATTTATAGCACAACGAAGGTGGAAGAAAGAAGCACCAAATTCATTCAAAATACACATGCATCTTAATGAATTAGGCGCTTCTTACCCAGTGCACATATCATCAAGAATGGAATACAAAACACCAGTCCTGATGAATTGGGCCCATAATGTATATTTTCCATGCAAAGATACCCAAGGCCCAGGTGTGTTCCTCAATAAACGTCTTGCTTAGTTACATTATAGAAAAATGAAAACACGTCAAATGTTATATCTCTATTATATGGCTTAATAAAGGCCGTCTGTGGCCAAAACATCATATTTTAATTTTTACATGCTGTAACTAATAAATACGTTTATTCACAGAGGAAGAGGACTAGAACTCTATGGGCTCGCTCACACGAGTGTATAACACGGCCGAGTGCTATGTGATGTTTTATCAGATAGCACTCGGCCCAATGTTATACTATGGGGCAGTGCAGATCTGCGATTTTTTTCTTCTACCAACCAGGATACCGAGTACATAATATCAGAAAATCTGGGAAAAATGGGCAAGTATACGTAGTAATAACCCAGACTCTATATAATCGCTCCAAACACTGAATGCAACAAAAGGAGAAAACAGGAGCATATAGTAAACATATAAAACAATCTTTATTATAACAATACCATTAAAAAGAAGGGTATAGGACACGAAATGAGCGTGACAATGTACACCATGACATCACATGAAAAAAAGGGGGAGAAAAACATCCCACATCCCGCCACCCGGACGTGTGGTAAGTAGGTGGTTGTAATCTGGCAGCAAATGGAAAGCACCCATGTAAGTAACCATGTACCAAGGGAATGGATAGGGTCACAATAATAAATATATCCCAACAGGCAAGGATCTAATGTGCACTGACCAGACAGGGAGTCCCTGCAGCGGTGGTAGTGCCTGGCTCATGTACTGCAAAGTATATAACCGAGCCTGATAACTAGCATCCCTGGCATTCCCTGTCACACCAATAAGAACACTGTAACGTAATGTGGAGGTAATGTGGTGTGAGAGGGAATCGCCGCTGCACTAATACCATAAGCAGAGTGCACAGCCAGTGACCCTAAATAACAAAGAACGTCCCAGTGCTAAAAGCACCAATTACATGGTAAGCTTACCTACTGCCCGTGGGGGGAGAAGGATGAGGGGATCTCACCGGTAGGAACGCCCCGACGCGCGTTTCGCGGCGTGAACACGCCGCTTCCTCAAGGGGAGTATAAGAGAAAGTGAAGCAGGACCTGCCTATAACCCCCCTGACCCTGGTCACCTGTCCAAACTGAGCCAATCCAAGTTGCGCAATCGGCGCATGCGCACTGCGGCGGGAAAGCCCGGCAGGAGGACCTGGCGCCCAGCCCAGCGCAGGGGTCGGGTGAAAAAAACACACCCGTAACCATGCACCGGACAACCAGGACGCCAGCCCACATGCCGGCGCCGCCCAAACGCAGTGCGATGCGCACGGCAACAAGGAGGGCATACTACGTTGATGAAAACATACGAACAGGTGCAGCATACAAAGACTAAAGTGACATAAGTGCAACAAATCCCCAGCTGTATAGAAAAACCGCTTGCCACAATATACAGATAATATACATTCAAATACAATATACAATGATAATGTACAATAATCAACCGATCCGCCATGAACCCAGAGTCATATCGCTGGTGCTGCATATATTCCAAGGACTTCAAAGGCACGGCTCTTGGTGAAAGAATCTTTGGCGTCCGCAGATGTAGCCAGTATAGATGACACACTGTGTTTTTTCTTCTGCTGATTCAGTATAAGAAAACAATCACAGCGTGCTGCGGGTGCATACTATAATTGGATCACGTGCACCCATACAAGTCTGTGGATGCATGGGAAACATCGCACTGCACTCGGATATCACTTGAGTGCAGTGCAATTCCCGTGGACACCGACATTGGAGGAGATAGAGAAATTACTTTCTCCATCTCCTCCACACCTGTGCTGCAATTCCCTCATGAGAGAGGATCGGCGCACAGAGCACTGACACTCGGATCACACTCGCAGCACATCGGATGTGATTCACTAGTGGGACCCCGGCTAATAGGTCAATATTGACCTTTTATAGGGTCTATATAGAGTTTTAGGAAAGCTACTTCCAGTTGATGGCTGTAGAGTACGGTCTTCTTCATCTATGAAGAGAGTATTTGTAAACAAGACTTTAAAAATGCCTAGAAAAGGACCAAAAAGTGAGCGATCCCTGAAGCATATTTCGTGTGAAAAACAGATGTTTTTGACCACTTTAAAAAGACACCGTGTGAACATACCCCTAGTCTTTCAATATCTTCATCTGGCGATGCCTTGGTCTTCTGATGCCTTCGTCTTCTGATATCTTGGTCTTTGATGATGAGACACTACTATCAAGCTTGAGAAGCTTGCCAGATTTTTGTCAGTCTGTCATATAAAAACTGTAGAGGGAACTGAAAGCAGAGAATTTTTATTAGCAGGCATAAATGATGGAAAAGTAATGTTATTAGGATCACAAACAAACCGGAAGCTATAAATAAAGATCTGAAATCTTAAAGCAAATAATGTCCTGTGACATCCATAATCATCTACTATATAATTGTCTAAGGGTCACTTCTGTCTGTCTGTCTTTCTGTATGTCTTTCTGTCACGGATATTCATTGGTCGCGGCCTCTGTCTGTCATGGAAATCCAATTCGCTGATTGGTCGCGGCAAAACAGCCACGACCAATCAGCGACGGGCACAGTCCGTAAGAAAATGCCGCTCCTTACTCCCCGCAGTCACTGCCCGGCGCCCGCTCCATACTCCCCTCCAGTCGCATAGGGTTAATGCCAGCGGTAACGGATCGTGTTATGCCGCGGGTAACGCACTCCGTAACCGCTGATATTAACCCTGTGTGACAAACTTTTTTACTATTGATGCTGCCTATGCGGCATAAATAGTAAAAAAATGTAATGTTAAAAACAATAGAAAAGCAAAAAACCTGCTATTCTCACCCTCCGTAGTCAGCCGAGCCGCACGCGCCTGCCACCATCTTCCGTTCCCTGCGATGCATTGTGAAATTACCCAGAAGACTTAGCGGTCTCGCGAGACCGCTAAGTCATTTGGGTAATTTCGAAATGCATCCTGGCAACGGAAGATGGCGGCAGCCGCGCTCGTATCGCCGGAGCTTCGCTGGATCCCGCCGGGTGAGTATATAACTATTTTTTATTTGAATTATTTTTTTAACAGGGATATGGTGCCACATTGCTGTATACTACGTGGGCTGTTAGATACCGCGTGGCTGCTATATTGTCATGAAATATTGTCAGTACCTGTAAAATGGTGAGAAGTCAATCTGATCAAATATTAATGGTTTATAATCAGGAGGGTCCAAAATAGATGACCATATGGAGGCCACTTTAAGTTAATCTTATCTGTATGAAGCTGCAATATTAATCCCTTAATGCAATATGACATACAGGTAGTGTGGAGTGGCCTCAGGAGCTGAGCTCTCTCCACACATGGTAGATGCCAACTGGGTTAGTCAGTGTCTGTATCTAACAACAGCAACCGGAGCTGAGCTCTGATCGCTGCTGTTAAATCTTGTGTGCACGCATCTGTACATATAGATGTAACTTGATAAAAAAATGTTATTAGACCTTATTCACACATTGTTGTTTTGTCTATTTTTTGGGTTCACATTTAAGAACTTTTGCAAAAAATGTGACTAAACCGCAGCATGAAAAGGGGTTTTCCCTTGAGCTATTTATGGAATATCCAATAATCGCTGGGATCTCCAGACATTGGCTGCAAACTCTAGGTCATAACAATAATGGACTGAAGGATGCATCACCCCTGCTAAAGGTGGAGGCATCACAGGTGCAAAATACTGATGAAACAACCACTCATGCACCGACCAGTCAAGGAGGAGGTGGTCACCCAGTATTATAAATTCACACAGATAAGGTCTGTATAGTCCTTCAGCCACACGGACGTAGTGCACAGCATCTGGCTTACAGCCTATTAGAGACGACCATACTATTAGATCAGCACTATATAAGTGCATCCCAATTTCCACCATCAATATTACCGTGCCTGGCTGCATCCCATAGGAGAACGATTAAATACATGATGTATTGGTTGATATTTTGACCAAAATACCAGACAACCACTCCTTATGAGCAGTGTTCCACTAAGTTGGCAAAGGCTCGCCTGTTACATTGATTTTGGGGCTCACTGTTCAGTTAGATGAAAAATACACAAATTAACTTTTGGTTCTATTTAATAATGATTGGCTAGCTTGTTTAATGAATGATTAAATGATACCTTTTTCTCAGTCGATTTGCTCGGCATTGAGTAGAAGCACCCTTTTGAGCTAGTACAGCCATGAGTCTTCTTGGGAATGATGCAACATCTGGATTTGGGGATCCTCAGCCATTCTTCCTTGCAGATCCTTTCCAGTTCCGGTTCCAGGTTGGATGGCGAGCGTTGGTGGACAGATCTCTCCAGAGATGCTCAATTGGATTTAGGTCAGGGCTCTGGCTGGGCCAGTCAAGAATGGTCACAGAGTTGTTCTGAAGCCACTCCATTGTTATTTTAGCTGTGTGCTTAGGGTCATTGTCTTGTTGGAAGGTGAATCTTTGGCCAAGTCTGAGGTCCAGAGCACTCTGGAAGATGTTTTCATCCAGGATATCTCTGTACTTGGCTGCATTCATGTTTCCTTCAATGGCAACTAGTTTTCCTGTTCCTGCAGCTGAAAAACACCCCATAGCATGATGCTGCCACCACCATGTTTCACTGTTGGGATTGTATTGGGCAGGTGATGAGCAGTGCCTGGTTTTCTCCACACATACCGCTTAGAGTTATCACTAAAAAGGTCTATCTTCGTCTCATCAGACTAGAGAATCTTATTTCTCATTGTCTATGAGTTCTTCATGTGTTTTTTTAGCAAACTCTATGAAGGCTTTCATATGTCTTGCACTGAGGAGAGGCTTCTGTTGGGCCACTCTGCCATAAAGGCCTGACTAATGGAGGGCTACAATGAGAGTTGAATTTGTGGAACTTTCTCCCATCTCCCTACTTCATCTCTGGAGCTCAGCTACACTGATCTTGGGGTTCTTCTTTATCTCTCTCACCAAGGATCTTCTCCCACGATTGCTCAGTTTGGCTGGAAGGCCAGGTCTAGGAAGACTTCTGGTGGTCTTAGGAACCTTGAGCACTGCAGAAATTCTTTTGTAACCTTGGCCAGATCTGTGCCTTGCCACAATTCTTCCTCTGAGCTCCTTTGCCAGTTCCTTTGACCTCATGATTCTCATTTGCACTGCGAGCTGTGAGGTCTTATATAGACAGGTGTGTGCCTTTCCAAATCAAGTCCTATCAGTTAATTAAACACAGCTGGACTCCAATGAAGGAGTAGAACCATCTGAAGGAAGATCACAAGGAAATGGACAGCATGTGACTTAAATTTGAGTGTTGGAGCAAAGGGTCTGAATACTTACGACCATGTATATTTCAGTTTTTCTTTTTTAATAAATATGCAAAAATCTCTACATTTCTGTTTTTTTTCAGTCAAGATGGGGTGCAGAGTGTTCATTAATGAGAAAAAAATGAACTTTTTTGAATTTACCAAATGGCTGCAATGAAACAAAGAGTGAAAAATTTAAAGGGGTCTGAATACTTTCTGTACCCACTGTACTGCTCTCCTGTGGGCCAGTCTGAGCATGTATATAAGGCTGCTGAGTTCAGGTCAGGAGAACCATCATGGTGTATCCTCAGACCACGGGTAACGGATGTGTGAATCCAGTCTTAGCGTAGGTGAAAAACAGATGCAAAGAGTGGCTCCTCATTTAGGCAGGGGGAGCTGAGGAGATTAATATATAGTTTTATGTTTAAAGATTCAGTACAACCTTTATTTTAATCAATTAAACCTCTGTTCTTTCTGAGATTTTTGATCCAGTGGGTGGTCCTATTAGTGACTGATAGCTTTTTTTGTAAAAGTGTGCACATAGCTATAGCTGTCAGTCACTGATAGGACCGCCTACTGGACTGAAAATACCAAAAAAGAGCAGAAGGGTTATACTGAATCTTTTCTCACAAAACTACATTTCAATCTACTTAGTTCCACTTGCTCTAAAACATGGTGTATGCAGACTGGACTGTATTTTCATGGTGACAGGTTCTTTTTTAGTACATGGTGGACCATTTATATGGATACACCTGGGTGGGCCATTTATAAAGTTGGATCCAAAATGGCACACTTCAAAATGGCCGCCATTGTCACCACACATCTTGAAAAGTTTTCCCCCTCCAATATACTAATGTTCCACAAACAGGAAGTTGATATCACCAACCATTCCCATTTTATTTAGGTGTATCCATATACATGGCCCACCCAGGTGTATCCATGTACAAGGCCCACCCTGTAGATTCAAATTGAAGATTTTTGTAAGCACTGTCTCTTTAAGAGAGCAGTCACTTTGCATGAAGTGCTTAAGCATGGCCATCGCTCAAGCAGCCCTGTAATATTTGGCATGTAAAAGTTTGGACACCCCTGGTCAAAATTACTGTTATTGTGAATATTTAAGCAAGTTGAAGATGAAATGATCTCTTAAAGGGATAAAGTTGAAGATGGCACAGTACATTTGCATTTAAGGCAAAAAATACATATATTGTCATTTTTTACATTTTAAAAATTACAATAAGGAAAATGGGCTAATGCAAAGGTTTGGGAACCCTGCATGGTTAGTACATAGTAGCACCTGCTTTTGCATGTATCACAGCTTGTGAACGCCTTTTGTAGCCAGACAAGAGTTTACATCCATTCTTCCTCATGATTGATCTACCACCATAATTAATGGTTGGCGAGATGTTCTTTTCCTGAAATTCTTTTCCCTTTTTTCTTCACACATACAGTACAGACCAAAAGTTTGGACACACCTTCTCATTTAAAGGTTTTTCTGTATTGTCATGACTATGAAAATTAAAAATTCACACTGAAGGCATCAAAACTATGAATTAACACATGTGGAATTATATACTAAGCAAAAAAGTGTGAAACAACTGAAAATATTTCTTATATTCTGGGTTCTTCAAAGTAGCCACCTTTTGCTTTGATGACTACTTCGCACACTCTTGGCATTCTCTTGATGAGCTTCAAGAGGTAGTCACCAGAAATGGTCTTCGAAAAATCTTGAAGGAGTTCCCAGAGATGCTTAGCACTTGTTGGCCCTTTTGCCTTCACTCTGTGGTCCAGCTCACCCCAAACCATCTCGATTGGGTTCAGGTCTGGGGACTGTGGAGGCCAGGTCATCTGGCGTAGCACCCCATCACTCTCCTTCTTGGTAAAATAGCCCTTACACAGCCTTGAGGTATGTTTTGAGTCATTGTCCTGTTGAAAAATAAATTATGGTCCAACTAAACGCAAACCGGATGGAATAGCATTCCAATGCAAGATGCTGTGGTAGCCATGCTGGTTCAGTATGCCTTCAATTTTGAATAAATCCCCAACAGTGTCACCAGCAAAGCACCCCCACACCATCACACCTCCTCCTCCATGCTTCACGGTGGGAACCAGGCATGTAGAGTCCATCCGTTCACCTTTTCTGCGTCGCAAAGACACAGTGGTTGGAACCAAAGATCTCAAATTTGGACTCATCAGACCAAAGCACAGATTTCCACTGGTCTAATGTCCATTCCTTGTGTTCTTTAGCCCAAACAAGTCTCTTCTGCTTGTTGCCTGTCCTTAGCTGTGGTTTCCTAGCAGCTTATTTTACCATGAAGGCCTGCTGCACAAAATCTCCTCTTACCAGTTGTGGAAGAGATGTGTCTGCTGCTAGAACTCTGTGTGGTATTGACCTGGTCTCTAATCTGAGCTGCTGTTAACCTGCGATTTCTGAGGCTGGTGACTTGGATAAACTTATTCTCAGAAGCAGAGGTGACTCTTGGTCTTCCTTTCCTGGGGCGGTCCTCATGTGAGCCAGGTTCTTTGTAGCTCTTGATGGTTTTTGCAACTGCACTTGGGGACACTTTCAAAGTTTTCCCAATTTTTCGGACTGAATGACCTTCATTTCTTAAAGTAATGATGGCCACTCGTTTTTCTTTACTTAGCTGCTTTTATCTTGCCATAATACAAATTCTAACAGTCTATTCAGTAGGACTATCAGCTGTGTATCCACCAGACTTCTGCTCAACACAACTGATGGTCCCAACCCCAGTTATAAGGCAAGAAATCCCACTTATTAAACCTGACAGGGCATACCTTTGAAGTGAAAACCATTTCCGGTGACTACTTCTAAAAGTTCATCAAGAGAATGCCAAGAGTGTGCAAAGCAGTCATCAAAGCAAAAGGTGGCTACTTTGAGGAACCTAGAATATAAGACATATTTTCAGTTGTTTCACACTTTGTTGTTAGATATATAATTCCACGTGTGTTAATTCATAGTTTTGATGCCTTCAGTGTGAACTTACAATTTTCATAGTCATGAAAATACAGAAAAATCTTTAAATGAGGTGTGTCCAAACTTACATAAAAAAAACTGACCGTCACATACAAACATAGACTAAGTGTGAACAGGTGCTGAAACTAGAGTCACCAACTCATATACTCTCATACAATTCATTAGCCTTCTGACTGAGCACTCTGCCTTTTAGCCACATGTATTTTTAATCCCAGGAGGGATCCTATCCTTCCACAGAGATATAGATTTTAGTCTAACAGAGGATTTATGTTCCCATACAGATGAAGACTTTATTCTAAGTGAGGAAAGGCATTGCTAGATCCTGGAAATGAGAAATGCCTTATCGTGGCTTCCAGGTACACATGATGTTAGGGTTGGTGGAACGCACCGAGTATATATATATATGTATAAATAGGTGCGGAACCTGGGGTCCACCATGCAGGAGAGGAACCTGCTGCTGGCAAATGGCGGCGGTATAAGCGAACTCTGTTAACTCCAAAGAGTCGCTGGAAATAAGATGCTGTGCCCTGTTAGCGTCCCGGGGAAACACAGCTATCTGCTGAGCTGGAGGCAGTCAGTGGTCACGCACCCAGAAAAGCATACAAACAGTCCTCACCGGAGGAGCCGGTATTCTAGGGGCTTATTTCAGCTGGGTATCTGAATACATACATGCAATACTTCTCACCGGAGGTGCTGGTATTCTAGGGGCTTATTTCAGCCAGGTCCCTGAACACACACATACAGGCGCAACCACAATTAACAAGCTCATGACATTAGGTGATACTAGCACATGGCCGTGCGGCCATGCGAACCTTTTATAGCTGCAGCACATACAGGACCTTCCAAGAAGGACCAATGGAAGGCTGCCACAAAACTTGATCAGGTACAGGGCCTTCCTGGAGGACCAATGGAAGTCGCTGCAGTACCTGAGCATGTGACCCTAGACCTCCAATGAGAGATCTTACCCTGGGCATGCTCAGTGTGTGCAAAGCAGGACTTAGTCCCAGAAAAGCTTGCTCGCCGCAGACCAGTGCAGGGTACAATAGCAGAGCCTGAAAAGGCAGCAGTAACCCTTTGCACAGTATTAGGCTGAGTGAGATGCTGGGACCGACGTCTCCGCTGAGCAAGCTCCACTGGGGCTGATGCAGAATGGGAGACCGCAGCAGACACGGCTCGAGATCTCCCCTGTGCAGCGGCGGGAACTCGACTCCTAACACATGAATTGGCCAATTTAGGAGCTAACCTTCCTCAATGTTTTCATATTTCTAATGCAGTAATGCAATTCAATTTTCATATTTCATATTTACATGCTATGGCGCCACAGTGTGCAGCCTTTTTGTTTCCAAAATGCATCAGGCTTGCTTAGATGTTCTTTTGCATACCTCTTGTGTTGAATTTTATGGTGAGGAAGCAGGAGAGGTTTTCTTCTGATGAATATTGAATGAAGGCCATATTTGGGCAGGTGTCTCTGAACAGTAGCGCAAAGTACCACAACTCCAGAGTCTGCTAAACCTTTCTGAAGGTCTCTTGCATTCAAGAGGTGGTTCTAAATTGCCTCTCTACCAATCATATGAGCAGCTCTCACTGAAATGTTACTTGGAAGATCTTATCTGGCCCTGCACTGTTCCTGTTAATTGCCATTTTTTAATTACATTTCGAACTGATCAAAGGGCAACTTGAAAACACTTTGCTATTTTATTATAGCCTTCTCCTGCTTCGTGGGCTTCCACCACAGGCTAATTAAGGTTTGAAACCTTGGTCAAAGTTATCCGAGCACACAAATCTACAAGGGTGGCTTTTTCGTAAATTTTAAAATTTAGAAAATTTCTATATTTTTTTTTTTGCTTAAAATACTAAGGAAATGTGTCATCTGTAATTTCAGCCCTTTTACAGATAATTTCATCTTCAACTTGCTTAACTGTTTATAACAACAGTAATTATAGCCAGAGGTGCCCAAAATTTTTACATGATATTGTATCAGATGTGTAGCCACTGTATTGCATGGAATGTATGTAACATGTCACAATGTGTACAGTAAGCACTGTGCTTTTAAGCAGTGGGTGCACAGGATAGTGGCTGTAACAGATAACATGAATGGACAATGGACTGTTACACTCCACAAGCTCTATTCTAGGTTAGGCTAGAGTATGCGGCTGATGGGATATGGCATGCCTGTCGGAGTTAGAGCAGTTAAAGGTCTAGAGGCTACTTGATTTTCCTAGCAAGAAAGAGCAGATTGTTCTGCATATAAAAATGGTGGCTCAGTGGTTAGCACTGCAGCCTTGCAGCGCTGGAGACTTGGGTTCAAATCCCATCCAGGACAACATCTGCAAGGAGTTAGTATGTTCTCCCCATGTTTGCATGGGTTTCCTCTGGGCACTCCGGTTTCCTCCCATATTCCAAAGACTTACTGATAGGGAACTTAGATTGTGAACCCCATCGGGGACTGCAATAGTAACATAGTTACTAAGGTTGAAGGAAGACTTTAAGTACATCTAGTTCAACCCATAGCCTAACCTAACATGTTGATCTAGAGGAAGGCCAGTCCTGTGGTATAGGCCCGGTTATTGTGGAATCTTTAAAGATTAAAAAATAATGGTCTATCAATGACTGTACTTAATTCCTGCAGTACTCGAGGGTGTATCCCATCCGGGCCTGGGGATTTGTCAATTTTAGTGATTTTTAGACCCCGCCGTACTTCCTACTGGGTTAAGCAGGTGACATTTATTGGGGAATTTTTGTTATCACTGATCATATTGTCTGCCAAGGAATTTTCTTGTGTAAATACTATTGAAAAAAAGTCATTTAGCATATTGACTTTTTCCTCATCCTCATTCTCCATTTCACCCAGACTATTTTTAAGGGGACCAACACTATCATTTTTTAGTTTCTTACTATTTATGTAGTTAAAGAATACAGTTAAAGAATGTGTGCAAACTGTAAAGCGCTGTGGAATATGTTGGGGCTATATAAATAAAAGATTATTATTATTAGTAAGGTGTTCTTTTCTAATAGCCCAGAACCTTAATTTATAGGGGTGAATCGGTGCTTTATATTATAAACTGTGTATTGTAACCACCAAGCTCTGTGCCTCCATACTAAAGTGTAACCTCCAAGACCTGTATCAACATTCTTGTGTAACCATCGAGCCCTAATAATAATAATAATAATAATAATCTTTATTTATATAGTGCCAACATATTCAGCAGCGCTTTACAGTTTAACAGCTTCACTCACATCAGTCATAAGTAACAATGTTAATAATACAATAATTAAATCAACACAAGACGACCCTGCTCGTGAGAACTTACAATCTACAATGAGGTGGGGAGATACAAAGTACAGGTGTGTATTTACAATTATGTATTTACAATGATGGTCTTCAGGGAGTGGGGGAGTGGGGGATAGATGGAAGTAGTATTCACAAAATAACTGATTAGGGAACATGATAGGCCGCTCTGAACAAATGTGTTTTGAGGGAGTGCCTAAAACTATGCAAATTGTGGATGTCCTAATTTTTGGGGGTAGAGCATTCCAGAGGATTGGAGCAGCACGGGAGAAGTCTTGTAGTCGGAGGTGGGAGGTACGGATTAGTGCAGAGGTTAGTCGAAAGTCATTTGCAGAGGCCGATGGACAGAAATGAGGGAGGAGATGTAAGGGGGTGCCGCACTGTGAAGAGCTTTGTGGGTGAGAACAAATACTTTGAATTGTATCCTGTAATGAATGAGCAGCCAGTGTAATGACTGGCGAAGAGCGGACGCGTTTGAGTAATGATTAGCCAGATGGACGACCCTGGCTGCTGCATTAAGGATAGACTGGAGAGGGGAAAGTCGCGTGAGGGGGAGGCCAATTAATAGAGCGTTGCAGTAGTCCAGGCGGGAGTGGATCAGGGTGACAGTGAGGGTTTTTGTTGTTTCTATAGTGAGATAAGAGCGGATTCTAGAGATGTTCTTTAGGTGTAAGCAGGACGAGTGGGCAAGAGATTGTATATGGGATGTGAAGGAGAGATCGGAGTGAAACATAACAACCAGACAGCGCGCCTGCTGCCGGGGTGTTAATATGGTGCAACCCACGGAGAGGGAAACGTCAGGTTTAGGGAGGTTAGTAGATGGTGAGAGCAGAAAAAGTTCAGTTTTGGAGAGGTTGAGTTTCATCTCTCCACCATGTCGCCGTTGAGTATGTCCCCTCATTGAGAGACTAGAACCATCATCTTGCCTTGAGTTTGCAATTATCTTTGGCTTTAACCCTGCGTGGTGTGTATCTTTTCCAGTGCCATCCTTGTTTGAGAAGCCAGCTATGCTGTCAAAGCATGAAGCATAAAAAAAGACCCACTTACAAGTCCACTTGAATGGACGCTATGTAACATTTCCATTTCCAGCAGAGAATGTTGTGCTACAAATGTGCTGCTTCCCTTGGCGACGATCCATTTATTCCATCTATGTTAAGCAATTATCTTGCTATCTGTTTATTGTTATCTGTTTTATTCAGGTAATAGAACATTGAAACAGATAAAGAAACGGATGCCAAAGATGAAATCTATTCCACTCATTGCTCCATAGACTACATCAGTTTACTGAGCTACACAGCTCGGAGTAACCCATACAGTAGAACGGGAATATATTAACATGCATGCTGTGATAAATCTACTATACAGTGATGCGACCTCCTGTGTCCTCGCACATCCTCTGCTGGGGGCTTAAATCCTGGGATCGGCTTAGGAGAGGTCGCAGCCACTGACACAGGACATGGAGGAATGTCCAGTGGACACTTCATGAGTCACTTACCTAATGCGCCGCAGTGAATAAAGGATGGGTGCCTAATGTACGCTTTATTAGTGACGGCAAACAGAGTTATGTTCCCATTTCTGTCCTCTGCACCTATTCTGTGATTATAGCAATCAAGGGGAGGCAAAATTATGACAGATTCTTGTATTAATAAAAAACCCACTGTGAAGCTGTGTGAAGTGATCCTGACATAACGCTGTAACAAACAGTGATAGCAATAAGTGTGGTGGTAAAATATCTGTGCCAAGAATAATAGCGATAGTGTAATGAATATTATCAAACAATAGGAATAATAATACAAGTGATAAATTATGGTGAAAAATTAATAATGTTAATAAAATTCTATCCTTAGGGTACCGTCACACAGTGGCACTTTGGTCGCTAGGACGGCACGATCCGTGATGTTCCAGCGATATCCTTACGATCTCGCTGTGTCTGACACGCTACTGCGATCAGGGACCCCGCTGAGAATCGTACGTCGTAGCAGATCGTTTGAAACTTTATTTCGTCGCTGGATCTCCCGCTGACATCGCTGAATCGGCGTGTGTGACGCCGATTCAGCGATGTCTTCACTGGTAACCAGGGTAAACATCGGGTTACTAAGCGCAGGGCCGCGCTTAGTAACCTGATATTTACCCTGGTTACCAGTGTGAATGTAAAAAAAAAAAACACTACATACTTACATTCCCGGTGTCTGGTCATGTCCCTCGCCTTCAGCTTCCCGCATTGACTGGTGAGCGCCGGCCAGCCGTAAAGTACAGCGGTGACGTCACCGCTCTGCTTTCCGGCTGTCCGGCGCTCACTGTCAGTGCAGAGAAGCACAGCGCCGAGGGACGCGACAGGAATGTAAGTATGTAGTGTTTTTTTTTTTTTTACGTTTACGCTGGTAACCAGGGTAAACATCGGGTTACTAAGCGCGGCCCTGTGCTTAGTAACCCGATGTTTACCTTGGTTACCGGGAACTTCGGGATCGTTGGTCACTGGAGAGCTGTCTGTGTGACAGCTCTCCAGCGACCAAACAGCGACGCTGCAGCGATCGACATCGTTGTCGTATCGCTGCAGCGTCATTTTAGTGTGACGGTACCCTTATAGTATTCATGCTGATAACAGTAGTAGTGGTGACACTAGTAGTAATAATCAGGGCCGGACTGGGACTAAAATTCAGCCCTGGCATTTGAAGACACACAGGCCCACTTGTCACATGGTGACTGTATAATATCTTTGTACACTTGTAGGTTACAAGAAGTGAGAGGAGTGTAACACGACTATATAACATATAATTACAGCTGTATCCAGCATTACAGCTCAGTCCCCATAGAATGTAATGCAGCCAGTCCCCATAGAATGTAATGCAGCCAGCCCCCATAGAATGTAATGCAGCACAGCCCCATAGAATGTAATGCAGCCCAGCCCCATAGAATGTAATGCAGCACAGCCCCTATAGAATGTAATGCAGCACTGCCCCATAGAATGTAATGCAGCCCAGCCCCATAGAATGTAATGCAGCCAGCCCCCATAGAATGTAATGCAGCACAGCCCCCATAGAATGTAACACAGCACAGGCCCCATAGAAAGTAATGCAGCACATCCCCCATAGAATGTAATGCAGCCAGCCCCCATAGAATGTAATACAGCACAGCCCCCATAGAATGTAATGCAGCCAGCCCCCATAGAATGTAATGCAGCCAGCCCCCATAGAATGTAATGCAGCCAGCCCCCATAGAATGTAATGCAGCACAGCCCCCATAGAATGTAATGCAGCCAGCCCCCATAGAATGTAATGCAGCCAGCCCCCATAGAATGTAATGCAGCCAGTCCCCATAGAATGTAATGCAGCCAGCCCCATAGAATGTAATGTGTTGTGATAGGCAATTCAGTATGACAATGGACATAGCGGTCAGAGCACATACAGTGATCTGACAATAACCCAAAATAATAGAACGAGCTCTGAGACGTGGGAACTCTGCAGACCGCAATCCCTAATCCTCGCCAAACAACACTAGAGGCAGCCGTGGATTGCGCCTAACTCTGCCTATGCAACTCGGCACAGCCTGAGAAACTAACTAGCCTGAAGATAGAAAATAAGCCTACCTTGCCTCAGAGAAATACCCCAAAGGAAAAGGCAGCCCCCCACATATAATGACTGTGAGTTAAGATGAAAAGACAAACGTAGGGATGAAATAGATTCAGCAAAGTGAGGCCCGACTTTCTTAACAGAGCGAGGATAGGAAAGATAACTTTGCGGTCTACACAAAACCCTAAAGAAAACCACGCAAAGGGGGCAAAAAGACCCTCCGTACCGAACTAACGGCACGGAGGTACACCCTTTGCGTCCCAGAGCTTCCAGCAAAACAATTAGACAAGCTGGACAGAAAAAATAGCAAACAAATAGCAAAGAAGAACTTAGCTATGCAGAGCAGCAGGCCACAGGAATGATCCAGGGAAAAACAAGTCCAACACTGGAACATTGACAGGAAGCATGGATCAAAGCATTAGGTGGAGTTAAGTAGAGAAGCACCTAACGACCTCACCAGATCACCTGAGGGAGGAAACTCAGAAGCCGCAGTACCACTTTCCTCCACAAATGGAAGCTCCCAGAGAGAATCAGCCGAAGTACCACTTGTGACCACAGGAGGAAGCTCTGCCACAGAATTCACAACAGTACCCCCCCTTGAGGAGGGGTCACCGAACCCTCACCAGAGCCCCCAGGCTGACCAGGATGAGCCACATGAAAGGCACGAACAAGATCGGGAGCATGGACATCAGAGGCAAAAACCCAGGAATTATCTTCCTGAGCATAACCCTTCCATTTAACCAGATACTGGAGTTTCCGTCTTGAAACACGAGAATCCAAAATCTTCTCCACAATATACTCCAATTCCCCCTCCACCAAAACCGGGGCAGGAGGGTCAACAGATGGAACCATAGGTGCCACGTATCTCCGCAACAATGACCTATGGAATACGTTATGTATGGAAAAAGAATCTGGGAGGGTCAGACGAAAAGACACAGGATTAAGAACCTCAGAAATCCTATACGGACCAATGAAACGAGGTTTAAACTTAGGAGAGGAAACCTTCATAGGAATATGACGAGAAGATAACCAAACCAGATCCCCAACACGAAGTCGGGGACCCACACGGCGTTTGCGATTAGCGAAACGTTGAGCCTTCTCCTGGGACAAGGTCAAATTGTCCACTACATGAGTCCAAATCTGCTGCAACCTGTCCACCACAGTATCCACACCAGGACAGTCCGAAGACTCAACCTGTCCTGAAGAGAAACGAGGATGGAACCCAGAATTGCAGAAAAATGGCGAAACCAAGGTAGCCGAGCTGGCCCGATTATTAAGGGCGAACTCAGCCAAAGGCAAAAAGGACACCCAGTCATCCTGATCGGCAGAAACAAAGCATCTCAGATAGGTTTCCAAGGTCTGATTGTTTCGTTCGGTCTGGCCATTAGTCTGAGGATGGAAAGCCGAGGAAAAAGACAAGTCAATGCCCATCCTACCACAAAAGGCTCGCCAAAACCTCGAAACAAACTGGGAACCTCTGTCAGAAACGATATTCTCTGGAATGCCATGCAAACGAACCACATGCTGGAAGAACAATGGCACCAAATCAGAGGAGGAAGGCAATTTAGACAAGGGTACCAGATGGACCATCTTAGAAAAGCGATCACAGACCACCCAAATGACTGACATCTTTTGAGAAACGGGAAGATCTGAAATAAAATCCATAGAGATTTGTGTCCAAGGCCTCTTCGGGACCGGCAAGGGCAAAAGCAACCCACTGGCATGAGAACAGCAGGGCTTAGCCCGAGCACAAATCCCACAGGACTGCACAAAAGTACGCACATCCCGGAACAGAGATGGCCACCAAAAGGATCTAGCCACTAACTCTCTGGTACCAAAGATTCCAGGATGACCAGCCAACACCGAACAATGAACCTCAGAGATAACTTTATTCGTCCACCTATCAGGGACAAACAGTTTCTCCGCTGGACAACGATCAGGTTTATTAGCCTGAAATTTTTGCAGCACCCGCCGCAAATCAGGGGAGATGGCAGACACAATTACTCCTTCCTTGAGGATACCCGCCGGCTCAGATAAACCCGGAGAGTCGGGCACAAAACTCCTAGACAGAGCATCTGCCTTCACATTTTTAGAGCCCTTGAAGGTACGAAATCACAAAGTCAAAACGGGCAAAAAACAGCGACCAACGAGCCTGTCTAGGATTCAAACGCTTAGCAGACTCGAGATAAGTCAAGTTCTTATGATCAGTCAATACCACCACGCGATGCTTAGCTCCTTCAAGCCAATGACGCCACTCCTCGAATGCCCACTTCATGGCCAGCAACTCTCGGTTGCCCACATCATAATTTCGCTCAGCAGGCGAAAACTTCCTGGAAAAAAAAAGCGCATGGTTTCATCACTGAGCAATCAGAACCTCTCTGCGACAAAACAGCCCCTGCTCCAATCTCAGAAGCATCAACCTCGACCTGGAACGGAAGAGAAACATCTGGTTGACACAACACAGGGGCAGAAGAAAAACGACGCTTCAACTCTTGAAAAGCTTCCACAGCAGCAGAAGACCAATTGACCAAATCAGCACACCCTTCTTGGTCAAATCGGTCAATGGTTTGGCAATGCTAGAAAAATTGCAGATGAAGCGACGATAAAAATTAGCAAAGCCCAGGAACTTTTGCAGACTTTTCAGAGATGTCGGCTGAGTCCAATCATGCATGGCTTGGACCTTAACAGGATCCATCTCGATAGTAGAAGGGGAAAAGATGAACCCCAAAAATGAAACCTTCTGCACACCAAAGAGACACTTTGATCCCTTCACAAACAAAGAATTAGCACGCAGGACCTGAAAAACCGTTCTGACCTGCTTCACATGAGACTCCCAATCATCCGAGAAGATCAAAATGTCATCCAAGTACACAATCAGGAATTTATCCAGGTACTCTCGGAAGATGTCATGCATAAAGGACTGAAACACTGATGGAGCATTGGCAAGTCCGAATGGCATCACTAGATACTCAAAATGACCCTCGGGCGTATTAAATGCAGTTTTCCATTCATCGCCTCGCCTGATTCGCACCAGATTATACGCACCACGAAGATCTATCTTGGTGAACCAACTAGCCCCCATAATCCGAGCAAACAAATCAAATAACAATGGCAAGGGGTACTGAAATTTAACAGTGATCTTATTAAGAAGGCGGTAATCTATACAAGGTCTCAGCGAACCATCCTTCTTGGCTACAAAAAAGAACACTGCTCCTAATGGCGACGATGACGGGCGAATATGCCCCTTCTCCAGGGATTCCTTCACATAACTGCGCATAGCGGTGTGCTCAGGCACGGATAAATTAAACAGTCGACCTTTTGGGAATTTACTACCAGGAATCAAATTGATAGCACAATCACAATCCCTATGCGGAGGTAGGGCATCGGACTTGGGCTCATCAAATACATCCCGGTAATCAGACAAGAAGTCTGGAACCTCAGAAGGGGTGGATGATGAAATTGTCAGAAATGGAACATCACCATGTACCCCCTGACAACCCCAGCTGGACACCGACATGGATTTCCAATCCAATACTGGATTATGGGCTTGTAGCCATGGCAACCCCAACACGACCACATCATGCAGATTATGCAACACCAGAAAGCGAATAACCTCCTGATGTGCAGGAGCCATGCACATGGTCAGCTGGGTCCAGTATTGAGGCTTATTCTTGGCCAAAGGCGTAGCATCAATTCCTCTCAATGAAATAGGACACTGCAAGGGCTCCAAGAAAAACCCACAACGCTTAGCATATTCCAAGTCCATCAAATTCAGGGCAGCGCCTGAATCCACAAACGCCATGACAGAATACGATGACAAAGAGCAGATCAAGGTAACGGACAGAAGAAATTTTGACTGTACTGTACCAATGGTGGCAGACCTAGCGAACCGCTTAGTGCGCTTAGGACAATCAGAGATAGCATGAGTGGAATCACCACAGTAGAAACACAGCCCATTCAGACGTCTGTGTTCTTGCCGTTCAACTCTGGTCATAGTCCTATCGCACTGCATAGGCTCAGGTTTAATCTCAGGTAATACCGCCAAATGGTGCACAGATTTACGCTCACGCAAGCGTCGACCGATCTGAATGGCCAAAGACATAGACTCATTCAAACCAGCAGGCATAGGAAATCCCACCATGACATCCTTAAGGGCTTCAGAGAGACCCTTTCTGAATATAGCTGCCAGCGCAGATTCATTCCATTGAGTGAGCACGGACCACTTTCTAAATTTCTGGCAATATACCTCTATCTCATCCTGAGCCTGACAAAGAGCCAGCAAATTTTTTTCTGCCTGATCCACTGAATTAGGCTCATCGTACAGCAATCCAAGCACCAGGAAAAACGCATCGATATTACTTAATGCAGGATCTCCTGATGCAAGAGAAAATGCCCAGTCCTGAGGGTCGCCACGCAAAAAAGAAATGACGATCCTAACCTGTTGAACTGGGTCACCAGAGGAGCGAGGTTTGAAAGCCAGAAATAGTTTACAATTATTTTTGAAACTCAGAAATTTAGTTCCATCTCCAAAAAACAAATCTGGAATAGGAATTCTCGGTTCTAACAAAGAATTCTGAACCACAAAATCTTGAATATTTTGAACTCTTGCCGTGAGCTGATCCACACATGAAGACAGACCTTTAATGTCCATTGCTACACCTGTGTCTTGAACCACCCAAATGTCTAGGGGAAAAAAAAGGCAAAACACAGTGCAAAGAAAAAAAAATGGTCTCAGATCTTCTTTTTTCCCTCTATTGAGAATCATTAGCACTTTGGGCTTCCTGTACTGTTGTGATAGGCAATTCAGTATCACAATGGACATAGCAGTCAGAGCACATACAGTGATCTGACAATAACCCAAAATAATTGAACGAGCTCTGAGACGTGGGAACTCTGCAGACCGCAATCCCTAATCCTCTCCAAACAACACTAGAGGCAGCCGTGGATTGCGCCTAACTCTGCCTATGCAACTCGGCACAGCCTGAGAAACTAACTAGCCTGAAGATAGAAAATAAGCCTACCTTGCCTCAGAGAAATACCCCAAAGGAAAAGGCAGCCCCCCACATATAATGACTGTGAGTTAAGATGAAAAGACAAACGTAGGGATGAAATAGATTCAGCAAAGTGAGGCCCGACTTTCTTAACAGAGCGAGGATAGGAAAGATAACTTTGCGGTCTACACAAAACCCTAAAGAAAACCACGCAAAGGGGGCAAAAAGACCCTCCGTACCGAACTAACGGCACGGAGGTACACCCTTTGCGTCCCAGAGCTTCCAGCAAAACAATTAGACAAGCTGGACAGAAAAAATAGCAAACAAATAGCAAAGAAGAACTTAGCTATGCAGAGCAGCAGGCCACAGGAATGATCCAGGGAAAAACAAGTCCAACACTGGAACATTGACAGGAAGCATCGATCAAAGCATTAGGTGGAGTTAAGTAGAGAAGCACCTAACGACCTCACCAGATCACCTGAGGGAGGAAACTCAGAAGCCGCAGTACCACTTTCCTCCACAAACGGAAGCTCCCAGAGAGAATCAGCCGAAGTACCACTTGTGACCACAGGAGGAAGCTCTGCCACAGAATTCACAACAGTAATGCAGCCAGCCCCATAGAATGTAATGCAGCCAGCCCCCATAGAATGTAATGCAGCCAGTCCCCATAGAATGTAATGCAGCCAGCCCCCATTGAATGTAATGCAGCCCAGCCCCATAGAATGTAATGCAGCCCAGCCCCATAGAATGTAATGCAGCCAGCCCCCATAGAATGTAATGCAGCACAGCCCCCATAGAATGTAATGCAGCACAGCCCCCATAGAATGTAATGCAGCACAGCCCCCATAGAATGTAATGCAGCCCAGCCCCATAGAATGTAATACAGCACAGGCCCCATAGAATGTAACGCAGCCAGCCCCCATAGAATGTAATGCAGCACAGCCCCCATAGAATGTAATGCAGCACAGCCCCCATAGAATGTAATGCAGCCCAGCCCCATAGAATGTAATGCAGCCAGCCCCCATAGCGCAATCACTGTTCCAGGAAGCTTTGGCATTCTTCTGGATTCCCTTAGAATCTAGGCGGGTCTGCTGGGTTGTGCTCTTCCTCATAGGCCAGAAGTTGATTGTAGAGAGCGTTTGAAATTATGATTGGGCCCGAGGTCTCCTCAATTTAAACTACACAGGGCAGAACAAATTCTTCAGGTTGCTCATACAGGTAGAAAGTTCATCATGCTCTGCGAGCGGTAGGACATGGGATACAGCGGAGGCCATGGCCTGTGCAAACTGTCACGCTCACACCCTGACTGATAGGCATGAGCCAAGGGGGTTTGTGGCCCCACTGTGCCACAAACCAGACTACCCTGGAAGGGGCGTGACTATGAAAGCTGCCTTGGTTTTCACTGGAGCCTCTGATGGTGAGGTCAGGCTTGTGCGGCAGGCAGCTGCCAGGTGCTACTCCAGGGTGGTGTCTGGCTGTGGCTGCTGATCCCATTGGAGAAAAGGAGCACTAGCACAGGTGTGGGCATCAGGTGGGACTAGCAGATGAGCACGGATGAAACTCAGATGAGTACTCTGGCACGGCTGAGACACAGGGCTGGCAGGAACGGCAGAGACACAGGGCTGGCAGGAACGACAGAGAAACAGGGCTGGCAGGAATGGCAGAGACACAGGGCTGGCAGGAACGAAAGAGACACAGGGCTGGCAGGAACGGCAGAGACACAGGACTGGCAGGAACAGCAGAGACACAGGACTGGCAGGAACGGCAGAGACACAGGGCAGGTTGATGTGGTGTATGAAGAAATGTAGGGACCTTTTCACACAGGAGGTGCAGGTACGGATATGAAGTATGAAGTAACAGGTAGGGACCTGTTTACACAGGAAGAGGACCGCAAGGCTGCGGATAGGAGTGGTAGAGCAGCAAAATAGCGCAGCAACAAAAGCTAAGCAGAGCGGAACTGCAAGGAATGCGGAGGGGAGCTGCAGCAAGACATTACTACTGTAGCAGCAGATGCTAAGTAGAGCGGAACCGCAAGGAATGCAGAGAGGAGCTGCAGCAAGATATTACTGCAGCAGCAGATGCTAAGCAGAGCGAAACCGCAAGGAATGCGGAGAGGAGCTGCAGCAAGAGATATCTGCAGCAGCAGGAGCAGATCAGAGTAGAACAGAGCAGAACCGCAGGAGTGTGAAGCAGAGGTAAAGCTGCAAGAGAGCGAAGCACAGGCAAAGCCACAACAACCGCAAGAGTGCGGAGCATAAGCAAACAGAGTACACAAGGAAAGACACAGCAGGGAAAGAAGCCACAGACAAGGAGACAGAGGTAGGACAAAGTTCAGACAAGGTAATGGAACAAGACAAGGTAATGGAACAAGACAAGGTACAAGAACAAAGACACAGGGACCAGGATATACAGCCTAATGGAGGGCAGACCAACAAGAACAAGGCAAAGCTAAGAGTAGGACAGAACACATGACATGAAGCAGTGGGTAAGATAGTGTGAGAGATGAGAGGCCATGCCGTGATGCCAGCAGAGTTGTTACATAGAGATGTCTGCTGCTAGAACTCTGTGGCATTGACCTGGTAATGATGGCCACTCATTTTTCTTTACTTAGCTGCTTTTTTCTTGCCATATTACAAATTCTAACAGTCTATTCAGTAGGACTATCAGCTGTGTATCCACCAGACTTCTGCACAACACAACTGAAGGTCCCAACCCAATTTATAAGGCAAGAAATCCCACTTATTAAACCTGACAGGGCACATCTATGAATTGAAAAACATTTCCGGTGACTACCGCTTGAAGCTTATCAAGATAATGCCAAGAGTGTGCAAAGCAGTCATCGAAGCAAAAGGTGGCTACTTTGAAGAACCTAGAATATAAGACATAATTTCAGTTTTCACACTTTTTTTAAGAATATAATTCCACATGTGTTAATTCATAGTATTGATGCCTTCAGTGTTAATGTACAATTTTCATAGTCATGAAAATACAGAAAAATATTTAAATGAGGTGTGCCCAAACTTTTGTACTGTACTGTATATTACATAGTCTCCTTTATTATGTACAGTTGTGCTCAAAAGTTTACATACTCCGGCAGAATTTTTGCTTTCTTAGCCTTTTTTCGCCTCCATCATTTTCCTTCTCCACCAACTCCATCATTGCTCTCTCCACCACCACCATCATTGCCCTCTCCACCACCTCCATCATTGTTCTCCCTTGCCATCATTGTCCTCATCACCACCTCTATCGTTGCCTTCTCACCAACTACTCCCATCATTGGCCTTTCCACGACCTCCATCACTGCCTTCTCCATCACCATCCCCATCATCATAGTAGTCATCACCCCATAACACTAATAATAATGGTGGCAGTAGTCCGCATCACCACCATAGCACAGACAATAGCACTGATAATACTGTTTTTTGTAGTCCTCATCACCCCCATAGCACTGGTAAAACTGGTGGTAATAGTCCTCATTAGGGTTGAGCGAAACGGATCGGCCAATTTCAAAAGTCGCCGACTTTTGGCAAAGTCGGGTTTCGTGAAACCCGACCCGATCCCACTGTGGGATCGGGTCGGCGGTCGGCGATCTTCGCTCCAAAGTCGGGTTTCGTTTATATATATATATATATATATATATATATACAGTTAGGGCCAGAAATATTTGGACAGTGACACAATTTTCGCGAGTTGGGCTCTGCATGCCACCACATTGGATTTGAAATGAAACCTCTACAACAGAATTCAAGTGCAGATTGTAACGTTTAATTTGAAGGTTTGAACAAAAATATCTGATAGAAAATGTAGGAATTGTACACATTTCTTTACAAACACTCCACATTTTAGGAGGTCAAACGTAATTGGACAAATAAACATAACCCAAACAAAATATTTTTATTTTCAATATTTTGTTGCAAATCCTTTGGAGGCAATCACTGCCTTAAGTCTGGAACCCATGGACATCACCAAACGCTGGGTTTCCTCCTTCTTAATGCTTTGCCAGGCCTTTACAGCCGCAGCCTTCAGGTCTTGCTTGTTTGTGGGTCTTTCCGTCTTAAGTCTGGATTTGAGCAAGTGAAATGCATGCTCAATTGGGTTTAGATCTGGAGATTGACTTGGCCATTGCAGAATGTTCCACTTTTTGGCACTCATGAACTCCTGGGTAGCTTTGGCTGTATGCTTGGGGTCATTGTCCATCTGTACTATGAAGCGCCGTCCAATCAACTTTGCAGCATTTGGCTGAATCTGGGCTGAAAGTATATCCCGGTACACTTCAGAATTCATCCGGCTACTCTTGTCTGCTCTTATGTCATCAATTATCACAAGTGACCCAGTGCCATTGAAAGCCATGCATGCCCATGCCATCACGTTGCCTCCACCATGTTTTACAGAGGATGTGGTGTGCCTTGGATCATGTGCCGTTCCCTTTCTTCTCCAAACTTTTTTCTTCCCATCATTCTGGTACAGGTTGATCTTTGTCTCATCTGTCCATAGAATACTTTTCCAGAACTGAGCTGGCTTCTTGAGGTGTTTTTCTGCAAATTTAACTCTGGCCTGTCTATTTTTGGTATTGATGAATGGTTTGCATCTAGATGTGAACCCTTTGTATTTACTGTCATGGAGTCTTCTCTTTACTGTTGACTTAGAGACAGATACACCTACTTCACTGAGAGTGTTCTGGACTTCAGTTGATGTTGTGAACGGGTTCTTCTTCACCAAATTAAGTATGCGGCGATCATCCACCACTGTTGTCATCCGTGGACGCCCAGGCCTTTTTGAGTTCCCAAGCTCACCAGTCAATTCCTTTTTTCTCAGAATGTACCCAACTGTTGATTTTGCTACTCCAAGCATGTCTGCTATCTCTCTGATGGATTTTTTCTTTTTTTTCAGCCTCAGGATGTTCTGCTTCACCTCAATTGAGAGTTCCTTTGACCGCATGTTGTCTGCTCACAGCAACAGCTTCCAAATGCAAAACCACACACCTGGAATCCACCCCTGACCTTTTAACTACTTCATTGATTACAGGTTAACGAGGGAGACGCCTTCAGAGTTAATTGCAGCCCTTAGAGTCCATTGTCCAATTACTTTTGGTCCCTTGAAAAAGAGGATGCTATGCATTACAGAGCTATGATTCCTAAACCCTTTCTCCGATTTGGATGTGGAAACTATCATATTGCAGCTGGGAGTGTGCACTTTCAGCCCATATTATATATATATAATTGTATTTCTGAACATGTTTTTGTAAACAGCTAAAATAACAAAACTTGTGTCACTGTCCAAATATTTCTGGCCCTAACTGTATATATATATATGTCATTGAGACACATATATATATATATATATATATACATATATATATATATTTATATTTACTTCAGCGCGATATAGCTGAAAAGCCGGTAATTCAAGTGCCGGCTTTTCATTTCTCCTTCACAAACCCGACATGATATGAGACATGGTTTACATACAGTAAACCATGTCATATCTCCCTTTTTTTGCATATTCCACACTACTAATATTAGTAGTGTGTATGTGCAAAATTTCGGCGCTGTAGCTATTAAATTTAAGGGTTAAATCGCGGAAAAAATTGGCGTGGGCTCCCGCGCAATTTTCTCCGACAGAGTGGTAAAGCCAGTGACTGAGGGCAGATATTAATAGCCTGGAGAGGGTCCATGGTTATTGCCCCCCCCCCCCGGCTAAAAACATCTGCCCCCAGCCACCCCAGAAAAGGCACATCTGGAAAATGCCCCTAATCTGGCACTTGGCCACTCTCTTCCCACTCCCGTGTAGACGTGGGATATGGGGTAATGAAGGGTTAATGTCACCTTGCTATTGTAAGGTGACATTAAGCCAGATTAATAATGGAGAGGCGTCAATTATGACACCTATCCATTATTAATCCAATTGTATGAAATGGTTAAAAACACACACACACAATATTGCAAAGTATTTTAATGAAATAAACACACAGGTTGTTGTAATATTTTATTGCACTCTCAATCCACCTGAAGACCGTCGACCTGTAACAAATTAAAAATTATAAACCAACAGTATCTCATACCTTCCGTAGATCTGTAACCTCCCACAATGTAAATCCATCTGAATGGGTTAAAATATTTTACAGACAGGAGCTCTGCTAAAGCAGCTGTGCTCGTGGCTGTAAAACCCCAGCGAATGAATGGAAACTAGGTCAATGACCTGTTGTTACCTTCATTCGCGGTGATGCGCCCTCTGCTGGATGTCCTCATATGACCTCGAGCGTGGGAAAATATTCAAAAAAGTTCCCAGGCTCGAGTTCATATGAGGACATCCAGCAGAGGGCGCATCACCGCGAATGAAGGTAACTACAGGTCATTGACCTAGTTTCCATTCATTCGCTGGGGTTTTACAGCCACGAGCACAGCTGCTTTAGCAGAGCTCCTGTCTGTAAAATATTTTAACCCCTTCAGATGGATTTACATCGTGGGACATTACAGATCTACGGAAGGTATGAGATACTGTTGGTTTATTATTTTTAATTTGTTACAGGTCGAGGGTCTTCAGGTGGATTGAGAGTGCAATAAAATATTACAACAACCTGTGTGTTTATTTCATTAAAATACTTTGCAATATTGTGTGTTTTTTTTAACCATTTCTGTTATGATCTGGTGGCCTAGGAGCAGCATGTGACGTACTCTGGAGAAGGTGGTACCTGTACTGACTGCAGACCCTGAACTTAGCAGCGCAACTACAGTAGAAATAGCCGTGGGATGTACCTAACACTCCCTAGACACCTCGACACAGCCTAAGGACTAACTTCCCCTAAAGATAGAAACGGAAAACTATCTTGCCTCAGAGAAAATCCCCAAAGGATAGACAGCCCCCCACAAATATTGACTGTGAGAGGAGAGGGAAATGACAAACGCAGACTGAAATCAGGATTAGCAAAGGAGGCCTTACTAGCTAGAAAGAAACAATAGGACAGAGAACTATGCGGTCAGTATTAAAACACTAGAAAATATCCACCACAGAAAATACAAAACTCCACATCTGACTAAAGACATGGAGGGTATATCTGCATCTCCAGAGATACCGCTTGGCTGCAAAAAATCCTTTCACAGACAAGCTGGACAAGACAAAACATGAAAATGCACTGAACTATAAGGCCCACAGCATGTGGACAACAGAAACAAAGCCAGGACTTATCTTTGTTGAAAAGCACAGCAAACAGGAGAGACCAGAAAAGGATGTGAATCCTCCAAAAACAATGGACAACTGGCACTGACTAAAGGATCAAGCAAGACTAAATAGCTGAGTCCAAATTGCAAAAAGTGAACACACCTGATAAATGCTGCGATCCACAGACAGCAGCACTACCACTCATAACCACCGGAGGGAGCCCAAGAGCAGAATTCACAACACATTTCATACAATTGGATTAATAATGGATAGGTGTCATAATTGACGCCTCTCCATTATTAATCTGGCTGAATGTCACCTTACAATAGCAAGGTGACATTAACCCTTCATTACCCCATATCCCACCACTACACGGGAGTGGGAAGAGAGTGGCCAAGTGCCAGAATAGGCGCATCTTCCAGATGTGCCTTTTCTGGGTTGGCTGGGGGAAGATGTTTTTAGCCAGGGGGGGGGGGGGGCAATAACTGTGGACCCTCTCCAGGCTATTAATATCTGCCCTCAGTCACTGGCTTTACCACTCTGGTGGAAAAAATTGCGCGGGAGCCCATGCCAATTTTTTCCGTGATTTAACCCTTAAATTTAATAGCTACAGCGCCGAAATTTTGCACATATTCACTACTAACATTAGTAGTGTGGAATATGCAAAAAAAAATGGGAATATGACATGGTTTACTGTATGTAAACCATGTCTCATATCATGTCGGGTTTGTTAAGGAGAAATGAAAAGCCGGCAATTGAATTACCGGTGTCACGGGGCTACCGTGACAGAGAGGTTCCAGAGAACCGCAGGGCTCTGGGCCTCGTTCACACACTGTGAACAGAAGCTCTTCACCTATATTCTGACCTGGCTGCTTTGTGCCAGCAGTGCAGGAGTTAACCTTATTGCTGAGAGCTGGGTTTCTCTCAGCTGAACTGGATTTTGTAATCTGATCCTCTATATAGACCCAGTCCTGACTTAAGCTATTGTCAGTGATCAGTTCTACTGCCTGGCTGGAGGTTGATGGAGAGAGGTGTTGGAGGTTTATTTACAGAGATTGGTGTCTGCAGTTTTGGTTGCATGTTAACCCCTTAGTGACCGAGCCAAATTTTTGAAATCTGACCAGTGTCACTTTATGTGGTAATAACTCTGCAACGCTTCAACAAATCCCAGTGATTTTGAGACTGTTTTTTCGTGACACATTATACTTTATGATAATGGTAAATTTTGTTCAACATTTTTTGTGTTTATTTATAAAAAATATCAAAAATTTGAGAAAAATATTAAAAAATTAGCAATTTTCTAAATTTGAATGATTATCCCTTTAATCCAGATGGTCATACCACAGCAAACCATTAATAAATAACATTTCCCACATGTCTGCTTTACATCAGGACCATTTGTAAAATATTATTTTATTTTGTTAGCAGTTTAGGAGGTTTAAAAATGTAGCAGCAATTTTTCATTTTTTCAAAGAAATTTACAAAATTTATTTTTTTAGGGACTTATCCATGTTTGAAGTGACTTTAGGGGTCCCATATATTGGGAAACCCACAAACGTGATACCATTTTAAAAACCGCACCCCTAAACATATTGAAAACTGCTGTCAGGTAGTTTATTAACCCTTCAGGTGCTTTACAGGAATTAATGCAAAGTGGCATGACAGAAATGAAAATGTGTATTTTTACCACCTAAATGTCTCTAACTTCTGAACAGATTACTACAGCCGCCAGACTCTAAGGCCGCTATTTGGCCATGAATTGCCATGGCAAACATCAGGACAACAAAATCATGATATGAGGGTACCAATTGGGACAAAGAAGAAGCCCCCACGCTCTGTTAACCATTTATAATGATGTAGTCACTATTGACAGCAGCATCTAAGGGGTTAAACAGATTTGGATGGTGCAAATACTGATCGTGGCTGATACAGCAAGTTGTCAGCTATAGTGTACAACCAACAGATGCTGGATTGTTATCTGTATGGGGAGGCTATTCTCTTATATCTCAGGTCAGTTAAAAGACGTATTGGCGGTCACTAAGGGGTTAAACCTGTTTTCCTTCCTAAGTTTATTCCTTCTCTTCCCTTCTCTGTTTCCTCTGTGGTTGTGTGAGCATTTGGTGAGTTTGAATCTTTTAGTTACCTTGTCTGTTTACCCTGTTATTTGTTGTATTATTACACGTATGCACTCCACCTCCTTTGGGGGGAGAGGGGGCCACTCATAGGGCCTGCTGTTGTGAATTCTGCATTTGGGCTCCCTCCGGTGGTTGTAGGTGGTAATGCAGTTGTCTCTGGGCTGCAGTCCTGGACAGGTGTATCTGCTGATTGCAGTTCTGACTGGGGTATTTAGGTTTGCAGGACTCATTAGTCCTTTCCAGTTGTCAATGTTTCTTGGGAAGTGTTGGATCTCTGTCTGGCTTCTCCTGCTTAGCTGCCAATTCAGCAAAGATAAGTGTCTGTTTCTTTTTCTATGGCACACAAGCTGTGTGCTTGTTTTTTGATTGTATTCCTGCTCTGAGTTTAGTAGTCTCTGGAGTTGCAGATATACGTTCCACGTCTTTAGTTAGATGGAGGATTTTTTTGTATAATCTGCTGTGGATATTTTTGGAAGGGTTTTAATACTGACCGCACAGAACTCTGTCCTATCCTTTCCTATTTTAGCTAGAGTGGCCTCTTGTGCTACATCCTGTTTTCTGACTGTGTGTGTCTTTCCTCTCCTACTCACAGCCAATATTTGTGGGGGGCTGCCTATCCTTTGGGGTTCTGCTCTGAGGCAAGGTAGTATTCCTATTTCCATCTTTAGGGGTTTTTAGTCCTCCGGCTGTGACGAGGTGTCTAGGGCTTGTTAGGTACACCCCACGGCTACTTCTAGTTGCGGTGTTAAGATCAGGATTTGCGGTCAGTATAGTTACCACCTACTCCAGTGAAAGTTTTCATGCTGCTCCAAGGTCACCGGATCATAACAGTACAACTGGCCAATAATGAGTTAAATGCATCTCAGAAGAAGGGAAGAAAGGTGTTGAGCCTTTTATTTTTCTTCAGTCTGCTTTATCTTCTCTTCCATCTTTATCTCTGGGTGGCTGAGGAGCCTTGTGCAAGCATGGATATTCAGGAATTAGTTTCTCGTGTAGACCAGCTTGCTGCTAGGGTACAGGGTATTTCTGATTATATTGTTCAAACTCCTGTTTTAGAGCCGAAGATTCATACTCCTGATTTGTTTTTTGGAGACAGGTCCAAATTTTTGAGTTTTAAAAACAACTGTAAACTATTTTTTGCTCTGAGACCTCGATCCTCTGGTGATTCCATTCAGCAGGTTAAAATCGTCATCTCCCTGCTGCGTGGCGACCCGCAGGATTGGGCGTTTTCCCTGGAATCTGGGAATCCGGCTTTGCTTGATGTAGACTCCTTTTTTCAGGCTTTAGGATTATTATATGATGAACCTAATTCTGTGGATCAAGCTGAGAAGACCTTGTTGGCCCTGTCTCAGGGTCAAGAGGCGGCAGAATTGTATTGTCAGAAATTCAGAAAATGGTCTGTGTTGACTAAATGGAATAATGATGCTTTGGCAGCAATTTTCAGAAAGGGTCTTTCTGAATCTATTAAAGATGTTATGGTGCTGTTTCCCACGCCTTCCGGTCTGAGTGATTCTATGTCTCTGGCCATTCAGATTGACCGGCGCTTACGGGAGCGCAGAACTGTGCACGCTGTGGCGTTGTTCTCAGAGCAGACTCCTGAGCCAATGCAGTGTGATAGGATTCTGTCTAAAACGGAACGACAAGGTTTCAGACGTCAGAATAGGTTGTGTTATTATTGTGGCGACGCTTCTCATTTCATTTCAGTCTGCCCTAAGCGGACAAAGAGGATCGCTAGTTCATTTACCATCAGTACTGTACAACCTAAATTTCTGTTATCTTTGTCCTTGATCTGCTCATTGTCATCATTTTCTGTCATGGCGTTTGTGGATTCAGGCGCCGCCTTGAACTTAATGGACTTTGAGTTTGCCAGGCGTTGTGGTTTTCCCTTGCAGCCTTTGCAGAACCTTATTCCTTTAAGGGGCATTGATGCTACACCCTTGGCTAAAAATAAGCCCCAGTTTTGGACACAGGTGACTATGCGCATGGCGCCAGCCCATCAGGAAGATCGTCGATTTCTGGTCTTGCATAATTTGCATGATGCTATCGTGCTGGGTTTTCAGTGGTTGCAGGTACATAATCCTGTGTTGGATTGGAAGTCCATGTCTGTGACTAGTTGGGGTTGTCAGGGGGTTCATAATGATGTTCCTTTGATGTCAATCTCCTCTTCTTCCTCTTCTGAAATTCCAGAGTTTTTGTCTGATTTTCAGGATGTATTCGATGAGCCCAAGTCCAGTTTCCTTCCACCGCACAGGGACTGCGATTGTGCTATTGACTTGATTCCAGGCTGTAAGTTTCCTAAGGGTCGACTTTTCAACCTGTCTGTGCCTGAACATACCGCCATGCGGAGCTATATTAAGGAGTCTTTGGAAAAAGGGCATATTCGGCCATCTTCTTCACCGTTGGGAGCGGGGTTCTTTTTTGTTGCTAAAAAAGATGGTTCCTTGAGACCCTGTATTGATTATCGCCTCTTGAATAAAATCACGGTCAAGTTTCAATACCCTTTACCTTTGCTTACCGATTTGTTTGCTAGGATTAAGGGAGCTAGTTGGTTTACGAAGATTGACCTTCGGGGGGCATATAATCTTGTTCGTATTAAGCAGGGTGATGAATGGAAAACTGCGTTTAACACGCCCGAAGGCCATTTTGAATACCTTGCTATGCCATTCGGGCTCACTAATGCTCCATCTGTTTTTCAGTCCTTCATGCATGATATTTTCCGGACTTATATTGATAAGTTCTTGATTGTATATTTGGACGATATTTTGATTTTTTCAGATGATTGGGAGTCTCATGTGGAACAGGTCAGGATGGTATTTCAGATCCTTCGTGACAATGCCCTGTTTGTGAAAGGGTCTAAGTGTCTCTTTGGGGTGCAGAAGGTTTCTTTTTTGGGCTTTATTTTTTCTCCCTCGTCTATAGAGATGGATCCGGTTAAGGTTCAGGCCATTCATGATTGGATTCAGCCCACATCCGTGAAGAGCCTTCAGAAATTTTTGGGTTTTGCTAATTTTTATCGCCGTTTCATTACTAATTTTTCCAGCGTTGTTAAACCCTTGACCGATTTGACGAAGAAAGGCGCTGATGTGGCGAATTGGTCCTCTGCGGCTGTCTCTGCCTTTCAGGAGCTTAAACGTCGATTTACTTCTGCTCCGGTGTTGCGCCAACTGGATTTTTCTCTTCCGTTTCAGGTTGCGGTTGACGCTTCTGAGATTGGGGCAGGGGCCATTTTGTCTCAGAGGGATCCTATTGGTTCCTTAATGAAACCGTGTGCCTTCTTTTCCCGTAAGTTTTCGCCTGCTGAATGCAATTATGATGTTGGCAATCGGGAGTTGTTGGCTATGAAGTGGGCGTTTGAGGAGTGGCGACATTGGCTTGAGGGAGCTAAGCACCGTATTGTGGTCTTGACGGATCATAAGAATTTGATTTACCTCGAGTCTGCCAAACGGCTGAATCCTAGACAGGCTCGATGGTCCTTGTTTTTTTCCCGTTTTGATTTCGTGGTCTCGTACCTTCCGGGTTCTAAGAACATTAAGGTTGATGCCCTCTCTAGGAGTTTTTCGCCTGATTCTCCTGAGGTCTTAGAACCGGTCGGTATTCTGAAAGAAGGGGTGGTCCTTTCTGCCATTTCCCCTGATTTACGATGGGTTCTTCAGGAATTTCAGGCTGACAAACCTGACCGCTGTCCTGTGGGGAAACTGTTTGTTCCTGACAGATGAACTAGTAGAGTGATTTCTGAGGTTCACTGTTCCGTGTTGGCTGGTCATCCTGGCATTTTTGGTATCAGAGACTTGGTTGGTAGGTCCTTTTGGTGGCCTTCTTTGTCCCGTGATGTGCGTTCTTTTGTGCAGTCCTGTGGGACTTGTGCGCGGGCCAAGCCTTGTTGTTCCCGTGCTAGTGGGTTGCTTTTGCCATTGCCGGTCCCTGAGAGGCCCTGGACGCATATTTGTATGGATTTTATTTCCGATCTTCCGGTTTCTGTTATGTTTGCTAATGACAGGTGTTATGAAGGCAATCCAGAAACACAGTGTGCTTAGCGATCAGAGCGCACACAGTGATCTGACAAATACCCAAAAATACAAGAACGAGCTCTGAGACGTGGAAACTCTGTAGACTGCACACCTAATCCTATCCTAAACACAACTAAAAGCGGCTGTGGATTGCGCCTAACAACTACCTAGGCAACTCGGCACAGCCTAAGAAACTAGCTAGCCTGAAGATAGAAAAATAGGCCTGACTTGCCCCAGAGAAATTCCCCAAAGGAAAAGGCAGCCCCCCACATATAATGACTGTGAGTAAGATGAAAAGACAAAACGTAGGGATGAAATAGATTCAGCAAAGTGGGGCCCGATATTCTAGGACAGAGCGAGGACAGTAAAGCGAACTTTGCAGTCTACAAAAAACCCTAAAGCAAAACCACGCAAAGGGGGCAAAAAAAAAACCCACCGTGCCGAACTAACAGCACGGCGGAACACCCTATGCGTCTCAGAGCTTCCAGCAAAACAAAAGAGAAGCTGGACAGAAAAAAAACAACAAAAAAAACAAAAAGCACTTAGCTATACAGAGCAGCAGGTCACAGGAACAATCAGGAGAAGCTCAGATCCAACACTGAAACATTGACAAGGAGCAAGGATAGCAGCATCAGGCGGAGTTAAGTAATGAAGCAGTTAACGAGCTCACCAGAACACCTGAGGGAGGAAGCTCAGAAGCTGCAGTACCACTTGTGACCACAGGAGTGAATTCAGCCACAGAATTCACAACAGTACCCCCCCCTTGAGGAGGGGTCACCGAACCCTCACCAGAGCCCCCAGGCCGACCAGGATGAGCCGCATGAAAGGCACGAACAAGATCGGAAGCATGAACATCAGAGGCAAAAACCAAGGAATTATCTTCCTGAGCATAACCCTTCCATTTAACCAGATACTGGAGTTTCCGTCTAGAAACACGAGAATCCAAAATCTTCTCCACAATATACTCCAATTCCCCCTCCACCAAAACCGGGGCAGGAGGCTCAACAGATGGAACCATAGGTGCCACGTATCTCCGCAACAACGACCTATGGAATACATTATGTATGGAAAAGGAGTCTGGGAGGGTCAAACGAAAAGACACAGGATTGAGAACCTCAGAAATCCTATACGGACCAATAAAACGAGGTTTAAATTTAGGAGAGGAAACCTTCATAGGAATATGACGAGAAGATAACCAAACCAGATCCCCAACACGAAGTCGGGGACCCACACGGCGTCTGCGATTAGCGAAAAGTTGAGCTTTCTCCTGGGACAAGATCAAATTGTCCACTACCTGAGTCCAGATCTGCTGCAACCTATCCACCACAGAATCCACACCAGGACAGTCCGAAGACTCAACCTGTCCTGAAGAGAAACGAGGATGGAACCCAGAATTGCAAAAAAATGGAGAAACCAAGGTAGCCGAGCTGGCCCGATTATTAAGGGCGAACTCAGCCAACGGCAAAAAGGACACCCAATCATCCTGGTCTGCAGAAACAAAACATCTCAGATATGTTTCCAAGGTCTGATTGGTTCGTTCGGTCTGGCCATTAGTCTGAGGATGGAAAGCCGAGGAAAAGGATAGGTCAATGCCCATCCTACCACAAAAGGCTCGCCAAAACCTTGAAACAAACTGGGAACCTCTGTCAGAAACAATATTCTCAAGAATGCCATGCAACCGAACCACATGCTGAAAGAACAAAGGTACCAAATCAGAGGAGGAAGGCAATTTAGCCAAGGGCACCAGATGGACCATTTTAGAAAAGCGATCACAGACCACCCAAATGACTGACATCTTTTGAGAAACGGGAAGGTCAGAAATGAAATCCATCGAAATATGTGTCCAAGGCCTCTTTGGGACCGGCAAGGGCAAAAGCAACCCACTGGCACGAGAACAGCAGGGCTTAGCCCTAGCACAAATCCCACAGGACTGCACAAAAGTACGTACATCCCGTGACAGAGATGGCCACCAGAAGGATCTAGCCACTAACTCTCTGGTACCAAAGATTCCAGGATGACCAGCCAACACCGAACAATGAAGTTCAGAGATAAGTTTATTAGTCCACCTATCAGGGACGAACAGTTTCTCTGCTGGACAACGATCAGGTTTATTCGCCTGAAATTTTTGCAGCACCCGCCGCAAATCAGGGGAGATGGCAGACACAATGACTCCTTCCTTGAGGATACCCGCTGGCTCAGATAAACCCGGAGAGTCGGGCACAAAACTCCTAGACAGAGCATCCGCCTTCACATTTTTAGAGCCCGGAAGGTACGAAATCACAAAGTCGAAGCGGGCAAAAAATAACGACCAACGGGCCTGTCTAGGATTCAAGCGCTTGGCAGACTCGAGATAAGTCAAGTTCTTATGATCAGTCAATACCACCACGCGATGCTTAGCTCCTTCAAGCCAATGACGCCACTCCTCGAATGCCCACTTCATGGCCAGCAACTCTCGATTGCCCACATCATAATTACGCTCAGCGGGCGAAAACTTCCTGGAAAAGAAAGCACATGGTTTCATCACTGAGCAATCAGAACCTCTCTGTGACAAAACCGCCCCTGCTCCAATCTCAGAAGCATCAACCTCGACCTGGAACGGAAGAGAAACATCTGGCTGACACAACACAGGGGCAGAACAAAAACGACGCTTCAACTCCTGAAAAGCTTCCACAGCAGCAGAAGACCAATTAACCAAATCAGCACCCTTCTTGGTCAAATCGGTCAATGGTTTGGCAATGCTAGAAAAATTACAGATGAAGCGACGATAAAAATTAGCAAAGCCCAGGAACTTTTGCAGATTTTACAGAGATGTTGGCTGAATCCAATCCTGGATGGCTTGGACCTTAACTGGATCCATCTCGATAGTAGAAGGGGTAAAGATGAACCCCAAAAATGAAACTTTCTGCACACCGAAGAGACACTTTGATCCCTTCACAAACAAAGAGTTAGCACGCAGGACCTGAAAAACCATTCTGACCTGCTTCACATGAGACTCCCAATCATCTGAGAAGATCAAAATGTCATCCAAGTAAACAATCAGGAATTTATCCAGATACTCACGGAAGATGTCATGCATAAAAGACTGAAACACAGATGGAGCATTGGCAAGTCCGAACGGCATCACTAGATACTCAAAATGACCCTCGGGCGTATTGAATGCAGTTTTCCATTCATCTCCTTGCCTGATTCTCACCAGATTATACGCACCACGAAGATCTATCTTAGTGAACCAACTAGCCCCCTTAATCCGAGCAAACAAGTCAGATAACAATGGCAAGGGATACTGAAATTTAACAGTGATCTTATTAAGAAGGCGGTAATCAATACACGGTCTCAGCGAACCATCCTTCTTGGCTACAAAGAAGAACCCTGCTCCCAGTGGTGATGACGATGGGCGAATATGTCCCTTCTCCAGGGATTCCTTCACATAACTGCGCATAGCGGCGTGTTCGGGCACGGATAAATTAAATAATCGACCTTTAGGGAATTTACTACCAGGAATCAAATTGATAGCACAATCACAATCCCTATGCGGAGGTAGAGCATCGGACTTGGGCTCTTCAAATACATCCTGATAATCAGACAAGAACTCTGGGACCTCAGAAGGGGTGGATGACGAAATCGACAAAAATGGAACATCACCATGTACCCCCTGACAACCCCAGCTGGATACCGACATGGAATTCCAATCCAATACTGGATTATGGGTTTGTAGCCATGGCAACCCCAACACGACCACATCATGCAGATTATGCAACACCAGAAAGCGAATAACTTCCTGATGTGCAGGAGCCATGCACATGGTCAGCTGGGCCCAGTATTGAGGTTTATTCTTGGCCAAAGGTGTAGCATCAATTCCTCTCAATGGAATAGGACACCGCAAAGGCTCCAAGAAAAACCCACAACGTTTAGCATAATCCAAATCCATCAGATTCAGGGCAGCGCCCGAATCCACAAACGCCATGACAGAAAACGACGACAAAGAGCATATCAAGGTAATGGACAGAAGGAATTTGGACTGTACAGTACCAATGACGGCAGACCTAGCGGACCGCTTAGTGCACTTAGGACAATCAGAAATAGCATGAGTGGAATCACCACAGTAGAAACACAGACCATTCAGACGTCTGTATTCCTGCCGTTGAACTCTAGTCATAGTCCTATCGCACTGCATAGGCTCAGGTTTAACCTCAGGCAGTACCGCCAAATGGTGCACAGATTTACGCTCGCGCAAGCGTCGACCGATCTGAATGGCCAAAGACAAAGACTCATTCAAACCAGCAGGCATAGGAAATCCCACCATGACATCCTTAAGAGCCTCAGAGAGACCCTTTCTGAACAAAGCTGCCAGCGCAGATTCATTCCACTGAGTGAGTACTGACCATTTCCTAAATTTCTGACAATATACTTCTATATCATCCTGACCCTGGCACAAAGCCAGCAAATTTTTCTCAGCCTGATCCACTGAATTAGGCTCATCGTACAGCAATCCGAGCGCCAGGAAAAACGCATCGACACTACTCAATGCAGGGTCTCCTGGCGCAAGAGAAAATGCCCAGTCTTGAGGGTCGCCGCGCAAAAAAGAAATAATAATCAAAACCTGTTGAATAGGATTACCAGAAGAATGAGGTTTCAAGGCCAGAAATAGCTTACAATTATTTTTGAAACTTAGAAACTTAGTTCTATCTCCAAAAAAACAAATCAGGAATAGGAATTCTTGGTTCTAACATAGATTTCTGATCAATAGTATCTTGAATTTTTTGTACATTTATAACGAGATTATCCATTGAAGAGCACAGACCCTGAATATCCATGTCCACACCTGTGTCCAGAATCACCCAAATGTCTAGGGGAAAAAAAAAAGTGAACACAGAGCAGAAAAAAAAAAAAAAAATGATGTCAGAACTTTTTCTTTCCCTCTATTGAGAATCATTAGTTGGGCTCCTTGTACTGTTATGTTTGCTAATGACAGGTGTTATGAAGGCAATCCAGAAACACAGTGTGCTTAGCGATCAGAGCGCACACAGTGATCTGACAAATACCCAAAAATACAAGAACGAGCTCTGAGACGTGGAAACTCTGTAGACTGCACACCTGATCCTATCCTAAACACAACTAAAAGCGGCTGTGGATTGCGCCTAACAACTACCTAGGCAACTCGGCACAGCCTAAGAAACTAGCTAGCCTGAAGATAGAAAAATAGGCCTGACTTGCCCCAGAGAAATTCCCCAAAGGAAAAGGCAGCCCCCCACATATAATGACTGTGAGTAAGATGAAAAGACAAAACGTAGGGATGAAATAGATTCAGCAAAGTGGGGCCCGATATTCTAGGACAGAGCGAGGACAGTAAAGCGAACTTTGCAGTCTACAAAAAACCCTAAAGCAAAACCACGCAAAGGGGGCAAAAAAAAAACCCACCGTGCCGAACTAACGGCACGGCGGAACACCCTATGCGTCTCAGAGCTTCCAGCAAAACAAAAGAGAAGCTGGACAGAAAAAAAACAAAAAAAAAAAACAAAAAGCACTTAGCTATACAGAGCAGCAGGTCACAGGAACAATCAGGAGAAGCTCAGATCCAACACTGAAACATTGACAAGGAGTAAGGATAGCAGCATCAGGCGGAGTTAAGTAATGAAGCAGTTAACGAGCTCACCAGAACACCTGAGGGAGGAAGCTCAGAAGCTGCAGTACCACTTGTGACCACAGGAGTGAATTCAGCCACAGAATTCACAACAGGTTTCCCAGAGGATGTCGGTTATTTGGGTTGTTTGTGACCGGTTGTCTAAGATGGTTCATTTAGTGCCTTTGCCTAAATTGCCTTCCTCTTCGGATTTGGTTCCGTTGTTTTTTCAGCATGTGGTCCATTTGCATGGTATTCCGGAGAATATTGTGTCCGACAGAGGTTCCCAGTTTGTTTCTAGATTTTGGCGGGCCTTTTGTGCTTTGTTGGGCATTGATTTGTCTTTTTCTTCTGCGTTTCATCGTCAGACAAATGGTCAGACCGAGCGAACTAATCAGACTTTGGAGATTATTTGAGATGCTTTGTGTCTGCTGATCAGGATGATTGGGTGGCTTTCTTGCCGTTGGCCGAGTTTGCCCTTAATAATCGGGCTAGTTCGGCTACTTTGGTTTCGCCTTTCTTTTGTAATTTTGGTTTTCATCCTCGTTTTTCTTCTGGGCAGGTTGAGCCTTCTGACTGTCCTGGTGTGGATTCTGTGGTTGACAGGTTGCAGCAGATTTGGGCTCATGTGGTGGACAATTTGGTGTTGTCTCAGGAGGAGGCTCAACGTTTTGCTAACCGTCGTCGGTGTGTTGGTTCCGGGCTTCGGGTTGGGGATCTGGTCTGGTTGTCTTCCTGTCATGTTCCTATGAAGGTATCTTCTCCTAAGTTTAAGCCTTGGTTTATTGGTCCTTATAGGATTTCTGAGATTATTAATCCGGGGTCTTTTCAACTGGCGGTTCCGGCCTCTTTTGCTATCCATAATGTCTTCCATAGATCTTTATTGCAGAAATATGTGGAGCCCGTTGTTCCCTCTGTTGATCCTCCGGCCCCTGTGTTGGTTGATGGGGAGTTGGAATATGTTGTTGAGAAGATTTTGGACTCCTGTTTTTCGAGGCGGAAGCTTCAGTACCTTGTCAAATGGAAGGGTTATGGCCAGGAGGATAATTCTTGGGTTTTTGCCTCTGATGCCCATGCCGCTGATTTGGTTCGTGCCTTTCATCTGGCTCATCCTGATCGGCCTGGGGGCTCTGGTGAGGGTTCGGTGACCCCTCCTCAAGGGGGGGGTACTGTTGTGAATTCTGCTTTTGGGCTCCCTCTGGTGGTTGTAGGTGGTAATGCAGTTGTCTCTGGGCTGCAGTCCTGGACAGGTGTATCTGCTGATTGCAGTTCTGACTGGGGTATTTAGGTTTGCAGGACTCATTAGTCCTTGCCAGTTGTCAATGTTTCTTGGGAAGTGTTGGATCTCTGTCTGGCTTCTCCTGCTTAGCTGCCAATTCAGCAAAGATAAGTGTCTGTTTCTTTTTCTATGGCACACAAGCTGTGTGCTTGTTTTTTGATTGTATTCCTGCTCTGAGTTTAGTAGTCTCTGGAGTTGCAGATATACGTTCCACGTCTTTAGTTAGATGGAGGAATTTTTTGTATAATCTGCTGTGGATATTTTTGGAAGGGTTTTAATACTGACCGCACAGAACTCTGTCCTATCCTTTCCTATTTTAGCTAGAGTGGCCTCTTGTGCTAAATCCTGTTTTCTGACACTGTGTGTCTTTCCTCTCCTACTCACAGCCAATATTTGTGGGGGGGCTGCCTATCCTTTTGGGGTTCTGCTCTGAGGCAAGGTAGTATTCCTATTTCCATCTTTAGGGGTATTTAGTCCTCTGGCTGTGACGAGGTGTCTAGGGCTTGCTAGGTACACCCTTCTAGTTGCGGTGTTAATATCAGGATTTGCGGTCAGTATAGTTACCACCTACTCCAGTGAAAGTTTTCATGCTGCTCCAAGGTCACCGGATCATAACAGCCTGCACAGGAGACAGAGATACGCTGGTGGCTCGGGCCTCCTAACCTTCATAGGTACCCCCGAGATAAGGGAAAGCCAGGGCCCCAGTAAAGTGGTAGGGTCAGGTGCGGGTCCCCGTATGCCGTCCTGCCTTTTTAACGCCGCTTACGGCGTGACAACCGGCTTTTCAGTTATATCACGCTGAAGTAAATATAAATATATTGAGATTTCCCATTAACTTGCATTGGGTTTCGTGTTTCGGCCGATCCCCCAACCCCGATTTTTCAAGATAATCTGCTGATTTCACTCGACTTGACTTTTGAGAAAGCCGGGTTTCGCGAAACCCGACTCGACCTCAAAACAAGAAAAGTCGCTCAACCCTAGTCCTCATCACCCCACAGTACACCAGGTAACACTCATCATACTGGTGGTACTAGTCCTCATCACCCCACAGTACAACAGATAGCACTCATAATACTGGTGGTACTAGTCCTCATCACCCTCATAGTACAGGTGATAGCACTGATAATACTGGTGCTCTTCCTCCCCTGTGTCACTGGTGGTCATGCTCTCCTGTGTCACTGGTGGTCTTGCTCCCGTGTCACTGGTGGTCGTGCTCCCCTGATACACTGGTGGTCTTGCTCCCCTGTGTCACTGGTAGTCGTGCTCCCCTGATATACTGGTGGTCGTGTTTCCCTGATACACTGGTGGTCGTGCTCCCATGTCACTGGTGGTCGAAGTCCCCTGTGTGACTGGAAGTCTTGCTCCTCTGTGTCACTGGTGGTCATGCTCCCGTGTCACTGGTGGTTGTGCTCCCCTGATACACTGATGGTCGTGCTCCCCTGAGTCACTGGTGGTCTAGTTCCCTTGTGTCACTGATGGTCCTGCTCCCGTGTCACTGGTGGTCATGCTCCCGATTCAATTTTGGTCATGTGTTGTGAATTCTGTGGCTGAATTCACTCCTGTGGTCACAAGTGGTACTGCAGCTTCTGAACTTCCTCCCTCAGGTGTTCTGGTGAGCTCGTTAACTGCTTCATTACTTAACTCCGCCTGATGCTGCTATCCTTGCTCCTTGTCAATGTTTCAGTGTTGGATCTGAGCTTCTCCTGATTGTTCCTGTGACCTGCTGCTCTGTATAGCTAAGTGCTTTTTGATTTTTTGTTGCTTTTTTTCTGTCCAGCTTGTCTTTTGTTTTGCTGGAAGCTCTGAGAC
The DNA here is from genome assembly GCF_032444005.1 of Ranitomeya imitator. NCBI lineage: Eukaryota > Metazoa > Chordata > Amphibia > Anura > Dendrobatidae > Ranitomeya > Ranitomeya imitator. Next base: position 283,607,518 of record NC_091287.1, read on the forward strand.
GCAAAGGGTGTACCGCCGTGCCGTTAGTTCGGCACGGTGGGTTTTTTTTGCCCCCTTTGCGTGGTTTTGCTTTAGGGTTTTTTGTAGACTGCAAAGTTCGCTTTACTGTCCTCGCTCTGTCCTAGAATATCGGGCCCCACTTTGCTGAATCTATTTCATCCCTACGTTTTGTCTTTTCATCTTACTCACAGTCATTATATGTGGGGGGCTGCCTTTTCCTTTGGGGAATTTCTCTGGGGCAAGTCAGGCCTATTTTTCTATCTTCAGGCTAGCTAGTTTCTTAGGCTGTGCCGAGTTGCCTAGGTAGTTGTTAGGCGCAATCCAGAGCCGCTTTTAGTTGTGTTTAGGATAGGATCAGGTGTGCAGTCTACAGAGTTTCCACGTCTCAGAGCTCGTTCTTGTATTTTTGGGTATTTGTCAGATCACTGTGTGCGCTCTGATCGCTAAGCACACTGTGTTTCTGGATTGCCTTCATAACACCTGTCATTAGCAAACATAACAGTACAAGGAGCCCAAACTAATGATTCTCAATAGAGGGAAAGAAAAAGTTCTGACATCATTTTTTTTTTTTTTTCTGCTCTGTGTTCACTTTTTTTTTTCCCCTAGACATTTGGGTGATTCTGGACACAGGTGTGGACATGGATATTCAGGGTCTGTGCTCTTCAATGGATAATCTCGTTATAAATGTACAAAAAATTCAAGATACTATTGATCAGAAATCTATGTTAGAACCAAGAATTCCCTAAAGGTCGATTATTTAATTTATCCGTGCCCGAACACGCCGCTATGCGCAGTTATGTGAAGGAATCCCTGGAGAAGGGACATATTCGCCCATCGTCATCACCACTGGGAGCAGGGTTCTTCTTTGTAGCCAAGAAGGATGGTTCGCTGAGACCGTGTATTGATTACCGCCTTCTTAATAAGATCACTGTTAAATTTCAGTATCCCTTGCCATTGTTATCTGACTTGTTTGCTCGGATTAAGGGGGCTAGTTGGTTCACTAAGATAGATCTTCGTGGTGCGTATAATCTGGTGAGAATCAGGCAAGGAGATGAATGGAAAACTGCATTCAATACGCCCGAGGGTCATTTTGAGTATCTAGTGATGCCTTTCGGACTTGCCAATGCTCCATCTGTGTTTCAGTCTTTAATGCATGACATCTTCCGTGAGTATCTGGATAAATTCCTGATTGTTTACTTGGATGACATTTTGATCTTCTCAGATGATTGGGAGTCTCATGTGAAGCAGGTCAGAATGGTTTTTCAGGTCCTGCGTGCTAACTCTTTGTTTGTGAAGGGATCAAAGTGTCTCTTCGGTGTGCAGAAAGTTTCATTTTTGGGGTTCATCTTTACCCCTTCTACTATCGAGATGGATCCAGTTAAGGTCCAAGCCATCCAGGATTGGATTCAGCTGTAATTTTTCTAGCATTGCCAAACCATTGACCGATTTGACCAAGAAGGGTGCTGATTTGGTTAATTGGTCTTCTGCTGCTGTGGAAGCTTTTCAGGAGTTGAAGCGTCGTTTTTGTTCTGCCCCTGTGTTGTGTCAGCCAGATGTTTCTCTTCCGTTCCAGGTCGAGGTTGATGCTTCTGAGATTGGAGCAGGGGCGGTTTTGTCACAGAGAGGTTCTGATTGCTCAGTGATGAAACCATGTGCTTTCTTTTCCAGGAAGTTTTCGCCCGCTGAGCGTAATTATGATGTGGGCAATCGAGAGTTGCTGGCCATGAAGTGGGCATTCGAGGAGTGGCGTCATTGGCTTGAAGGAGCTAAGCATCGCGTGGTGGTATTGACTGATCATAAGAACTTGACTTATCTCGAGTCTGCCAAGCGCTTGAATCCTAGACAGGCCCGTTGGTCGTTATTTTTTGCCCGCTTCGACTTTGTGATTTCGTACCTTCCGGGCTCTAAAAATGTGAAGGCGGATGCTCTGTCTAGGAGTTTTGTGCCCGACTCTCCGGGTTTATCTGAGCCAGCGGGTATCCTCAAGGAAGGAGTCATTGTGTCTGCCATCTCCCCTGATTTGCGGCGGGTGCTGCAAAAATTTCAGGCGAATAAACCTGATCGTTGTCCAGCAGAGAAACTGTTCGTCCCTGATAGGTGGACTAATAAACTTATCTCTGAACTTCATTGTTCGGTGTTGGCTGGTCATCCTGGAATCTTTGGTACCAGAGAGTTAGTGGCTAGATCCTTCTGGTGGCCATCTCTGTCACGGGATGTACGTACTTTTGTGCAGTCCTGTGGGATTTGTGCTAGGGCTAAGCCCTGCTGTTCTCGTGCCAGTGGGTTGCTTTTGCCCTTGCCGGTCCCAAAGAGGCCTTGGACACATATTTCGATGGATTTCATTTCTGACCTTCCCGTTTCTCAAAAGATGTCAGTCATTTGGGTGGTCTGTGATCGCTTTTCTAAAATGGTCCATCTGGTGCCCTTGGCTAAATTGCCTTCCTCCTCTGATTTGGTACCTTTGTTCTTTCAGCATGTGGTTCGGTTGCATGGCATTCCTGAGAATATTGTTTCTGACAGAGGTTCCCAGTTTGTTTCAAGGTTTTGGCGAGCCTTTTGTGGTAGGATGGGCATTGACCTATCCTTTTCCTCGGCTTTCCATCCTCAGACTAATGGCCAGACCGAACGAACCAATCAGACCTTGGAAACATATCTGAGATGTTTTGTTTCTGCAGACCAGGATGATTGGGTGTCCTTTTTGCCGTTGGCTGAGTTCGCCCTTAATAATCGGGCCAGCTCGGCTACCTTGGTTTCTCCATTTTTTTGCAATTCTGGGTTCCATCCTCGTTTCTCTTCAGGACAGGTTGAGTCTTCGGACTGTCCTGGTGTAGATTCTGTGGTGGATAGGTTGCAGCAGATCTGGACTCAGGTAGTGGACAATTTGATCTTGTCCCAGGAGAAAGCTCAACTTTTCGCTAATCGCAGACGCCGTGTGGGTCCCCGACTTCGTGTTGGGGATCTGGTTTGGTTATCTTCTCGTCATATTCCTATGAAGGTTTCCTCTCCTAAATTTAAACCTCGTTTTATTGGTCCGTATAGGATTTCTGAGGTTCTCAATCCTGTGTCTTTTCGTTTGACCCTCCCAGACTCCTTTTCCATACATAATGTATTCCATAGGTCGTTGTTGCGGAGATACGTGGCACCTATGGTTCCATCTGTTGAGCCTCCTGCCCCGGTTTTGGTGGAGGGGGAATTGGAGTATATTGTGGAGAAGATTTTGGATTCTCGTGTTTCTAGACGGAAACTCCAGTATCTGGTTAAATGGAAGGGTTATGCTCAGGAAGATAATTCCTGGGTTTTTGCCTCTGATGTTCATGCTTCCGATCTTGTTCGTGCCTTTCATGCGGCTCATCCTGGTCGGCCTGGGGGCTCTGGTGAGGGTTCGGTGACCCCTCCTCAAGGGGGGGGGTACTGTTGTGAATTCTGTGGCTGAATTCACTCCTGTGGTCACAAGTGGTACTGCAGCTTCTGAGCTTCCTCCCTCAGGTGTTCTGGTGAGCTCATTAACTGCTTCATTACTTAACTCCGCCTGATGCTGCTATCCTTGCTCCTTGTCAATGTTTCAGTGTTGGATCTGAGCTTCTCCTGATTGTTCCTGTGACCTGCTGCTCTGTATAGCTAAGTGCTTTTTGCTTTTTTGTTGCTTTTTTTCTGTCCAGCTTGTCTTTTGTTTTGCTGGAAGCTCTGAGACGCAAAGGGTGTACCGCCGTGCCGTTAGTTCGGCACGGTGGGTTTTTTTTGCCCCCTTTGCGTGGTTTTGCTTTAGGGTTTTTTGTAGACTGCAAAGTTCGCTTTACTGTCCTCGCTCTGTCCTAGAATATCGGGCCCCACTTTGCTGAATCTATTTCATCCCTACGTTTTGTCTTTTCATCTTACTCACAGTCATTATATGTGGGGGGCTGCCTTTTCCTTTGGGGAATTTCTCTGGGGCAAGTCAGGCCTATTTTTCTATCTTCAGGCTAGCTAGTTTCTTAGGCTGTGCCGAGTTGCCTAGGTAGTTGTTAGGCGCAATCCACAGCCGCTTTTAGTTGTGTTTAGGATAGGATCAGGTGTGCAGTCTACAGAGTTTCCACGTCTCAGAGCTCGTTCTTGTATTTTTGGGTATTTGTCAGATCACTGTGTGCGCTCTGATCGCTAAGCACACTGTGTTTCTGGATTGCCTTCATAACACCTGTCATTAGCAAACATAACAGTCATGTTCCCCTGTGTCACTGGTGGTCGTGCTCTCCTGTGTCACTAGTGGTTGTGCTCCCGTGTCACTGGTGGTCGTGCTCCCCTGTGTCACTGGTGGCCGTGCTCCCCTGCATCACAGATGGTCATGCTCCCCTGATATACTGGTGGTCGTGATCTCCTGTGTAATTGGTGGTCATGCTCCCCTGTGTCTCTGGTGGTCTTGCTCCCTTGTGTATCTGGTGGTCTTGCTCCCCTGTCACTGGTGGTCTTGATTTCCTATGTCACTTGTGATCGTGCTCCATTGATACACTGGTGGTCATGCTCCCCTGATACACTGGTGGTCGTGCTCCCCTGATACACTGGTGGTCGTGCTCCGCTGTGTCACTGGTAGTCGTGCTCCCCTGAATAGCTGGTGGTCTTGCTCCCCTGTGTCACTGGTGGTCTTGCTCCCCTGTGTCACTGGTGGCTATGCTCCCCTGTGTCACAGATATTCATGCTCCCCTGATATACTGGTGGTCATGATCTCCTGTGTAATTGGTGGTCGTGCTCCCCTGTGTCTCTGGTGGTCTTGCTCCCCTGTGTCTCTGGTGGTCTTGCTCCCTTGGGTCTCTGGTGGTCTTGATCCCCTATGTCACTTGTGATCGTGTTCCCCTGATACACTTGTGGTCGTGCTCACCTGATACACTGTTGGTCGTGCTCCCGATACACTGGTGGTCTTGCTCCGCTGTGTCAATAGTGGTTGTGCTCCCCGATACACCGGTGGTCATGCTCCCCTGTGTCACTGGTGGTTGTGCTCCCCTAATGTACTGGTGATTGTCCTCCCCTGATACACTGGTGGTCTTGCTCCCGTGTCACTGGTGGTCATGCTCCCCTGTGTCACTGATGGTCCTGCTCCCCTGTGTCACTGGTGGTCGTGCTTCCCTGTGTCACTGGTGGTCATGCTCCCCTAAGTCACTGGTGGTCTTGCTCCCCTGTGTCACTGGTGGTCATGCTTCCCTGATATACTAGTGATTGTGCTCCTCTGATATACTGGTGGCCTTGCTCCCCTGTGTCACTGGTGGTCTTGCTCCCCTGTGTCACTGGTGGTCTTGCTCCCCTGTGTCACTGGTGGTCTTGCTCCCCTGTGTCACTGGTGGTTGTGCTCCCATATCACTGGTGGTCGTGCTCCCCTGTGTCACTGGCGGCTGTGCTCCCCTGTGTCACAGATAGTCATGCTCCCCTGATATACTGGTGGTCTTGCTCCCCTGTGTCTCTGGTGGTCTTGCTCCCTTGGGTCTCTGGTGGTCTTGATCCCCTATGTCACTTGTGATCGTGCTCCCGATACACTGGTGGTCTTGCTCCGCTGTGTCACTAGTGGTCGTGCTCCCCTGTGTCACTGATAGTCCTGCTCCTCTGTGTCACTGGTGGTCGAGCTCCCCTGTGTCACTGGTGGTCTTGCTCCCCTGTGTCACTGGTGGTTATGCTTCCCTGATATACTAGTGATTGTGCTTCCCTGATATTCTGGTGGTCATGCTCCCCGATACACTGGTGGTCATGCTCCTGAGTCACTGGTGGTCATGCTCCCCTGAGTCACTGGTGGTCTTGCTCCCCTGAGTCACTAGTGGTCTTTCTCCCCGTGTCTCTGGTGGTCTTGCTCCACTGTGTCACTGGTGGTCGTGCTCCCCTGATATACTGGTGGTCATGCTCCCCTGATACAATGGTGGTCGTGATCCCCTGATACAATTTTGGTTGTGCTCCCCTGTATCACTGGTGGTCGTGCTTCCCATATCTCTGGTGGTCTTGCTCCCCTGTGTCTCTGGTGGCCGTGCTTCCCTGATATATTGGTGGTCATGCTCCCCTGATATACTGGTGGTCTTGCTCCCCTGTGCCACTGGTGGTCGTGCTCCCCATGTCTCTGGTGGTCTTGCTCCACTGTGTCACTGGTGGTCGTGCTCCCCTGATATACTGGTGGTCATGCACCCGATACCATGGTGGTCGTGATCCCCTGATACAATTTTGGTTGTGCTCCCCTGTGTCACTGGTGGTCATGCTTCCCTGATATATTGGTGGTCATACTCCCCTGATACACTGGTGGTCTTGCTCCCCTGTGTCACTGGTGGTCTTGCTCCCCTGTGTCACTGGTGGTTATGCTCCCATGTCAGTGGTGGTCGTGCTCCCCTGTGTCACTGGCGGCTGTGCTCCCCTGTGTCACAGATAGTCATGCTCCCCTGATATACTGGTGGTCTTGCTCCCCTGTGTCTCTGGTGGTCTTGCTCCCCTGTGTCACTGGTGGTCGTGCTCCCGATACAATTTTGGTCATGCTCCCCTGTGTCACTGGTGGTCGTGCTCCCCGTGTCTCTGGTGGTCTTGCTCCACTGTGTCACTGGTGGTCGTGCTCCCCTAATATACTGGTGGTCATGCTTCCCTGATACACTGATGGTCCTGCTCCCGTGTCTCTGGTGTTCCTGCTCCCCTGTGTCTTTGGTGTTCCTGCTCCCCTGTGTCTCTGGTGGTCCTGCTCCCTGTGTCTCTGGTGGTCCTGAACCCCGTGTCTCTGGTGGTCCTGCACCCCGTGTCTCTGGTGGTCCTGCTTCCCGTGTCACTGGTGGTCCTACTCCCCGTGTCTCTGGTGGTCCTGCTCCCCGTGTCTCTGATGGTCCTGCTTCCCGTGTCTCTGGTGGTCCTGCTCTGGTGGTCCTGCTCCCCGTGTCCCTGGTGGTCCTGCTCTGGTGGTCCTGCTTCCCGTGTCTCTGATGGTCCTGCTCTGGTGGTCCTGCTCCCCGTGTCTCTGGTGGTCCTGCTCTGGTGGTCCTGCTTCCCGTGTCTCTGATGGTCCTGCTCTGGTGGTCCTGCTCCCCGTGTCTCTGGTGGTCCTGCTCCCCGTGTCTCTGGTGGTCCTGCTCCCCGTGTCTCTGGTGGTCCTGCTCCCCGTGTCTCTGGTGGTCCTGGTCCCCGTGTCTCTAGTGGACCTGGTCCCCGTGTCTCTGGTGGTCCTGCTCCCCCGTGTGACCTCGCCCCCTCCTCTGGTGACAGTGCCTGTCCTGGATGACAGCTCCGCACTTCACACAGGGTCCGTCTGTGATCGGGGTCTGTAACAAAAGCCTGGTCCCCTCCCCCTGATTTCCTTCCCATCAGTGTATGGACGAGCCGGCTTAACCCCTTCCTGCCGCCGCTCCAGTAGCAGCAGAGCTCGGGGAGGGCGCTCAGGCTCTGCCTCTCCCCCCATTATTAGGCAGCCCCGTGGTTTCTTCTCCCTGAGTTACTAGTGATGCTGTGGAGAGGCTGACGAGGAGGAGTGCCAGCAGCGGTGCCGCCGAGGAGCTCCCCTCACACGGCCGGTAAGGACACGGCATTGTCTGTGACTGCAGCTGCCTGTGCACAAAGTTCCAGCTGCCTGCATGGCGGGTTACTGAAGGTCACCTCAGCCGGGAGGGAGGATGCGCTGCCGGCTGCACGGTGCGGAGCAGGTGATGTTCTCCTCCGGCGCCCTCTGTGCTCCGCAGCGGTCACACTCAGTGTGGCCGGACTCCGCTACCTCAGACAGTGCTCCTGTGCTAAGTGTGGCCGGACTCCGCTACCTCAGCCATAGTGCTCCGGTGCTAAGTGTGGCCGGGACAGTGACTCCGCTACCTCAGACATAGTGCTACAGTGTGGCCGGGAGCTATCATGTCCTGGTACATGGCGGCTACTATTACCGGGGGCTCCGGGGATGTCCCACAGTGGGCAAGCAGTTCTGTACCCTGTAGGGACACAGCACAGTGCCGGGCTGCCATGCGGGGAGTGGGGGGCTGACAGCTGAGCATGGTGGGCTCCTCCGTATCCTTAGTGGGCTGAGACTTGTTATGTGTTACACACTCCACTCATTATTTATTTATCTTACTGTAGTGATAATGCTGTTTACTTTACCAATATTTATGTAGTAATATTTATAATATTTAGTTATCAGTCCTCGTGCTGCTCAGTGTGGATATGGATGATATATATATATATATATATATATATATATATATATATATATATATATATATATTAGTACACATGTGTAAATATATATAGATGCACAATTTTGGCCTCATGTACTTAGTGAGCATATATGTGTATACCCTCCTGCTCTAATTAATTCAGTGTATGTATAGATCTAATGAGGCGTACCCTGTATTCATTAGGGCAGGAGTACTCTCCTCACTTTCATGGAAGTTTGCGCTACCCCCGTGCAGTGGGCGCTCCTCTATGGTGGCATGCCTGATGTGCCATCTCCAGCTCAGAATGATGTCTTCCTACAGACCAGGCGACATTTGTGAGATCTCTGCAATTACTGGATTTTTACTTTCAGGCGTCCTGTGCTGTGGAAACTCCTCTCTACTTGTATGACCTCCCGGGAAAGAATGTTTCCCTATTGAAGAAGCAGTCACATAACAGAGTGACAGGCTGATAGAGAGAGCAATTCGATTATTGGGTTTTGGCATAGCGTCTGGTAGTATGTGCCATACAATAATGGAGCGGGTATCGGTGGGTGCAGTGCTGGCTCTACCTGTGAACATCACAGACTTCCCTGCCTCCTGGATTGTCCCAGCTCTCGGCTTTGTACTCGAATACTAGATAATGACATTAATTTGATTTGCACACCCCACTGCACATACTTCTATGGTGAGGGGGAACAGAAATCGTATCTGTGCCAGTTGGGTTACTCTCACAGTGCATGGCATTCTTTATTTATTCATGTGAAAAGTGGGACAAAGTGACAAGAAAGGCACAGTAAGGAGTGGAAGCTGGTCCCTGGAAGCAGTGATGCCCCTATGGTTATATGGCCAGTCTCACCGACTACTGCTTTACATGTATGGCACAGAAAGGGCACTGCCAACAATGACTATTGATTGAAGGGAAATGCGATCCATACTCTGTAGGGCAATACTATTACAGCAGCTCTGTGACTCGCCGCCTTCTCCTGTTTCCTCCCGTCTTCAATCGTCCTTTAAGAAATGGCCATGCTTCCATGTCTCCAGGGAATGCACTGTCCCTTTTGGGTTCTCCAGGAAAACCAATCTGGAGCCATCAGCTCAGTCAAACACATGCATGCCTGAGAACAAATTGACATATGCAGTATTTTCTCCCATCACGATTTGTCAGCAGGCAGCATTCATAGATTGCCTACCGATATTTGGGATCGCGTCTGCCTTCTATTGTGACAGTGAGAAATGAAAGGTGATTAAGAGGATTAGGTGGAAAAAAAAAAATATATAGTAATTAAGAACTTAGTTAAAGTTGGTTTTTCACTGAAAGTGACTGGAGTTCCTCCCACATGGCTCCTATGGGACTGAAGTAATGTTCCAGTCTGATTTCTCTTTGAAGCAAATGCCTATTCCCTTGGGAAATGTGATTCTCCTCTCTGCTCCGAGTCTGTTCCCATCAAAAGAGACCCTTTCATTTATTTGACTGCCTTGGATGTGGGTTACTTCTAATTATGCCAGGACATGAGGTTTTCAGCAGCTTCTATTCACAGAATGTGTTTACTATGCACTTGCACAGTATTCTAAAGTTCTATTTTTTAGTAGTCAAATTTTGGCGCTGAGGTCAGGCTGTGTCTCCATTCAAACTACTGTCTGTACGCACGGCATATACAAGGCCATTACTCACTAGTGGTGTCAGGAGAGCATCACAGGCCAAAGTGGGGACACTTTCTATTTTTTAGCTATTTTTCTTTCCTTTTTGCAGTTCCAAAGCATCCTTATCAGAACATGGGCTGCTATACTGGCGGGCGGCCAAATTAGTAAAATAGAGAGCTTTCAGAAATTAAACAGCCAGAGCTTGAAATGCTATTAGTTTGCCATTTACACGTTCCCATTTCCTTGCACTATTCAAAGGAAAACCAGTGGCCATATTAGAATTAGGCAGAAAGTTCTGCATGGTGAATCAATATTCTTGCTGATTAAATGCAGGATTTGCCTTGCTATTGAACGGCAACTGTAGCATCTGAAATGTGTTCTAGTGAAGATAAAATTCAGTCTGGGGGGAGTCGCTTCATTACTTCTTGCTTAGTCATGACACTGTTTTCACCCAGGTTTACAATAGCCTTAGAAATGGTAATAGGTAAATGTGGGGACATGTGAACATGCATCATAATAATGGATGCTGATGCCAGCTGCACGCAGCTCAGGAAAAGAGCTGACAGCCAGTATATGCCGCCTTGTTCCATGTTGTCCAGCGTCTCAGTGTCTCCTCTCAGGCCAACCATTTATCTATTAAGGATAATAGCTTCTTCTTTTATTTTCAGTCTGTGCTCTCTGGGTTACAGAGTGAACTCTAATGAATTTATTGCTCTTCTTGCACTGGGGGTAAAGCCAGATGCTCTTCTTTCTCCTGCCCTGCTACCTGATCTCTCTGTCAGCCAAGCAGAAGTAGCTTTGATCTTTTTACCTTTCAAGACTATATAATCTTGTCATGTGATGTAGTGAAGGAGCCTTGCAGTGACATTGGATGAATTGTGTTTGCTGCAGCCAGTGGTATAACATATATATATCTCACAATAGCAGCTGCTAGCAAGAAAACAATCCTCTTGGTAAAGGTTGCACTGCACTAAGAGGGTCCTGGCAGAAGCATAAGGTGGCTAGCTCCTCATACAAGATAAGTGCTGGCCACTTAGACCAGATGTTGAGACATAATTCTGTTATCTGGGTGTAATGTTGGCAGCCAGTGGTCAGGATGCTTGCTTCTCCAGCAGCCCTTTATTTAGTGCTTTGGCTCAGAAGAGGGTCACATTATTCTTTGTGATATTTAGTAAGAAATGCTCATATGTTTCAAGGTGAAACTAGAGGTGAGTGTGAAATAGACTCTGTCGCTGGGAATGGTTTGCTTTTAAATTCCTTCTTCCTCCACGACGACTGCAGAGACTGATTAATCATGATGATTGTGGTGGATCAGTTCCTAGGAGCTGGTGAAAATACAGGTCTGGAAAAGGCAGGGCATTTCAGCTTCATCTTAAGTCTAGCTGATGGAAAGTAGTAATTTGAGGTTAGGATATAGCACTCCCTTCCCACCATCGAAGATTTCTTGTATCTGGGCCCGGATGAGAGCAATGTTCATTACTTTCTAACCAATTTGATGTAAAGTGGTCAGCCTAACATAGAAGAGCTCATTTATATTCTGCCAGTAATATAGGTCAATCTAAAGTAAAGCAATGAATGTTTCTCGATACAATAAACCAGTGCAGTATCTTCAATGGGAACAGCAGGGATTGTATGCACCATGTGTTGGAGTATCTTTCAGAATTTTGTTGGATGCTGTATCTGTTCTTTCAGTACATCGACAACAGCAGGCTTGAATTAAAAGAGAAATGTTTTCTTTTGTTTTAGGGACTCAAACAGGTGTTTCGAGCTGTTTTTCTCCTCTTTTTCAAAAAGTCCAAATTCTGCTTTCCTGTTAGGGCTCGTTCAGATGAGTGTAATATATGTCTGTGTGCTGTCCGAAATCAAAGGGAGTAGCACACGGACAGCACAAGAACCAAGGCAAGTCATGTGAACGTTTTTACGCAATGACCGATGGTCTGCGAGTAACAAAATCGCAGCATTCCCTACTTTGATCCCTATTTTAAGTCAATGGATGCGTAAAAAAATGGGTAACGTACTGATTGCCATATGTACAGCTCTGGCAAAAATTAAGAGACCATCACATCAAAACCCTGTCATGAAGATAGTGTGCAAAATTAGAAGTGTGGTCCCTTTAAGGGCTCCAATTGTTGTGGTGTCAGGACGTCCTGCTTGGACACACGCTCCCACACAAGCAGGACGTCCTGATACCACTGGGCAGCACGGTGGCACAGTGGTTAGCACAGCAGCCTTGCAGCGCTGGAGTCCTGAGTTCAAGCCCCACTAAGGACAACATCTGCAAAGAGTTTGTATGTTCTCTCCGTGTTTGCGTGGGTTTCCTCCGGGTACTCCGGTTTCCTCCCACATTCCAAAGACATACTGATAGGGAACCTAGATTGTGAGCCCCAATGGGGACAGCGATGAAAATGTGTGCAAACTGTAAAGCGCTGCGTAATATGTTAGCGCTATATAAAGATTATTATTATACCACAACAATTGGAGCCCTTAACCCCTTCATGACCTTGGGATATTTCGTTTTTCCATGTTCGTTTTTCGCTCCCCTCCTTCCCAGAGCCATAACTTTTTTATTTTTCCATCAATTTGGCCATGTGAGGGCTTATTTTTTGCGGGACGAGTTGTACTTTTGAACGACATCATTGGTTTTAGCATGTCGTGTACTAGAAAACGGGAAAAAAATTCCAAGTGCGGTGAAATTGCAAAAAAAGTGCAATCCCACACTTGTTTTTTGTTTGGCTTTTTTTGCTAGGTTCACTAAATGCTAAAACTGCCCTGCCATTATGATTCTCCAGGTCATTACGAGTTCATAGACACCTAACATGACTAGGTTATTTTTTATCTAAGTGGTGAAAAAAAATTCCAAACTTTGCTAAAAAAAAAAAAAAAATTGCGCCATTTTCCGATACTCGTAGCGTCTCCATTTTTCAAGATCTGGGGTCGCGTGAGGGCTTATTTTTTGCGTGCCGAGATGACGTTTTTAATGATAACATTTTGGTGCTGATACGTTTTTTTGATCGGCCGTTATTGCATTTTAATGCAATGTCACGGCGACCAAAAAAACGTAATTCTGGCGTTTCGCATTTTTTTTCTCGCTACGCCGTTTAGTGATCAGGTTAATGCTTTTTTTTAATTGATCGGGCGATTCTGAGCGCGGCGATACCAAATATGTGTAGATTTGATTTTTTTTTTTTATTCATTTATTTTGAAAGGGGGGTGATTTAAACTTTTATATTTTTTTTTTTTTATTTCTTTCACATTTTTTTTTAACTTTTTTTTTTTTTACTTTTGCCATGCTTCAGTAGCCTCCATGGTAGGCTAGAAGCTGGCACAACGCGATCGGCTCTGCTACATAGCAGCGATCATCAGATCGCTGCTATGTAGCAGAATTGCAGGTGTGCTGTGAGCGCCGACCACAAGGTGGCGCTCACAGCTGCCGAGGATCAGTAACCATAGAGGTCTCAAGGACCTCTATGGTTACCATTCTGAAGCATCGCCGACCCCCGATCATGTGACGGGGGTCGGCGATGACGTCATTTCCGGCCGCCCGGCCGGAAATGGTAGTTAAATGCCGCTGTCTGCGATTGACAGCGGCATTTAACTAGTTAATAGGTGCGGGCAGATCGCGATTCTGCCCGCGCCTATTACGGGCACATGTCAGCTGTTCAAAACAGCTGACATGTCCCGGCTTTGATGCGGGCTCACCGCGGAGCCCTGCATCAAAGCAGGGGATCTGACCTCGGACGTACTATCCCGTCCGAGGTCAGATAGGGGTTAAAGGGACCACACTTCTAATTTTGCACACTATCTAGAAGACGCAGTTTGAGAAAGACCCGAGGCAGGGTCGAAACGTTACTACTCCGTTTATACTCCCTGCTGTGCGTGTGTGTATATATATATATATATTCTCAACACATGTGAATAATAAATACATCACATTTTTGCAAAGATATACCATAAGAGTGCGGCTGATTTTTCTATATTGGACTTGTTGTTGGGTTTTCCCAAGTACAGCCAGCACCAACTTAAGGCTACGTTCACATTTGCGTTGTGCGCCGCTGCGTCGGCAATGCAAATAAAAACGCACCAAAACGCATGCAAAAAATGCTGCGTTTTGCGACGCATGCGTCCTTTTTTGCCGAAATTTGGACGCAAAAAAAATGCAACTTGTTGCGTTTTCTGCGCCCGACGTTTGCGGCAAAAAAAAACGCATGCGTCGCACAACGCAGTACAACGCATGTCCATGCGTCCCCCATGTTAAATATAGGGGCGCATGCGTCGCCGCAGCGTTTCCCGATGCTGCGTCGGGAAACGCTAATGTGAACGTAGCCTAAGATAGCTGAGTGCGCTCCTTTTTTCTTAAATATAAAACCCTGTCATGGGCAGCCCAATTTCCAGACCTGAACCCCATTGAAAACCTCTGGAATGTAATCAAGAGGATGATGGATAGTCACAAGCCATCAAACAAAGAACTGCTTAAAACGCGCGCAAAAACGCGCGCGTCGTTTTTTGACAAAATCGGACGCAAGAAAAATGCAACTTGTAGCGTTTTCTTGCGTCCGACGCTAGTGTCTAAAACGACGCACGTGTCGGAAAACGCGTGCAAAAAGACGCACGCGTCCCCTATGTTAAACATAGGGGCGCGTCGCCGCTGCGTCGCCGACGCAACAGCGACGCGACGCTAATGTGAACGTAGCCTTACATTTTTGCGCCAGGAGCAGTGTGAAAGACTGGTGGAAAGCATGCCAAGACACATGAAATCTGTGATTAAAAATCATGGCTATTCCACAAAATATTGATTTTTAAACTCTTCCTGAGTTAAAACATTAATATTGTAGTTTCTAAATGATTCTGAACTTGTTTTCTTTGCATTATTTGAAGTCTGAAAGCCCTGGTTATTTTTTTTTTAATTTTGACTTTCTCCTTTTCGGGAAAAAAATAAAAAATTTATTGCTTGAAAATTTGGAGACATGTTGTCAGAAGTTTATAGAATAAAAGAACAATTTACATTGTAATCAAAATATACCTATAAAAAGAAAAATCAGACAAACTGAACATTTTGCAGTGGTCTCTTAATTTTTGCCAGAGCTGTATGTCCTGTGTTTTTCACATATCCATTGCAGGTATTTAGATAGACAACCGTATTTGGCCTTTTAAAATGTATTAAACTGTTCAAGTAAAAACTAGATGCCTTACGCATGTACAATAGACAAACGGATTGCACACAGATGTAAGAAATAGACATACAATGCAATATGGAAACAAACAAATGGATCTAAAAACATCACATTTTTCAGGACAAAAAATGGGCCATTTTCTTTCTATACACTCTTTTAAACCAGGAGTTGTAAAGAGCGTTCATATTTTATTTCATTTGTACTGGCTGTGGTGGAACAGGCCATTAGCACAGATGAACAGGAGTCATCAGAAATAACGAAAACTATAAGGCCCCTCAGAAGTACAGCAGGCTCAATCTCACATACACATATTTATAACACTTGGTGGCTTTTGAGCTACCGTAAATTTCCTTATCCTAGCATTAGATCTGTAACAGCTGCTGCTGTAAAGACCCCAGAATATTTGTGTAATACAAGGATCGCCAAGTGATGTTGAGTAGAGGAGTTGTGATCCGATTATTAAAATTGCACAAATCGATTTAAATCCTGTGTTTGCTCAATTTAAATGAATGGGACTAAGATGCAATTCCAGGCATAGCCCATGAGTGGCACTATTTCTAGGAGGAAACCAGATTCTTATTTCTGATGATGATGATGATAATAATAATCATTTTATTTCTATAGTGCCAACATATTCTGCAGCACTTTACATTACAGAGGGGACTTGCGCAGAAATATCAGACATTGTAGAGTAACACAAAATTCATCATTTCAAACAACAGAACTGAGGGTGCTGCTCTCAAGAGCTTACAATCTATGAGAAAATAGAGGTGACACAAGAATTAAAAGTGTTTTATTGTGTATCGTTCAGTCATCATTACACTTTTTATTATAATCATATAGTGGCATGTAAAAGTTTAACCCCTTTCTGACCTCGGACGGGATAGTACGTCCGAGGTCAGATCTCCTGCTTTGATGCGGGCTCCGGCGGTGAGCCCGCATCAAAGCCGGGACATGTCAGCTGTTTTGAACAGCTGACATGTGCCCGCAATAGCGACGGGTGGAATCGCGATTGTGCCAGTTTCTAGCCTCCCATGGAGGCTATTGAAGCATGGCAAAAGTATAAAAAAAAATGTTTAAAAAAATATAAAAAAAATCTAAAAGTTTAAATCACCCCCCCCCCTTTCGCCCCATTCAAAATAAAGCAATAAAAAAATCAAACCTCCACATATTTGGTATCCTTGCGTTCAGAATCGCCCGATCTATCAATAAAAAAAAAGGATTAACCTGATCGCTAAACGGCGTAGCGAGAAAAAAATTAGAAACTCGCGAATTACTTTTTATGGTCGCCATGACATTTCATTAAAATGCAATAACAGGCGAATAAAAGAACGTTTCTGCATCAAAATGGTATCATTAAAAACGTCAACTCTGCACGCAAAAAATAAGCCCTCACCCAACCCCAGATCACGAAAAATGGAGACGCTATGGGTATTGGAAAATGGCACAATTTTTTTTTTCAGCAAAGTTTGGAATTTTTTTTCACCACTTACCGTATATACTCGAGTATAAGCCGAGATTTTCAGCCCAAATTTTTGGGCTGAAAGTGCCCCCCTCGGCTTATACTCGAGTCACGGTAGCGGTGGGGTCGGCGGGTGAGGGGGTGAGGGCGCTGAGGTATACTTACCTAGTCCCAGCGATCCTCGCGCTGTCCCTGCCGTCCCACGGGCTTCGGCGCTGCAGCTTCTTCCTCTCTTCAGCGGTCACGTGGGACCGCTCATTACAGAAATGAATAAGCGGCTCCACCTCCCATAGGGGTGGAGCCGCTTATTCATTTCTCTAATCGGCGGTGCCGGTGACCGCTGATAGAGAAAGAAGCTGCGGCACCGAAGACAGGAGGGGACAGCGCGAGGATCGCCAGGACTAGGTGAGTATAGCATATTCACCTGTCCTCGTTCCAGCCGCCGGGCGCCGATCCATCTTCCCGGCCGGCGCCTCCATCTTCCCGGCGTCTGCGCTCTCTGATTGTTCAGGCAGAGGGCGCGATGACTCATATAGTGTGCGCGGCGCCCTCTGCCTGATCAGTCAGAGCAGAGACGCCGGGAAGATGGAGGCGCCGGAACGAGACGCCGGGAGCTGCAATCAAGGGAGGTGAGTATGTGTTTTTTTTTTCTTTATTGCGGCAGCGGCAGCACAGATTTATGTGGAACATCTATGGGGCACAGTGAACGGTGCAGAGCACCGTATAAGGCACAGCTAGGGGGCACAATGAACGGTGCAGAGCACCGTATATGGCACAGCACAGCTATGGGGCACAGTGAACGGTGCAGAGCACCGTATATGGCACAGCACAGCTATGGGGCACAGTGAACGGTGCAGAGCACCGTATATGGCACAGCACAGCTATGGGGCACAGTGAACGGTGCAGAGCACCGTATATGGCACAGCACAGCTATGGGGCACAGTGAACGGTGCAGAGCACCGTATATGGCACAGCACAGCTATGGGGCACAGTGAACGGTGCAGAGCACCGTATATGGCACAGCACAGCTATGGGGCACAGTGAACGGTGCAGAGCACCGTATATGGCACAGCACAGCTATGGGGCACAGTGAACGGTGCAGAGCACCGTATATGGCACAGCACAGCTATGGGGCACAGTGAACGGTGCAGAGCACCGTATATGGCACAGCTATGGGGCACAGTGAACGGTGCAGAGCACCGTATATGGCACAGCACAGCTATGGGGCACAGTGAACGGTGCAGAGCACCGTATATGGCACAGCACAGCTATGGGGCACAGTGAACGGTGCAGAGCACCGTATATGGCACAGCTATGGGGCACAGTGAACGGTGCAGAGCACCGTATATGGCACAGCACAGCTATGGGGCACAGTGAACGGTGCAGAGCACCGTATATGGCACAGCACAGCTATGGTGCACAATGAACGGTGCAGAGCACCGTATATGGCACAGCACAGCTATGGGGTACAGTGAACGGTGCAGAGCACCGTATATGGCACAGCACAGCTATGGGGCACAGTGAACGGTGCAGAGCACCGTATATGGCACAGCACAGCTATGGGGCACAGTGAACGGTGCAGAGCACCGTATATGGCACAGCACAGCTATGTATGGGGCACAGTGAACGGTGCAGAGCACCGTATATGGCACAGCACAGCTATGGGGCACAGTGAACGGTGCAGAGCACCGTATATGGCACAGCTATGGTGCACAGTGAACGGTGCAGAGCACCGTATATGGCACAGCACAGCTATGGGGCACAGTGAACGGTGCAGAGCACCGTATATGGCACAGCTATGGGGCACAGTGAACGGTGCAGAGCACCGTATATGGCACAGCACAGCTATGCGGCACAGTGAACGGTGCAGAGCACCGTATATGGCACAGCTATGGGGCACAGTGAACGGTGCAGAGCACCGTATATGGCACAGCTAGGGGGCACAATGAACGGTGCAGAGCACTATATGGTTCACACCTATGGGGAAATATGAACGGTGCAGAGCACTATATGGCACAGCTATGGGGAAATAATGATCTATTTTTATTTTTGAAATTCACCGGTAAATGCTGCATTTCCACCCTAGGCTTATACTCGAGTCAATAAGTTTTCCCAGTTTTTTGTGGCAAAATTAGGGGGGTCGGCTTATACTCGGGTCGGCTTATACTCGAGTATATACGGTAGATAAAAAAGAACCTAGACATGTTTGGTGTCTATGAACTCCTAATGACCTGGAGAATCAAAATGGCAGGTCAATTTTGGCATTTAGTGAACCTAACAAAACCAAACAAAAAACAAGTGTGGGATTGCACTTTTTTTGCAATTTCACCGCACTTGGAGTTTTTTTCCGTTTTCTAGTGCATGACATGGTAAAGCCAATGATGTTGCTCAAAAGTAAAACTCGTTCCGCAAAAAATAAGCCCTCACATGGCCATATTGACTGAAAAATAAAAAAGTTATGGCTCTGGGAAGGAAGGGAGCGAAAAACGAACACGGAAAAACGGAAAATCCCAAGGTCATGAAGGGGTTAAACACCCCTGGTGAAAATTATCGTTATTGTGATCAGTTAAGCAAGTTGAAGATAAAATGATCTTTATAAAATCTAAAGTTAAGGATGACACATTTCCTTTGTATTTTAGGCAAACAAATATATATATTTTCTTCTTTTACATTTTAAAAATTACAAAAAAAGAAAATGGGCCCAAGGAAAGTTTGGGCACTCTGCATAGTTAGTACCTACTAGCACCCCCTTCTTAAAGTATCATAGCTTGTAAACACTTTTTGAAGCCAGACAAGAGTCTTTCAATTCTTGTTTGAGGGATTTTAAAGGGAATCTGTCACCCCATTTTTCGCCTATAAGCTAAGGCCACCGCTATCAGGAGCTTATCTACAGCATTCTGTAATGCTGTAGATAAGCCCCCCCCCCCCCCCA
The DNA here is from genome assembly GCF_032444005.1 of Ranitomeya imitator. Lineage (NCBI taxonomy): Eukaryota > Metazoa > Chordata > Amphibia > Anura > Dendrobatidae > Ranitomeya > Ranitomeya imitator. The sequence goes on from NC_091287.1 coordinate 283,626,838, forward strand.
TGTAACCTGAAAGATAAGAAAAACAGGTTATATTATACTCACCCAGGGGCGGTCCCGATGCGGTCCGGTCTGATGGGCGTCGCGGTCCTGGTCTAGCACCTCCCATCTTCATGCGATGACGTCCTCTTCTTTGCTTCCTGTTGCGGCTCCTGCGCAGGCATACTTTATCTGCCCTGTTGAGGGCAGCGCAAAGTACTGCACTGCGCAGGCGCCGGGCCTCTCTGACCTTTCCCAGCTCCTGCGCACTGCAGTACTTTGCTCTGCCCTCAACAGGGCAGATAAAGTATGCCTGCACAGGAGCCACAACAGGAAGCAAAGAAGAGGACATCATCACATGAAGATGGGAGGCCCCGGACCTAGACGCCCATCGGAACGGACTGCAGCGGGACCGCCCCTGGGTGAGTATAATCTAACTTGTTTTTCTTACCTTTCAGGTTACATCGGGGGCTTATCTACAGCATTACAGAATGCTGTAGATAAGCCCCTGATTGTGGTGGCCTTAACTTATAGCTGAAAAATGGGGTGACAGATTCCCTTTAATCCATTCTACCTGGGAAAATTCTTCTAGTTGTGTGAGATTCCTTTGCATGCACTGCTGTTTTGAGGTCTAGCCACAGATTTTCAATGATGTTCAGATCAGGGGAGTGTGAAGGCCATTGTAAAACTTTCAGCTTGCACCTTTTTGAGGTAGTCTGTTCTGGACTTTGACTTGTGTTTAGGATCATTATCCATTTGTAGAAGCCATCCTCTTTTCAGCGTCAGCTTTTTTTTATAGATGGTGCTATGTTTGCATCAAGAATTTGTTGAAATTTCATTGAATCCATTCTTTCCTCTACCCTTAAAATGTTCCCCATGCCATTGGCTGCAATACAACCCCAAAGCATGATTGATCCACCCCCATGCATCATGGTTGGCGAGATGTTCTTTTCCTGAAATTCTGTGCCCTATTTTGTCCACACATACCAAAGAGTTCTGTTTTAACCTAATCAGTCCACAAGACTTGTTTCCAAAATGTATTAGGCTTGTTTAGATGTTCTTTTGCATCCTTCTGACCCTGTATTTTATTGTGAAGTCGCAGGACAGTTTTATTCCATGAAGGCCAGATTTGTGCAGGTGTCTTTGAATTTGTGCAGGTGTCTTTGAACAGTAGAACAATGTACCACAACTCCAGAGTCCGCTAAATCTTTTTGAAGGTCTTTTGCAGTCAAGCGGAGGTTCTGATTTGCCCCTCTAGCAATCCTATGCGTAGCTCTCACTGAAATTTTGCTTGATCTTCCAGGCCTTATCTTGACATCCACTGTTCCTGTTAACTGCCATGTCTTATTTACCGTATATACTCGAGTATAATCCTGCTGAAAGTCCCCCTCTCGGCTTATACTCGAGTCATACCCAGGGGTCGGCACGGGAGGGGGAGCGGGGGCTGTCTAATTATACTCACCTGCTCCTGGCGTGGTCCCTGCAGGTCCCTGGCTTTCCGGCGCCCCAGCTTCTTCCTGTACTGAGTGGTCACATGATACCGCTCATTGCAGTAATGAATATGCTGCTCTACCTCCCATAGGAGTGGAGCCACATATTCATTACTGTAATGAGCGGTAACGGTGACCGCTCAGTACAGGAAGAAGCTGCCGGCGCCGGGAAGCCAGGGACCTGCAGGGACTGCGCCAGGAGCAGGTGAGTATACTGGGAGGAGAGTGCAGCACTGATAATTAGTTTTCCAGGTGATTCTAATTAAAGGAAAACTACTTAAAAATTATGTTCCACATTATTAAGCAGGCCACAGTTTTCAAGTAACATGGGAAAGAAAAAGGATCTCTCTGCTGCCGAAACGCATCAAATAGTGCAATACCTTGGTCAAGGGATGAAAACATTAGATATTTCCCGAAAACTTAAGCGTGACCATCGTACTGTTAAGAAATTTGTGGCGGAATCTGAGCACAGACGTGTTCGTGCTGATAAAGGCCTAATGAGGAAGGTTTCTGCCAGGCAAGTTCACCAGATTAAGAGAGCAGCTGCTAAAAAGCCATTACAAACCAGCAAACAAATATTTGAAGCTGCTGGTGCTTCTGGAGTCCCTCGAACCTCAAGGTGTAGGATCCTTCAGAGACTTGCTTTGGTTCATAAACCTACTATTCGGCCACCCCTAAACAGTGTTCACAAACAGAAATGGTTGCAGTGGGCCCAGACGTACAAGAATATAGAAGATGCTAAGCACAGCCTAAATAGAGGAGGTGCACAGTCATAGATGCCCAAACCTGAACGTATACAATATAAAGTGACTAGCACACTCCAGGGTGTTGTGATGCAAAAAAGTGGGGATTTATTACATACAGTAAATCACAAACGTTTCGGTCGATGGACTTTCATCAGTGTGTGACACTCCATTAGCGGTGGATACCGCATTTATCCCTAGTGTCCCGGCGTACTGACAGCTCTTTTAAGCCTCAGCGCCACCTATTATTCTGACTCACCGTCAGTTGATGCAAATCCGAGTATTCTATTGGTTTTGGGGCCATACAAGTATCCAGTATCGACCGAAACGTTTGTGATTTACTGTATGTAATAAATCCCCACTTTTTTGCATCACAACACCCTGGAGTGTGCTAGTCACTTTATATTGCAGACGTACAAGAAGACTAATTTTCAAACAGTCTTGTTTACTGATGAGGTTCCAGATGGATGGAGTAGTGGATGGTTGGTGGATAGCCACCATGTCCCAACAAGGCTGCGACGTCAGCAAGGAGGTGGAGGAGTCATGTTTTGGGCCGCATTCATGGGGAAACAGCTGGTAGGGCCCTTTAAGGTTCCTGAAAATGTGAAAATTACCTCTTCAAAGTATATAGAGTTTTTGACTGACAACTTCCATGGTTTAAAAAGCAGAAAGATGCCTTCAGGAGCAAAATCATCTTCATGCATGACAATGCACCATCTCATGCTGTAAAGAATACCTCTGAGTCGTTGGCTGCTATGGGCATAAAAGGATATAAACACATGGTGTGGCTAACATCTTCCCCTGACCTCAAACCTATAGAGAACCTTTGGAGTATCATCAAGCAAAAGATCTATGAGGGTGGGAGGCAGTTCACATCAAAACAGCAGCTCTTGGAGGCTATTCTGACTTCATGCAAAGAAATACAAGCAGAAACTCTCCAAAAACTCACAAGTTCAATGGATGCAAGAATTGTGAAGGTGATATCAAAGAAGGGGTCCTATGTTAACATGTAACTTGGCCTGTTAGGATGTTTTGGAGTAAAATAGCTTTGTTGTTCAGTGAATGCGACCTCCTAATGCTGCAAATTCAACAAATGAGCATTTTCAGTTCTTTAAAACATATCAAATGTTTAGAAATTCTACTGTGCCTAATAATTTGGAACAGTGCATTTTGAGTTTTTATTCATTTTGGAGATTATACTGTTATCATTGGGAGGTTTCTTCAATAAAATTCAATGTAAACTCTAACGGGTTATGACTTTTATTAATCTAATCCTTTCCTGGTTCACATGACTATTTTATCTTCATTTGTAATGGAAAAATTGTTCCATTGGATTTTCATTTCTAGCAAACGTATACAGTTAAAAACTTACTGGCAAAATAGGCAAGTGAAAGTTCCCTAATAAAGTAATCCCAAAGCGCTTATCTTTTTTTAAAACAAACATTTTTTACATATATTGAGGAAATGATTTTGCACTTTTTTTGCACTGTATTAGAGGTACTTCTGTGATTGCGTGCAGCCTTCGTTATGGCCTGCACTGTGTTCCTGTTCTCCACAGATCTGTCCATCAGTCTCCTCCAATTGAAAAACCATTGCAGGGGAAAGCATCACATTCACAGTACTTTTACTGTAACTTGGAGGAGTCAACTGGACAGGTCTGGTCACAGTCAAGGCCAGATTGTGAAAGGGAGCACTGCACAGCCTGTAAAGAAGGCTGCATTAGTTGCCCAAGCCATGGGCAGCATGAGTCAGAGCCCCGTTGTACGATTGCAGCCAGGTATATTTTTCACTGAGGGGTCCGTCAGTTGGCCATGTAACACTGACGAAGAGTGCATCACAATGTTCAGACTTGCCAGTGGCTCTCCTGATCCAAACATTGTGATGCGATCGTCGTCCATGTGATACAGCCATCTGACTGAGCTCTGACATGCCAAAACATAGTTTAAAGATCCAGCCGTCTTCTCGCCGTAAAGGTGATTGACAGGTCTTTCCCTATGTACACACACTGGAGAGGCAGGCTGGTCAATCACCTGGAACAATACTGAGAAAAGTCAGCTGAGAGCGGTGCTGGACTTGTCTCGCCTTTATCTATGGTCTCCACCCCAATTTTCTTACAATTTGTTTTCTCTGAAATGCCATAGTGTAGCAGGAAAATATACCTGGTTGCAATCGCACAGCCAGTCTCTCATTCATACTGCCATGTCTTGTGCACCATGAATCAAGTGACAGGTTCCTTTTAACAAGCATGCTGCACTTCACAGGGGTGGCGACCCTGTAATACTTATATATTAGTAGATGCCATAAAATCATGTCCCCATTAGATTTGTTAAAATAAAGTGTCTATCACTTTTAAGTGTTCCTATAAATCTGTGGAAACATTCACCATCTACTAAGGAATATCCATACAAAAGAAAGACACATTTTTATCTGAGATGTAACATTTACTAAGGAATACTAAGAAAACCTCCTGCAGTTTTTTCAGTTTGTCAGCATCTTGAATGGGGACATCCTCTCTTATTTTCGTGGTGCTCCCGCTGTCACTGTGATACTAACCTGACTCCACTTTGGAATCACTTCTTATTAGCAAGGTACCTGCACACTAAGCGGATCACAGTGTGTCCTTCTGCTGTAATCTATGGAGACCCCTGGCAATAAGGCCATGTTCACAAGTGGCAAAATGCTGGGATATAAAGCGCAGAAAATAGATGCATTTTTCCTGCTTTTTTTTTTTTTTTTTCAATTTTTCTAAGCGGATTACATGTATGATTGTCTTCAGTGCATGTTAAGAAAGTGAATTTTATTGTTCAAAACATCTGGAAAAACTTAACACAAATATCATGCTGCATTTTTCTTCTGCTGATTCTCATTACTTTCAATGGGTAACAAACACTGCAAAAACACTGAAAAAATTGAAATGTTGCAGATTTTCAGTATGTTGCAGTGATCAAATTCAGTCAAGAAAAAAGAATTGTGTGTATGAGATTTTTGATATATCATTGCTTTTGTTGGTACTGTAAACATAACTTCTCTACCACCCGGAAAGAAAAATGGCTGCAAAAATTCCACATGTGAACATACCCTAGGTCTTCAGTTCTACTGCGGCGGCACAACAAGGCAAATCAAGCACTACACAGTGCCCGGAGAATGAAGCACTACACAGTGCCCGGCGAATCAAGCACTACACAGTGCCCAGAGAATGAAGCACTACACAGTGCCCGGAGAATGAAGCACTACACAGTGCCCGGAGAATGAAGCACTACACAGTGCCCGATGAATCAAGCACTACACAGTGCCCAGAGAATGAAGCACTACACAGTGCCCGGAGAATGAAGCACTACACAGTGCCCGGAGAATGAAGCACTACACAGTGCCCGATGAATCAAGCACTACACAGTGCCCGGAGAATGAAGCACTACACAGTGCCCGATGAATCAAGCACTACACAGTGCCCAGAGAATGAAGCACTACACAGTGCCCAGAGAATGAAGCACTACACAGTGCCCGGAGAATGAAGCACTACACAGTGCCCGGAGAATGAAGCACTACACAGTGCCCGATGAATCAAGCACTACACAGTGCCCAAGGGAATCAAGCACTAGACAGTGCCCAGGCGAATCAAGCACTACATAGTGCCCGGGCGAATCAAGCACTACACAGTGCCCGGGCGAATCAAACACTACACAGTGCCCACTGAAATCAATGAATTGTCTGTGAGATGTAAAAAAAAGGACAGAACCCTCAGACCAAGGAATGGCTTTTGTAACTACTCCCCCCTCTGGCAAAGTGACAAGTGTATAAACTGTATAATTACAATTCTTAATAAATACAAGGCAGCCATCGTAGTAGATACAACATCACATTAAAATGTGCGTGATCCTAACAATATTTCCATCTTTCTTTTACAAGCAAGCAGCGGGAACCATGTGTTAAACTATAAGCAATATCAGCATGCCAGCAAGCCATACATGGAACAGTATTTCAACCACTCTTCAGACTAATGCTACCTACTGCTTTTACATTTTATATATTTTTTGTGCCAGGTGAATGAAATATGCATTTATTTTTAATACATTCTCTCCCAGACATAAGCCGCCCACACTGAACCATCAGCACCTTTAACGCCACCCTGCGGAGATCATAGCCCTCTTAGATTCTGTATTACATCACTGTGCTACAAGCTACACGGTAGCTGAACGTCTCCATACAATATTAAATCCCTCTGAGTTTTGTCACTCCTCAAGCTGTAAGTGTCAGCTGTACCTATTATAAAAGATGTGCGATGCGTAATAACAGAGACATGGAGTGCGGCCATGCTATATGGATTCTGGTTCTGTAAGGGTAGGAGTCGAGGTCTAGGTGAAAAAGGACATTCATCATTGAGAAAATACCGTAGTTACTACATGTAAAAACGTGACTGTTGTGAAAAATATATCCGCCTTGTGCTAAATTCACAAAGTAGCTCATCAACATATGTAAATTTCATACCAGTCCCCATTGTTTAAGGTGTTTTTTCCATGATAGCTAAGTGTCTTGCTTGGGAACCGCCAACAGTCCCATAGACGTCGGACATAGTGGCAGGCGGCATGCGCGACCATGCTACTCCATTCAATCTGAGTGCAGTAGGAGTAATGGGGAATCAGGGCCCCCATTATAGTGATCTGTGGGTGTCTCAGTGTTGGGCCCCCAGTCATAAGACATTTTCACTTAAATTGTGCATAGGTGTAGTATGGTTTGCCAGCACCTGTGTCAAGGCAAGTGTTTTACTCCCCCGAACCTATAGACTATTAGCACTCCAAATCCACTCCATCAGTCCAGTATTGAACCCCTTATCCCTCAAGCACATGTATTGCATTTTAAGAGAAGACTGGTGCAATTTTAGTTTCCCCATTGCCCCCTTTCTTGCTGAACTCTGACATAACTTTTTGTAATATAAAAAAATATATATTGTAAGTTTTTTGTGAACTTTTTATTACATTCTTTGTGTTTTATTTATATAACATTAATCCAGCACTAAATCTATAAGTGTTAAAGCATAAAACTTATGATAAAGTTACTTTTTTTTTCTGCCTATGCAGAGCGCAGCAGTCAATGACAAACTCATTAATAGCTGCTTTACTTATTCAGTTTCTTGGCAGATGGGCGGGCACTCACTACACTTGTGTGCCGCCAAGAGAATAAGTGCATTAGGGGCAGCTGGTGAAGGGAGTGACATTTTGACCCTCATTGAATGTTGCACCTAAACCAACTTCGCCTGTGTCCTTCTTATGCTATGCCACTGGATTGGTGACAAATGTCTATTATGGGACAACTCCTTTAGAGTCAAGACAGAGTGCAGCTGTAATGTGGTATATGCATCAAATAAATATTCAGGCTATGTGACAGGTATACTGTATGTGAACACATATGGACGTTACAGCAAAATGCACTTAGTATACTTATTTGTCCCATCTACTATATAATTGTCCAAGGGTCACTTCCGTCTTTCTGTCTGTCCTTCTGTCTGTCTGTCACAGATATTCATTGGTCGCGGCCTGTGTCTGTCATGGAAATCCAAGTCGCTGATTGGTCGTTGCAAAACGACCACGGCCTTTGCCACGACCAATCAGCGACGGGCACAGTCCGCTGGCAAAATGGCCGCTCCTTCCTCCCCGCAGTCAGTGCCCGCTCCATACTCCCCTCCAGTCAGCCCTCACACAGGGTTAATGCCAGCGTTAATGGACCGCGGTGTATCGCACTCCATTAACGCAGCTTTTAACCCTGTGTGACCAACTTTTTACTATTGATGCTGCTTATGCAGCATCAATAGTAAAAAGATCTAACGTTACAAATAATAATGATAAAAAAAAAAGAAGTTATTCTCACCCTCCGACGTCGCGCCCTGTCCTCGGCAGTGCAAGCGGCAGGTTCCGGTGCCAAGGATGCAATTCGAGAAGGACCTGCCGTGACGTCAGTCAGGTGACCGCAACGTCATCACAGGTCCTGCGCTCATACCAACCCTGGGACCGGAAGCTGCCGCGTGCACCGCACACAGGCGCCAGAACTACAATGGGCCTTCGGAAGGTGAGTATATGTTTATTTTTTATTTTTAGTCTTTTTTAACCTGTTACATACGTGGCTGGGCAATATACTACGTGGCTAGGCAATATACTACGTGACTGGGCAGTATACTGCGTGTCTGTGCTGTACACTACGTGGCTCTGTGCTGTATACTACGTCGCTGTGCAATATACTACGTGGCTGGGCAATATACTGCATGGCTGGGCAATATACTACGTGACTGGGCAATATACTACGTGACTGGGCAATATACTACGTGCTTGGGCAATATACTACATGACTGAGCAATATACTACGTGGCTGGGCAATATACTACGTGCCTGGGCAATATACTACGTGACTGGGCAATATACTACGTGGCTGGGCAATATACTACGTGCCTGGGCAATATACTACATGACTGGGCAATATACTACGTCACTGAGCAATATACTACGTGACTGGGCAATATACTACGTGACTGGGCAATATACTACATGACTGGGTAATATACTACGTGACTGGGCAATATACTATGTGGCTAGGCAATATACTACATGACTGGGCAATATACTACGTCACTGGGCAATATACTACGTGACTGGGCAATATGCTACGTGACTGGGCAATATACTACGTCACTGAGCAATATACTACGTGACTGGGCAATATACTACATGACTGGGTAATATACTACGTGACTGGGCAATATACTACGTGGCTGGGCAATATACTATGTGGCTAGGCAATATACTACGTCACTGGGCAATATACTACGTAGCTGGGCAATATACTACGTGGTTGGGCAATATACTACACTAGATGGCAGCCCGATTCTAAAGAATCGGGAGTCTAGAATCCATATATACTTGAAATTCGGCAGGAGCTTGAAGAGCAACGCCACTGGGCCCGCCTCCACGCAGTAGAAACTTGCTGTGAGGTAAAAATTCAAAAATCACACCAAAATGGCGGGCGGAGTGTGTCACAGTACGGCACGTTTCTGAATGGTCGCTCGCAGCAGGCGGCAACCAATCAGACACTGGACACTGTTGACGTCACTTATCTCCGGACATTAGCTCCGGACATTAGCTCCGGACATTAGCTCCGGACGGAAGTTGGCACAAATTGCAGGAAGTAGTATTCTAGGCAATTATATATAAGATGGACATGCATATTCTAGAATACCCAATGCGTTAGAATCGGACCACCATCTAGTCTACTATATAATTGTCTAAGGGTCACTTCCGTCTGTCTGTCTGTCACGGATATTCATTGGTCGTAGCCTCTGTCTGTCATGGAAATCCAAGTTGCTGATTGGTCGTGGATGTTTTGCCACGACCAATCAGCTACGGGCACAGTCCGGAAGAAAATAGCCGCTCCTTACTCCCCGCAGTCACTGCCCGGCGCCCGCATACTCCCCTCCGGTCACTGCTCACACAGGGTTAATGCCGGCGGTAACAGACCTCGTTATGCCACGGATAACGCACTCCGTTACCGCCGCTATTAACCCTGTGTGTTCCCAACCTTTTACTATTGATGCTGCCTATGCGGCATCAATAGTAAAAAAATGTAATGTTAAAAATAATAAAAAAACAAAAAAAAAGCTATACTCACCCTCCGTAGTCCGCCGAGCCACTCGCGCCTGCCGCCATCTTCCGTTCCCAGTGATGCATTGCGAAATTACCCAGAAGACTTAGCGGTTTCGCGGGTAATTTCACAATGCATCCTGGGAAAGGAAGATGGCGGCAGGCGCGAGCGGCTCGGCGGAGCTTTGTTGGATCCCAGGGGTGAGTATATAACTATTTTTTATTTTAATTATTTTTTTAACAGGGATATGGTGCCCACACTGCTGTATACTATGTGGGCTGTGTTAGGTACCTCGTGTGTTAATGGGCAATATACTACGTGACTGGGCAATATACTATGTAGCTGGGCAATATACTTTGTAGCTGTGCAATATACTATGTAGCTGTGCAATATACTATGTAGCTGTGCAATATACTATGTGGCTGTGCAATATACTATGTAGCTGTGCAATATACTATGTGGCTGTGCAATATACTATGTGGCTGTGCAATATACTATGTAGCTGTGCAATATACTATGTAGCTGTGCAATATACTATGTAGCTGTGCAATATACTATGTAGCTGTGCAATATACTATGTGGCTGTGCAATATACTATGTGGCTGTGCAATATACTATGTAGCTGTGCAATATACTATGTAGCTGTGCAATATACTATGTAGCTGTGCAATATACTATGTAGCTGTGCAATATACTATGTGGCTGTGCAATATACTACGTGGCTGGGCAATATACTACGTGGCTGGGCAATATACTACGTGGCTGGGCAATATACTATGTGGCTGGGCAATATACTATGTGGGCTGTGCAATATACTACGTGGACATGCATATTCTAGAATACCCAATGCGTTAGAATCGGGCCACCATCTAGTAATTAATAAGTAGTCAATTTAATTGGATTTTTTTTTTTTATTGTAACGATCAGCTCATCACTACAATATAGCTTATGAAGCCCTCAGTTCTCATCAGTAATGACCTGGTCCACCCATACATTACAGCCATATGTTTTTATTGAATGGATGTTAGTTGTAATGTAAGGATGGATCCTCTATTCATACATAGTGGCTCACCACTGAGACATTAAAAAAAAATCCTTGTCACTGGCAGCATCTGTTTGTCTCCTCCATTTACGATCTTATTAATATTCATGTAGATCAGGAAATAGGCAAGGATTCATCACTGCGCGAGAGAGGGGCAACATGGGAACTTCTCCATAGAAGAATCACTAAGTACAAAATGAAATATACTAAAATTTGAGAGTCCTCAGTGGTTGATACCTTTTCAGTAGAGATGAGCTGGATGTTTGGGTCCAGCGGGTTTGGCCGAACAGTTATAAAATGTTTGGGTACCAGAACAGTACCCGGACCCTTTCGCTTGATTGGGGGGCCTGAACATCCAGTGTTTGCTGCGCTGTCATGTGCATGACAGTTCGACAAAAACCGCTTCTGATCGGCGGCGAAATCATCCCCGCCGGTCAGAGAGCCGCAGTTCCTATGCTGTCAAAAGACAGCGTGAGCGCTCAGCTGTGATCGGAGTTATAATGTTTACCTCCGGTCACTGGTGTCAGCGAATGGGACTACTGCCCTCGTTCTCCTGTAATAAAACTATAATACAAAAAACAACAGTATCCCTCACCTCTCTCGTAATCCATGTCTGGGGGAGAAAGTTTTCAACCTGGATGATGCCAAAATGCGACCATCCGGGCTGAGAGCGACTGGTGACTGAACTGCGAGCGCAGCCTCAGTGACTGGAGGTGACGTCATTGAGGTCTTTCCTGGACCACTAAGATTGTACCACCTGGAGCTTGTGTCCAAGTCATAGTATCAATAACAGTGTGTACTCTGATGAAGATCCTTGCTATCCGAAACATCAATTGTCCTGTGACACTGTGAATTAAATTCTTTCACCTATCACCTGAGTGCCAAGTTTTCTATGTTACAACAGTGAGCGGGGACGCCTATCTTGCATATTTATCTAGGGTGCCAATGTCCTTGGTCAGGTAGGGTCATCTGCTGGGTTTATTTCTTAGGGTATCGTCACACTATACGATTTACCTACGATCACGACCAGCGATACGACCTGGCCGTGATCGTTGGTAAGTCGTAGTGTGGTCGCTGGAGAGCTGTCACACAGACAGCTCTCCAGCGACCAACGATGCCGAGGTCCCCGGGTAACCAGGGTAAACATCGGGTTACTAAGCGCAGGACCGCGCTTAGTAACCCGATGTTTACCCTGGTTACCAGCGTAAAAAAAACCAAACAGTACATACTTACATTCCGGTGTCTGTCCCTTGCCGTCTGCTTCCCGCACTCACTGACTGCCGGCCGTAAAGTGAAAGCACAGCACAGCGGTGACGTCACCGCTGTGCTCTGCTTTCACTTTACGGCTGGCAGTCAGTGAGTGCGGGAAGCAGACGGCAAGGGACCTGACGGACACCGGAATGTAAGTATGTACTGTTTTGTTTTTTTTTTTACATTTACGCTGGTAACAAGGGTAAACATCGGGTTACTAAGCGCGGCCCTGCGCTTAGTAACCCGATGTTTACCCTGGTTACAAGCGAACGCATCGCTGGATCGGTGTCACACACACCGATCTAGCGATGACTGCGAAATCCAGCGACGAAAGAAAGTTCCAAACGATCTGCTACGACGTACGATTCTCAGCAGGATCCCTGATCGCTGCTGCGTGTCAGACACAGCGATATCGTATGGATATCGCTGGAACGTCACGAATCGTACCGTCGTAGCGATTGAAATGGCACTGTGTGACGGTACCCTTAGGCTGCCGTCACACTAGCAGTATTTGGTCAGTATTTTACATCAGTATTTGTAAGCCAAAACTAGGAGTGGGTGATAAATGCAGAAGTGGTGCATATTGTTCTATTATACTTTTCCTCTATTTGTTCCACTCCTGGTTTTGGCTTACAAATACTGATGTAAAATACTGACCAAATACTGCTAGTGTGATGGCATCCTTAGGGTGAGGGAGCAGCAGTTGTCACGTTGCCTTGTTTCCTTAATTTTACGTGGTGCTAGAGACCTGTATCAACCATTCTGGCCTACGATCACGATACCAGTCTGGGAACTTTGCAGTGTTTTTCTTTTTATTCATTATTAATAAAGTATATCTTTTATATAGACATTCTTTAGGCCTGTTTGTGCACACACACAGTCATTTCCACAAATACACAGCGCCACGATTGTTAGTCGGTGAACAGTTGGCGACAGAATTAAGATTTGTCATTATTCGTTGTTAAATTTTCACAAGAAAAAACATCAAAGATGTATAAAAATCCATGACACTGAACAGACCAAGGAGAAATGCAAAGTGTTCTTAACCTGCAGAAATGTGAGCAGGTTACAAAAGATTGTCAGCATACAGAAGAAATGTATAGATGTATTTACATTGAGTGTGTAACTGCGTGCAAAACAGCTCTCCGACGATAAGAAATGCCGCTAATATTTACATAGGGCAAGACCACCTAAGGTAATGTTTATACAAAGCTGCCAGCAAGGAATTAATATTATGGACACTATGTTATGTTTATACAGAGATAAGTTTAAAGCTTTTCATACAGCTTGTACTGCTTATTCATTCTGTTTTATAGCTGGCGGGTCTTATCCCTGCGCTGATTGTAATTCACATATTACTGTGTACAAAATAAGAAAAATACTGGAGAAGTAGCTCATGACAAAGGAGGGCCAGGGTGCCATCGCCTTTGCATCCAGCTCTTGGTCAAGTGGTGCAATGCAGAGATCTTGGGTCAAGGTTTATACTGTATAAAAGGCAAGAAAATCAAGAATTAGTTAACAGTTGTGTATTGTATATGTGGGACACAGGCATACGGGTAACAAAATGTGGCCACGGGTGCAGCTTGTATTCCTGTTCCTTATTATTTAGTTGTAATTATTAAACTTTTACCAGTCTGGTCTTAAATGGGTAGGCTAGAAAGAAAGGGAAGGAATGATGCTTGATTAACGTCGCTAATGTTACTGAGGTTTGTCCACGTTTCTTTGTTTATTCCCTGGTGTTTTCCACCTGACTTGACAGGTGCTAAGCAAACTCCAAGCCAGTGAAACGTGCCCGGCTTACTGGCCACATGATGGATAAAATTAGCAGGAAAAATACAGTATTGCGCTAGAAATCACTGAATCACTACAATGCATCCGAGCAGGCAGCCACTTCTCTCACTCAGCTTGTTGCCTATAAACTAGAATTGTATTTTTTTCCGGGTTTTACTCTCGGCCTATCGAGTCTACATAGTTAATCCTTGCATATTGCAATATTTCAACAATAGGGGCTATTTTTTTTTTCTTAAATGCATTTATTTTTGTTTAAAAATATTTTTTTCATTTGGGCTTAATTATAAATGTTGCACAGTTTGCCTTTTATAGCCTCTGTATTAGGTCGGGATCACACATGCGAGAAACACGTCCGTGTCTCGCATGTGAAATCCAAGCTCTGGCGTCGGCACTCCAGAGCGGAGCGTGCGGCCGCATAGCAACACATGAAGCCGCACGCTCCGCACCCAAGTGCCGGCGCCAGAGCTTGGATTTCACATGCGAGACACGGACGTGTTTCTCGCATGTGTGATCCCGGCCTTAGGCTGGGGTCACATGGCTGTTGATTCTCTGTCAGAGTTTCACCTTAGTGGGACCTAATTCATGAGCGAATTGCTGGACAGGGTCTCTGTGTCCTAGGTAATCGGACTGCACTATGATGACATCCAAGTGCAGTCCGATGTTTCGCGCACACCCATAGATTTGTATGGGTGCACATGATCCGACTGGAGGCACTCACGGCACACTGCGATTGTTTTCTCATGACAAAAAATGGTGCACTTCCCTATAGTATAGCATTGATCTGAGGGCTATGTGATAAAACATCACAAAGCACTCGGCCTTGTTATATGGTTGTGTGAGCGAGCCCTTACACTCTATATACCTGGCTGCAGGATGAGTTAACTGAGAATCCATCAGTGAGCTTTGACTAGGAGCATTTAGCTTGTTTTATCTTTATTTTTATGAGTTCCTCTTTGCCGATTTACAGATCTAGCCAATTTTATAGTTTACACATCACTGGGATATCATAGCAAAAAAAGTGTAATTCGACTCCAAACCTGGCATCAGTCAGTGGCATGTGCATTGCTAGCTTATCTTAATCCTCTGAAGTGAGATAACCTACTGTATCAAGTCATCAAGAAGGTGCAGTATTTGTCACGCTTAGGTTGGCTACTTCTGTATGTCCACCAAGTTCAGCTCAGTTTTCATGTGGTCATAAATCAACTGCTAGAGAAATGATAATGAAGGAACATAAATTCTCCTGTGAAATCAAAGCTCACTGCCGGACCCTCAGTGAATCAATCATTCAGCAGGTAGCAAAAGACAGTGCAACACCGAGGCTGTAGAGTGGGGCTGCGTCATAATAATCATTGTTATTGGGGCACAGTTGTTGTTAGAGATGAGCGAGCCCGAACTTAGTTACCGATGCTAAACGCTGAATACAGACATTTGTCCTTTGCAGAGAGACATAAAGAAATAATTTTTGGGGTCCCCATTGTTTTGAATGAGGTTCTTGTTCAAGTTTGGGAACAGTTCTGGTACCTGTACGGAACTTTTAAATAAATTTTGGGTCAGGTACCGAACTTCCACGGGTCTGCTTATCCCTGTATTTGATACAATTCAAGCATGATAAGATGGACCCTATTATATCTAGTGAAGTAATGATGACGCTCCAAAAGCTATAATCATATCAGGTTTTACCCATGGATTAGCTCTGTCAGGGCTTATGTCTGAAGCTCTGAAACGTGGGATTCGGATGTATCTGCTGGTAGGGCCATTGACTTTAATGATGCAGACTCACCCTAACCCAGCGGCTAGAAATATTGTATTGATGGAAATGTTTATCAGATCTCGTGAACCTTTATAGACCATCTGAATGGCATTTTCTAGCTGTCAAGTGTGAGGCGTACCCCCTGACTCTAAGTGAGGACATGAATGAACTTGTAGATCAGCTCAAGATGAATAACGCAACGTTTTTTCATTGTTAATATAATAGGGGTTTATCTTGAAAAAGTCTTCACAACCAGAATGATACAATTTACTGGCTTGAATATATTACCATGTGTACTTCCTCTAATGCTTTATAGAAAAACTAAAACTCCTCCATGTATGCAAAGGAACTTTTCCACTTTGCTATGGTGATTACTAGGTCTCCCTTTTCCTAGTAATGATAAAAAGTCGCTGTTAGATGAACACTCACTACCAGCAAGTCCTCCCAACCCCATCTGGTTCATGAGTAATAAGCTACTGCCAGAAACCTTGGCTGGTCTGGCCAGCATTCTTCTAATATGTGTGCTCACCTGAACTGTGTGATGTATTAGATGGCCTTCTTTGTGGTACAGACCCTTGATTTCTCTTCATTTATGTTACCTTTGCTTTTGCTTATTGTTCAAAATGGTTGACCTGGGCAATTTTTCATTTTTACAGCTAAACGCATGTTTGAATTTTGTGTTTATTGTTTGTAGAAACAAGTGTTGAATTATTTTATATTATGATTGATATATTCCATATATTATTTTTTATTATTTCCCAGCCTCAATCTTGGCTTCAGTAAGCTGTGCAGGGCCAAAATGTAAAGTCAGTTTGCAAATGTAACTTCGTGAATATAGAGACCGGTTGCCATGGAGAACAAGAATTAACAACATTGCTGCCTGCCATTTGCACCGTTTACCTTCTTCCAAGTCAGTTACGGTACTTACTTTACCAAGTAAAGAAATCAGCGCCAAGTAATCAA
This sequence comes from Ranitomeya imitator, assembly GCF_032444005.1. Classification (NCBI taxonomy): domain Eukaryota; kingdom Metazoa; phylum Chordata; class Amphibia; order Anura; family Dendrobatidae; genus Ranitomeya; species Ranitomeya imitator. Next base: position 283,643,467 of record NC_091287.1, read on the forward strand.
ATGAGAGCTCGCCTCTGCAAGAGAGCTGTATGCAATCATTGCTTGTCATGATATAGTAGACACTATTGAATAATGGATGTGAGCATTGCTTACTCAACCTGGTTAGTATTGTAAAAGTTGTTTGCCATGTGCGATAAGTCACTTTTTTCCTCTTTCCTACCACTACTCTTCTTAAATTGTAAAATGTTCTTATATAGCAACAAGAGGAGTGAAATTGCCCCTTTTTAAGTGTTTTAAAGGGAACCTGTCACCCCGTTTTTTTCAGATTGAGATATAAATACTGTTAAATATGTGGCACCCCTAGGGGTATTTGCCACAAAAATAGTTACTGACAGTAAATACAAATACTAAAATAGCAAGACTGCACTACCACCTCCGGCCAGAAGGGGGAGCTCCAGAGACTCCCTTTGATCCATTCTGGTCTGAGAGAAGAAATGGCAGTTGGGCCAAGGAGCTGAAAGTGAGAGGTCATACAGTTGAATCTCTAACAGCCCTGTGACTGTTACCAGGCCTAAATCACCGGCCTGAGGAGAAGAGGGATAGAGAAAAAGGACATTGTGAGAACCGGGTAGCATTAATCACTACCCAGAACAGGCGCAAAGATGGATACCGGATCCGTGGCTGTATTCATTATATATAATACAGCAACCGGAAAAACGTGAGGTGATATCAGCTTCACTAGGGCCGGACGCAGCAACAGACACAGAGTTCAGCGGTACTCCCAGAGGGGTAAACCGATAAAAGGACTCGGGTTGCCCGTCGAACCAGGACCCGGAGGGGACAGATTGGGCCAGCAGCCAGTTCACATACAGCAGCAGGGCCACACAGAAATTGCGCACAATAAGAGGCGAACACCCCGACAGGGTCAAAGTAACTCAGAGTTCCCATACAGACTCCGGTGACAGGACTGGTTGTAAATCCTTTTATGTTAAAGTAAACTGGTTAAACGTTTCAGTGCCTCAGTCTTTCATTTGGACAATAGCCATCTATCCAGGATCGGGATCGTCACCGCTGGGAGAACCTGCTGCTGATCAATTAAGTGCCTGTCCCCTCACGATACCCCTTACACTGTGCATTGCCTGAGGCCACAGCACCGGGTCAAGCCACCCGTGACATCCCCCTCAAGAGACAGACTCCATTGGTCCGGTGCTGGGTATCCCGGTCTCCTGGGCGTCACAAATAGGGCCTGCGCTGTGCGTTACTATAGTGTATGTAGTGTACCCTGATTCCCCACCTATGCTGAGAAATACATTACCAAAGTCGCCGTTTTCGCCTGTCAATCAGGCAGGTCAGGTCAGGTGGGCGTGGTGACATCGCTCTTTTCTTCCCCAGCTTTCCGTTGGTGGCGTAGTGGTGTGTGCATGTCGCAGTGATGAATCCACTGTGCGCATGTGAAGAAGCAGCGCGCGATCTGCGCTGTTACCCCCTGTCATCGGTGGGGGCGGCCATCTTCCTGGGGCCGCGCATGCGCAGATGGAGTGCTCTGCTGCACGGGGCTTCAGGAAAATGGCCGCGGGATGCAGCGCGTGCGCAGAAGAGATCGCGGCGGCCATTTTCCCAAAGCCGAGTTTGCATCTCGGCTTTGGGAAAATGGTCGCCGCGATCTCTTCTGCGCACGCGCGGCATCCCGCGGCCATTTTCCTGAAGCCCCGTGCAGCAGAGCACTCCATCTGCGCATGCGCGGCCCCAGGAAGATGGCCGCCCCCACCGATGACAGGGGGTAACAGCGCAGATCGCGCACTGCTTCTTCACGTGCGCGCAGTGGATTCGTCACTGCGACATGCGCACACCACTACGCCACCAACGGAAAGCTGGGGAAGAAAAGAGCGATGTCACCACGCCCACCTGACCTGACCTGCCTGATTGACAGGCGAAAACGGCGACTTTGGTAATGTATTTCTCAGCATAGGTGGGGAATCAGGGTACACTACATACACTATAGTAACGCACAGCGCAGGCCCTATTTGTGACGCCCAGGAGACCGGGATACCCAGCACCGGACCAATGGAGTCTGTCTCTTGAGGGGGATGTCACGGGTGGCTTGACCCGGTGCTGTGGCCTCAGGCAATGCACAGTGTAAGGGGTATCGTGAGGGGACAGGCACTTAATTGATCAGCAGCAGGTTCTCCCAGCGGTGACGATCCCGATCCTGGATAGATGGCTATTGTCCAAATGAAAGACTGAGGCACTGAAACGTTTAACCAGTTTACTTTAACATAAAAGGATTTACAACCAGTCCTGTCACCGGAGTCTGTATGGGAACTCTGAGTTACTTTGACCCTGTCGGGGTGTTCGCCTCTTATTGTGCGCAATTTCTGTGTGGCCCTGCTGCTGTATGTGAACTGGCTGCTGGCCCAATCTGTCCCCTCCGGGTCCTGGTTCGACGGGCAACCCGAGTCCTTTTATCGGTTTACCCCTCTGGGAGTACCGCTGAACTCTGTGTCTGTTGCTGCGTCCGGCCCTAGTGAAGCTGATATCACCTCACGTTTTTCCGGTTGCTGTATTATATATAATGAATACAGCCACGGATCCGGTATCCATCTTTGCGCCTGTTCTGGGTAGTGATTAATGCTACCCGGTTCTCACAATGTCCTTTTTCTCTATCCCTCTTCTCCTCAGGCCGGTGATTTAGGCCTGGTAACAGTCACAGGGCTGTTAGAGATTCAACTGTATGACCTCCCCCACCGATGACAGGGGGTAACAGCGCAGATCGCGCACTGCTTCTTCACGTGCGCGCAGTGGATTCGTCACTGCGACATGCGCACACCACTACGCCACCAACGGAAAGCTGGGGAAGAAAAGAGCGATGTCACCACGCCCACCTGACCTGACCTGCCTGATTGACAGGCGAAAACGGCGACTTTGGTAATGTATTTCTCAGCATAGGTGGGGAATCGGGGTACACTACATACTCTATAGTAACGCACAGCGCAGGCCCTATTTAACAGTATTTATATCTCAATCTGAAAAAACGGGGTGACAGGTTCCCTTTAAAAACATTGAAAAAAATGAATTACTTAAAGATGACCTGTCACCATGCCAGAAGTGACCCGGCTTTGCTCCTGTTTTGTCCTGCCGCTCTCCTGAGTATTGTGGGTTTTCGTTTATTTAAGATCTACCATACAATTGCAGAGATGTGGGCTTTTTATTTAGTGCTAATTTCTATGGTCTTTGCCAAGTGGGCGTGGCTCATTGATAAAATATTGAAAACGGCTTAAAGACATGCTCCCAGATAATATGTGAGCCACGCCCCCTTATCAAAAAGATCATCAAAATCAGCACTTTATAAAAAGGCCCAGATATCAGCAACCATGTAGGTAAGTTAACAAATAAATAATAGTAATAATAATGAAATACTTGGGAGCAGCAGGAATAGAATAAGAGTAAAAACTGCTCTCTTTTGGTCTAGTGACAGGTTATCTTTAGACATTTTACATTGCATTTGAACAAAATTTTTAGATATTTTTGTTATTGCTACTGTATATTTTGTCTTATATAAATCTCAGATAAAGCCCAGAAAGAACCCCATACACACAGTGAGCTGCATTAAAAAAGTAAATACAACTCTCAGTAAAACGCAACAACCCAGAACACATGAGTTGATTTAGAATTGTGCTAGAATTTACTCCCAATTTCTGGTCTCAGGTAAAGTCATTCTGTCAGGCCCCAGGAAACCGCAAAAAAGGATGTTTGTTTCTTGTCACAACACCCTTATAAGTTAATATAACTGTAATTTTTTTAGAAAGACCTATATGTATAAAGGTACCCCAAACGTGTATGTGTAAAGGTACCCCAAAGTTGTATGTATAAAGGTACCCAAAGGTGGGCCTTCAGAAGTCCTTGTCACGATATGGTATGAAATATCATATAAGTAGTTTCTCTTGCTAGCAGGCTGCGGGCTAAAAAGCCCCCTTCCCTTTCACTCAGCCAAGAGCTGCCTTGCCAATGTACATGGGGGAAGAGCGTTTTATTGCCTAAAAGTATTTACGACCGGCATTCCTGCAGTGGAAAGTGACCAGCAAGAACTGGATTCTAAGTCTCTAGAACACATGGAAGTTCTTTGTTTTGTTTTTGTAAGATATTACGCAAACCGTTTACGTTAAGAACGCGAAAATATATATTCTTAATCTCCCTCGGTAGCTCTACCCATCCCTCAAAACACGGGCTTCTAACTCCATCTGGTAAAGAAGTAGGGATTTCTCTGTAAATATGTATCCCATATAGGACATATTTGATCTCATTAGAATGCCCACGTTAATCCGAGATGAATGCTGGGTTTGTTATGACTATGACATGTTTTGTAGCGGAGTTATAGAAATTAGATATAGGTTAGGGTAAAATTAGTTAACTGAAGAGGTAGGAGGGACGAGGTGATCCAACCCCTTGCTGGGATGTTACAGGCTTAGCTATAACTGTCTGCCTAGATACCCAGCACGGGCTCTTCTTGACTTTTCTTTCTGGAGAGCCCTGAGCACGTCCAATGAACTGGGACGTATGGAAATTCCACTTGCCGGGTTGTCTGCAATGCAATGAACTGAGAACATGTGAGTGTTATCTTTTCTCTTTTAATCCCCTTTATGTTATAATTACCGTGTACATATTTGCAATTGTCTCATTTGTAACATCTTTGTAAAATATTTTGATAAAGCACTGCCTAAAATTTGTGGGGTATATTATTTCATGCTAGTTCTTTCTCCATGCTCTAAAAACGTACCCTAAGTCTTCTGAAGGGAATTACGCTACTGTGTTGGGTTAGCTTCGGACCCGTTTAATCGAAGCTGGTGGCAGCGACCGTGTGCAGACTTTTGGGTGATGCTGTAGCGACTGCGGCGTTGATAATTATTGTTCCTGCCTGAGTGGGAGTAGTTTATGGCGTCGCTGCAGCGTGCCCAATAGCCAGTACATAGCAGGCAGCCTTTCTGGCGACTAATTACCCCAGGTGCAGTACCACATCTGACCTGAGAGTAAGGGGTGAGAGTAAGGGGGGTGCCAGAGAGCTGCAAGTTTTAAGTGGAACTGTAAGCGGGATATACATAAATCCCTGCAGTTCGTGGTATAATGCAGAGCAGTGGGATACCTAGAATAAGCCCCTGCTGTAAACTAAGAGGTCAATAGCCTTGTGTGTGTTTTTTTTCATCACATTGTGAAGTGGAGGGATAACTAAGATAAGCCCCCCTGCACATGTGATAGCCATCTGTTGGCTTAAAGTCACCCCGATCCGTGACGTAGGGGCGATGGTCACGGTGTGAATCGTGACAAATTGGTGGCAGCGGTCAGGGATTCCTGACAGTCCTTTTAGTTGTAAACCTCCAGTGACCCTTATCCACCATGCTGTATACACAAATGTGACAGTTTTATAACTGAAATGATAGTATTTTTTTGCAAATAACATCCGCAATCTGATGAAATGAAGTCAGCTTTTATTTCTGCTGAATGAATGTGCAGCATTGCATAAAGATTGGAGTGATTTCCCCATTGGCAGTTGGGGCAGGCTGTTGGGTTATTGTAGCTTGATGATATGTATTATGGGTCTGTGTTCTCAAACTAGGAAAATCTTTACACAGTGCAGACTTTATATTTATATCCCGAACTGGCTGAGTCTTTCATGAGCCGATTCTCCCGTTTCCTCTCACTTCTGTGTTGCTGTCTGGTTGAATTCCTTATCTTAAAGTTTTCAGCAGCTGCAGTATTTGCAAAACAGCTTGGAAATTTTGGCTACTACAAACATAACGAAAAAAAGAAAGCGTGGCAAAGCAAGCTCATAACCATCTGATGTCTTGTCCCAGCAGATCTACCTTGTGAATTACTTGGAGGCCCTGCCAATAACTGAGCGCTAAGCTTCAAGGCGATTCTAAAGCAAGTTAAATTGACTTGACGTGCTGTTAACAATTAGATATTACAGATGGTATTTGAAGAGAGAAAAGTTTTTTTTTCCTATTTTTAAGTAAATGGAAACATGATTGATTAATCAAGAAACGATGAATCAAGAAACAATACATAGCAATAATATAATTGCTTAGTTCTCCTTATAGGTTATAGTTTGACATAACTCATCTGAGGACAATATTTCCTGATATATGTTGTATTATTGGGTGAGGAAGACATACAATTGTCTCAGTGCTACATTTTCCCTGGAACTGCACTCGAATTAAAGGGGTTGTCTGGTCCAAATCAATAAGTCTGCAGTCACTCTGTGTGACTGCAGACTTATGAATTCCCCCAACACATGCACTGTGCGCTGTGGGGATTTGCCGGTTCCAACGTGGGACCAAAGGGTATGTATGAGTTGTACATAGTCCTCACCAGTGGGTGCGGTCTCTCTCAATCAATTATATGGAGGGAGGTCATGCCTTCTTGTCGGCTTGCCCACTGGCCAGGGTGCTGCCTCAGCTCAATACAAGTGTATGGAGAGCAAGGCCGGGCCCACTGGCCGGGTGTATGTATAACTCATACATACAACTTCTGATTGGAAACCTGTGAATCGTAACTCACAGTGCATTCTAGGGGATTCACACGGTAAGTCTGCAGTCACACAGAGTGACTGCAAACTTATCAATTTGGACCGGACAACCCCTTTAACTAATTTTGAGAAATTAGGGAAAAATTAGTGTTACAGCCACATATTAAATATATATCCTTACTCTATATAGATAGATTATTGACCCAAAACAATCTCAACTGCTCTACTATTGCATGTGTAAAGCTGTACGGAAAGGCAGGATGTGGTTTAAGACTGAATATCTGAATCCTGCATCTTCAGTTAGATTTCAATAGGCATCAAGAGACCTCAGGACTCTTCAGTAGACGTTCCCATCTGTCAACTAATTCCAGCACCCCTCAGCAGACCCCAAAACATAGACCTAATAAAAGAAAAAACAGTTTATTGAGGCCATTTCATCCTTGTCCAGTTGTTCCAGTAGAGTAGGATCCATTGGTAAATGTTTGGCTATATCCTGTGGCCACATTAAAAATGGACTGTGATGTTGAATCATGCTTTAATGTGTATGCTATTTCATTTATTTGCTTGATATTCAGACATGATATTGCAGCTGCTATAGATCAGTGTAGAGCTGAGCTTAATGCAGCCGATGCTGTGAAATGTGTCTTAAGTCAATATGCACAGCAGCGCTCATAAAAAGCTTAGAAAACATCCATCATTCTTAATTCAAAGATTTGTAGGAAAAAATATATATACATTGTCACCCCAGGCATTAATGACACATCAGAGCACACACGTTAATTCCTGTGTTAGACATCTGCAACAATGGGAAACGAAAGACGTAAGCTTAACCATATGAATGAAAGTTTGTACATGAACTTCTAAAAGAGAAGAATCTTATTTGTCAGGATTTAGTGTGAGGTTATGATTCTGAAGAAAGCTTAGGGGTTTGCACGTGTGTTTCCTAATATCAATATTATTATAGCTCGTAAAGCAGTAACACATTTACGCGATAACAGGTATTATATAATTTCAGTGTATACACAACTCCGGCATCCTGTACATTATGTAGTATGGATTGATGGACAGGAGCATCCAGGAAAAAGCTTTATAAATCAATGTTCAGTGCTAGCTTTATGAAGCTACAAATAGGCCCATCCAGGGAAGATTTCAAGGAGGCCATTCCCAGGACAGTTGTCCTTTCTTTCATCCAGAAGTATTGAAAACACAGTGTGTATTTTCGCAAACATTACATACCTCAATGGTAACAGAAAATATTGGGAAAGGTTCCACTTGTGGCTTTATTTGTCCCAAGGATTTATATATATGTCTTTAGAATTTCCAACTGACTTGGGTGATTTTTGTTTCCATGTCCATTTATGTGGACTTGTCATATAAATATCTTATTCCAACATCATTTCATTTTTGTGAGTACTCTATGCTGGATGTGAAATATTAAAAGGCAAGGTAATCTCATCAAGCAGTTGGCTGAACCAGAACATGTACAGTGGCCACAATCTTTGACTATTTTATTACAGGCTGGTCTGAAGGTAAGCAATCCATATTTCATAGAATTTTAAAGTTCTAAGAAGCTCAGACATTTTCCCAAGGCCCAAGCACCCGCCAGGTTAATCAAAATGTACATACCATGCTTTCTATAATATGACTGGTTTGTTGAAGCCTTCCTGAAGCATAGCACTTGTTTAGGGTCAGATCATTTTCTGCTCTGGCCTAGCTACCTCGTCCACTGCGCTCTTTCACACATGATCTTGATGAATTGGGGCCAATATGTTTTGTTGTGAGTTGCTGGCCACCAGGCTTAGGGCACTCTAGGTATAGTTAGTAGCCAGATGACCTACCATGTATTTTTGTATTGGCTTTGCCATGTATGACAATAATAAAGCTGGTTTTAACCCACTGTGATGTAGTGAAAGCTCTTTGTGTGCCAATAATCTAACCCAGAAGATGGTAATCCCATGAGCTTATTTGCCCTTGACTTGTCACTATATAGATATGATAATTCTCTACATTTAAAATTAAACATGTGTTCTTTCTGTGCAAATGAGATAGAAAAAAAAATCAGGCCTGGTGTCGTGGAATGGAATGTGTGTCTTATATTACATATTCTAATGTGAGACTCCTTTTTAATTCTCTCTTTTACTTAGAGATCTACCGTAGTCTGATTTTTAGAAGTTTGCATAATATATTTTCAAGTTATAGAGATGAAAATTGTCTCCCCTCACTCTGCCATCTCTTGCTGGGTAAAAATATCTATTTTACCTGACAAGATTGCCTTGTGCAGGCATGTACTACGGAGGACAGAGAATGAACTTCAATCCAATATTGCAGCCAGCATGCAGCCAGCGAGTAAGGAAAGGGTGAATCAAACACCCGAAAACCCCGCCCCTATGGCTGAAGATTGTTCCCTCCAAATTCAGGTGACAGAGTCCCTTTAAGTGCTCTGTCATTCTCAGAGCACTGAATGCCTCTTTTGCAGCGCTAGATAGCAGAAAAGCCGGTAATTCAATTGCCGGCTTTTGCTATCTCCTTCCCAAACCCGACATGATATAAGACATGGTTTACATACAGTAAACCATCTCATATCCCTTCTTTTATTACATATTCCTCTTTAGTAATGTAAGAAGTGTCTTGGTGTAAAATTTGGGGGCTCTAGCTATTAAATTAAAGGGTTAAATCGCGGAAAAAATTGGTGTTGGTCTCCCGCGCAATTTTCTCCGCCAGAGTGGGAAACCCAGTGACTGAGGGCAGATATTAATAGCCTGGAGAAGGTCCATGGTTATTGGCCCCCGTGGCTAAAAACATCTGCCCCCAGCCACCCCAGAAAAGGCACATCTGGAAGATGCGCCTATTTTGGCACTTAGCCTCTCTCTTCCCACTCCAGTGTAGCAGTGGGATATGGGGTAATGAAAGGTTACTGTCACCTTGCTATTGTAAAGTGACATTAAGCCAGATTAATAATGGAGAGGCGTCAATTATGACACCTATCCATTACTAATCCAATAGTATGAAATGGTTAATAAAACACACACATTATTACAAAGTATTTTAATGAAATAAAGACACAGGGTGTTTTAATATTTTATTATACTCTTAATCCACCTGAAGAACCTTGTCACCTGGAACAAAGTAAAAAATAACCAAACAACAATATTCCATACCTTCCATCGTTCAGTCTTATCCCACGCTGTAAATCCATCTGAAGGGGTTAAATCATTTTACACCCAGGCGCTCTGCTAATGCAGCTGTGCTCGTGGCTGTAAAAACCCGGGGAATGAATGGAATGCAGGGGAATGACCTGTATTTACCTCGAGTCGCGGTGATACGCCCTCTGCTTGATGTCCTCATATGAACTCAAGCCTGGGAAAATATTCTGAAAAGTTCCCAGGCTCGAGTTCATATGATAAACTCCTAAAAAATTCATCAGACCAGAAAATATATACAAAGTATTTTTATTCAAATAAAAACATAACAATAAAAACACAATAATATTACCATAATCATGCACATATATATGGAAACCTTTATTAAGACCAAAAAAGCATAAAAAATAAAAAATAAATAAATAAAAATAAATAAATACAAAAAATAATACATAAAAATAAAAACAATATGTTAGAATGCTCTTGAATGTATATGCATAAATATATGCTAGCCACCTTAGGGAGAGACCCAAGTTGGGCTAAATGTAGCGGGACGAAAGAGACCGAAAAGCCCTCTACTTAAAGGAAATACATAGTGGATGCTTTCCTGAAACGGAAAGTATTTGCAAGCAGCATAATACAAAGAATAGCAGGTTTACCCAAAATCCTTTGCAGTAGGCGGAGCTATGCAAATCATCTCTTTCCACCCCGGTCTAATCCACAGCGCTTGGAACCGCCAAGCGTGCAATGCTGCGGATTAGTTTCTAAATTTACACAGCCAACCAATTCCTACCTGTGGACACGTGTTTCGGGCTTTAGGCCCTCATCAGCACAGGGCTGGAATTGGTTGGCTGTATGGAGTGGGGCTCGGTGAGCAAGCGATACATATATGCTAGCCACCTTAGGGAGAGACCCAAGTTGGGCTAAATGTAGCGGGACGAAAGAGACCGAAAAGCCCTCTACTTAAAGGAAATACATAGTGGATGCTTTCCTGAAACGGAAAGTATTTGCAAGCAGCATAATACAAAGAATAGCAGGTTTACCCAAAATCCTTTGCAGTAGGCGGAGCTATGCAAATCATCTCTTTCCACCCCGGTCTAATCCACAGCGCTTGGAACCGCCAAGTGTGCAATGCTGCGGATTAGTTTCTAAATTTACACAGCCAACCAATTCAGCCCTGTGCTGATGAGGGCCTAAGGCCCGAAACACGTATCCACAGATGTACTGGAAAAACACAGCACAGGGCTGTGTTCGAAACGCGTTCAGCTGTATCATGGTCGTCCTTCCGCTCATTGGATATTGCTGATTTTTGACATGCAGTGTTTCCTCTCTTTTTTAAAATAATTTGGAATAAAAACTTTTGATTTTATATATTTTCCTGAGCTGGATTCCTCTTTCATTCTCATCTTCCAGATGTGCCTTTTCTGGGGTGGCTGGGGGCAGGTGTTTTTAGCCAGGGGGGGCCAATAACCATGAACCCTCTCCAGGCTATTAATATCTGCCCTCAGTCTCTCTGGCTTTCCCACTCTGGCGGAGAAAATTGCGCGGGAGCCCACACCAATTTTTTCCGCGATTTAACCCTTTAATTTAATAGCTAGAGCCCCCCAAATTTTACACAAAGACACTTCTTACATTACTAAAGAGGAATATGTAATAAAAGAAGGGATATGAGATGGTTTACTGTATGTAAACCATGTCTCATATCATGTAGGGTTTGGGAAGGAGATAGGAAAAGCCAGCAATTGAATTACCGGCTTTTCTGCTATCTAGCACGGTATGAAATATTAATATATACATATATGTGTCACACATATGTATGTATATATATATATATATATATATATATACCCCTATACTATGTGTAGACATTTATTTTAGCTATTCTATTCTAACCTGTCAGTGTGATTTTACTGTACACCGCACTGAATTGCCGGCTTTTCTATAGAACACCGCTGCGTATTTCTCGCAAGTCACACTGTTGGTCTGTGTGTAATCCGTATTTTTCTCGCCCCCCATAGACTTTCATTGGCGATTTTTTTGGGTGCAATACGCTGACAAACACAGCATGCTGTGATTTTCTGCGGCCGTAGAAGACCGTATAATACGGATCAGTAAAATACGGCAGATAGGAGCTGGGCCATAGAGAATCATTGTACCGTGAGCAATCCGTTTTTTCTGCACCTCTCATACGTCCGTAAAACTCGCTAGTGTGACGCCGGCCATATAGCGCCATTAATTTCACAGCACCTTACAGACATCATCATCACTGTCCCCATTGGGGCTCACAATCTATATTCCCTAGCAGTATGTCTTTGGAGGGTGAGAGGAACCGGAGTACCCGGAGGAAACCCATGCAAACACGGGGAGAACATACAAACTCCTTGCAGATGTTGTCCTTGGTGGGATTTGAACCCAGGACCCCAGCGCTGTAAAGCTGCAGTGCTAACCACTGAGCCACTGTGCTGCCCATATGGATATGAATTTAACCATTAATTACTCAGGAATGCAGTAAGAAATAGAAGATGTAAAGGTGTTGATGGAGTTACTTTTCAAAGACATTCATGATCAATATATGCAGTTTAGGGGATTGATCTTACTGACAGATTCCCTTTAATATTAAGGTTGTAAAAGCAATAAGGAGTCTTTTTCATTGATATCGGCAATGCTTTTTAGCTCCGTTCCTTCAGAGGAGTAGCTACAGAATTTTGTCCCTGTGCCCCATAATCTTCAGCAAGCATTACTTTCGACAGTGCCTGCTTGCTTGTGTTTCTTGATCCTTAATCAGCCATTTATGCTCCCCAACCCTTATTCCTCCTTTTACTTATAGCAATCTTAAATGTTTGTGTGCTGCAGATTTCATTAAAACACAGCAGCAGAATTTTCTTTACGTAACCTGTCCATTGAGTCTCATGTTGTAAGGTTGTCTGTGTGTTAGTAAACTACACCATCATAAAACATTGATGTCTGCCTAGGGATCGAATTATGAACAACACTTTTATTGCTCGCATAGTGAAAAAAAAAAAATAATTCATAAAAACTGTAGAAAATCATGTATGTATTTCTGACATTCTTGCGATACACCATTGTGATCAGTTGGAAATGATTGTTATGCTCCTAAAGATCTACAGATTATTGGCATAAACAATATCATATATATTGATGGAATTATCCCCCCGGTGAGCATTATTGATGAATTCAAGGATTTGATGTGTGTCTGGTGATAACAGAACAGAACTGATGGCATGGGGTCGCAGTCTTATCTGATTTTATTCAAGTCAGTAGCACATTTAACAAAGATACATAATATGATGAGTGCGTTCTCTAAAATATATCTGTCAGACAGGGATGCAACAGTTCTTGTGAAGAAGGATTGGGTATTTTTAGTGTCATTTCTCCACAGGTGCGTAAATTATTCATTCCATTTCACCATGTCAGTAAGATTAAGTTTCCCCAGCAAGGAAAGGAAAAAACAAAAACTACAGAGCACGTTCCTTATAATCACAGGTTCCTAAATATAGCTGCGGATATTGATGCAAGTATTATGAATATGGGATGTTTAAAACACATTATTCATAGCTCTGAAAGGGTCATCTAAGATAAATCAGGAGAACATCTCACCCACAAGCACCTTCCTTAATCTCTGGATAAGATACATCCACTAGATTGTTTTTTATTTTCTCAACTGCTTGCATGTGCTTGGCGTGATGTCTATCTTCTTTACAAACGCAAATGAAGTTTTAAAGATCTAAACGATGACGTTCGGCTAATCCCTGTTAATGCTCAGTAAAATCTAATCACACACTTTCCCCTAGTTTATTTTGAGGAAAGTATCTGTGATGACAGCTTTCACATATGTAAAGAGCCGCTCAAGCAGAAACCACCAGGAATTCCACCCAAACAAATGTTACTTCTTGGCTGAAGGCCATGCTTGAAGATCTCCAGAAGGTCCTTTGAAATCAGAGCAATGGAACATATCTATATATTGTAGACAAGCAGCCAACAGAAGAAAAAAATGAAAGTTTAAACTTTAATGTTTACAATCAGGGAAAAGAACCCATGCCCAACAGGCTGCTTCGCGAGAGGATTCTTACTCCTGTGATTTAAGATCACTGCCATGGGAGCCCATTTCCATCATATCCCCTTCTGTCTAATGTCACATTAGAGGAAGGCTGCACATCTCAATGTCTGCATTTAAAACAGAAATCATCCAGCATATAGTACCTGAAAGGAAATGTCTATTGTCTTAAGAAATGGCCTGAGTAGTGAGGTGTGGACTGAAATGCTCAGTAGCAGGCTTTGATATTATGGGTCAGAATATATATAAAGAAATAAGCCATGATGTCGAACACATCAAAAAGACATTTTTTTTAGTGTCTCTTCAAGGCTTTCCAGGCACTGATGAAGTACAGGGTTTCCTTTGATTATAAATTCAGTATCACTGATGCACATCATCATCAAAGTGCTGTCCTTTGCTTAAATATTCCCTAAACTCTTTTCTTTTCACCCATTTTTTTTCTGAAAATGCTGATCTATCTTTCTCCACACCTCATCTTTTGCATTAATAATATACTTTATAATTTAGAAGGTATTCAAAAATTGAACATATTTCAAAGTGCTTGCTCAATTGCCCGAGGCTACACAAATCTTGATTGGGCTACCAAACTTTCCAGCTCAGGATCCCAACTGTCTCAGCGCTTTAGGCAGCATTTTTATTAAACTTAGTATTAAACAATACTGCCTAGAGACTGATTAACAATTTATGCCTTCTTTAAGAAAGGATTAACGGTACTCTATCATTTTGATATTTAAATCTTTATTTAAATTTCCTTCTGAATGTCGCTCATAAACCTATAAATTGTAATTTAATGAATTAACTAAGGCAGACACTTTGCATTTTCATCATTGCCATATAAGGTAGATTTTTCTTATACATACACTTTCACTAATTTTACTGGCCTCTCTGACTCTAATTCTATGCTTAGTTAATGGCATTATTTTGCAGTCATTTTGTAATCATTCTTGAATTATGATATATTCTCAAGGAGAGGTTCAGTTGTTTAATTAAAGCACCACTCCAGCGTTTTTTTATATTGCTCCGCTCGAGTGGTGCTTTAAATGAAAGTCCCCTGCCCCCCTGTCTGATACTCACCTGCTGCCACCTTCATTGTTTTACAGCGTCTCTCCCTTTGATCTCCTGTGAAAAATGACCTGCCGACTAGTTCCATTGTTTCGTGGAACTGCGTGGAGGCCACTTTTCAATACAAGTCTATGAGAGCCTTCTTTTGGCTCTCATAGACTTGCATTGAGATCCAGTTAGAAGCTGCACTCACAGGATGGCATCGTGAGACCGGTTCAACATCGAAAAATGGTATAGATGTCGGAGGGTGAGTATATGACTGGGGAAAAGTGGCTTGCACTAAAAGCTTTAATAGTTGTCCATTTAGCCCCTTTTTTCTGGAGGTTTAGTTCCAATTGAACAAACCTGTCTATGATAGAATGGAGACATGTTTATAGAATTTTACGATCTCCATATTTGTCAGACTAAAGGAGGCCTTAACAACCAATTTCAGCAGGACCTACCGACCTTGACAATGTCAAGGAGGGAACAATCAGTTTGCTCGTAAGGTCCTATACCTTTATCCTTCCTGGATATAAACTTAGGGTCCTCCTCACATTTGGCAAGTCAGGAGAGACACTGTAGCTATTAGCCAAAGCATGTCATTTGGTTAACAGTTGGTTTAGTATGGGAACCATAAGGCCAAGTTCACATGACCGTACTTCTGGTCTGAGTGATGTTCGTGAAAAAACACAGCACTCAGACCAGTGTTATTCAAATGGTCTGTGCAGATCTGTGTGAACTTAGCCTTACTCAGCAGGTTATAGCAGGTGCCTAGGTTGGTCTGTACGTGCCCATTGGATCGCTCAGCGCTGATTGCCATGCTGGAAGAATGGTGTCTAAAAATAATTTTTGGAGATATGCCAGGCTGTAGGGGTGCATGAAGCAGATCACTAGGATCGTAATCAGTAAGCAGATAATGTGGTGGCAGCAGCTTAACCCCTTAACGACCGCCGATATGCCTTTTAACGGCGGCAGTTAAGGGTACTTAAACCACAGCTGGAAAAAGTGAATAGCGCCCCCCAGAGTCGGATTTTCTCTGGGGTCTCGGTTACCAGGGGTAGCTGAGACCCCAGAGAACATGATTCAGGGGGTTTTTACTGACCCCCGAGTTGCGATCGCCGATAATTAACCGTTTACCGGCGGTCGCAAAAAAAACCCCAAAACGCGATTTCCCATTTAATTTCTATGTCCTCCGATGTGATTGCACATCAGAGGACAGAGAAATGGGGTCCCCGATCGCCCCCGATTCTCACCTGTCTCCCCGGTGCTCCTCGTGGCTCCCGATGGGCGCCGCCATCTTGTTGCGGCCAAAAAATGGCGGGCGCATGCGCAGTGCGCGCGCCGGCACCCGGAAGATCTTTGGGGTCTCAGCTGCCAGGGGTAGCCAAGGCCCCAAAGAACATGATTGGGGTCGAGGGATTCGGGGGAATAGGGGGATTCAGGGACCCTGTTATACTTACGGGTGTCCCTGGATCCTCCTGCGTCCCCTCCTGCCCACCGGCTTCTTCATCCGGTAAGAAAATGGTGGGCGCTTGCGCAGTGCACCCGCCATGATCTGCCGGCCAGCAGCTAGAGGAGTTGGGGCTAAAATTAGGGTTAGGGTTGGAGCTAAATTTAAGGTTAGGGTTGGGGCTAAATTTAGGGTTAGGGTTCGAGTTGGGGCTAAATTTAGGGTTAGGGTTGGGACTAAATTTAGGGCTAGGGTTAGGCTTCTTTCACACTTGCGTCGGTATGGGGCCATTGCAATGCGTCGGCCCGACCTACCGACGCAGGTTGTGAAAATTGTGCACAACGTGGGCAGCAGATGCAGTTTTTCAACGCATCCGCTGCCCAGTCTATGTCCTGGGGAGGAGGGGGCAGAGTTACGGCCGCGCATGCACGGTCAGAAATGGCGGACGCGACGTACAAAAATGCGTTACATTGAACGTTTTTTGTGACGACGGTCCGCCAAAGCACATCGGATCCAGTGCACAACGGGCGCAACGTGTGGCCATCTGTTGCGATCCATCGGCAATACAAGTCTATGGGCAAAAAACGCATCCTGCGGGCACATTTGCAGGATCCGTTTTTTGTCCAAAATGACGGATTGCGACGGATGCCACACGATGCAAGTGTGAAAGTAGCTTTAGGGCTAGGGTTAGGTTTGGGGCTAAAGTTAGGGTTGGGGTTAAATTTAGGGTTAGGGTTGGGGCTAAAGTTAGGGTTGGGGCTAAAGTTAGGGCTAGGGTTGGGGCTAAGGTTAGGGCTAGGGTTGCAGCTAAAGTTAGGGTTAGAGTAGGGATAAGGGTTAGGGTTTGGATTAGGGTTGGCATTAGGGTTACGTTTGGGATTAGGGTTAGGTTTGGGATTAGGGTTAAGGTTAGGGTTGAGATTAGGGTTAGGGGTGTATTGGGATTAGGGTTAGGTTTAAGGTTAGGGTTGAGATTAGGATTAGGGGTGTGTTGGATTTAGGGTTTTGATTAGGGTTATGGTTAGTGTTGAGATTAGGGTTGTTTTGGGGTTAGGGTTGTGATTATCGTTAGGGTTAGTGATTAGGATTATGGATCGGGTTGGGATTAGGGTTAAGGGGGGGGGTTGGGGTTAGGTTTGGAGTTAGACTTGGGGGGTTTCCACTGTTTAGGCACATCAGGGGCTCTCCAAACGAGACATGGTGTCCCATCTCAATTCCAGCCAATTCTACATTGAAAAAGTAAAACGGCACTCCTCTTCCAAGCTCTGCGGTGCGCCCAAACAGTGGTTTACCCCCACATATGGGGTATCGACGTACTCAGGAGAAATTGCACAACAACTTTTGTGGTCTAATTTCTCCTGGTACCCTTGTCAAAATAAAAATTTGGGGGCAAAAGATAATTTTTGTAGAAAAAATTCGATTTTTTTATTTTTTTTATTTTCACGGCTCTACGTTATATACTTCCGTGAAGCACCTGGGGGTTTAAAGTGCCCACCACACATCTAGATAAGTTCCTTAAGTGGTCTAGTTTCCAAAATGGGGGTCACTTGTGGGGTGTTTCTACTGTTTAGGGAGATAAAGAGACATTGTATTTATTTAGCTTTTTTCTGGTTGGTGGGTGTCCATAGCAGGACCTACTTGGGGCCTGTCCTTGTCAGGACAGGAGCTCTTAGGGGGGTTTACAGGGAGGACAGTAACGACACATCTTTTCCCTACCCTCCAGTCTGATGCTTATTTTTGGAACCACTCCCCTTACAGAAACGTGAGGGGATACTTCTATATCCGTTTAATTGGTAAGACCGCTCCAATTTTTTATCTTGAGCACTGATTCACTTGAGCACATTGTGTAATGTCTATATATGTGTTTGTTAGGATCCGAGGCTTTTATTCATGTATATATTAAAAGTTACGTTTTATTTAGTGGATATCCTCCACAGCTATTCCTGTTTCTACTGTTTAGGCACATCAGGGGCTCTCCAAACGAGACATGGTGTCCCATCTCAATTCCAGCCAATTCTACATTGAAAAAGTAAAACGGCACTCCTTCTCTTCCAAGCTCTGCGGTGCGCCCAAACAGTGGTTTACCCCCACATATCGGGTATCTACGTACTCAGGAGAAATTGCACAACAACTTTTGTTGTCTAATTTCTCCTGTTACCCTTGTGAAAATAAGAATTTGTGGGTGAAAAGATCATTTTTGTGTAAAGAAATGCGATTTTTTTATTTTCATGGGTGTACTTTATAAACTTCTGTGAAGCACTTTGGGGCTCAAAGTGCTCACCACACATCTAGATAAGTTCCTTAAGGGGTCTAGTTTCCAAAATGGTGTCACTTGTGGAGCGTTTCTACTGTTTAGGCACATCAGGGGCTCTCTAAACGTGACATGGCGTCCGATCTCAATTCCAGCCAATTCTACATTGAAAAAGTAAAACGGCGCTCCTCCTCTTCCAAGCTCTGCGGTGCGCCCAAACAGTGGTTTACCCCCACATATGGGATATTGGCGTATTCAGGAGAAATTGCACAACAAAATTTATGGTTAAATTTCTGTTTTTACACTTGTGATGTAAAAAAATGGTTCTGAAGTAAAATGTTTGCAAAAAAGTTAAATGTTCATTTTTTCCTTCCACATTGTTTCAGTTCCTGTGAAGCACGTAAAGGGTTAATCAACTTCTTGAATGTGGTTTTGAGCACCTTGAGGGGTGCAGTTTTTAGAATGGTGTCACACTTGGCTATTTTCTATCCTATAGACCCCTCAAAATGACTTTAAATGTGATGTGGTCCCTAAAAAAAAATGGTGTTGTAAAAATGATAAATTGCTGGTCAACTTTTAACCCTTATAACTCCCTAACAAAAAACAAATGTTTCCAAAATTGTGCTGATGTAAAGTAGATATGTGGGAAATGTTATTTATTAACTATTTTTCATGACATATCTCTCTGATTTAAGGGCATAAAAATACAAAGTTTGAAAATTGCAACATTTTAAAAATTTTCGCCATATTTCCGTTTTTTTCATAAATAATCGTGAGTAATATCGAAGAAATGTTACCACTAACATGAAGTACAATATGTCACGAAAAAACAATATCAGAATCAGTGGGATCCGTTAAAGCGTTCCAGAGTTATAACCTCATAAAGTGACAGTGGTCAGAATTGTAAAAATTGGCTCGGTCACTAAGGGGTTAATATTAGGAAACCTGTTGACAAACTTCCTTTTATGTTTTCGTTTTTCTTATTCCAAGAGTCATAACTTTATACATTTTTCTGTTGACTGACAGTTTAGTGTTTGTGGGACAAGGTATATTTTTAAATGACACCATTCCACTCCCGTTTCACAAACCACCGCCTTTTTTTCACAGACCAGAAACATTTATACATGCTTTCCTCATCCATAAGATAAAACGTATCCACATTTAACCCTTTCACGATCAGGCAGTTTGAGCTTTCATCTTTTTTTTACTCCTCTTCTTCTAAGTGCCATTTTTTTTAATTTTTCCATCAACATAAGAGGGCTTGTTTTTTAAGGGAAGGATTGTATTTTAGAATTAAACATTTACTTAAACATATAATGGATTGAAAAATGTGAAATAGAAAGGGGTGGTTTCATTTTTGCAACTTTCAGTCTGCTGCAAAAATGACATGGAAACATGATTTTCCTCATTTAAAGTAATGTCAAACATGTACAAGGAGTCCTTGATTTATAAATATCCATTGAGGGTTTACATTGCATTATGTGAACACGTTAAATGGACTACGTTACACCGTGGCATAACGCGGTATAACGTAGTCCGTTAACGCCGCCATTGTTTGTAATGGCGAACGCATCGCTAGCGCACACCCACATTGGCGATGTGCCGTCATTTGAGTGATGGACCTCGAACGCTGCTTGCAGCGTTCGCAGTCCGTTCCTTGCTAGCGCAGATGGGGCATCTGCGCTAGCGGGATCGGCAAACGCGATCCCTTTTGGGACATTGCGTTAGCGCAGTCTGTAGCGCTATGCGCTAAACGGACTGCCCTAACGCAATGTGAAACATGTACTCACCGCTGTCCTCTCCGGCCCCCATCCAGTCCTCTTCATGCTGTCATGTGCTGTATCTCCCAAGACTTCCAGCCACGTCAATGCCCCGCTGGTCATTGTGCATCATAAGGTTGCGACATTGACGTTACAACTTTGTGACAAACAATAACCTTTGAGCCCTGTATGTGGCTTTAAGTCCTGGACTGTAATTGAGATGTGGAGTGCCTAAGGATGCTAAGAAGAAACCTGAGTGGTCAGAGATGAGGTGCGGTTTAAGACATCTTGTATAGCTTTTTTGTGTTTTTTATTATTTTTTTATTTTTTATCTCCCTTAACCCCTTCCCGACCTGTGACACAGCGTATGCGTCATGAAAGTCGGTGCCAATCCGACCTGTGACGCATATGCTGTGTCACAGAAAGATCGCGTCCCTGCAGGCCGGGTGAAAGGGTTAACTCCAATTTCACCCGGCCTGCAGGGACAGGGGGAGTGGTAGTTTAGCCCAGGGGGGGTGGCTTCACCCCCCCGTGGCTACGATCGCTCTGATTGGCTGTTAAAAGTGAAACTGCCAATCAGAGCGATTTGTAATATTTCACCTAAAAAACTGGTGAAATATTACAATCCAGCCATGGCCGATGCTGCAATATCATCGGCCATGGCTGGAAACACTTATGTGCACCCACCCCACCCCACCGATCGCCCCCCCAGCCCCCCGATCTGTGGTCCGCTCCCCTCCGTCCTGTGCTCCGCTCCCCCGTCCTCCTGTCCGCTCCCCCCGTGCTCCAATCACACCCCCCGTGCTCCAATCAAACCCCCCGCACTCCGATCACCCCCCGCACAGCGATCCCCCCCGTGCTCCGATTCCACCCCCCTGCACAGCGATCCACCCCCCCGTGTTCCGATCCAACCCCCCATGCTCCGATCCACCCCCCCGTGCTCCGACGCTCCCCCCGTGCCCTGATCTCCCCCCCCCCCCTTATACTTACCTCCCGGGATCCGTCCGTCTTCTTTCCTGGGCGCCGCCATCTTCCAAAATGGCGGGCGCATGTGCAGTGCGCCCGCCGAATCGGCCGGCAGATTCGTTCCAAAGTGAGTTTTGATCACTGAGGTTATATCTCAGTGATCAAAATAAAAAAAATAGTAAATGACCCCCCCCCCTTTGTCACCCCCATAGGTAGGAACGATAAAAAAATAAAGAATTTTTTTTTTTACACTAAGGTTAGAATAGGGGTAGGGTTAGGGGTAGGGTTAGGGCTAGGGCTAGGGTTAGGGTTTCGGTATGTGCACACGTATTCTGTTCCTCTGCGGATTTTTCCGCTGCGGATTTGATAAATCCGCAGTGCTAAACCGCTGTGGATTTATCGCGGATTTACCGCGGTTTTTCTGCGCATTTCACTGCGGTTTTACAACTGCGATTTTCTATTGGAGCATTTGTAAAACCGCTGCGGAATCCGCAGAAAGAAGTGACATGCTGTGGAATGTAAACCGCTGCGTTTCCGTGCAGTTTTTCCGCAGCATGTGTACAGCGATTTTTGTTTCCCATAGGTTTACATTGAACTGTAAACTCATGGGAAACTGCTGCGGATCTGCAGCGTTTTCCGCAGCGTGTGCACATACCTTTAGAATTAGGCTATGTGCACACGGTGCGGATTTGGCTGCGGATCTGCAGCAGATTGGCCGCTGCGGATTCGCAGCAGTGTTCCATCAGGTTTGCAGTTCCATGTAAACATATGGAAAACCAAATCCGCTGTGCCCATGGTGCGGAAAATACCACGCGGAAATGCTGCGTTGTATTTTCCGCAGCATGTCAATTCTTTGTGCGGATTCCGCGGCGTTTTACACCTGTTCCTCAATAGGAATCCACAGGTGAAATCCGCACAAAAAACACTGGAAATCCACGGTAAATCCGCAGGTAAAACGCAGTGCCCTTTACCCGCGGATTTTTCAAAAATGATGCTGAAAAATCTCACACGAATCCGCAACGTGGGCACATAGCCTTAGGGTTAGGGTTGGAATTAGGGTTGTGGTTAGGGGTGTGATTAGGGTTATGGCTACAGTTGGGATTAGGGTTAGGGGTGTGTTGGGGTTAGAGTTGGAGTTAGAATTGAGGGGTTTCCACTGTTTAGGCACATCAGGGGTCTCCAAACGCAACATGGCGCCACCATTGATTCCAGCCAATCTTGTATTCATAAAGTCAAGTGCTCCCTCAATTCCGAGCCCCGACGTGCGCCCAAACAGTGGTTTACCCCCACATATGGGGTACCAGCATACTCAGGACAAACTGCGCAACAATTACTGGGGTCCAATTTCTCCTGTTACCCTTGTGAAAATAAAAAAATGCTTACTAAAACATCATTTTTGAGGAAAGAAAAATTATTTTTTATTTTCACGGCTCTGCGTTGTAAACGTCTGTGAAACACTTGGGAGTTCAAAGTGCTCACCACATATCTAGATAAGTTCCTTGCGGGGTCTAGTTTCTAAAATGGGGTCACTTGTGGGGGGTTTCTACTGTTTAGGCACACCAGGGGCTCTGCAAACGCAACGTGACGTCCGCAGACCATTCCATCAAAGTCTGCATTTCAAAAGTCACTACTTCCCTTCTGAGCCCCGACGTGTGCCCAAACAGTGGTTTACCCCCACACATGGGGTATCAGCGTACTCAGGAGAAACTGGACAACAACTTTTGTGGTCCAATTTCTCCTGTAACCCTTGGGAAAATAAAAAATTCTGGGCTAAATAATTATTTTTGAGGAAAGAAAACGTATTTATTATTTTCACGGCTCTGTGTTATAAACTTCTGTGAAGCACTTGAGGGTTCAAAGTGCTCACCACACATCTAGATTAGTTCCTTTGGGGGTCTAGTTTCCAAAATGGGGTCATTTGTGGGGGATCTCCAATGTTTAGGCACACAGGGGCTCTCCAAACGCGACATGGTGTCCGCTAATGATTGGAGCTAATTTTCCATTTAAAAAGCCAAATGGCGTGCCTTCCCTTCTGAGCCCTGCCGTGCGCCCAAACAGTGGTTTACCCCCACATATGGGGTATCTGCGTACTCAAGACAAACTGGACAACAACATTTGTGGTCCAATTTCTCCTATTACCATTGGCAAAATAGGAAATTCCAGGCTAAAAAATCATTTTTGAGAAAAGAAAAATTATTTTTTATTTTCATGGCTCTGCATTATAAACTTCTGTGAAGCACCTGGGGGTTTAAAGTGCTCAGTATGCATCTAGATAAGTTCCTTGGGGGGTCTAGTTTCCAAAATGGGGTCACTTGTGGGGGAGCTCCAATGCATAGGCACACAGGGGCTCTCCAAATGCGACATGGTGTCCGCTAACGATGGAAATAATTTTCCATTCAAAAAGTCAAATGGCGCTCCTTCCCTTCCGAGCCTTACCATGTGCCCAAACAGTGGTTTACCCCCACATGTGAGGTATTGGTGTACTCAGGAGAAATTGCCCAACAAATTTTAGGATCCATTTTATCCTGTTGTCCATGTGAAAATGAACAAATTGAGGCTAAAAGAATTTTTTTGTGAAAAAAAAGTACTTTTTCATTTTTACGGATCAATTTGTGAAGCACCTGGGGGTTTAAAGGGCTCACTATGCATGTAGATAAGTTCCTAGGGGCGTCTAGTTTCCAAAATGGGGTCACTTGTGGGGGAGCTCCAATTTTTAGGCACACGGGGGCTCTCCAAACGTGACATGGTGTCCGCTAAAGAGTGCAGCCAATTTTTCATTCAAAAAGTCAAATGGCGCTCCTTCCCTTCCAAGCCCTGCCGTGCGCCCAAACAGTGGTTTACCCCCACATATGAGTTATCAGCGTACTCAGGACAAATTGGACAACAACTTTTGTGGTTCAGTTTCTCCTTTTACCATTGGGAAAATAAAAAAATTGTTGCTGAAAAATCATTTTTGTGACTAAAAAGTTAAATGTTCATTTTTTCCTTCCATGTTGCTTCTGCTGCTGTGAAGCACCTGAAGGGTTAATAAAATTCTTGAATGTGGTTTTGTGCACCTTGAGGGGTGCAGTTTTTAGAATGGTGTCACTTTTGGGTATTTTCAGCCATATAGACCCCTCAAACTGACTTCAAATGTGAGGTGGTCCCTAAAAAAAATGGTTTTGTAAATTTCGTTGTAAAAATGAGAAATCGCTGGTCAAATTTTAACCCTTATAACTTCCTAGCAAAAAAAAATTTTGTTTCCAAAATTGTGCTGATGTAAAGTAGACATGTGGGAAATGTTATTTATTAACTATTTTGTGTCACATAACTTGGGGAGATGTGGCAATGAAAAAAAGCCATTCTGCTATTTAGATTCTTTCTTTATGATGTTTACTGTAGGGGTTAACCAATTTTATATTTTGACAGAATGGACTTTTTTCTGTATACAGTAGTACTATATACCTGTTTTAATTTTAAAACATTACACTTAATTTAACTTGAACCTATGATCGTGTGTTCACTTGTTCTGTATAATACAATACTTCAGTATTTCAGTAACTATAGTACTATATAATCATCTAAGGTGCACTTCCGTCTTTCTGTCTGTCTGTCTGTCTTTCTGTCTGTCTGTCACAGAAATCTCGCCTGCGGCCGCGACCAGTCGGCGACAGGCACAGTCCGGCCGCAAATTCGCCCCTTCCTACTCTCTGTCAGTGCCCCCTCCAGTCAGCGCTCACACAGGGTTAATGGCTGCATTACACCACGTTATGCCACGGTGTAACGCAGTACGTTAACACTGCTATTAACCCTATGTGACCAACTTTTTACTATTGATGCTGCCTATGCAGCATCAATAGTAAAAAGATCTAATGTTAAAAATAATAATAAAAAATAAAAAATCATTATATACTCACCTTCCGTCGCGTTTCCCGCTCCTTGCGACGCTCCTGTCCATGCATTGCTGTCTCGCCTTGGCTGGATCCGGGGGCCGACGGAAGGTGAGTATATAACTTTTTTTATTTTAATTCTTTTTTTTTAACAGGGATATGGTGCCCACATTGCTATATACTACGTGGGCTGTGTTAGATACTACGTGGGCTGTGTTATATAAGTCTCTGTGCTATATACTACGTGGGCTGTGCTATATACTACATCGCTGTGCTATATACTACGTGGGCTGTGTTATATACTGCGTGAGCTGTGTTATATACTGCGTCTCTGCTATATACTATGTGGGCTGTGTTATATACTGCGTGGGCTGTGTTTATATACTACGTGGCTGTGCAATATATTACGCGGCTGGGCAATATACTTACGTGTCTGTGCTATATACTACGGGGGCTGTGTTATATACTATGTGGCTGGGCAATATACAGTACTACATGGGCTGTTATATACTACGCGAGCTGTGTTATATACTACGTAAGCTGTGTTATATACTAGGTGGGCTGTGTTATATGCTACTTGGCTGTGCTATATTTCTCTGCTGTATCTGTGCATCATGAATCGTGGTATGTGTTAAAGAGGGGGGCCCACGGAGACTCTTTCACCCGGGGCCCTCAAAAACTTGGAGTCAGCCCTAGCTTCACTGATAGGCTGCAGATTGGCGTGGAATTTGAACCACGCTTCGCTAATTGGTCGCGCTCGGCCGGCCGAATCCTGTGTATAAATTGCATTATTCTGAAAACTTCATAAATAAACTACATACAAATTCTAGAATACCCGATGCGTTAGAATTGGGCCACCATCTAGTACAGGATAATCATGGTGTCCTATGAAACCCAGTTCTGACTGGGCTTCTCAGGAGTTCCAAGATGGCAATAACCGGGGCCTACAGCAGGGACCGAATATCAAGGCAGCCCATAAGCACCCTGCAATTACATCTTGGAGGAGCCTGAACTGACATAAATGCCCTGCCAGTGATTGAGAGGCATTTAAGTGTTAAGTAGCTGCTGTTGGAAACAGATCCTGGCTGTATCTCACATTTTACCATGTTCCACACACCATTTTCGCCTCCCTGACGGACATATACACCCTGGAGCATGAATGAGTTAATTTTCAGTGAACTCCGTAAATGCAAAATTAAAGAAAAAAAATAAATCTAAACATATTAGACATTGTAGACATAACTAAATTGTTCATGTAACATTGTTCTTATTATCATTTAATTATGAGCTATTTTTCAGAAATGCTGCACTATCTACCATTTTCTATTCACCTAACTAAGATAGGACAGCGTGAAAACGGATTAACATTAGTTACAAACTATTGTAGGTGAAAAGACAGAGATAAGGAGGTCTCATGTACAGAAACGCAACAATAACTTAACTGCCTTTTTAATGTTTATCTTTCCATTGGGAACAGTGCCCGATTATCTAAAGAATTGTAATATTAGGAGATGAGGCAATTAAATGTACTAAAATCTTAAGCCAGTTTTTAATTATGTTTCTCCAGCAAGAAAGTGACTTGGCAGCTTCCACTTTTTTTCTTTATGGCAAAATGGTAAGATACGAAACCGCACAAAGAAATATCTATTTCCATCCAAGTAAATGGATAATCACTGAACCATTATTAGTGTCATTTTTAAGAAATACAAGGGCTTAAATGCAGTTTACGAAATCTGTGATTTACCTGCATTTTATGCACCAATAATTATCTGACATTGCAAGCATATTAGAAAGCCACTGATATATACGTTAATATTCCATGTCAGGTGAGCGTGGCATTTGCAAGCATTTGAGGTAACAAATGCCATCCGTTGTTAATTAGCTGATGTGGTTCGAACCGTCTATCACAATGAAAATGTCTGTATATCATAATTACTAACTGTCATCACAAGGGTTTAATCTACACACATACATGATGGGAAAAAAGCAGTTCTGTGTATGAAAGAAGAAAACCAATATCAGTGATGCAAATCTGCATAATTAGATACAATGGACTGTAACAAATGTGTTGTGGGAATAGAATACCCCTGGGAGATAATGACGAAACTGAAAGTCTCAGTCGCTGCTTTGATACAGTCATTACATGATAATCTATGGTATTCTAGAATATTCTAAAAAGCAGATTCAGCATAAGATAATAATAGACCTTGCAAAATGGGTGGCAAATGTTGAAGGTTGTCACTTTTAATGTTGCATCAAAGGCTCATTTTGTAAACTGGCAAAAAATAGACTGATGATACCCCCACCTTCTAATAAAAAAACAAAAAACCCACCAATTAGAAATACCAGTCAAATCACCATCCTGATAGTATGTAGATCACTCTCATGCCGCCAAAACAGCAGAACAGCACAGAAATATAGAAATATCTAAGCATGAACTCCACAAGACCACTACAAGTGTTCCGTGGTATCTGGCACCAACAGGTTTTTGGTAGATCTTTTATGCCCTGTAAGTTGTGAAGGGAGCCCTCCATGGATCAGTCTTGTTTTTCTGCACATCAGATTGAGATTTGGGAATTTTGGAGGACAAACTAAGGCTACTTTCACACATCAGGTTTTTGCCGTCAGGCTAAATCCCGCCGGATCCGTTTTTTTCTCATAGACTTGTATTAGCGCTGGATTGCGACGGATAGCCTCACGTTTCATCTGTTTTTTGCCTGATTTGTCGAAAATCTGTTTTCCGGCGGCCGGAGAAAATAGACATAGGAACGTTTTTTCTGTCCATCGAAAAAGCGGACAGCGACGTATCTGGTGAAAAACGGGTGAAGCATGAGGTCAAATGATATAATCCGGCAACAGATTCCATTTTTTTTACACAAATCATGCATTTTCCATTCTGGAATGTTCTCTCTATCTCTTTCCTCCCCAGAATCCAAAATAGCTGGCAGATCCACAAACTTGGATCCGGCGAAAAAACGGTTTTTCACAATTTACGACGAATCCGTTTTTTTTTTAAATTCGACAGATTTAGCCTAACGGCAAAAACCTGATGTGAGAAAGTAGGCTAACACCTTGAACTCTTTATCATGTTCCTCTACCCATTTTTGAACAATTGATGCTGTGTGTCACATTCATATGAACACAAGGACCCAAACAATTGCAATCTCATCCCGCAAGTGACACACACATCATATAAAAAAATTAATTCTCTTGCAACCATATCCCTCACCTTTCTGACATGCTGTCTCATGCTGTAATCCATGTCTGCGATAAGTGGTTTTAACCTGGACGATGCCAATATGCGACCATCCAGACTGAAAACTAAAGGGAGAATGAGTTGTTATGATCGCCTCTACATTACTAATTTGTGGGCTTGAGATCTGCTGACAATACAGAGGGACATTAACCCCAAAAATATTAACCCCACTTGCCACTGCCACAGGGAAAGTGGGAAGAGCTGGGCAAGGTGCCAGAATTTGCGTATATAATAGATGTACCAGTTCTGGGACAGCTACAAGTGGCTATTTTTATCTTGGGGGACCAATGTCCATGGCCCCTTACCAGCCTGACAATACCAGCCATCAGCAGTCTGCTTTACCTTGGCTGGTTGCAAAAATGGGGGGGAGGGGGGACACCACACCGTATTTTTTAATTATTTAAAAAAGGCACTTTTTCACTTTAGATTTTAAATAATTAAATAAAGGTAATTTTTTATCACCCCAATTTTGCTATATCTAGTACTTATTATTATTGGGTTACCCGCTAGTCCCTGGCTACAAACATCAATATACAGCTCTGGCAAAAATTAAGAGACCACCACATCAAAACCCTGTCATGGGCAGCCCAATCTCCAGACCTGAACCCCATTGAAAACCTCTGGAATGTAATCACGAGGATGATGGATAGTCACAAGCCATCAAACAAAGAAAAACTGCTTACATTTTTGCGCCAGAAGCAGTGTGAAAGACTGGTGGAAAGCATGCCAAGAAAGCTGTGATTAAAAATCATGGTTATTCCACAAAATATTGATTTCTGAACTCTTCCCGAGTTGTTCTAAATGTTTATGAACTTGTTTTCTTTGCATTATTTGAGGTCTGAAAGCACCGTTTTTTTTGACCATTTTGCTTTGTGAGAAAAAAAAATACAAAATTTATTGCTTGGATATTCGGAGACATGTTGTCAGAAGTTTATAGAATAAAAGAACAATTTACATTTTACTCAAAAATCAGACAAACTGAACATTTTGCAGTGGTCTCTTAATTTTTGCCAGAGCTGTATCTACCATACCACAAAAGATTAAAGAAAAAAAAAAAACGGATTAGAGGAAACATGCAGCCAATTCGGGTCCAGCATGAAATCACAAGGTTAGCAACAGATGGCTAGTCATGCCTTTACACTTGAGAAAAAAATCCTGCTCTTATACAAAAAAATGTGAGTCATTAAGAAATGTGTAACATGTAAATATACAAACACAAATCAAGTGTAGTTCCTGTATTTAGACAAATGAAATCTCAGTCTCAAAGGCAACTTCATATGGTATACATGTATATAAGAAAACAACGTTGTAGCTGAGCCACATGTATTCAGGACACCAGGACAAGTGGGGCAATTGCTCTAATACATCCTGGGAGTCCTTGAGGAAACCCGATGTTCTTTGTACGAGCGGTTGTAATAAAGAGCCAAGCCACTCCCCCAAATCTTCCGTGACTGAATCAATACCAGAGACTATGGGTCTCATCGGGGGAGGGTTGATAGCTTTATGTACCTTTGCGAGACCATGTAGCAGAGGCAGAGTTAGATGCTCCACAAACAAATAATCCCTTTTGTTTCTCAGTTATAACCCCCTAAGTGAAACCCTCATTGATTATAAAATGGGTTTCTCTAGTATATACAGATAAAGGATCAGATGTCAGCCTTCTATACGTCATTTCATCTGACAACTTATCTGACATTTGTGAGTTATACACATCTAAATCCATCACCACCACCAGACCCTCCTTGTCAGACATTTTGATGATGTCATTTTTTCATGAGCAGCAATCTCACGAGGGGAAAAATCAGAGCATGGTAATAATTTTACTGCTGATCAGAGCAGCCGGGGTTAGGTCACCCAGATAACAGCATGGGAAACACCCAAAGTTTGGGGTGCCAAATCCAAACAGTAACACTGACTTCCTGGAGAAGTCCGTGTTCGGGGTCCATGCCCGAATAGTAGGTGTTCGGTACGCACCCAAAACTTTACTGTTCGAGTTTGTCCATCTCTACTGACCACAACACTCCCACTGATCCCTAGGACATGGCTCTGAAGGACCCCATCTGCGTGGTGGTTAAGCATATGTGCTGTCAATGATTCTAAAAGGAAGTGCCAGAGACCACCAAGTGCTGCGTTGTAAGCACCGTTCTCATTGAGAAAACATGGAGTAGAGGTACGCATGCTCAACCTTTGCTCCTTCATATGGGGCTTTTCAGAGCCTGTTTCTTGGGATCAGTGGGGGTTAGTATATTCCTTATTCAATGGATGAGGCAAAACTTACCTCTACAAACCCTTTAAAAGCATCAGCCAATCTAAACTGATGGAGCTGTAGTGTAAAGCATGGAGGAAGGGTAGCAGAGACCTAAGCCACTGATCAGACACATTTCAGAGATACATTTCAGATTTCCAATAAAAAATACCGTTAAGCTATAATCATTGATCGTATCTCCGTCAGTCCACACTGAAATAAATCAGATACTCCCCACCTATTGGTTTTAAACTACAACTTCTCTTCTGCTTGACAATCCATTAGATATATTGCCTGATAGTGCTATCTCTGAACGCTTTTACAACTGTGTCTAAGCGCATTTTACTGAAGTCTTGTCTGACATGATGTGATGATATTTGACAATTGGTTCTAAAAGTATACAACTGGAAAAATACACAGCATATTTACTCGATTTCTGAGTGTATGCTGTCTGGAAACCTTAGTTGTCATTAGTTCATGTAAACTGTAAAGAATACAACATTGAATTGTGCCAGACTCTATTAAAACCTGGAGTTTATTTTTTCCTCATGGCATCCTTAGGGATTTATTTAAATTACCCAAAAAAGTGAAGCCAGCTGTAAAATTGATGGAGCAATGCTTCCTTGGCACACATGTGTAGTGTAAACCAGCTTTTCAGATGGTTCCATGCCAACCTCAGTGCTTAATGTATGACAGACTGTACGATATGAGAACAACAATATACTTTTAGTAAATGGCAGATAGGCATCCTATTTACCAGAGATCGCTTGCACTCACCTTTCAGTGATTTCTCATGTACTGATTTCTCTAGAGTAGTAGTAAAGGTGTAGGTTGGTTTTATATGTAGCAATAATAATGCCGACATTAATGGTGCATTCTCACCAAAAAATGTTGTGCCATGTTAATTAAATTTGCTATAGTTATGTGATGTGTGGGAAGGGGTCCACCACAGACTAGAATAGTTTGGCATATCACTGATCTGGAGTATTAAGGGACTTTTTTTTCCTGTATAGTGGTCGTGCATACTTGGTGTGCGAATATGGGGTGATACACTATGAAGTAACGACACTGCCGCGTTACCACTGCTGACATGTTGCCCTATGCATGATGGGGATGCGGCAGCTGCGCTATATTACACTTTTGGAGACAGCAATACACAGGATCCCTTGTGGTTAAAATAATATATTCTGTATTTGGACTGTCTTAAATTTGGAGTCAACGTTACTCTGCAAAACCATTCACATGGCTTAAAAGGGTTCATATTACACTGTGTGCAGAATTATAAGGCAAGTTGTTTTTCTTGAACGATACCGACTTCTTCCTGTACCACTGCTTGAAGAAGTGTCTTCCAGAAACTGGCAGTAGGTCTGGGAGTTGAGCTTCACTCTATCCTCAACCCGAAAAGGTCCCACAAGTTAATTTTTGATGATACCAGCCCATACCAGTACCCCACCTCCACCTTGCTGGTGTCTGAGTCGGAGTGGAGCTCTCTGCCCTTTACTGATCCAGCCTCTGGCCCATCCATCTGGCCCATCAAGAGTCGCTCTCATTTCATCAGTCCATAAAACCTTTGAAAAGTCAGTCTTAAGATATTTCTTGGCCCAGTTTTGATGTTTTATCTTCTGTTTCTTGTTCAAAGGTGGTCGTTTTTCAGCCTTCCTTACCTTGGCCATGTCCCTGAGTATCGCACACCTTGTTCTTTTTGTTACTCCAGTAATGTTGCAGCTCTGAAATTTGGCAAAACTGGTGGCAAATGGCATCTTGGCAGCTTCACGCTTGATTTTCCTCAATTCATGGACAGTTATTTTGCGCCTTTTTTACCCAACACGCTTCTTGTGACCCTGTTGGCTATTTGCCATGAAACGCTTGATCGGTGATCACGCTTCAAAAGTTTGGCAATTTCAAGACTGCTGCATCCCTCTGCAAGACATCACACAATTTTGGACTTTTCATAGCCGGGCAGCACGGTGGCGCAGTGGTTAGCACAGCAGCCTTGCAGCGCTGGGGTCCTGGGTTCTAATCCCACTCAGGACAACATCTGCAAAGAGTTTGTATGTTCTCTCCGTGTTTGCGTGGGTTTCCTCCGGGCACTCCGGTTTCCTCCCACATTCCAAAGACATACTGATAGGGATTCTAGATTGTGAGCCCCATAGGGGACAGTGATGATAATGTGTGCAAACTGTAAAGCGCTGCGGAATATGTTAGCGCTATATAAAAATAAAGATTATTATTATTATTATTATAGCCCGTTTAATATTTCTTCTGAACCAGAAGTGGCCTATTAATTAAGCACACCTTATATTGGGTTTTGATGTCATTAGACAACACCCCTCCTCATTACAGAGATGCACATTACCTGATTTACTTAATTGGTAGTTGGCTCTCAAGCCTGAACAGCTTGGAGTAGGACAACATGTATAAAAAGTATCATGTGATCAAAATACAACTTGCCTAATAATTCTGCACACAGTGTATTTTCGATATTCTCACAATGGTAAAGTTCTATAGACTAACTTACTAGTGCAGAAGTGGATTCAACTAGAATAGTGATGGTTAATAAATAATACAGAGAAAAACATTCAAAGGACTTGCGTACAGCGAATCTGGCAACGTAATGTGCTGTACTGAATATGCAGCCCCATGTAAGCTTCAGTTTATATCTATGCAAAATGGACCCTTCCCTGTAAAATGTTGCCCTCCATTTAGCATTCTATTTGCAGTCTGTCCTGCCCCCATACTTTACACTGCAACTCTACCATGCTGCTGAACTTGAGTAGAATTAAGTGTACTTCATAACAAGGAGAGAATTATAAACTACGAGGAGCTAAACAGAAAAAAAGATTATTGGGAGACTGCCACAGATACATAGTGAATGCGGCATATGAGCCTGGAGAACAGATTTCATCCACCACTGCCTTCCACGTCTCCTGCTACATTGGTATTGTGTAACAAAGTGCCCAAATCTAATTCTAATTTCAGGTCCAGACATGGGAGACAAAAGTTTCGTAGCCTGGACCATTGACAGTATTGTGTGGTCCCAGAAGAAATATTTTCCTGTACATGTTGTGATACTCACTTACAGTAGCGTTCCTTTCCTTTGGGGGTCACCGCATACAGTTTGCATTGTTGAATGTTGTTTTTGGCTTTTTTGATCATAGTTTCCCGCAATGTGATACGGAGTAGTTACAACTATTATAGAGAAACCCATAATTTTAGAAAATGTCAGTGCCCAAATTTACATGCCGCATAATGCCGCTCTCTGACAATGCCCTGCTCCCTGCTAGAGTGAGAAACCACAAGACGCTCGAGCCAGAATCAGCGTCATATCAAAAGCTACAACACTAACGGCAAGAAAGCTGAGAACTGAGGCTCGGCTGGAGTTTCCTTTCTAGAATTGTAAACATTACACAAATAGAAATTTTACTGTTCTTCTCACATTTAGACTCTAAAACTGAACAACTTCTACCTGCTACAGCATTATTGTTTTCTAGGCAGTCATGCCGTGTATAATGTGTAGCCATTGCCAGGATATGTACAAGAGTAATGAAAAATATAGCTGTATTCACAGCGAAATGCATCCACAGATCTCTGGAATTAGATGGTTGCCGTTTCCCCTATGTGAATTGCGGCTAACTATTAGGTCGTGTGTGCCTAGACAGAGAATTATCAGGCATTGAGGAGACATGAAAGCTTAAGAGAACACAAGACCCATAGCGACATGACTGCAGCTAAAGCGGCCCACCTTAAAATATCACCATAAGAAGCATTTTTAGAATCTCTATAGAGATCCATAAATTTGCTGATCTTCACATCCACGTTTTGCTCCATTCTGAAAGCTTTCGAATGTCTTTTAATCACATCTGTTTCTTTGGAACAAATCCTTTCAGCGTTTGACGGATTTACGACAGGTTGCTAGACGCTTCCTGAAATCAATTAATGAGTAAAACTGTCAACAGTGGAAAGCTTGGACAGGAAAACCTCATGATGAGTTAAATAAGAGAGGCTTCTCATATATGGATGAATAATCGCAAGAGTAAATCCTTTGAAGAAAAAAAAAGCCCACAAAGTAGCACGTTCCCTTTTTTGGATTATTATGCTCTAAGCTCCAGCGCTGATACATGTTTACCTTTCTTTTTAGATTACCCGAGCAGGAACATTCTTTTTTCTTTGATGGCACGAAAATCTCTCTGTGCAGAGAAAACCAAAAGCTGTTTATGAAAATCTTGCGTTGCCATTGTGGCCTGTAGAAGGGAGAATTGTCCCGTTTATTAGAAATTGAAATCTGAAAAATGTTTCGGTCAATTATAAAAATGATTTGGCACCAGCATTATTTTTACATTACCTGGATAGCTGCGATGTGATAGCCGAGATTTTTAGGATCCATTTCAGTGTTTCTAGTAGACTTCAGAGATGGAAACATGTCATTCATACATATACATATTTACCATCCTATTTTTATACAGAAGTAATAGATTTTAGGCTGTGCATATATTTGGAAATCTATGTTGCTACTGTGTTATAAAAAATGTCATAAAAAAGGATTAATGTCACTGTGGTGTTTTTGTGAATGTTGACATTTTTCTCAACTTTTTCCTGTTTTGTATGCTCCAGTAGTGTCTTTGTACCATTATTTAGATTACAAGTAACCATGGTTTTAATTTTTATTTCATAAATCAATATTACACATGAAAATAAGCAACATAGTAATATGAGATATATCAAAGAAATCTGCTTCTTTCTCCATCTGGTTTGATCTTTCACTCTTAATTTACAGAGAAAATCTGTCTTCAGAGAAGACATTTACATTCACATTACTGAAGAATGGAGTAAGAAGGAGATAACAGTCAGTGCTTATAAGTTTCTATGGAAAAGGGGAGGAAGAGCGACATCCACACCTGTACAGGTTCTTTTTTATTGAAGTGGTGAGAAAAAATCTCGAAATTTGTATGAAAAAAAGTTTTTGTTTCCTGGCATTTTTCAAAAACCCATAAACGTATCCATTCTTCAGGATCTAGCTAGATGAGGGCTTATTTTTTTACACCATGATCTGACGTTTTTATTGATCCCATTTTAGGGTAGTTACAATGTTTTGCTCCTCTCTTATTTCATTTTATTGCCATGTTTCCGCTGCCAAAAAAATGTAGCAATTGTTTTGTTTTCAATTAGGCAAAAGGGGGTAATTTGAAACTTTAGTGTTTTTTTTATTTTCTTTTTATATTTCTACTATTTTTTCAAAACTTTTTTTTTCACTTTTAACTTAATTTAATAGTCCCCTCAGGAAACTTGAAGCTGCAATCATTTGATCGCCTGTGCTATGCATAGAAGTGTTTCAGCCTTACTACATGGTGCAGAAATCACAATCTCACATGAACGTCAGCCACTAGCTGGCGTTCACAGGAGTATCATGATGACAAGCACGGGGGTCTCCTGCAAACCCCAGGGTGTCATGACAACTCATCGGCACTCCTCGATCACGTGACAAGGGTGCTGATGGGGTGGATTAAATACGTGCTACGGGCTTGCTTGAATTACGTTTTTTGCTCTTTAACCAGGAAATGCATAAAATAGACTTCAAAGAAGGTGCAAATGGGAAGAGGAATACGGCGCAAGCAAAGAAAATAATTAAAAACTAAAAACTTTACAAAAAAACAGGCACCTTATACTTTGTCCTACTGCGGCCCTCGCGGTGATAGCCTCTATGTCCAAGTATGCAGGTAGCACTGGTTCTGGCACTCTGTCCAGAATGAACAGCTCATATATTTTTTTACACGGACCAATATACGAGTTTGATTCATGACACAAATCAAATACAAGACACGTCTCTGTGATTGTGCTAACCACTTGACCTGCAGAAATACACGGACATATGAATAGAACCATAGAGAATAGCTATGAGTTGTACTTGGGAAAAAAAGACGGATAGAGCTCACACATGGAAAACTAATGTTTGAATGAGCCCTTTGACCTCATTCGGACGTCCGTGAGTTACTTACATTTTGTACCCGTGTTTTTCAAATGTCTATGTGGACTATTTTGTCTATCTATTCACCAGAGGATTCACAAAAAATCATGGCATCATGTCCATTTTTGATTCAGCTTATGGATCAGATTTGCATCCAAGTGCAATCTGTGATTAAGATGTGTTGAGGACAGGAGATGATTTGCAATTTTTAAATTTTTTGTCACTGACCAAACGCTAAGGAAACCCAGATCCAATCCAACTCGGATGAGTAACATGTGATAAAAATCACAGACATCTGAATAATGCCCAAAGGTCTATACCCAAAATATGAAGAACTGCAAATAATACCACTCAGACAGGCATAGCCCCGGGAGCAACCCGGGGCCATAAGGTGCGTCCGAAGTGTCGAAGATCAATCTGTCTTGCAATTCACACTAATTCTCGCAGCCAGCTGCGTTCTTCATCGATGCGTGAGCTGAGTGATCCACCGTTAAGAGTCACGCGACCCTTACAAATAATACCACCAGAGGAATTACACCTGACTATATCACCCCAATAGATGCTGGGTACCAGAGATCACAAGCACCACCTCCTAAGCAATAAAATAAGTATAATCACACAGTCTGTGCAGCAATTATCATTATCTTCCATCAATCTGTCTATATATCTCTTTGTCTATGTGCCAGCTACTGGCAGTTGAAATACTGTACAATCTACTTGATAATAAAAGTTGGATAAAATAGGAGGTAGACATTATTAAAAGTAAGCTCACATTAGTTTGTATCCTCCTGATTATGCCAGCTAGACTTTCTACCTGTATTACTGCCTCCTACATGAGTGGAAAATTACTTTTTTCACCTGTGGTGGACCAAAATGACGGCTTTTTATTTCTGGTGTATGATTTTTGGAGGAGAACCAAGATCTTTGCTGCATGAAAAAAGGAGAAATATTAAGCTTTTTTTCAGTATTTCACTTCCTTTATCAGCAATAGCAATCATATTCATTTTGCCCATGCCTCACCAGTTTCTAGGTTTTCTGCCATGGGGCATTGTAAAGCATCTGAATTGTTATATTATTATTATTATTATTTTATTATTATACATTTTTATAGCGCCATTTATTCCATGGCGCTTTACATGTGAATACGAGGCAAATATAGACAAATACATTAAACATGAGCAGATAACAGGCACACGGGTACATAAGGAGGGAGGACCCTGCCCGGGAGGGCTCACAGTCTGCAGGGGATGGGTGATGAAACACTAGTAGAGGGTAGGGCAGGTTGCGCGGCGGTTCAGTAACTTCAGGATCACTGCAGGCTGTAGCCTTGTCGGAAGAGATGAGTCTTCAGGTTCTTTTTAAAGGTTTCTATGGTAGACGAGAGTCTGATATGTTGGGGTAGAGAGTTCCAGAGTATGGGGCAAGCACGGGAGAAGTCTTGGATGCGGTTGTGGGAAGAAGAGATGAGAGGGGAGTAGAGAAGGAGGTCTTGAGAGGATCGGAGGTTGCGTGTAGGTAGGTACCAGGAGACCATGTCACAGATGTATGGAGGAGAAAGGTTGTGGATGGTTTTGTATGTCATTGTGAGGGTTTTGAACTGGAGTCTCTGGGCGATAGGAAGCCAGTGAAGGGCTTGACATAGGGGAGAGGCTGGGGAATAGCGGGGAGACAGGTAAATTAGTCGGGCAGCAGAGTGTAGGATGGATTGGAGCGGTGCCAGAGTGCTAGAGGGGAGTCCAGAGAGTAGGAAGTTGCAGTAGTCGAGGCGGGAGATAAGGGCATGCACTAGCGTTTTTGCGGTGTCACGGTCAAGGAAAGCACGGATCCGGGAAATATTTTTGAGTTTGAGACGGCAGGAGGAGGCAAGGGCTTGGATATGTGGCTTGAAAGAGAGGGCAGAGTCGAGGATCACCCCGAGGCACCGGGCGTGTGGGACTGGGGAAAGTGAGCAACCATTGACATTGATGGATAGGTCTGGTGGAGGGGTAGAGTGAGATGGGGGAAAGATGATGAATTCTGTTTTGTCCATGTTCAGTTGTAGAAAGCAAGCAGAAAAGAAGGCTGAAATAGCAGACAGACAGTGCGGGATTTTGGTAAGTAAGGAGGTGAGGTCAGGTCCGGATAGGTAGATCTGCGTGTCATCAGCGTAGAGATGGTACTGCATACCGTGGGATTCTATGAGCTGTCCCAAGCCAAAAGTGTAGATGGAGAAGAGTAGGGGTCCTAGAACAGCCTTGAGGAACACCGACTGACAAGGGGCGAAGTGAGGAGGTGGTGTGGGGAGGGAGACACTGAATGTTCGGTCTGTCAGATATGACGAGATCCAGGAAAGGGCCAAGTCTGTGATGCCAAGAGATGAGAGAATTTGTAGCAAAAGGGAGTTAACCACTTTAGGGCTGGCCCATTTCAGGCTTTTTGGATAAAGCCTTTTTTATCACATTCCAGGAGCCATAATAGTTTTATTTTTATTTTTATGGACTTATGTGAAATATTTGTTTTGTATTAACTTCATTTATTAACCTCGCCATTCTGCTGTTTTTTTTATGTTTTAACTATTCCATGGGCCAGGACAGCTGTTGCAATAACAAATGCATAGTTTCATTTATGTTTTATGACTTTTGTACAGAAATATAATGTTTGAAAAAAACTTTATTTGCTTTTGTGTAAACATGTTCTAAGAGCGATAAGTTTTACATTTTCCCTTTATTGCGGTTCCATACAGAGATGGCAGAGGCAAAAGTCGCTACTATTTGGGCCACATTTCTCCACTATCTGTGTATGCAACCATAATAAAGCTACGTACAGTGGGGAGCGCTTCATCTTCCTTGTATATTAATACAATTTTGACTTTTTCTTGTTGAGCACCCTCTAGGTGGTTTGTTTGCTGCTAAATACTGATATAATAACTATTGCTGCACAGGAAGTGAACGGGTCTAGTGCCGGATCCCTCTTTTTCTGTATACACTCAATACCATATCGCCAATACCAAATTCATGTCATTTTTTTATTTTATGTTTTGCACAAACAAAATATTTTAAAATATGATTTTTTTTTCATGTGTTCAGCAGTTTGCAGGAAAAGCTGAAATTTTAATTTTGCCATTTTTGGCTAAATACGATTTTTGATCATTTTTTTGTTTAATGTTTTCTGGCATGTTTTTTCTTTTTTTTCTTATTTGTTTTGCATCCTATTGTGATAGCCGTAGCCCTTTTCATTTTTATATTTACAGAGCTCTATTTAGCTTGTTTTTTTGTGTCAAAAGCTCTAGTTAACATTGGTTATATTTTGAGACACTTACACATTTTTGATCATTTTTTTTGTTTCATTTTTTATAAGATAGAATGAAGAAAGAACGCAAGTCAGGAATTGTTTTTCACAGTTTATTTTTTTGGCGTACAAGCATGCGGAATGAGATCTGATACATTTTTATAGCATGGGGTATTCCAAATACGTTGCTACCAAATGTTTGTCGTTTTGGGGGATTTGTTTCTTTCCGGATTATTTTTTTTTTATTGATAAGACCGGGATTTGGGGAAGAATTTGTTACTTTTTTTTAGACACTTAATGTTTTTTTTTTCACTATACTTATTAATCCTCCAAGTGGACTTGAAGATGTAATACTATGATCTCATGTGGTAACACACCACACTACCTATGTAGTGCAGTAAATTTCCTTATCGTGTCAAACTGCATCTTTTGCTAGATCTGAAAGACTATGGTATATAGGAGACTCAGAGGCCATTATTAGGTCTCCAGTTGCCATAGTAACCCATTGGCCTGCCACAACTGATTTGGAAGGAGAGTGACAAGTGGCTGACAGAGGGAGCGATTTCACTCTGTCAAACTCGTCGCTGACACTATTGAGAGCAGCATATGAGGAGTTAATCTGCAGGAACACTGATCCTAGTCATATTGCAAGACTCGTTTAAGGTTCGATAGTGACTTGTAGGATCACAGCTTCCAACAGGTGGCGTAATAGAGTTCGAGCCCTCTTCCTCTCTTAAGAGGCAATTTTGTATATTGAACACTGGCAGAAGCCGGATTATATGTATCAGTTATGTGTCATTGGGGTGACAGATATGGACAACATCATGGACATAAACAATCACTTCTCCGTATGGATATAGTGGTACGGGATTAAATAATGTACATAAAAAGTACTGTAGCTAGAGGCTGCTAAAGGAATTGCAGAATAAGGTGTACTTGACTTGTTTTAGAAGACATCAGTATTGGATACTAAATTCTGTTTGGTAATATCTGTACAACTTAGGCTGGTTTCACATTTGCGGTTGTGTCCGCAGAGTTTCTGACGCATACATCCGCATGCGTCTTGACTTCATATCTTTAACATTTTGCATGCATTTGCCCATGTTTTCTTAAAGGGAGCCTGTCACCCCCAAATGGAAGTTGAGCTAAGCCCACTGGCATCAGGGGCTTATCTACAGCATTCTTTAAGCATCCATATTTTAGCAGTGTGCGGCTGATGCTCCATGTTAGAATTTTTGTGGAGTCAAATTTCCGCCGCCATAAGCATGCGGACGCTTGCCAAAGGAGTGAGTCAAAACAACGCATTACAGTGTATGGGAATGTACAGGTCCTTCTCAAAAAATTAGCATATAGTGTTAAATTTCATTATTTACCATAATGTAATGATTACAATTAAACTTTCATATATTATAGATTCATTATCCACCAACTGAAATTTGTCAGGTCTTTTATTGTTTTAATACTGATGATTTTGGCATACAACTCCTGATAACCCAAAAAACCTGTCTCAATAAATTAGCATATCAAGAAAAGGTTCTCTAAACGACCTATTACCCTAATCTTCTGAATCAACTAATTAACTCTAAACACATGCAAAAGATACCTGAGGCTTTTATAAACTCCCTGCCTGGTTCATTACTCAAAACCCCCATCATGGGTAAGACTAGCGACCTGGCAGATGTCAAGAAGGCCATCATTGACACCCTCAAGCAAGAGGGTAAGACCCAGAAAGAAATTTCTCAACAAATAGGCTGTTCCCAGAGTGCTGTATCAAGGCACCTCAATGGTAAGTCTGTTGGAAGGAAACAATGTGGCAGAAAACGCTGTACAACGAGAAGAGGAGACCGGACCCTGAGGAAGATTGTGGAGAAGGACCGATTCCAGACCTTGGGGAACCTGAGGAAGCAGTGGACTGAGTCTGGTGTGGAAACATCCAGAGCCACCGTGCACAGGCGTGTGCAGGAAATGGGCTACAGGTGCCGCATTCCCCAGGTAAAGCCACTTTTGAACCATAAACAGCGGCAGAGGCGCCTGACCTGGGCTACAGAGAAGCAGCACTGGACTGTTGCTAAGTGGTCCCAAGTACTTTTTTCTGATGAAAGCAAATTTTGCATGTCATTCGGAAATCAAGGTGCCAGAGTCTGGAGGAAGACTGGGGAGAAGGAAATGCCAAAATGCCTGAAGTCCAGTGTCAAGTACCCACAGTCAGTGATGGTGTGGGGTGCCATGTCAGCTGCTGGTGTTGGTCCACTGTGTTTCATCAAGGGCAGGGTCAATGCAGCTAGCTATCAGGAGATTTTGGAGCACTTCATGCTTCCATCGGCTGAAATGCTTTATGGAGATGAAGATTTCATTTTTCAGCACGACCTGGCACCTACTCACAGTGCCAAAACCACTGGTAAATGGTTTACTGACCATGGTATTACTGTGCTCAATTGGCCTGCCAACTCTCCTGACCTGAACCCCATAGAGAATCTGTGGGATATTGTGAAGAGAAAGTTGAGAGACGCAAGACCCAACACTCTGGATGAGCTTAAGGCCGCTATTGAAGCATCCTGGGCCTCCATAACATCTCAGCAGTGTCACAGGCTGATTGCCTCCATGCCACGCCGCATTGAAGCAGTCATTTCTGCCAAAGGATTCCCGACCAAGTATTGAGTGCATAACTGAACATTATTATTTGATGGTTTTTTTGTTTGTTATTAAAAAACACTTATTTGATTGGATGGGTGAAATATGCTAATTTATTGAGACAGGTTTTTTGGGTTATCAGGAGTTGTATGCCAAAATCATCAGTATTAAAAGAATAAAAGACCTGACAAATTTCAGTTGGTGGATAATGAATCTATAATATATGAAAGTTTAATTGTAATCATTACATTATGGTAAATAATGAAATTTAACACTATATGCTAATTTTTTGAGAAGGACCTGTATAGGAACGCAAGGACATGCGTTTGCTTGCATTTGCACAAGGGTCTATATACAGAAATCCCATGAGCGACGTCTATTAAATTCTCCTTGAAAAATGTTTTCATAATAAAAACGCATGTGCATAAACAACGCGAATGCATGCAAAAACGCATGCAAACGTTGTTTTTTTTATCCATCATGCGTAAGTTATATAACAAACGCAGCGTTATCATGCATTTGCATGCGTTTTGCCATGTGTTTGCGGTTGCGTACGAAGTGCTGCGGACTCAAATCTACTTTGTTGTTCAAATGAGGAATTTTTTTTCATTTTTTTTCTGAAGATGTTTTAAAAAATGACTTGTGTAAACAAGAAAGTGTGTGTCTGAAGGAAACCACCTTAAGC
The DNA here is from genome assembly GCF_032444005.1 of Ranitomeya imitator. NCBI lineage: Eukaryota > Metazoa > Chordata > Amphibia > Anura > Dendrobatidae > Ranitomeya > Ranitomeya imitator. Next base: position 283,686,528 of record NC_091287.1, read on the forward strand.
TAGGCACTGCCCAATCAAAAGGCTGCAAAAGAAACTTTTAGAAAAAACTCTTCCAAAACGATTAATAACGTCTTCGTGGAACAAAAAAACTCAAAGCTTCATGAAAAATAAAATATTACAAATAAAACTCATCTGTTTTTACTGGCCTTATGGGTAGAAGAGGCTTATATATATAATTGTTTTTCTGTATGAGATAAATAGCCGTCTGAACGAAGCCTTAGGCTTGGTTCCCATTGCGTTAATGGGAAAGCGCTAACGGACAGCGTTGCACGGCGAAATTAACGCTGTGCAACGCGTCCGTTAGCGCGCCCATTCACGGCAATGGGAACGCGCAGCACTAGCGTGTGCCATGTTCGGCACGCGCTAGCGACGTGCCGGTGTTTCCTGGCGCGCCGCGGACGCTGCTCGCAGCGTCCGAGGCGCGCCCGCGGTCCGTTCCCCGCTCTCGCAGATCGGGGATCTGCGAGAGCGGGGACATTACCGCGACCCCGGGACGCGGCCACATTAAAAACATTGCGTTAGCGCAACCAGCTAGCGCTAAACGGGTTGCACTAACGCAATGTGACCCTAGCCTTAGAGGTTCATGCAATTTATAAGCTTTATTATTATTTATTTATATAGCACCATTAATTCCATGGTGCTGTACATGAGAAAGGGGTTACATACAGGGTTACAGATATCGTTAACAGTAAACGAATTTACAATGACAGACTGGTACAGAGGGGAGCGGATCCTGTCCTTGCGGACTTACAATCTATGGGAGTGGAAATGGCATGCATAATTGTGCGCACTAAAGTGGTTGGCCCCAAAACACATTTCTTCCCTATCTACAGGTCAAGTAAAAATGTAATTTTGCAGGGGGTCCCACCTATCTGATTCACCAAATCATGAAAACAGGAATCTAATGTCTCAATTCTAAATGTCTATGGGACTGATTATCTCCATCAGTCAGACATTAAATAGAGTGGAAGTTCATATGTCTGACCATTGCTTCATTCATTTATCCTCATGATCAATGGGAGTCCAGCAGTGGTCTACAGTCATGGCCAAAATTTTTGAGAATGACACCAAAATAATATTTTCACATGATCTGCTGCCCTCTGGTTTTTATTAGTGTTTGTCTGATGTTTATATCACATACAGAAATATAATTGCAATCATATTATGAGTACCAATAGATTATATTGACAGAATGAGTTAATGCAGCAAGTCAATATTTGCAGTGTTGGCCCTTCTTCTTCAAGACCTCTGCAATTCTCCCTGGCATGCTCTCAATCAACTTCTGGACCAAATCCTGACTGATAGCAGTCCATTCTTGCATAATCAATGCTTGCATTTTGCCAGAATTTGTTGGTTTTTGTTTGTCCACCCATCTCTTGATGATTTACCACAAGTTGTCAATGGGATTAGGATCTGAGGAGTTTCCAGGCCATGGACCCAAAATCTCTGTTTTGTTCCATGAGCCATTTAGTTATCACCTTTGCTTTATAGCAAGGTGCTCCATCATGCTGGAAAAGGCATTGTTGGGCGCCAAACTGTTCTTGGACGGTTGGGAGAAGTTGCTCTTGGAGGACATTCTGGTACCATTATTTATTCATGGCTGTGTTTTTAGGCAAGACTGTGAGTGAGCCGATTCCCTTGGCTGAGAAGCAACCCCACACATGAATGGTTTCAGGATGCTTTACAGTTGGCATGAGACAAGACTGGTGGTAGCGCTCACCTCTTCTTCTCCGAATAAGCTGTTTTCCAGATGTCCCAAACAATCGAAAAGGGGATTCATCAGAGAAAATGACTTTGCCCCAGTCCTCAGCAGTCCACTCCCTGTACCTTTTGCAGAATATCAGTCGGTCCCTGATGTTTTTTCTGGAGAGAAGTGGCTTCTTTGCTGCCCTCCTTGAAACCAGGCCTTGCTCAAAGAGTCTCCGCCTCACAGTGCGTGCAGAAGCACTCACACCAGCCTGCTGCCATTCCTGAGCAAGCTCGGCACTGCTGGTAGTCCGATCCCGCAGCTGAAACAGTTTTAAGATACGGTGCTGGCGCTTGCTGGTCTTTCTTTGGCGCCCTGGAGCCTTTTTTACAACAATGGAAGCTCTCTCCTTGAAGTTCTTGATGATGCGATAGATTGTTGACTGAGGTGCAATCTTTGTAGCTGCGATACTCTTCCCTGTTAGGCCATTTTTGTGCAGTGCAATCATGGCTGCACGTGTTTCTTTAGAGATAACCATGATTAACTGAAGAGAAACAATGATACCAAGCACCAGCCTCCTTTTAAAGTGTCCAGTGATGTCATTCTTACTTAATCATGACTGATTGATCGCCAGCCTTGTCCTCATCAACACCCACACCTGTGTTAATGGATCAATCACTAAAACGATGTTAGCTGCTCCTTTTAAGGCAGGACTGCAATGATGTTGAAATGTGTTTTGGGGGTTAAAGTTCATTTTCTGGGCAAATATTGACTTTGCAAGTACAGTAATTGCTGTTAAGCTGATCACTCTGACATTCAGGAGCATATGCAATTTGCCATTAGAAAAAATGAAGCAGTAGACTTTGGAAAAATTAATATTTGTCTCATTCTCAAAATTTTTGTCCATGACTGTACACTAGATTTCGTGCCTTTCCTGAAGCTAGGTGATAAATGTTTTCAGTGGACCAATCCCTTCAATATGAATAACTTATAGACATACAGAGGTGTGCTTTCTTATCACTTTATGTATAACTTATCATATTCATATCTGTTATATCACAATCTAAATTTATTCCTGGATTTTTAGTTCATGTAGTTTATAAAAAACATCATAGAAAGAACTACAGAAACAAAGCAAAAATATATATAAATACTTGACTTCAGTAATAGCATCCAAGTAAGAAAAACACAAATAGGCTAATCTCTTTTTTTTATGCCTTTGCTAAAATAAAAACCTACCAGAGAAACCACACAATATAAAACAAATCAGCGACACCAGTGAAACTCACATTATAATATCCCGAATACAGTACAAGAATTTACAGAGAAGTAACCTTAATCTTTAGACCTCCATGGTGACAAAGGGATTATCAAGCAGGGAATGAATCATTCTGACATATTCATCCATCTACTATTGATGGAAAAATGTAAACTGGTGTCAGCGGATCTACAAAACATACACTCATAGGTGACTCAGGGAGTAGAGGTAATGCCCCCTCTATATACTAATTTATGTACCTGTACACATAGGTTTTGTGATGAATTCTTCAGTGGCAGGGTTGATATATAGATATATATCCTGATGTGTCTATCCTTAGCCTTTCCTGAGATAGATTCAGATCTAAAAATTGTCATTATACTTTATACTGTATATATATATATATATATATATACAGTATAAAGTATAATGACAATTTTTAGATTTATGTATATATATATATGTATATATATATATATACATATATATGTATATATATATATATATATATATATATATATATATATATATATATATATATATATATGTATATGTGTGTATATACAGTACAGACCAAAAGTTTGGACACACCTTCTCATTTAAAGATTTTTCTGTATTTTCATGACTATGAAAATTGTACATTCACACTGAAGGCATCAAAACTATGAATTAACACGTGGAATTATATACTTAACAAAAAAGTGTGAAACAACTAAAATTATGTCTTATATTCTAGGCTCTTCAAAGTAGCCACCTTTTGCTTTGATGACTGCTTTGCACACTCTTGGCATTCTCTTGGTGAGCTTCAAGAGGTAGTCACCGGGAATGGTTTTCACTTCACAGGTGTGCCCTGTCAGGTTTAATAAGTGGGATTTCTTGCCTTATAAATGGGGTTGGGACCATCAGTTGTGTTGTGCAGAAGTCTGGTGGATACACAGCTGATAGTCCTACTGAATAGACTGTTAGAATTTGTATTATGGCAAGAAAAAAGCAGCTAAGTAAAGAAAAACAAGTGGCCATCATTACTATAAGAAATCTAAAAATGTTTGGAGAAGGCACCCTTCAAATATCAGGGACCTGGAGCAGTTTGCCAAAGAAGAATGGTCTAAAATTCCAGCAGAGCATTGTAAGAAACTCATTGATGGTTACCGGAAGCAGTTGGTCGCAGTTATTTTGGCTAAAGGTTGTGCAACCAAGTATTAGGCTGAGGGTGCCAATGCTTTTGTGTGGCCCATTTTTGGAGTTTTGTGTGAAATGATCAATGTTTTGCTTTTTGCTTCATTCTCTTGTGTTTTTTCATGTAAGACAAATTAAATGAAGATAATAATACCAAAGAATTTGTGATAATACTCAATTTATTCCTGAAAATGATTGCAATCTGACAGAATTGCAGGGGTGTCAATACTTTTGGCCACAACTGTATTATACAGTGAATGAAATAAGTATTGAACATGTCACCAATTTTCAAAGTAAATACACTTCTAATAGTGCTATTAACATGAAATTCAATTGTTGGTATCAATCCATCCAGTCTACACAGGCAAAGAAATAAAGCAATAGATATCTATAAATTAAGTTATATGAAATAATGAGAAATTACATTAGGAAACAGTATTGAACTCATGACGAAAGAGAGATGCAAAAAGCCATGGAAGGTTATGACACCAGCTGAAATCTATCAGTAATTAGAAAGCAATCCTGCCACTTAGTGAACAATAATAGCTGGCTCAACTGATGGCCTATAAAAAGGTGTCTCATTACCAAGGTGCCACACAAGAAATATATCATGCATTCTAAAACCAGAGAGCTGTCTCAAGCCCTTTGCAACCTTATTGTTGCAAAACATACTGATAACATTGGTTACAGAAGAATTTCTAAACTACCTAAGGTTTCAGTGAGCACTGTTAGGGCCATAATCTAGAAGTGGAAAGAACATAATATCACCATAAAACTGCCACGACCAGGTGCTCCTGGTCATGAAAAGAATTATCAGAACAGTTGGGGCACTACAGAAAGACTTGGAGTCAGCAGGTACAATTGTTTCAAAGAAACAAATAATGCACTCAACCTCCATGGTCTGTATGCACGCACACCGCGCAAGATTGCATTGCTGAACAAAAAACATGTTCAAGCGCATTTTAAGTTTGCGCAACAACATTTATACAAGCCTGTGAAACATTGGGAGAATATAGTCTGGTCAGATGAGACCAAGATTAAACTCTTTGAAAGCCATAATACATACCATGTTTGGAGGCCAAACGGCATTGCAAATCACCCCAAAAACACCATACCAACAGAGAAATTTGGAGGTGGGAACATCATGGTGTGGGGCTGTTTTTCAGCGTATGGCACTCGCAAATTTCATATAATTGAAGAAACGATGAATGGACAAATGCACAGAAAAATATTTATAATTGAGTCCTCAGTGGTTGATACCTTTTAGTGGCTAACTGAAAAGATGGTAACAAATTGCAAGCTTTGGAGACTACACTTGATCAGACAAAGACTAAAAGAAATTCTGAAGAATTACATATATCTCACATATGAGATACTTTCATTACACCCTGGTCTGAAAAGTGTTGGGAAGCGTTCAGCGGACTTTGGGCTACTGTTCATGGCTGTTTCCAGGTTGTCTTACAACAGCCTGTAGTGTGCTGATGGGTTCACAGCTAATTTGTGGAAGAAAATCAATTCCCAAAGCTGTTCTGCTGTTAACGTATCTTCTACTGGGAGCGATCCTGCTAAACACTGGGGCAGAGAAGCTTTATGAAGCTGTTTATGAATTTCGCATAAATACTGAGAGAGATTTATACAGTACATATAAAGGAAATGTTTTATCAGAAATTGACCTATTCATTGTAATATTTAGGCAATGGTTTTTATTTCATATTAGAGTCTTTCTTAAAAATAAAAATGACTTTACAATTGTCACTATGGCTAAATGAGTGTTCTTCCTGTTTTTTCTGGAAATCCACATGTACATTAACAGCGAAACATTGACTTTGACCCTATTTTTTGTATTGAAGCATTTAATGAGCATGTGCCAAGCTTATTATGGAGGGAATATCCTGCATTATCAGCTGTGTATAGAAGTGATACCCATCACTAAAAACTTGTAATGAAAATGCATAAAACTGTTCATGAAACGAAAGGAAGTTTAAAGAGTTATTCCCATCTCCAAGATCCTGCCCCAATATGTAGTAGGTGTAATAATAAAAATATTAGAAAGTATCTCCAATTAGAAATGTAGAATAGTTCTTTTGATTAGCTATGTCGCTTACCTCATGTGCAGGGCATTACAGTAGCTTATGTATCCATGTTTATGACCACTCATATAGTGACAGTTAGCTGTTAGTGGTCGTAACTATGGATACCTAAGCTACTGCAATGACCTGAAAATGGGGTATACAACGTAGCTGATCAGAAGAACTACACTATGTTTGTAATTGGAGATGTTTGCTAATATTATTAATACACCTACTACATATTGGGATAGGATCTTGGGCATGGAATACCCCTTTAAGTCTGAAATTGTCCCAGTGGCAGAGTGAAAATTGCAAAATTACTAATTTTGTTTTGAAGACAGATCATGATTTAAAAAAAAAACATGTGGCCAAAATGTAAAAATCTAAATACAAGTACCACAAAAAAACGGATTTAAAAAATAGGTGATTTTCTGATTACATGTTCCCTTTAAAATAGAACTTAATTATGTATTCCGATAAACTTGAAAACATTGTATCATTAAATTTCAGAATACATAAGAAACGTGAAAATATAAGTAAATCTGGTCTACAGATATATCTGCCCTTACCTTTCCACAAAGTGAATAAAGACTCTAACTTAGGACTCTTAGGCTGCTTTCACACATACTTTTTTGCCATCAGTCGCAATCTGTCGAATTTTGAAAAAAAAGGATCCAGCGTCTGATGCTGCCGGATCCGTTTTTTCTCATAGACTTGTATTAGCAACGGATTGTGACGGATGGCCTCATTTGTCATTTGTCGTTCGCCGGATCCCAAGAAAATTGTCTGTCCGGCGGCCGGAGACAATGGACAATGTATCGTTTTTTGTCTCCGTAGAAAAAAACGGACGTCGCCATCTGTCGTTTGTTAGGATGAAAGCCTATGTGCACTGGATCCATCAAATGAAGGAATCCGGCAGTGTTCTGTCCGTGTGTTGTTATTTACCATCAGTGTACGGTCCATGTGTCCGTATTAACCATCAGTGTACGTTCCATGTGTCTGTATTAACCATCAGTGTACAGTTTGTGTGTTCATATTTAGTGTAAGTGTACGGTCTGTGTGTCCCTATTTACCATCAGTGTATGGTCCGTGTATCCGTATTTACCATCAGTGTACGGTCCATGTGCCCGTATTTACCATCCGTGTACTGTCCATGTGTCAGTATTTACCATCAGTGTACCGTCCATGTGTCCATATTTACCATCGGTGTACTGTCCATGTGTCCGTATTTACCATCCGTGTACGTTCCATGTGTCTGTATTAACCATCAGTGTACGGTCCGTTTATCCGTATTTTCCATCAGTGCACAGTCAGTGTATCCGTATTTACCATCAGTGCACAGTCCGTGTATCCGTATTTACCATCAGTGTACTGTCCGTGTGTCCTTATTTACCATCAGTGTACTGTCTGTGTGTCCATATTTACCATCAGTGTACGGTCCATGTGTCCGTATTAACCATCAGTGTACGTTCCATGTGCCTGTATTAACCATCAGTGTACGGTCCGTTTATCCGTATTTACCATCAGTGTACAGTTTGTGTGTTCATATTTAGTGTAAGTGTACGGTCTGTGTGTCCCTGTTTACCATCAGTGTACGGTCCGTGTATCCCTATTTACCATCAGTCTATGGTCCGTGTATTTACCATCAGTGTATAGTTCGTGTGTTCATATTTAGCATCAGTGTATGGTCCGTGCATCCGTATTAACCATCAGTGTTTGGTCTGTGTGTCCGTATTTACCATCAGTGTATGATTCGTTTGTTCATATTTACCATCAGTGTATGGTCCGTGTGTGCATATTTACCATCAGTGTACGGTCCATGTGTCCATATTTACCATCAGTGTACGGTCCATGTGTCCATATTTACCATCAGTGTACGGTCCATGTGTCCATATTTACCATCAGTGTACGGTCCATGTGTCCCTATTTACCATCAGTGTACTGTCCGTGTACCCGTATTTACCATCAGTGTACTGTCCGTGTGTCCGTATTTACCATCAGTGTACTGCCCATGTGTCCCTATTTACCATCAGTGTACGGTCCGTGTGTCCGTATTTACCATCAGTGTACTGTCCTTGTGTCCGTATTTACCATCCGTGTACGGTCCATGTGTCTGTATTTACCATCAGTGTACGGTCCATGTGTCCGTATTTACCATCAGTGTACTGTCCTTGTGTCCGTATTTACCATCCGTGTACGGTCCATGTGTCTGTATTTACCATCAGTGTACGGTCCATGTGCCCGTATTTACCATCAGTGTACTTTCCATGTGTCTGTATTAACCATCAGTGTACGGTCCGTTTATCCGTATTTTCCATCAGTGCACAGTCAGTGTATCTGTATTTACCATCAGTGCACAGTCCGTGTATCCGTATTTACCATCAGTGTACTATTCGTGTATCCATATTTGACATCAGTGTACTGTCCGTGTGTCCTTATTTACCATCAGTGTACTGTCTGTGTGTCCATATTTACCATCAGTGTACTGTCCATGTGTCGTTATTTACCATCAGTGTACGGTCCATGTGTCCGTATTAACCATCAGTGTACGTTCCATGTGTCCGTATTAACCATCAGTGTACGGTCCGTTTATCCGTATTTACCATCAGTGTACAGTTTGTGTGTTCATATTTAGTGTAAAGGCCCCTTCACATTTAGCGACGCTGCAGCGATACCGACAACGATCCGGATCGCTGCAGCGTCGCTGTTTGGTCGCTGGAGAGCTGTCACACAGACCGCTCTCCAGCGACCAACGATGCCGGTAACCAGGGTAAACATCGGGTAACCCGATGTTTACCCTGGTTACCATGCTAAAAGTAAAAAAAAACAAACACTAGATACTTACCTACAGCCGTCTGTCCTCCAGCGCTGCGCTCTGCTTCTCTGCTCTCCTCCTGTACTGTCTGGGAGCCGGAAAGCAGAGCGGTGACGTCACCGCTCTGATTTCCGGCTCACAGCCAGTACAGGAGGAGTGCAGAGCGCAGCGCTGGAGGACAGACAGCGGTAGGTAAGTATCTAGTGTTTGTTTTTTTTACTTTTAGGATGGTAACCAGGGTAAACATCGGGTTACTAAGCGCGGCCCTGCGCTTAGTTACCCGATGTTTACCCTGGTTACCAGTGAAGACATCGCTGGATCGGTGTCACACAGGCCGATCCAGCGATGTCTCCAGGGAGTCCAGCGACGAAATAAAGTTCTGGACTTTATTCAGCGACCAACGATCTACCAGCAGGGGCCTGATCGTTGGTCGCTGTCACACAGAACGATTTCATTAACGATATCGTTGCTACGTCACAAATAGCAACGATATCGTTAACAATATCGTTATGTGTGAAGGTACCTTAAGTGTACGGTCTGTGTGTCCCTGTTTACCATCAGTGTACGGTCCGTGTATCCCTATTTACCATCAGTCTATGGTCCGTGTATCCGTATTTACCATCAGTGTATAGTTCGTGTGTTCATATTTAGCATCAGTGTATGGTCTGTGCATCCGTATTAACCATCAGTGTTTGGTCTGTGTGTCCGTATTTACCATCAGTGTATGATTCGTTTGTTCATATTTACCATCAGTGTATGGTCCGTGTGTGCATATTTACCATCAGTGTACGGTCCATGTGTCCATATTTACCATCAGTGTACGGTCCATGTGTCCATATTTACCATCAGTGTACGGTCCATGTGTCCATATTTACCATCAGTGTATGGTCCATGTGTCCATTTTTACCATCAGTGTACGGTCCATGTGTCCATATTTACCATCAGTGTACAGTCTGTGTTTCTGAATTTACCATCAGTGTACTGTTCGTGTATCTGTATTTACCATCAGTGTACTGTCCGTGTACCCGTATTTACCATCAGTGTACTGTCCTTGTGTCCGTATTTACCATCCGTGTACGGTCCTTGTGTCTGTATTTACCATCAGTGTACTTTCCATGTGTCTGTATTAACCATCAGTGTACGGTCCGTTTATCCGTATTTTCCATCAGTGCACAGTCCGTGTATCCGTATTTACCATCAGTGCACAGTCCGTGTATCCGTATTTACCATCAGTGTATGGTCCGTGTATCCGTATTTACCATCAGTGTACTGTCCGTGTGTCCATATTTACCATCAGTGTACTGTCCGTGTGTCCTTATTTACCATCAGTGTACTGTCCGTGTGTCCATATTTACCATCAGTGTTCTGTCCGTGTGTTGTTATTTACCATCAGTGTATGGTCCATGTGTCCGTATTAACCATCAGTGTACAGTTTGTGTGTTCATATTTAGTGTAAGTGTACGGTCTGTGTGTCCCTATTTACATCAGTGTATGGTCCGTGTATCCGTATTTACCATCAGTGTACGGTCCATGTGTCAGTATTTACCATCAGTGTACGTTCCATGTGTCTGTATTAACCATCAGTGTACGGTCCGTTTTTCTGTATTTACCATCAGTGCATCAGTGTACTGTCTGTGTGTCCCTATTTACCATCAGTGTACTGTCCGTGTGTCCTTATTTACCATCAGTGTACTGTCCGTGTGTCCTTATTTACCATCAGTGTACTGTCCGTGTGTCCTTATTTACCATCAGTGTACGGTCCATGTGTCCATATTTACCATCAGTGTACGGTCCATGTGTCCATATTTACCATCAGTGTACGGTCCATGTGTCCATATTTACCATCAGTGTACGGTCCATGTGTCCATATTTACCATCAGTGTACGGTCCGTGTGTCTCTATTTACCATCAGTGTACAATCCGTGTGTCCGTATTTACCATCAGTATACGGCAGGGGTGGGGAATCTTTTTTCTGCCAAGGGCCATTTGGATATTTTTACCGTCCTTTGGGGGCCGTACAAGCTCTGCCCACAATGTACATCCTGACTCTAGCACTGGTGTCAGGACATAATCTGTCATTGCATGCCCTTCTATGTTCAGTAGTGAAAACTGTGTGTGTGTGCTAACAGAGCAAGAAGAAATTAATGAGCTTGTGGCAATCAAAATACACCTCCCTGTCATCGAGGGATGTAAATGACCCTGGGGCATGAGGTTCCCCACCCCTGGTATACGGTCCGTGTGTCTCTATTTACCATCAGTGTACGGTCCGTGTGTCTGTATTTACCATCAGTATACGGTCCGTGTGTCCATATTTACCATCAGTGTACGTTCAGTGTGTCCGTAGTTATCATCAGTGTACAGTCCGGGTTTCCTTATTTACCATCAGTGTACGGTCTGTATTTATCAACAGTGTCATCAGTGTTTTTCAAGGATGGAGAAATAAATAAATTACAAAGCTTCTCCTATACTTTTCAGTGTTAAATACTCAGAGCACATGGATGGTACACTGATACACAGAAAAGGCTCGTTGTGTTTTGTACGGACACACGGTCCATGAAAAAACACGGACATGTGAATGGCACCATAGATTATCGTGGATACCTGCTGTATCTGTGAAAAAAATGGATACAACATGTGCTAGCAATACAGACGTGTGAATGATGCCTAAATTCAATATTGCCACATGCTAGCTAAGGCAAGCTGCACGTCACATTCACATCACAATTCCTAGGTGGTCACCCATAGACACATATAGTCTGAATATCTCCCAACAAAATGTTGCAAAATTATATTTTCTTTTAAAGCCATCATCTTGTTCCTCTCATCTTTGGATACGTGCAGGTAAGGAAGGATACATACTATATATTTTAACACCTGCTGTGCCGAAACAGACAAGGTAATTGGTACCCATGTATCTGCCTATCATGCACTTCAGCTGTGGAGTCAGATGTTTGTCGGCACATACAGTACTGTTCACATAGAGCAATGACATATCTTGGATCCTGGTGACTGATAATTGAGTCCATCAGAATCCCTTTGTTTTTAAAAGCCTGAATTGTGCCAATGTGAGCACATTGTAAGCCACATATGAGTATATGGTGCACTGTGCTGTAGCAATACATACAGTGCTTACAATGATTAGTACATCCCACATCTGAAATTGTGGCAGGAAAGAGTTAATATTCTAATTTGAGCCAGCTAAATGTTTGTCCTTTAGGATCTTCTGCAACACAATAGGAAACACAACAGTGTATTTCTTCCTGTGTTTTTGTAGATAAATACGAACAATAGCTCTTCAAGTTCAGAACAAAAGGACTAACAGTATAATGACATGTATCAAATGCAATTACTTTCATTAGGAAGAGTTTATTCTGTGTTTAACCAGGGAAAAGAGACAATGTAGTGTAACAAGGCGAAATGGGGAATACAACCGCTGGAAAAAACATGTCTTTTGTTGTGTTTGTCTAAGGCTGGTTTCACACTTGCGTTTTAAAACGCATGCGTTTAAAAAAAAAACACATGTAAACGTGTGTAAACGCCGCGATTTTTTGACGCATGCATTTTTGCATGTGGTGAAAAAAACGCGGCGTTTTAACGCGTTTACATGTGTTTTTTCATGCGTTTGTGTTTTTTAAACACATGCAGATAAATGTGTGACAGCTGCCAATCATCAAAATAAAGTAAAAAACCCACTATAAACAGAAAGAGCTAGGGGTAGGGTTAGGGGTAGGGATCCTAACCCTAACCTTACCCCTAAGCCTAACCCTACCCTTAAAGGGATTAGGGTTAGGGGTAGGATCCCTTTATCAATTTTATGGTGTGTGTTTTTTTTTTAATAAAAACGCATGCGTTTTTAACGCATGCAAACGCATGTAGTTAAAAACGCATGCGTTTACATAGACAGCAATGCATTTTTTTGCCGCAAAAAACGCCGCTAAAATTACTACATGTTGCATTTCTGCAACACAACGCATGCATAAAAAAGACGCATGCGGTGGCAAAACGCATGCAAAAAAACGCATGCGTTTTTAATGTTAAGTATAGAGAAAAAACGCATGCTTTTTTTGCGTTTTTTACCGCAAAAACTCAACAAAAAAAAAACGCAAATGTGAAACCAGCCTTATGGTCCTTTATAGTACCAAGAGGACCAACTTCTTTTCCAATTCTCTAAAAGCAAATAGTTATGATTGTATGGAAATATAATAATTGTATAAACCGTAATACAGAACTGTCATCCTAGGGCAGGATATCATAGGGACTGGTCCACTGCCTTAATGTGCCACTTGGCTAGTAACACTTAACAACAAAGAAAACGAAGGACTTTTCTAGTGTACTGTACGCATGAAGAAGGAGCTTCCACTGTCCTCTCAACACCCTCCGCTCACCAATAATTAATGGCTGCCTTGTATACATGAAGATATACTATATTAGCCTGCAAGAGGGCAATATAGAGATATAAGATATGATATAAATAAATAACAATATTTATTTTTATATAGCGCTAACATATTCCGCAGCGCTTTACAGTTTTACACATTATCATCGCTGTCCCCGATTGGGCTCACAATCTAAATTCCCTATCTGTATGTCTTTGGAATGTGGGAGGAAACTGGGGAACCCGGAGAAAACCCACACAAACACGGGGAGAACATACAAACTCTTTGCAGATGTTGTCCTTGGTGGGATTTGAACCCAGGACTCCACCGCTGCAAGGCTGCAGTGCTATCCACTGAGCCACTGTTCTGCCCTAGCCTGACGGTCCATCTGTACAGAGTTTTGCTGTCTTTCTAGTTCATCAATGTGCTCCCAACCACAGAGACACTTTGATCAGTGCTGAGATCTTTGCCTATGTGTGTAGAACTCTGCCAAAGTGATGTACCAAGTTCTCTCAGTTCAATAATGCCGTCATCTCATCTTGCAGCAAGTAGCAATAACTGGCACGTCAACCAGGACACGTTGCAAAGACAAAACCCAATTTTGGAGGTTTCATGTGGCTAAAAAAAATAGCATTCAATCCGGCTTGATTACATTCTAGAGGTTTTCAATTGGGTTCAGGTCTGAAGGTTGGGCTGCCCATGACAGGGTTTTGATGTGGTTGTCTCTTCATTTTTTCCAGAGCTGTATATATATACAGTTAGTGCCAGAAATATTTGGACAGTGACACAATTTTCACGAGTTGGGCTCTGCATGCCACCACATTGGATTTGAAATGAAACCTCTACAACAGAATTCAAGTGCAGATTGTAACGTTTAATTTGAAGGTTTGAACAAAAATATCTGATAGAAAATGTAGGAATTGTACACATTTCTTTACAAACACTCCACATTTTAGGAGGTCAAAAGTAATTGGACAAATAAACATAACCCAAACAAAATATTTTTATTTTCAATATTTTGTTGCAAATCCTTTGGAGGCAATCACTGCCTTAAGTCTGGAACCCATGGACATCACCAAACGCTGGGTTTCCTCCTTCTTAATGCTTTGCCAGGCCTTTACAGCCGCAGCCTTCAGGTCTTGCTTGTTTGTGGGTCTTTCCGTCTTAAGTCTGGATTTGAGCAAGTGAAATGCATGCTCAATTGGGTTTAGATCTGGAGATTGACTTGGCCATTGCAGAATATGCCACTTTTTGGCACTCCTGAACTCCTGGGTAGCTTTGGATGTATGCTTGGGGTCATTGTCCATCTGTACTATGAAGCGCCGTCCAATCAACTTTGCAGCATTTGGCTGAATCTGGGCTGAAAGTATATCCCGGTACACTTCAGAATTCATCCGGCTACTCTTGTCTGCTCTTATGTCATCAATAAACACAAGTGACCCAGTGCCATTGAAAGCCATGCATGCCCATGCCATCACGTTGCCTCCACCATGTTTTACAGAGGATGTGGTGTGCCTTGGATCATGTGCCGTTCCCTTTCTTCTCCAAACTTTTTTTCTTCCCATCATTCTGGTACAGGTTGATCTTTGTCTCATCTGTCCATAGAATACTTTTCCAGAACTGAGCTGGCTTCTTGAGGTGTTTTTCTGCAAATTTAACTCTGGCCTGTCTATTTTTGGTATTGATGAATGGTTTGCATCTAGATGTGAACCCTTTGTATTTACTGTCATGGAGTCTTCTCTTTACTGTTGACTTAGAGACAGATACACCTACTTCACTGAGAGTGTTCTAGACTTCAGTTGATGTTGTGAACGGGTTCTTCTTCACCAAATTAAGTATGCGGCGATCATCCACCACTGTTGTCATCCGTGGACGCCCAGGCCTTTTTGAGTTCCCAAGCTCACCAGTCAATTCCTTTTTTCTCAGAATGTACCCAACTGTTGATTTTGCTACTCCAAGCATGTCTGCTATCTCTCTGATGGATTTTTTCTTTTTTTTCAGCCTCAGGATGTTCTGCTTCACCTCAATTGAGAGTTCCTTTGACCGCATGTTGTCTGCTCACAGCAACAGCTTCCAAATGCAAAACCACACACCTGGAATCCACCTCTGACCTTTAAACTACTTAATTGATTACAGGTTAACGAGGGAGACGCCTTCAGAGTTAATTGCAGCCCTTAGAGTCCATTGTCCAATTACTTTTGGTCCCTTGAAAAAGAGGACGCTATGCATTACAGAGCTATGATTCCTAAACCCTTTCTCCGATTTGGATGTGGAAACTATCATATTGCAGCTGGGAGTGTGCACTTTCAGCCCATATTATATATATAATTGTATTTCTGAACATGTTTTTGTAAACAGCTAAAATAACAAAACTTGTGTCACTGTCCAAATATTTCTGGCCCTAACTGTACATACACATATGCACATGTGGGTTGCTATGGGCAACTAAGCCCGTTTTGCCTTTATTTTCCATCGCTGGCCATACTAAACATCCAGTATATAGACATCACAGCACAGCTTTTATTTTTCAAGAGCCAAATTGAAAATGTGCTTACTTGGTGTGACATATGATGGGGACAGTGAAGCAAGTAAAAGCTTTTTACATGTTGGAATTTGCAAGAACAGGGTCTATTGTTACAGTACGGTGAAACTTTCAGAATAAATTTGGTTATTGTGCTCTGCATACATACTGCTTGTCGTGTGGTGATGCAATTCAAAACCATTGAATGTTTTCTGTTATGGGAAGTCCAGGCTGCCCAAAGACTTCAGAAGAGTCAGTGAACAGGATTTGAGCCGTGTACAAGTGTAGTCTTAGAAAGATGACCAGGCTGACTAGTACTGAACTACATTTGCCACAAACCATGGTTTGTGTATCTTACGAAAACCTCTGTTTTGTAAGCTATACAGATTATGTTTTTCAGGAGCTGAAATCTGATTACACACCGGAAAACACCTTAAGCTTTTCATTGACTTGCAAGGCCAAAAATCGCTGACAGACTGGTGTTCAGTGATGAGTCTTTCACTTCAGTGGGAAGGTCAATCACCTCAATCTTAGGATTTGGGGCTCAGAGAAATCATGTGCCCTTATCTAGCACATGAGGGACTCGACCAAAGTCAGTGTTCTATGCAATGAGCAGGCACAAATTCTTGGGTCCCTTTTTGCCGAGGATACTGTCACCGTCCACTCCTACCTAGACATATTAAAGAAATGGCTTATGCTGCAGATAGAATATCTTCCAAACATAGTCATCAGCAGGAGAGTGCACCTCCACATTTTCATTTGGATGTTCACCAATATCTGAATGTTACTCAACCAGAATGTTGCTTCTGAAACAACAATTCACCAATGTTGCACTGACCTCCAGGGTTGCTAGATCTAACAACATGAAACTTCTTTCTGTGAGGCTACACCAAGAGCCACCAAATCTTAATCACCTAAGACAACAGTGGAGTCCATATCCGAGGATATGCTGGCATCTGTCTGGACAGAACTGGACTCCAGCCTACACATCAGCCGGGTCAGCAATGGAAATCACTTTGAACATTTGTAGTGTATAGATACTACTTGGATAGTTAGGGTGTATATAAAGGTATGATACCTTCTTTCAATTATGAATACTGAGGCTATAATTTTGCTCCATCCTTTTTGAGTCACCCTGTATGTATTTCTGTACTGTATATTATACAGAAAAACAGAATTTAACAAACAATACCCTAAGCAATGCATTGTTTAAAAGCAGGAGAATTACTCGATGTTAATTACAAAAAAAGTATGTTTCAGTAAAACACTCGTATTTCCCTGGATGGTAACTTGTACCTTTGGCACAAATGTGATCCTTTTAGTAGTCGTGGTTTATATTTACAGTGCTAAGTAGACTTCTGCTACAAGAGCCCCCTTGGCTGTGGAGCACATTGTGGAGTGACTAAAATAACCTACAAGATATCCTTTGGCAGAAGACTGCATAGTACAAAAGGGCCAGATCCTATGGGTCTATTTCATTAAAGTATCATAACTCATTACCTGCCTTGCAATGCCATCTGTCATGGGATCACATTCAGCCATTGCACAATAATGAATCCCCCATGTCCCCTGTCATATCACTTAAATTGAAAAATCCGGAAGGAAGAAATCTCTCATTTCCTACAATCCTTATATTTCTTTATCAGTGCAATCTTTTTAAAATAATTTCTTAGTAGCTGAGTTGTAATTAAACTGAGTATTCAGAAATGATACAATGTGCGATTTCATAGTGCCATTAAACATTACATGTTCCTTTTAATTCTGTTGTCCACTAGAAGTTCCTCTCAGCAATTCCGGCTACTGCTCCTTACTATGTGAGTCCAAAGACTCACTGGATCTCTTTGGTGCTAATTGGGCTTCTCATTACTAAAAAATAAAAAACTGACATATGGTCAAGTACTGAGTCAGTGGAGCCAGTTATTAATAAGAATACTGTGCATTAATGCTCATACGTGTGTAATATATGCCAAGGACCAAGGATAGTCTCACAGGTCTTCTTTCAGATTTTTTATGAAGAACTTGAGGTGTCTACAGGGAATCTTTATATTGCATTATGTAATTAGGATTGCTCATCACGATCTATTTATCTATCGTCTATTGGTTCAATATCTAGCAATCTATCTGACTTCTATCTACTTGTATGTCTCTATTATTTGTCTATCAATCAAACTGCTGTCTCATAGCTATGTATTCATCCATTTACACCTGTTTGTATCTATCTATCTACTATCTGTCTGTCTTTTATCTATGGACAGAGGGAAAAATAAGTATTTGATACACTGACTATTTTGCAAGTTTTCCGACCTACAAAGAATGGAGAGGTCTGTAATTTTTATCGTAAGTACACTACAACTGTGCGAGACAGAATCTTAAAAAATATCTAGAATATCACATTGTATGATTTTTACATAATTAACTTGCATTTTACTGCATGAAATAAGTATTTGATACAATAGAAAAACAGAACTTCATATTTAGCACAGAAACCTTTGTTTGCAATTGCAGAGGTCAGACATTTCCTGTAGTTCTTGACCAAGTTAGCACACACTGCAGCAGGGATTTTGGCCCACTCCTCCATACAGATCTCCTCCAGATCTTTCAGGTTTCTGGGCTGTCACAGGGCAACATTGGGTTTCAGCTCCCTCCAAAGATTTTCTATTGAGTTCAGTTCTGGAGACTGGCTAGGCCACTCCATTCAATATGGTGCAGTTGTCCTGTCCCCTTTACAAAAAAGCACCCCTAAAGTATGATGTTTCCCCCACCATGCTTCACGATTGGAACAGTGTTCTTGGGGTTGTACTTATCCTTCCAAACACAGTGAATGGGATTAATACCAAAAAGTTCTATTTTGGTCTCATCTGACCACATGACCTTCTCCCATGCTACCTCTGGATCATCCAGATGGTCTTTGACAAACTTCAAATGGGCCTGGACATGTGCTGGCATGAGCAAGGGGACCTTTCTGCTCCCTGTAGTGTGTTACTAACAGTAATGTTTGAGACTGTGATCCCATCTCTCTTCAGGTTATAGACCAGGACCTCCCGTGTTATTCTGGGCTGATTTCTGACCTTTCTCAGGATCATCCTTACCCCACAAGGTGAGATCTTGCATGGAGCCCTAGGCCGAGGGAGATTGACAGTCATCTAGTGTTTCTTCATTTCCTAATAATTGTGACAACAGTTGTTGCCTGTTTGCCTATTGTCCTGCAGCCCATCTCAGTATTGTGCAGGTCTACAATTTTGTCCCTAGTGTCCTTAGACAGCTCTTTGGTTTTGGCCATGGTGAAGAGGCTTCACTGTGATTGTGTGTGGACAGGTGTCTTTTATACAGGTAACAAGTTCAAACAGGTGCAATTAATACAGGTAATAAGTGTAGAGTAGGAGGGATTCTTAAAGAAAAACTAACAGGTCTGTGAGACCCAGAATGCTTGCTGGTTGGTAGGTGATCAAATACTCATTTCATTAAGTAAAATGCAATTTAATTGTGTAAAAATTATACAATGTGATTTTTTATTTTTAGATTCTGTCTCTCACAGTTGAAGTGTACCTAGAATAAAAATTACAAACCTCTCCATTCTTTACAAAATCGACAGTGTGTCAAATACTTATTTTTCCCACTCTATCTATCTATCTATCTATCTATCTATCTATCTATCTATCTATCTATCTATCTATCTATCCATCATATTTCTATTTATTTTACAGTCTGTCTGTCTATTTAGCTAGCCTTTCGTACAATGTGTTGGTATACGTGAAATTGTGCACGTATATGTAATTGTTGAGATTTGCTAGATTTAATGCTAATTTCATTTTACCGGCTTTACATTATCTTTACCACCTTTGGGAAAACATTACGAAAGTATTATTTGATTTCGAAAACACTTCTGTCTCCTGAGTAAAGTATGAGTGCATTAGATAAAGATTTAAATTGCATTATGCATCATTGCATCCAGCAGGCTAAAAGTACAAAATGACAATACATTTTACCATCCAGAATCTATGAGCAGCCAGAAAAGACCGCCATGGGGGAAATTTATCAAAGTTGTGTTTCAACCCTGTTCCAGACAGCCTAGCTAAAAATAATATTGCACCTGCATTTTTACTTCTCAAACAATGGAAGCATTTGCTTCTAATGTTGTCTTTGAGTAAATGTTGGATAAATCCTTAACTTCTTAAATGTTTTATTATTTCCCTAAAGGCGGGCTAAAAATTACAAGAAGGCAGTACAGCATTTGTTTCAAGGCAACAAATTTATCTAGATGTCTGTTACACACTTCATTCCTGGCCACTGCATAAATAAAAAGGAAATGAATGATCATGTAGGGTAGGAGCATAAATGTATGTTGTCTGCTGCGAATTACATAGAAAGGAAATTAGTTTAACATTGTATGATTACTATAAAGCGCTGTGACCTTCCGCAATCAATATCTGTGATGCTGATGTATGGATTTCAGCAGATATGTATTGTATAGCCCCCTTATTTCTGGATTAGCATTATTCTAGTGAAAACTATCAGCCGCCCTATGAATCAGTCACTATAGGGTGCCTTCGGATCCTTTCAAGATTAATGTGAGCAATTGTAGAAACACTCATTTCACTATAATCTTGCCGTCTGACAGACGGATGATTACGTCGGGAATGAGCAAAGCGCTGCTCAAAACGTAATCATTCTCGACAGCACATCATCCTGTGTAAACAGGACTCGCACTGATGAGAGCAATGGTAGCATATACACACTGAGAGATCTGTTATAGATTGTTGAGTGCACATCGTTAAACATGGTGGACCTGTGTAAACAAGCTACACATTGACTTTCTAGAGACTGGTACTAGTGACAGCTGTAATGAAAAGCCCCTGTTTGGCTGTCAATCTGTACAACAGTATAAGATGCTTTGTAGCCACAAGTTAGATATAATTAAACAGATTGCAGAGGTAATGGTCGCATCCCGGTCAGGATGTCTTAGGGAGTAGTAAAGGGCATGTCACCAAGTTCAAAGGCTATTGTAATAAAAATTTTCACTAGATTGCTGTGGAGCCTGGTCCAGGTCAAATTGGATCCATGAGCCTCTGCTGCTATATGATGTTCAGGTCGAAACATTGACCAAAATTAACCATTAACAGGGATAGCACACTCATTTAGATGAATGCATTTTAAAATGTTAGATATATGGCTGTTGCAATTTTAATCTTGACAGCTGGCGCAATGCATCATCAACGCTCACATTGGGATTCTGCCCGCATAATATAGCGCAGCGTTCCAATACCAAGTGTGTTAGGATTATGCGCTACATTAATAGTGCAGGGCACCACTACACAAGAATATAAATAATCCCATTTGGAAAAACTATCATTTACATGTAGGACACGTTTTGAGTCCATTGTCAGAAAAGTGCAATATAATGTTAGTTGTAAGGATCTAATGACCCCTTTGGACGGAGCAATCCAGGCTGATATGCGACCGCCAATTGGGCTATATACAAGCCAATCTGTGGCCGTTCACTGACATGTCTACATCGGACAACAAACATAGCACAGAATTATCGTTAATATGATCATTTTTTGCTTATGCTAGAATATCATGCTTTTTCGTTTTCCTTTTTATGAATTTGTTAGAATAAATGAAAATCGACTAAAGAATATAAGAAAATGATTAATGGGCTCAGAAAATAAATTCATGGAAATATGGAAATTCAAAAGCTTGTACAAAGCAAATATAACATCAGTAGTACAATCTATTCAAGCAAATAAAATATATTTTGACTAAAGATCAGCCTTGCCTTGTACACTCTGGGAAAGTGAGTATGCAAACATTTAGCATATTTACCAGGTAAATGTATTGCTTTCATATATACAGTATGTACTGACTAATCAGGCCAATTACATTTCTTTAATTTGTGAATATAACAACCCTGTTCCTATGTAGAATGTCTTGTTAATATATCATTAAGCGAAAAAATTATCACACTCTGTTATCAAGCATTTTGCTTGCTTGACAGGTGTTTGCAGGCCGGTTTAGATGACCGATATTCAGGAATGGGCGATAATTGGCGGGCTTAAAGGGAGTATTGTTCTTAAAGGGAACCTTTCACCCCCCAGGCGTTTTTAACTAAAAGAGCCATCTTGTGCAGCACTAATGCTGCATTCTGTAAAGGTGGCTCTTTTAGTGGTAATAATCGCTTTTTATAATGTGCCCCCTCATACCTCGAATTAGACCTAGGGGCAGGTCTTTTCCCCCTAACACAGACGCACCACAGCCGTCACTCAGGGCCTCTGCGCGCCGGGCGCTGCCTCTTCCTTCAGTAGCATCCCTGGCATCTGCGCTGTAAGTTTTTTTTTTTTGGCATGTGCAGTTGCGCTGCCCCCAGGTCTAATTCGAGGTATGAGGGGGCACATTATAAAAGCGATTATTACAGCGTTTGCAGGGACTCGAACTAAAAGAGCCACCTTTACAGAATGCAGCATTAGTGCTGCACAAGGTGGCTCTTTTAGTTAAAAACACCTGGGGGGTGACAAGTTCCCTTTAAGGATTTGGGTTTAATCTTGTGCTAGCTACAAAATTTGCCACTGTAATTTTATACAGAATGATGATAAATATTATTGTGATGTAAGTCTATTCCTGGCCCTGAAGGTGAAAAATAAATATTTTAATTTCCCATGTCCCATGTTTGATTTTTCCATTGCCCTACAATGTCCATGTACCTCTTGTACAATGGACTGGCTTTTGCAGCCTATTATTTCATCCTGCCCTCGAGTTTTTGATGTCTTGTGTACAGAGCCCTATTCCTTGGTCCATAATTTTAATGTATTTGGTTCATGCACTTGGCTAAATACATTTATGATCTAAAACAACTGAAGCTACAGATGATCTAATTTGTATGGGTCCTCTGGTCTGTCGTCCAAGGCAGGTATCATGAGAAAGAAGGATTGGACATGTTATGTTTCCATATGCCTGATCCTTTGTTGCTTCATCCTTTGATCCTTTTCTTCTAATTGAAAAAAGCATGTATTTGATCAGAGCAAGAGTCCATATTGTTAGGAAATGATAAAGTAGATGCCTTTCATGAGACAGCTATTTAATGTGCGTAGTCCTCAGTGGTCAGTGATTTAGTGCCCATTTTTCGGACATCATAACTTTTAGTACTTACTACTGTGTTGATATTTTATATTAAGAGCCACCACTTTACTGAGCATTTTCATGATATTTATGGGCCTGATTCATCCAAGCGATTACGCAAAAGCTTTGAAAAGTTTTCAATCTAAGGTTGCTTTAAAATTTTGCAACTTTTGGCGTTCTCACACCATTTTAGCCCAGCTCCAACAAAAGCAGATGCAAGATGGGCAATCCTCACTCGTCAAATTACTCCACAAATCTTACTCCAGTCCCGACTGAAGTAAGATATGTGGCGAAGCATACTTGGAAGCGCATGCCAATTTTCAGACACGCCAAATTCATTAAGAGGCTTTCACATCAGGAACTTCTGACTGCAGCTCACCCACTCAACCAGATCGGCCTGAACAACACCGGTCTTGGTAAATCAGAACCTTTGAAAAATTCAGGGAGAAAGAGGGACCGCATCCCTCAAAACGCATTGGATGGTCTGACCCCTATGCGCACCCGTCTGTTATGATTAGGCAATTCAGTACCACAGTGAACATAGAGGTCAGAGCACATACAGTGATCTGACAATAATCCAAAAACATAGAACGAGCTCTGAGACGTGGGAACTCTGTTGACCGCAATCCCTAATCCTATCCAACAACACTAGAGGCAGCCGTGGATTGCGCCTAACGCTACCTATGCAACTCGGCACAGCCTGAGAAACTAGCTAGCCTGAAGATAGAAAATAAGCCTACCTTGCCTCAGAGAAATACCCCAAAGGAAAAGGCAGCCCCCCACATATAATGACTGTGAGTAAGATGAAAAGACAAACGTAGAGATGAAATAGATTTAGCAAAGTGAGGCCCGACTTTCTGAACAGAGCGAGGATAGGAAAGGTAACTTTGCGGTCAACACAAAACCCTAAAAACCACGCAAAGGGGGCAAAAAGACCCTCCGTACCGAACTAACGGCACGGAGGTACACCCTCTGCGTCCCAGAGCTTCCAGCAAACAAATAGATAAGCTGGACAGAAGAAAAGCAAACAAAATAGCAAAGGAAAACTTAGCTATGCAGAGCAGCAGGCCACAGGAACGATCCAGGAGGAAAACAAGTCCAATACTGGAACATTGACAAAAAGCCAGGATCAAAGCACTAGGTGGAGTTAAGTAGAGCAGCAGCTAACGACCTCACCACATCACCTGAGGGAGGAAACTCAGAAGCCGCAGTACCACTTCCCTCCACCAACGGAAGCTTACAGAGAGAATCAGCCGAAGTACCACTTGTGACCACAGGAGGGAGCTCTGCCACAGAATTCACAACACCCGTCCTCACCAGCCACGTGACTTCACATTCCGCAGTTTCTGTTTCACGGCGGTGGAGCTTCCGGGTGGAGCCCGCCGCTACTTTCTCTGCCTTCACTTATCACCCCCTGTAGTCTTGAGCACCTTCGCCTGCAAGCAGCAGGGGAGGACGCTCCCCATGCTCCGGTCTTCCTGCACCCATACAAGCCACAGTACAATACAAGCAACCCTGCTCAGATCTATACAAGTGTCTGTATACACTGTCACCAATTAGCAGAAGTGCACCGCAGCTTTTTGTAACAGTTTTCCATTGGTTTAACATCCATTATCTGTGAGCCTCTGAGAGTAAGCACAGTGATAACCCCTCTGGTTTTTCTTATTAATACTACCTTTGAAAAATTGTTATAATAACAGTTGAAAATATAATTAGATATCTGCTGTATATCACAATTTCTATAGAGTAAAATGGAATTGGACAGAAAATCTGGGTACACACGATTTAAGAAGTTAGGCATTAGTTTTATGTTCCTTGCGCTAAAACTAGCAGAACAGGCACAATGATATGTGACATTTTAATCAGGGAAAAGCTGTAATTTCTCCTGCAGTTTTCAACTACATTTTCTTTGTTACAAAGGCAGAGCCGCAGTTATGATAAATTGTTCTAAAAAGATCCACAAAACTAATAAGACACAAATATAATGAAAGATTCTAAAAGCTAAATGTAAAAAATAAACGCGGTATGACAATAACACTGGGTATAGAAGAGAAGCAAACATTAGCAAACACATTCAAACCGAAGTTCAAGCTACTAGTGGAAATAATTAAGAATGTAAATTCCATTATCTCAGCAATAACGGAGCTGAAGGAACAGATAAAGAATGTATGTTATTTTATAATCGGAGTGAAACAAAACATTGTCATGCAAGTCTATTACTCTGGGTGTCAATAATTTAATTAGCCTCTGAAATATACACTTTAATTGTAAGAATTTCCAAACGTATCTTTATAACAAGCTATTGAAAGAGGAAACATATTCTTTTCTGGGAAGAGAAAATGTGTTTCACTCCTTCATCTGCATTATATGGTTGCCACAAATCATGTTACGAGCTGAAAGCAATTGTGTATCCATTTCTGCAGCAAATTGTGGGCCCTGCAGACATTTTACTTGGCTTAGTGAATAAGAAATTCATATTCTTTATCTTTCATTGTTTTCGCTCACTAGAGACAGTTTCAAGGTTATCTCCAAGTCTGAAATCTTAAAGGTTTAAATATAGCTCAAAAAGTTAGACATACAGAAACAGTATGTCAGTGTTTTCTGGCTCAGGGAGGCATGCTCCATAATGTAAGTGTCATGCCCATTTGATTGTACTAAAGCAGTGATTTATTCCAGTATCTCGCAAGATAATATTTTTTACAGAGCTGACGAGTACATGCCCAAATTCTTTTAAATTGGTTAAAATTAGCTGAATAATCATCAAAATAATAGTAGCCAATTTGATAAATTAAGGAGGTTATCCACTAATAATATTCGTTTTAATGGTTCCATGGTGAATCGCTGCTTTTCTGAACTGGTGTTGATGTGCCCTGGCGGTCTCTTGGCTTCCTTCTTCCGAGCTGATTGGTTGCAGCGAATTATACTAAAATTCAATTGACTGTAAAATATTCATAGACTGGTAAAAAAAAGCAAAACCAGAGGGATAAAATGAATTAATTAAATAAATAGAATGTATTTAAACATATCAAGACATAAGTAATATGAGTATATTCAGTGGTGTTGTAAAGTTTATGAACCCTTCAGGATTTTCAGTATTTCTGCACTAAGTGCAGTATTGCTGTTCAATTTTCATGTTTGCATGTTTTGGCGCTACAGTGTGCTGCCTTATTTATTTGACTGTATATGAGTTGGTGACTCTAGGTTCAGCACCTGTTCACACTTATTCTATGTTTGGATGTGACGGTCAGTTTTTTAAAATTTATATTCATTAGCCTTCTGACTGAGCATTCCTCCACCTCTTAGCCACAGGTGTTTTAATTGCAGCAGGTCCATTACCCCTCCACAGAGAGAGAGAAATTTAGTCTAAGAAGAGGATTCACAGGTTCCTATTCAGATGAAGATGTTTATTCTCAGCGAGGAAAGGAAAGTCTAGGACCTGGTATATGAGAGATGCCTTAATGTGGCTACCAGGTACACATGAATTGGCCAATTTATGCGCTAAATGCTCTCATTTTTTCATATTTCTAGTGCAGTAATGCAGTTCAATTTTCATGTTTGCATGTTTTGGCGCCGCAGTGTGCTGCCTTATTTATTTGACTAAAATTAAATGAGACTTTCTCACGAGTCCTAAGAGTAGATATAGAAAACCAACAAAATCAAATGATTAAAAAATATTAAACTTTGGATCATTTTCCTCATTTAAAAAATTACAGTCTCATATGCCTGAGAGTAGCAAATAATTTGTGAACGTTTAGATTTAGTTGATAATATGAAGGTGAAATTAGTGTCGGGTGTTTTCAGTCAATGTTATGACAATCAGTTGTGGGTGGCCAACCGGTTTTATTTAAGGAACAAAGATCAATCAAAGTTTGATCTTCACAACATATGTTTGTGGAAGGGTATCGTAGCACAATCAAAGGAGATTTATGAGGACCACAAAAGTAGAGTTGTAGGTTCTCATAAGGCTAGGATAGTTTAAAAACCTCGACTATGTTTGGAC
Source organism: Ranitomeya imitator (assembly GCF_032444005.1). Taxonomy (NCBI): domain Eukaryota; kingdom Metazoa; phylum Chordata; class Amphibia; order Anura; family Dendrobatidae; genus Ranitomeya; species Ranitomeya imitator. The sequence continues at coordinate 283,713,543 of NC_091287.1, forward strand.
TACACCAACCCATTGTCAGACTTTTGGCTGCATTCTCATATCCATGTGTCACAGTTCATTATTCACCAGCCAGACAAGGGTCTCATGACCCGAACTTAACAGCCTCATAAGCAGCACCCGGGCAAGTGCCGGGGCCCTGAGCAGGCAAGGGGCCCACTCGCCGTCGGGGATACTGGCGCGCTATAGTGCCGGCCCTTGCGAGTGGACCCCCTCCTGCACCGGGCCCTGGCACTTGCGATACTTACCTCTCCCGGTTCCAGCGCTGCAGCGTCTTCCATCCTCTCTGACGTTCAAGTCAGAGGGCGCGATGACGTCACCAGTGTGCCCCTCTGCCTGAGCAGTTGCAGCACAGAGAGCAGGAAGACGCCGAAGTTGAGGAGTCCAGAGCAGAGCAGTGTCAAGCCCCGAGAGGTGAGTATTTCTTTTTTTTTTAAATATTTGGAGCAATATATGGGGACCATCAGAAGGGGCGCATATATGGAGCATTATATAGGGCTAATTCTATATGGAGTATCTTATGGGGCTAATAATATAGGGAGCATCTTATGAAGCCAATTCTATAGGGAACATTATATGGGGCAAATTTAATATGGGTTATCTTATAGGGCCAATTCTATATGGAGCAGTATATGGGGCCAATTACATATGGAGTAGTATATGGGGCCAATATATGAAGCATCTTCTGGGACTAATTATGTATGGAGCATTTTATATGGCCAATTATATATGGAGCATTATATGGGGCCCATTATACATGGAGCATCTTATGGGGCCAATTATTTTTGGAGCATTATATGGGACTCATTCTGTAAGGAGTATTATATGGGGCCTATTCTGTATGGAGCAATATATGGGACTCAGTATACTGTATGGGGCCAATCATATACTGTATGGAGCATGATATGAGGCCCAAAATATATGGAGCAAGCAATAAATGGGGCCCATCATATACTGTATGGAGAATTATATGTGGCTCACTATACTGTATGGAGCCTTATATTGGGTCAATTCCGTATGGAGCAATATATGCGGCTCATTCTGTATGGAGCACTCTGTGGTGCCCATTATACTGTATGGAGCATTACATGAGGCTCATTATTCTGTATGGCGCATAATATTAGGCTCATTACTCAGGAGCAATATATGGGGCTCATTATTCTGTATAGAGGACTATACTGTCCGGTTTCTGAGCTAATGTAGAATGCACAATAGGTATCACTCATGTAATGTAAGAAGTATGTGAAATCTTTGGCATTGTACTATACCTATATTTCTCTGCCGTAGCCGTGCATTATGAATTGTGGTATGTGTTAAAGGGGCCCACCGGGACTCTTTCGCCCAGGGCTCATGAAAACCTGGAGCCGGCCCTGCTCATAAGCATATATAGGACTTAAGCTTGGGTCAGGAGTCCCATAACTGATCCTCACATGCTGGACTGTTACAAACTGATGTGTGAAATTGGCCTAATGTGTATGGGCCTTTATTCTATAGGTTAATATCAGTTGCAGCAGGCATATGCTTTGTATTTTTTGCTCTGATTTTTATATATTATACAACTTTGATTTCAGATATTGCAGACATCATAATGTATTCGTAGCCCATGTGTTTATTTCTAGATGTTTTTCCAAAAAGTCTCTCAAGGATATATAATATTTCTACTGCCAGTGCCCCCACTGTATATGATAAAAAGTGCATACCTAATACCCTGATAGTATTAGTACTAACACTACAGACCTCCTGCAAAATAACAATGTATGTAACATGCACTACTGCAACAGAGAATGTATTTCATGTCACTATTATTCTCTCTATTACCACTAAATTCTGCCACTAAATGGACATGAAATTATTTGTTTTAAAAGGTAACTTCAAATCTCAGAGAGTCAGCAGAGTCTGGGAATATAAACTGATGATGACCTTTGACACTCTCAGTGCAGGAATGAATGTGTCACATGGATTTACTGTATATCTTTTTACATCAATTAAGGAATTTGCTCCTCAGACCGTGTGGGGGCATCATAACATAGAACCAGACCCCAATCAGAGGACAATAAAACATTCACACTCCTTATCTATGAACTTTTCCAATATTTATGGACATAACTGTTTATCACTCACATAATGGTAATTCTGCTTCACGTCACCTGTCTTGGCTATGGCATTTTTTTGTGATGTGTTGTGCATAAATATGTGATTCTTCAGAATTTCTATTAGTCTATGCCTGATGAAGGGACCAGAGTAGTCTCGAAAGCTTGCAATTTGTTACCATCTTTTCAGCCATTAAAAGGTATCAACCACTGAGGACTCTCAATTCTAAATATTTTTCTATCCACTGGCTAACATGGTACCAAGATATATATCTTTCCTGCACTAAATTCTGCATCATTATCTGGGTTATTATGTAATCTGCTGCAATCTCTCCAATTAAAGATCCAATAAACTAGTCTGTAATTTGAAAGCATCTTAAGGCTGCCCTCACACTAGCAGTATGTGGTCAGTATGTTACATCAGTATTTGTAAGCCAAAACCAGGAGTGGAACAATCAGAGGAAAAGTATAATAGAAACATATGCATCACTTCTGTATTTATCACCCACTCCTGGTTTTGGCTTACAAATACTGATGAGAAATACTGACCAAATACTGCTAGTGTGACGGCAGCCTAATAGAAAAGGTTTTCATTATGGTACTTATTTATATAGCCTGCCTATTGCCTGTTGGTTCCTAAATATGATGCACATCTACTCTAGGGTTACATTATTCTAATATGATATATTTAAAATGTTCTCAGGCTTTAAGTAATGAGGTATAGGGCAGTATGACAATTTACCCAAGAGATGTGTAAAATCAGTATTAGGCTGTGTGCACACAATGTCTTTTCATACTTATTCCCCCTGGAATCCAGCTGTAAAGTTCACAGCAAAACCACTGCAAAAAAATGAACATAATGCACAGCAGTGTATAAAGACTTGCTGACCACATGTTCAGTTTTTGTGACTTCTTTTAACCCCTTAATCCCATATGACGTACTATCCCGTCCAGGTGACCTGGGACTTAATTCCCATGGACGGGATAGTACGTCATATGCGATCGGCCGCGCTCACGGGGGGAGCGCGGCCGATCGCGGCCGGGTGTCAGCTGCCTATCGCAGCTGACATCCGGCACTATGTGCCAGGAGCGGTCACGGACCGCTCCCGGCACATTAACCCCCGGCACACCGCGATCAAAGATGATCGCGGTGTGCCGGCGGTGCAGGGAAGCATCGCGCAGGGAGAGGACTCCCTGCGGGCTTCCCTGAGACGATCGGTACACGGTGATGTACTCACTGTGTACCGAGCGTCTTCTCCCTGCAGTCCCCGGATCCAAAATGGCCGCCGGGCTGCATCCGGGTCCTGCAGGGAGCACTTCCGGGTCAGGATCAGGCTGCAGCTGCAGCTCTAATCCTGCCCGGCTGTATGTAAGATCACCGATCTAACAGAGTGCTGTGCACACTGTCAGATCGGTGATCTGTGATGTCCCCCCCTGGGACAAAGTGAAAAAGTAAAAAAAAAAATTTCCACACTTGTAAAAAAAAAAATAAAAAAAAAATTCCTAAATAAAGCAGAAAAAAAAAATATTATTCCCATAAATACATTTCTTTACATAACAAAAAAACAATAAAAGTACACATATTTAGTATCGCCGCGTCCGTAACGACCCGACCTATAAAACTGGCCCACTAGTTAACCCCTTCAGTGAACACCGTAAGAAAAAAAAAAAAAAAACGAGCCAAAAAAACAACGCTTTATTATCATAACGCTGAACAAAGAGTGGAATAACACGCGATCAAAAAGACGGATATAAATAACCATGTTACCTCTGAAAACGTCATCTTGTCCCGCAAAAAACGAGCCGCCATATAGCATCATAACCAAAAAAATAAAAAAGTTATAGTCCTCTGAATAAAGCGATGCCAAAATAATTATTTTTTCTATAAAATAGCTTTTATCGTATAAAAGCGCCAAAACATAAAAAAAATGATATAAATGAGGTGTCGCTGTAATCGTACTGACCCGAAGAATAAAACTGCTTCATCAATTTTACCAAACGCGGAACGGTATAAACGCCTCCCCCAAAAGAAATTCATGAATAGCTGGTTTTTGGTCATTCTGCCTCACAAAAAAATCGGAATAAAAAGCGATCAAAAACTGTCACGTGTCCGAAAATGTAACCGATAAAAACGTCAACTCGTCCCGCAAAAAACAAGACCTCACATGACTCTGTGGACCAAAATATGGAAAAATTATAGGTCTCAAAATGTGGAGACGCAAAAACTTTTTTGCTATAAAAAGCGTCTTTTAGTGTGTGACGGCTGCCAATCATAAAAATCCGCTAAAAAACTCGCTATAAAAGTAAATCAAACCCCCCTTCATCACCCCCTTAGTTAGGCTAGGTTCACATTGCGTTAATGGGTTAACGCTAACGGACAGCGTTGCACGGCGAAAATGTCACAATTAACGCCGTGCAACGGGTCCGTTAGCACAACCATTGACAGCAATGTGATTTTCAGGTGTAGCGCATCGCTAGAGCGTGCCATTTTCGGCTCGCGCTAGCAAGGTGCCATTCTTTTGTGGCGCTTCTCAGACGCTGCTTGCAGCGTCCGCGGCGCGCCCGAGGTCCGATCCCCGATCTTCCAGAGCGGGGACGTTAACGCGACCACTAAACACGACACCTAAAAAGACATTGTGTTAGCGCAATCCGCTAGTGCTAAACGGATTTCCCTAACGCAATGTGAACCTAGCCTTAGGGAAAAATAATAAAATTAAAAAAAATGTATTTATTTCCATTTTCCGGTTAGGGTTAGGGTTAGGGCTAGGGTTGGGGCTAGGGTTAGGGTTTGGATTACATTTACGGTTGGGATTAGGGTTGGGATTAGAATTAGGGGTGTGTCAGGGTTAGGTGTGTGGTTAGGGTTACAGTTGGGATTAGGGTTAGGGGTGTGTTTGGATTAGGGTTTCATTTATAATTGGGGGGTTTCCACTGTTTAGACACATCATGGGCTCTCCAAACGCGACATGGCGTCCGATCTCAATTCCAGCCAATTCTGCATTGAAAAAGTAAAACAGTGCTCCTTCACTTCCGAGCTCTCCCGTGCGCCCAAACAGGGGTTTACCCCAACATTTGGGGTATCAGCGTACTCGAGACAAATTGGACAACAACTTTTTGGGTCCAAGTTCTCTTGTTATCCTTGGGAAAATAAAAATTTGGGGGGCTAAAAATCATTTTTGTGGGAAAAAAAGGATTTTTATTTTCACGGCTCTGCGTTGTAAACTGTAGTGAAACACTTGGGGGTTCAAAGTTTTCACAACACATCTAGATAAGTTCCATGGGAGGTCTAGTTTCCAATATGGGGTCACTTGTGGGTGGTTTCTACTGTTTGGGTACATCAGGGGCTCTGCAAATGCAACGTGACGCCTGCAGACCAATCCATCTAAGTCTGCATTCCAAATGGCGCTCCTTCCCTTCCGAGCTCTGCCATGAGCCCAAACAGTGGTTCCCCCCCACATATGGGGTATCAGCGTACTCAGGACAAATTGAACAACAACTTTTGGGGTCCAATTTATTCTGTTACCCTTGTAAAAATACAAAACTGGGGGCTAAAAAATTTTTGCGAAAAAAAAATAAATTTATTTTAACGGCTCTGCGTTATAAACTGTAGTGAAACACTTGGGGGTTCAAAGCTCTCAAAACACATCTAGATAAGTTCCTTAGAGGGTCTAGTTTCCAAAATGGTGTCACTTGTGGGGGTTTTTAATGTTTAGGCACATCAGGGGCTCTCCAAACCAACATGGCGTCCCATCTTAATTCCAGTCAATTTTGCATTGAAAAGTCAAATGGCGCTCCTTCCCTTCCGAGCTCTGCTATGCACCCAAAAAGTGGTTTACCCCCACATATGGGGTATCGTCGCACTCAGGACAAATTGCACAACAACTTTTGTGGTCTAATTTCTTCTCTTACCCTTGGGAAAATAAAAAATTGGGGGCGAAAAGATCATTTTTGTGAAAAAATAAGATTTTTTATTTTTACGGCTCTGCATTATAAACTTCTGTGAAGCACTTGTTGGGTCAAAGTGCTCACCACACATCTAGATAAGTTCCTTAAGGGGTCTACTTTTCAAAATGGTGTCACTTGTGAGGGGTTCCAATGTTTAGGCACATCAGGGGCTCTCCAAACGCAACATGGCGTCCCATCTCAATTCCAGTCAATTTTGCATTTAAAAGTCAAATGGCGCTCCTTTCCTTCCGAGCTCTGCCATGCGCCCAAACAGTGGTTTACCCCCACATATGGGGTATCGTCGCACTCAGGACAAATTGCACAACAACTTTTGTGGTCTAATTTCTTCTCTTACCCTTGGGAAAATAAAAAATTGGTGGCGAAAAGATTATTTTTGTGAAAAAATATGATTTTTTATTTTTACGGCTCTGCATTATAAACTTCTGTGAAGCACTTGTTGGGTCAAAGTGCTCACCACACCTCTAGATAAGTTCCTTAAGGGGTCTACTTTCCAAAATGGTGTCACTTGTGGGGATTTCAATGTTTAGGCACATCAGGGGCTCTCCAAACGCAACATGGCATCCCATCTCAATTCCAGTCAATTTTGCATTGAAAAGTAAAATGGCGCTCCTTCCCTTCCGAGCTCTGCCATACGCCCAAACAATGGTTTACACCCATATACGGGGTATCAGCGTACTCAGGACAAATTGGCCAACAATTTTTGAGGTTCAATTTCTTCTCTTACTCTTGGGAAAATAAAAAATTGGGGGCGAAAAGATCATTTTTGTGAAAAAATATGATTTTTTATTTTTACGGCTCTGCATTATAAACTTCTGTGAAGCAATTGGTGGGTCAAAGTGGTCACCACACATCTAGATAAGTTCCTTAGGGTGTCTACTTTCCAAAATGGTGTCACTTGTGGGGGGTTTCAATGTTTAGGCACATCAGTGGCTCTCCAAACGCAACATGGTGTCCCATCTCAATTCCTGTCAATTTTGCATTTAAAAGTCAAATGGCGCTCCTTCCCTTCCGAGCTCTGCCATGCGCCCAAACAGTGGTTTACCCCCACATATGGGGTATCAGCGTACTCAGTACAGATTGTACAACAATGTTTGGCATCCATTTTATCCTGTTACCCTTGGTAAAATAAAACAAATTGGAGCTGAAATAAATTTTGTGTGAAAAAAAGTTAAATATTCATTTTTATTTAAACATTCCAAAAATTCCTGTGAAACCCCTGAAGGGTTAATAAACTTCTTGAATGTGGTTTTGAGCACCTTGAGGGGTGCAGTTTTTAGAATGGTGTCACACTTGGGTATTTTCTATCATATAGACCCCTCAAAATGACATCAAATGAGATGTGGTCCCTAAAAAAAAATGGTGTTGTAAAAATGAGAAATTGCTGGTCAACTTTGAACCCTTATAACTCCCTAACAAAAAAAAATTTTGGTTCCAAAATTGTGCTGATGTAAAGGAGACATGTGGGAAATGTTACTTATTAAGTATTTTGCGTGACATATCTCTGTGATTTAAGGGCATAAAAATTTAAAGTTGGAAAATTGCGAAATTTTCAAAATTTTCGCCAAATTTCCGTTTTTTTCACAAATAAACGCAAGTTATATCGAATAAATGTTACTACTAAAATGAAGTACAATATGTCACGAGAAAACAATGTCAGAATCGCCAAGATCCGTTGAAGCGTTCCAGAGTTATAACCTCATAAAGGGACAGTGGTCAGAATTGTAAAAATTGGCCCGGTCATTAACGTGCAAACCACCCTCGGGGCTTAAGGGGTTAATCAGTTCAGGGTTCGGAACCAAAAGAAGTAACACATAAATTCTTCCAAATGGAGCCATCCCTTCACAGCTGAAAGTACAGGAAAAAAAAAGTGGTAGAAATGGTGCAAAAAGGTAGGGAAAGCTGTTTTCTGCAGGTGTCTGCATCATAGTACGCAATAACAATCTTCTCTAATTATTGAATTGTTGTGGTTTTTTTTACATTTTTTTTAAAAGAATTTTTGGGGCAAAATGTAAGCACAGGTTAATTATAGAGCACAGCATCCAGACCTGTATCAAATACTGCTGTGATATGGCGCAGAATGGCTCGTCTTATAGATTCACCTTCATCCCTGAAACGTTCTGTTAGTAATGTACAATTGGGAAGAATGACAAGTGCTGTAATTCCCTGATATAACGGTATGTCTTGCTGTGACTTTCTTTCATTCACAGTTTTTCTTTTCACGTATAACAAGCAACTGAAAGCAAAGTTTTACATAGACACAAACAGGCAGAAAATGAGTCCAAATACCTTCTCATAGCAATGCCTGTATTTCTTAATAGAATCATCTCCAAACCACTCAAATCTAGCTTGCTTTATAATAAATGATGCTTCCCTGTAACAGAAGGTATGTGCCGTCGACTAGTTATTGTGAGGACAAGCCTCTTTGAAGAGAAAATGCTTGAGGTATTAAAAGCTCACATAACTTCACATAAAAATAAATCTCAGATTGGTTTGCTAAAAGGTCCTGAAAATGCCAGAGATGAAAGTTGCAATTAGATTCACAGTGAGCACAATACTGTTTAACAGAACCGCACATTGGCAATGCAGCAGGAGGATGCATGGAGGAGGTGTCTGATGCGGTGCACAGGAATACCAGCACTCAGCCCATGACCTCTAGAAGAGACAAGTCATTTGTCTTGTAGAATGCATTAGGTATATCAGCACATTAGAAATGTATTCTCAAACAGCCTTTACTTAAGGATGCCAACAAACTAATAAACCTCGTATAACATAGTCCCGTGGTATAAAACTCAAGGAGCTTGGCGTACCTCACACTGCCGGTAAGCTGAAGCTTGAAGGCTCAGCAAACAGCACCAATAGTTATGCTTACGTCTGCCAGCCACCATTGTCTCATAAAGATGGCCAGTGTCCATATGCCTTACCAGGGCATATAGACGTGATAAGGGATCCTTCACTCAGGATCCTCTGTGAGCTCCAACAATTCCCGTTTATTCCGACTGGAGATATTCATGTAGTACTTCATCTAAGTATACACCATGTCACACTGCATTTCATTTTTACTATATAATTACTTTAAAACCACAACAGGAGGAAAAAACCTCCACAGAAAAAACAGGCAAAGGTGCTTACCTGTCCAGGCCTCAAATCAAGTGCACTAGCATGGTGCAGTGGGCCCAAGTAGAGATGGCGACTCCCCAGGTGCGTTAATACCAATGAGACAGCCAACCTGGATTGGCCGCTTGGCACACTAGTGCAAATAATCTGCAGCAGTGTTCATACAGAGTATGCACAGCATCTGGATCATAGCCTATTAGTAACGCCCTGTGGCAGGCTACCCAGTGCTAACTGTAATGTGTCCCTGTTAACAGAGGCCACAACTTACAAAGCTATCAGGGCCCAACTGCACCTCAAAAAGTAAAAATAAAAAAGTGCATAAGAGCATATCAAAACATGTAAGGTGTATAATAACTTTGTGTGTAAAATAGTTTTTTTTAATTCTGCGTCCATAATCCTCTTTCTTATTTTACCTATGGAATGGGGCAAATATATCAACACTGCCCAATTCTTAGACAGTGCAAACTTTGACTAGACAATCTTAAAATGTGCCAAATTTATCAAAGGGGTTCATGCTATTTGATAAATCTGACACACATTTAGACTGCCTTGTCTAAGTTTACACCAATTTTAAGTTGACAATAAAGGGCGCCTGTTGTGAATTCTGTTATCGAACTCCCTCCTGTGGTCATGAATGGTACTTCGGCGAGTTCTGTCCATGGACTCCCTCTGGTGGCTGTGAGTGGAGCTGCTGGTTCTGAGGTTCCTTCCACAGGTGACCTAGTTTATTCTTTGGCTGGCTGCTCTATTTAACTCCACTCACATCGTTACTCCATGCCAGCTGTCAATGTTCTAGTACTGGTTCAGTTCGCTCTTGGATCTTTCTGGTGACCTGTCTACTCCAGCAGAAGCTAAGTCTCTGCTAGTTTATTTGTTGTTCATTGTTTTCTTGTCCAGCTTGCTATTGTGATTTTGCCTTGCTAGCTGGAAGCTCTGGGATGCAGAGTGGCACCTCCGCACCGTGAGTCGGTGCGGGGGTCTTTTTGCACACTCTGCGTGGTCTTTTTGTAGTTTTTTGTGCTGACCGCAAAGATACTTTTTCTATCCTCAGTCCGTTTAGTAAGTCTGGCCTTCCTTTGCTGAAACTTGTTTCATTCCTGTGTTTGTGACTTTCATCTTAACTCACAGTCAATATTTGTGGGGGGCTGCCTTTTCCTTTGGGGAATTTCTCTGAGGCAAGGTAGGCTTTATTTCCTTTCTCTAGGGGTAGTTAGCTCTTAGGCTGTGAAGAGGCGTCTAGGCAGAGTTAGGTATGCTCCACGGCTATTTCTAGTGTGTGTGATAGGATTAGGGGTTGCGGTCAGCAGAGCTCCCACTTCCCAGAGCTTGTCCTGTGTTAGTTTAACCATCAGGTCATTCCGTGTGCTCCTAACCACCAGGTCCATAACAGTACAGCTGGCCCAAAGTGTTAATGCATCTCAATAGAGGGATAACAGAAGTTCTGAGACCATTTTTTTTTCTCTGCAGTGTGTTTTGTCTTTCTTTTCCCAATAACCTCTGGGTGGTTCAGGACACAGGTGTAGATATGGACATTCAAGGTCTGTCCTCTTCTGTGGATCATCTCACTGCAAGGGTACAAAGCATTCAAGATTATGTAGTTCAGAATCCGATGTTAGAGCCTAGAATTCCAATTCCTGATTTGTTTTCTGGGGATAGATCTAAGTTCCTGAATTACAAAAATAATTGTAAACTGTTTCTTGCTTTGAAACCCCCGCTCCTCTGGTGACCCCGTTCGGCAAGTAAAAATCATTATTTCTTTGTTGCGTGGCGACCCTCAAGACTGGGAATTTTCCCTTGCGCCAGGAGATCCTGCATTGCGTGATGTAGATGCATTTTTTCTGGCGCTTGGATTGCTTTATGATGAACCTAATTCAGTGGATCAGGCAGAGAAAATCTTGCTGGCTTTGTGTCAGGGTCAGGATGAAGCGAAGGTATATTGTCAGAAGTTTAGAAAGTGGTCTGTGCTTACTCAGTGGAATGAGTGTGCCCTGGCGGCAATTTTCAGAAATGGTCTTTCTGAAGCCCTTAAGGATGTTATGGTGGGATTTCCCACGCCTGCTGGTCTGAATGAGTCTATGTCCTTGGCCATTTAGATCGATCTGCGCTTGCATGAGCGCAAAGCTGTACACCATTTGGCGGTATTCTCCGAGCAGAGGCCTGAGCCTATGCAATGTGATAGGACTTTGACCAGAGCTAAACGGCAAGAACACAGACGTCAGAATGGGCTGTGTTTTTACTGTGGTGACTCCACTCATGCTATCTCCGATTGTCCTAAGCGCACTAAGCGGTTTGCTAGGTCTGCCACCATTGGTACTGTGCAGTCTAAATTTCTTTTGTCCGTTACTCTGATTTGCTCTTTGTCGTCTTATTCTGTTATGGCATTTGTGGATTCAGGCGCTGCCCTGAATTTGATGGACTTAGAGTTTGCCAGGCGCTGTGGTTTTTTCTTGGAACCCTTGCAGTATCCTATTCCATTGAGAGGAATTGATGCTATGCCTTTGGCCAAGAATAAGCCTCAGTACTGGACTCAATTGACCATGTGCATGGCTCCTGCACATCAGGAGGATATTCGCTTTTTGGTGTTGCATAATCTGCATGATGTGGTCGTTTTGGGGTTGCCTTGGCTACAGGTCCATAATCCAGTGTTGGATTGGAAATCTATGTCTGTGTCCAGCTGGGGTTGTCAAGGGGTACATGGTGATGTTCCATTGCTGTCAATTTCGTCTTCCACTCCTTCTGAAGTCCCTGAGTTTTTGTCGGATTACTGGGATGTATTTGATGAGCCCAAATCCAGTGCCCTACCTCCTCATAGGGATTGCGATTGTGCTATTAATTTGATTCCTGGTTGTAAGTTTCCTAAGGGCCGACTGTTCAATTTATCTGTGCCAGAACACGCCGCTATGCGGAGTTATATAAAGGAGTCCTTGGAGAAAGGGCATATTCGCCTGTCGTCATCACCGTTGGGAGCAGGGTTCTTTTTTGTGGCCAAGAAGGATGGTTCTTTGAGACCTTGTATTGATTACCGCCTTCTTAATAAGATCACGGTCAAATTTCCGTACCCTTTGCCGCTACTGTCTGATTTCTTTGCTCGGATTAAGGGGGCTAGTTGGTTCACCAAGATAGATCTTCGAGGGGCGTATAATCTTGTGCGTATTAAACAGGGCGATGAATGAAAAACAGCATTTAATACGCCTGAGGGCCATTTTGAGTACCTGGTGATGCCATTCGGGCTTTCTAATGCTCCATCTGTGTTTCAGTCCTTTATGCATGACATCTTCCGAAAGTACCTGGATAGATTCATGATTGTATATTTGGATGATATTTTGGTCTTTTCGGATGATTGGGAGTCTCATGTGAGGCAGGTCAGAATGGTGTTCCAGGTCCTTCGTGCGAATTCCTTGTTTGTGAAGGGGTCTAAATGTCTCTTCGGAGTTCAGAAGGTTTCATTTTTGGGTTTCATTTTTTCCCCTTCTACTATCGAGATGGACCCTGTTAAAGTTCAGGCCATTTATGATTGGACTCAGCCTACATCTGTGAAGAGCCTGCAGAAGTTCCTGGGCTTTGCTAATTTTTACCGTCGCTTCATCGCTAATTTTTCTAGTGTTGTTTAACCGTTGACTGATTTGACCAAGAAAGGTGCTGATGTGGTCAATTGGTCCTCTGCGGCCGTTGAGGCTTTTCAGGAGTTGAAGTGCCGTTTTTCTTCTGCCCCTGTGTTGTGCCAGCCAGATGTTTCGCTCCTGTTTCAGGTCGAGGTTGATGCTTCTGAGATTGGAGCAGGGGCTGTTTTATCTCAAAGAAGTTCTGATGGCTCGGTGATGAAACCATGTGCTTTCTTTTCTAGAAAGTTCTCGCCTGCTGAGCGCAATTATGATGTTGGCAATCGAGAGTTGTTGGCCATGAAGTGGGCATTCGAGGAGTGGCGACATTGGCTTGAAGGAGCTAAGCATCGCGTGGTGGTCTTGACGGATCACAAGAATTTGACTTATCTCGAGTCTGCCAAACGGTTGAATCCTAGACAGGCTCGATGGTCGCTGTTTTTCTCCCGTTTCGATTTTGTGGTTTCATACCTTCTGGGCTCTAAGAATGTGAAGGCTGATGCCCATTCAAGGAGTTTTGTGCCTGACTCTCTGGGTGTTCCTGAGCCGGCTGGTATTCTCAAAGAGGGGGTAATTTTGTCTGCCATCTCCCCTGATTTGCGGCGGGTGCTGCAGAAATTTCAGGCTGATAGACCTGACCGTTGTCCAGCGGAGAAACTGTTTGTCCCTGATAGATGGACTAGTAGAGTTATCTCTGAGGTTCATTGTTCGGTGTTAGCTGGTCATCCTGGAATCTTTGGTACCAGAGATTTGGTGGCTAGATCCTTTTAGTGGCTTTCCTTGTCATGGGATGTGCGTTCTTTTGTACAGTCCTGTGGGACTTGTGCTCGGGCTAAGCCCTGCTGTTCTTGTGCCAGTGGGTTGCTTTTGCCCTTGCCGGTCCCAAAGAGGCCCTGGACGCATATTTCCATAGATTTTATTTCAGATCTCCCTGTCTCTCAAAGGATGTCGGTCATCTGGGTGGTTTGTGATCGCTTCTCTAAGATGGTCCATTTGGTACCCTTGTCTAAATTGCCTTCCTCCTCTGATTTGGTGCCATTATTTTTCCAGCATGTGGTTCGTTTGCATGGCATTCTGGAGAACATCATCTCGGACAGAGGTTCCCAGTTTGTTTCGAGGTTTTGGCGGTCCTTTTGTGCTAAGATGGGCATTGATTTGTCTTTTTCCTCGGCTTTCCATCCTCAGACAAATGGCCAAACCGAACGAACCAATCAGACTTTGGAAACATATCTGAGATGCTTTGTTTCTGCTGATCAGGATGATTGGGTGTCCTTCTTGCCTTTGGCTGAGTTCGCCCTTAATAATCGGGCCAGCTCGGCTACTTTGGTTTCGCCTTTTTTCTGTAATTCTGGTTTCCATCCTCGTTTTTCTTCAGGGCAGGTTGAGCCTTCGGACTGTCCTGGTGTGGATTCTGTGGTGGACAGATTGCAGCAAATTTGGACTCACGTAGTGGACAATTTGACAGTGTCCCAGGAGAAGGCTCAACGTTTCGCTAACCGCCGTCGCTGTGTTGGTCCCCGACTTCGTGTTGGGGATTTGGTTTGGTTGTCGTCTCGTTATGTTCCTATGAAGGTTTCCTCTCCTAAGTTTAAGCCTCGTTTCATTGGTCCTTATAAGATTTCTGAAGTTCTCAATCCTGTGTCATTTCGTTTGGCCCTTCCAGCTTCTTTTGCCATCCATAATGTGTTCCATAGGTCGTTATTGCGGAGATACGTGGCGCCTATGGTTCCCTCCGTTGACCCTCCTGCCCCGGTGTTGGTCGAGGGGGAGTTGGAGTATGTGGTGGAGAAGATTTTGGATTCTCGTATTTCGAGACGGAAACTCCAGTACCTGGTCAAGTGGAAGGGTTATGGTCAGGAAGATAATTCCTGGGTTGTTGCCTCTGATGTTCATGCTGCCGATCTGGTTCGTGCCTTTCATTTGGCTCGTCCTGATCGGCCTGGGGGCTCTGGTGAGGGTTCGGTGACCCCTCCTCAAGGGGGGGGGGTACTGTTGTGAATTCTGTTATCGAACTCCCTCCTGTGGTCATGAATGGTACTTCGGCGAGTTCTGTCCATGGACTCCCTCTGGTGGCTGTGAGTGGAGCTGCTGGTTCTGAGGTTCCTTCCACAGGTGACCTAGTTTATTCTTTGGCTGGCTGCTCTATTTAACTCCACTCACATCGTTACTCCATGCCAGCTGTCAATGTTCTAGTACTGGTTCAGTTCGCTCTTGGATCTTTCTGGTGACCTGTCTACTCCAGCAGAAGCTAAGTCTCTGCTAGTTTATTTGTTGTTCATTGTTTTCTTGTCCAGCTTGCTATTGTGATTTTGCCTTGCTAGCTGGAAGCTCTGGGATGCAGAGTGGCACCTCCGCACCGTGAGTCGGTGCGGGGGTCTTTTTGCACACTCTGCGTGGTCTTTTTGTAGTTTTTTGTGCTGACCGCAAAGATACCTTTTCTATCTTCAGTCTGTTTAGTAAGTCTGGCCTCCCTTTGCTGAAACTTGTTTCATTCCTGTGTTTGTGACTTTCATCTTAACTCACAGTCAATATTTGTGGGGGGCTGCCTTTTCCTTTGGGGAATTTCTCTGAGGCAATGTAGGCTTTATTTCCTTTCTCTAGGGGTAGTTAGCTCTTAGGCTGTGAAGAGGCGTCTAGGCAGAGTTGGGTACACTCCATGGCTATTTCTAGTGTGTGTGATAGGATTAGGGGTTGCGGTCAGCAGAGCTCCCACTTCCCAGAGCTTGTCCTGTGTTAGTTTAACCATCAGGTCATTCCGTGTGCTCCTAACCACCAAGTCCATAACAGGCGCCACAATTCTGGCGCAATTTCACGAGCAGTGTTCATTGATTCATGGAATTTTAGAAATGGAAGGGACCTCTGGGGTCATTGTGTCCATCCCCCTACTCAATGCAGGATTCATTAAACCATCTCAGACAGATGTCTGTCCAGCCTCTGTTTAAAGACTTCCATTGAAGGAGACCTCACCACCTCTTGTGGCAGCCTGTTCCACTCATTGATCACAATCGCTGTAAAAAAGTTTTTTCTAATATCTAATCTGTAGCTTCTCCCTTTCAGTTTCATTCCATTGCTTCTCGTGTTTCCATGTGCAAATGAGAATAAGAATGATCCCTCTACACTGTGACATCCCTTCAGATATTTGTATACAGCTATTAAGTTTTCTGTTAGCCTTCTTTTTTTGCAAGCTAAACATTCCCAGATCCTTTAACCGTCCCTCATAGGACATACTTTGCAGTCCACTCACCATCCGGGTAGCTCTTCCCTGAACTTGCTCAGGATTTTCAGTGTCTTTTTTAAAATGTGGTGCCCAGAACTGGATACAGTATTCCAGATGAGGCCAGACCAAGGAGGAGTAGAGGGGGATAATTACTTAATGTGATCTAGACTCTAAGCTTCTTTTAAATGGAAACTGTCACCCCCAAAATCGAGGGTGAGCTAAGCCCACCGGCATCAGGGGCTTATCAACAGCATTTTTTTAATGGTGTAGATAAGCCCCCGATGTATCCTAAAAGATGAGAAAAAGAAGTTAGATTATACTCACCTGGGCGGGCGGTCTGATCCGGTGGGCGTTGCGGTCCGGACCGGGGCCTCCCATCTTCAAAGGATGACGTCCTCTTCTGGTCGTCATGCTCCGGCGCAAGCGTACTTTGTCTGCCCTGTTGAGGGCAGATCAAAGTACTGCAGTGCGCAGGTGTCGGGAAAGGTCAGAGAGGCCGAGGCCTGGCGCCTGCACACTGCAGTACTTTGCTCTGCCCTCTGCCCTCAACAGGGCAGACAAAGTATGCCTGCACCGGAGCCGCAGCGTGAAGACCAGAAGAGGACGTCATCTGATGAAGATGGGAGGCGCCGGACTGGACTGCTTCACCCATCGGACCAGATTGGGACCGGGACCGCCTCTGGGTGAGTTTAATCTAACCTGTTTTTCTTATCTTTTAGGATACATCGGGGGCTTATCTACAGCATTCCAGAATGCTGTAGATAAGCCCCTGATGCTGGTGGGCACAGCTCACCCTAGATTTTGGGGGTGACAGGTTTCCTTTAATACATCCTAGAACTGTGTATGTCTTTTTTGCTGCTTACTATATATATATAGAAGTAAGGTTCATTGGCCTGTAACTTCCTGGCTCTGTCTTCTTTCCTTTTTTGAAGCTAGGGACAACATTTGCCCTTCTCTAATCTTCTGGGACTTCTGTTTTCCAGGATTTTTCAAAGATTGTGACTATAATCTATGCGTATTGCATCTATCTATCTTTCTATCAATCTATGTATTGAGAAAGATTCTGTAATAAGACCGAAACGTCGCCACATGGGCTAACTTTTTTTATTTTTCCATCAATATGACCATGTGAGAGCTTATTTTTTGCGGGACAAGTTGTACTTTTGAACGACATCATTGGTTTTAGCATGTCACGCACTAGAAAACGGGAAAAAAATTCCAAGTGCGGTGAAATTGCAAAAAAGTGCAATCCCACACTTGTTTTTTGTATGGCTTTTTTAGCTAGGCTCACTAAATGCTTAAACTGTCCTCCCATTCCAGGTTCATAGAAACCAAACATGTCTAGCTTCTTTTCTATCTAAGTGGTGAAAAAAAATTTCAAACTTTGCTAAAGTGGTCTGGGGTCGGGTGAGGGCTCACCGCCAGAGCCCTCATCAAAGCAGGGGAGCTGACTTCGGATGTACTATCCCGTCCGAGGTCAGAAAGGGGTTAAAGTCCACACTTTTTGCCTAATGGATGCTATCTATCTATCCATCTTCTCTCTCCCTCTCTATTCACCTCCCTATAAGGCCGGAGTCACACTACAGCGAGATATGGCTGAATCTCGCAGGTTAAAAAAAAGCTCTGGCACCGGCACTCCGGAGCGGAGCGTGCAGCTCCATGTATTGCTATGCAGCCGCACGCTCCGCTCTGGAGTGCTGATGCCAGAGCTTAGTTTTAACCTGCGAGACTCGGACGTATCTCACTGTGTGTGATCCCGGCCTAATACATATATAAACATCTGAATGGAGTTTGTATGTACTCTCCATGTTTGCTTGGGTTTCCTCAGACACTCCAAAGACACACTGATTGAAATGTATATTGTGAACCCCAATGGAGACATTAAATGTTTGTAAAAAGCAGAATATGTTGGAGCTATTTAAGCATGCATAATGATTAATATATCTATCTATAAAGAAAAGGTCACTATAGTTAGGTCTTATGCAGATGTACAACAGTCACATATACAGTTAGGTCCATATATATTTGGACAGAGACAACATTTTTCTAATTTTGGTTATAGACATTACCACAATGAATTTTAACCCTGCTGTTCTGTTCGGTCTGGGG
The DNA here is from genome assembly GCF_032444005.1 of Ranitomeya imitator. Classification (NCBI taxonomy): domain Eukaryota; kingdom Metazoa; phylum Chordata; class Amphibia; order Anura; family Dendrobatidae; genus Ranitomeya; species Ranitomeya imitator. Next base: position 283,731,635 of record NC_091287.1, read on the forward strand.
AGACCTATTTTGAACTTTGGTATTTTTTGGGGTGTTCAAGATGCGGTTCTGAAACTTGTGGTTGATTGACTTAAATGAGGATGGGTCGGTCGGACACGGGTTTCAGAGCCGCATCTTGAATATTTTAAAGAATATTGAAGTTCAAAGTCGGTCATTTTTGACCAACAGAACAGCAGGGTTAAACAAAACAATTCAGATGCAGTTGAAGTTCAGACTTTCAGCTTTCATTTGAGGGTATCCACATTAATATTGGATGAAGGGTTTAGGAGTTTCAGCTCCTTAACATGTGCCACCATGTTTTTAAAGGGACCAAAAGTAATTGGACAGATTCAATAATTTTAAATTAAATGTTCATTTTTAGTACTTGGGTTGAAAACCCTTTGTTGGCAATGACTGCCTGAAGTCTTGAACTCATGGACATCACCAGACGCTGTGTTTCATCCTTTTTGAAACTCTGCCAGGCCTTCACTGCGGTGGTTTTCAGTTGCTGTTTGTTCGTGAGCCTTTCTGTCTGAAATTTAGTCTTTAACAAGTGAAATGCATGCTCAATTGGGTTGAGATCAGGTGACTGACTTGGACATTCAAGAATATTCCACTTCTATGCTTTAATAAACTCCTGGGTTGCTTTGGCTTTATGTTTTGGGTCATTGTCCATCTGTAGTATGAAATGACAACCAATCAGTTTGGCTGCATTTGGCTGGATCTGAGCACACAGTATGTCTCTGAATACCTCAGAATTCATTCGGCTGCTTCTGTCCTGTGTCACATCATCAATAAACACAAGTGACCCAGTGCCACTGGCAGCCATGCATGCCCAAGCCATCACACTGCCTCCGCGGTGTTTTACAGATGATGTGCTATGCTTTCGATCATGAGCTGTACCACGCCTTTGCCATACTTTTCTCTTTCCATCATTCTGGTAGAGGTTGATGTTGGTTTCATCTGTCCAAAGAATGTTCTTCCAGAACTGTGCTGGCTTTTTTAGATGTTTTTTTATTCTTGATGCTTATGAGTGGCTTGCACCGTGCAGTGAACCCTCTGTATTTACTTTCATGCAGTCTTCTGTTTATGGTAGATTTGGATATTGATACGCCTACCTCCTGGAGAGTGTTGTTCACTTGGTTGGCTGTTGTGAAGGGGTTTCTCTTCACCATGGAGATTATTCTCCGATCATCCACCACTGTTGTCTTCTGTGGGCGCCCAGGTCTTTTTGCATTGATGAGTTCACCAGAGCTTTCTTTCTTTCTCAGGATGTACCAAACTGTAGATTTTGCCACTCCTAATATTGCAGCAATTTCTCAAATGGGTTTTTTCTGTTTTCGCAGCTTAAGGATGGCTTGTTTCACCTGCATGGAGAGCTCCTTTGACCACATGTTTACTTCACAGCAAAACCTTCCAAATGCAAGCACCACACCTCAAATCAACTCCAGGCCTTTTATCTGCTCAATTGAGAATGACATAACGAAGGGATTGCCCACACCTGTCCATGAAATAGCCTTGGAGTCAATTGTCCAATTACTTTTGGTCCCTTTAAAAACAGGGTGGCACATGTTAAGGAGCTGAAACTCCTAAACCCTTCATCCAATTTTAATGTGGATACCCTCAAATGAAAGCTGAAAGTCTGAACTTCAACTGCATCTGAATTGTTTTGTTTAAAATTCATTGTGGTAATGTCTATAACCAAAATTAGAAAAATGTTGTCTCTGTCCAAATATGGACCTAACTGTATGTTCTGTGTTTTCACAGATAGAACTCATACACATAAACGTCTAAGGTGCTATTCACATTACTGTGATTGTTTTTTCTTAATCTTCTTTTGCTCACTATGTTTGCTAAAAAATCACGGAAACATATCAATTTATGACTGTCATCACGAATCAAACGTACCCATACACGTCTGTGAGTCTATGAAAATAACTGTCAGCATACCGATGTCATCAGTGTACAGTCCGTGATGAACATTGTAATGGGTAGAAGCTTTGAAATTTAATTATTTACTTTTTCATGTGTGAAAATCACTGATGAAACTGTGATAGTAAAAATTGACACTGATGAAACAAAATGCGCACTGTTTTTTACTAACGTGAAGAATCATGAACATCTGACTGAGACCTTAACTTGTGAATAGGGTGCAAACCTCAGAATACATAATCCATATCCTGAATTACAAAGTATTGTGGTAAAAATTAGCATTGGCTTGTTGACCCTTGTGACATGCAATTTTTAGGTTCCCTGATATCTCTCACCCTTTCTTAAGCTTATTGTGTCCGTTTTCTTCCAGACTTTGGTTTAATATCATAGATATGACATGTTACATTATCCGAGCGTTACTCAGTCCACCTTATATTTTGATTTGAAAACGAATATGAGAGAAAAAAAAATGAAGAGACCTGAAACGGCTCAGACATATTTGGGAGCCAAACCAACGTGTTTCACGTGATTAATAAACCTCTGCTATTTTTTACCACCATATTTTGGCGTGCTGCCATTTTTGGGCATTCTATTTCTCTACAAAGAACAAAGACTGACCAGCACCTCCTAACAGAATGAACCAAATGTGAATAGGTGCAAGCAGCTATGACTACATTATATACAAACCAAATAAAACAGCAGCACTCTGTATATACTAAGTTGTATGTAGAGATTCAATAAGAAAAATAAAAATTGCATTCCTGTTATGTAGAATATTCTTACAAAATTAAGATGATTAACACATACATTGGTCAACTCGTGTGCCCACCAGCCATGACGAGGCATACTTTTTTTCTGATGAGACCCTGAACTAGTATTTATCAAACATGCCTCTTACTGGCCAAAAGGGCGGATAGGTTTCTGAATTACTTAAAATCATCCTTGTTGTGGCTGGTGGGCACCCACAAATTGGCCAACCTCTGTTTGTAGCTGTTATTCAGTCTTTGCTTTTTGTATTACATCATTGAAGGTGGTGACTGCCTCCATTTCTGGTAGATTACTCCTTCCATCAGTTTAAGGGTGTTTGTAATTAGTGCTGGCTTCTACCTGCTTTTTTATATTTGTAGGCTTTTACTCATAGAAACGTAAGTTTGATAAATATTACCGTAGTTTCTGAATCTCATGAAAGAATGGCTGATTTGTCATGGCTGGTGGTCACACATGAAGTGGCCAATTTGTATGCTAAGTGTCTAAGTATATTGTCTATAGCAGAAATGTGGTTTAAATTTCACATATTCACTGTTTGCATACATCTTAGTGTATAAAGTGCTGCTTTGGTCTTTGGTTTCTATCTATCTAGAGGAATGTACTGTACAGGGCATACCTACTAGCACATCTTACTCAACAACCGATGTCTTATTTAAGGAACATGAAAGACGAGTGAGACAAGAACCACCTAAACAGATTACTGCGTGTTCCCAAACAAATTAGGTTTTTAACAGAAAATCTATTCTGCTGCTGAAAAATACCTTGGGCCATGGAGTCTTTTCTAGTAGAGTTGTGCCTCTCGGAGTAGAAAATGCAGTAATATACCCACACGTCTATAAACCGTATAGAAAGTCATCTGGGAGCCAGGAATAACACCGCCACTCGCAGTCTTTTTATAAGGCTCTGACAATTAATGTATTCAGGATATAAGAGCTTGCTATCTCTTCACACGGAATCGCCTGTTCTTGCAGCAGTACATACATTTTCCTTTTCATGGTAGTCATGCTGTTAGTGTTCTTTTTTACTCCGCAATGTTATATTTTTATATTATGGATCAAAGCATGGCTCGAGAACAGACATATCAGGGAATTGTTGACCTGTGCAGTGCTGTAGTTTTCTGCTACTAAACCCTTAGCACTTTGTATTTGCTCTCTAGTGTAAAATATGTCTCGGTATCCTAGAGCTAAAATGTGAACTTGATAAAGGGTATTAGGTCTCGGTAAATATTTTACATCGTGCTTCTTTCTTTGATTCCGGTTGACTTGTTTAATGATTTTTTAAATATAGGTCCGTACTGAAACACTTCTTCCCAAGCCCCAGTGATGCGCTAAAAGGATTTCTATTCTTATCAGCCATCATTCCTAAAGCAGCCAGGGACACCTTTGTTGCACAGAAAGTAGATTCTCATTTAATTTCAGCCCACTGATTATTTACATAACCACGTGTCATATTTAATCTTTGATACGTGAAATGCCATCTGACAAGCTTGTAGGCTCAATCTTAGACTGTCTTTCGTAAAGGATGGAGCTCCCTCAAGTGGTCTCCTGTTAATTGCAGCCTTTCCCTCCGGTTCTTCATGGGTAGATGTAATGGCATATTACACTGCAAGAGAATCCTGATTATATCTGTTTAGCTGCAGTTTGTGCATTAATACCATAGATATGCCAGATGACATTTTCCGAGCGTTACTCAGTCCAGCTCAGATTTTAATTTGAAAGCAAATATGATATAAAAAAAAGTTAAAGAAACAGCAGTAAGCCTGAAGATAAGCCAGCCAAGTTAATCATCTAGAGCCAATTAATAGGCACTTAACAACAGTGTTGTTTCAGAAACAACACCATGCAGAGTCTGCCATTTATAGCAATAAAAGTTCTCCAGCAAAGTCTGAGAAGTGTTAACGTGCTAATTCCAGCCATACCTCCCACAGATGTGAATAGAGAGCTTGATGAATTATTTGTACAGGGAGATTTCAAGGCAAATTAGAGCATTGTTATCTAAAGCCAGTGCCCAGGTTCTCAAGTGCCTGGCTTTTCTGGATATATTAACATAGTAACATAGTAACATAGTTAGTAAGGCCGAAAAAAGACATTTGTCCATCCAGTTCAGCCTATATTCCGTCATAATAAATCCCCAGATCTACGTCCTTTTACAGAACCTAATAATTGTATGATACAATATTGTTCTGCTCCAGGAAGACATCCAGGCCTCTCTTGAACCCCTCGACTGAGTTCGCCATCACCACCTCCTCAGGCAAGCAATTCCAGATTCTCACTGCCCTAACAGTAAAGAATCCTCTTCTATGTTGGTGGAAAAACCTTCTCTCCTCCAGACGCAAAGAATGCCCCCTTGTGCCCGTCACCTTCCTTGGTATAAACAGATCCTCAGCGAGATATTTGTATTGTCCCCTTATATACTTATACATGGTTATTAGATCGCCCCTCAGTCGTCTTTTTTCTAGACTAAATAATCCTAATTTCGCTAATCTATCTGGGTATTGTAGTTCTCCCATCCCCTTTATTAATTTTGTTGCCCTCCTTTGTACTCTCTCTAGTTCCATTATATCCTTCCTGAGCACCGGTGCCCAAAACTGGACACAGTACTCCATGTGCGGTCTAACTAGGGATTTGTACAGAGGCAGTATAATGCTCTCATCATGTGTATCCAGACCTCTTTTAATGCACCCCATGATCCTGTTTGCCTTGGCAGCTGCTGCCTGGCACTGGCTGCTCCAGGTAAGTTTATCATTAACTAGGATCCCCAAGTCCTTCTCCCTGTCAGATTTACCCAGTGGTTTCCCGTTCAGTGTGTAATGGTGATATTGATTCCTTCTTCCCATGTGTATAACCTTACATTTATCATTGTTAAACCTCATCTGCCACCTTTCAGCCCAAGTTTCCAACTTATCCAGATCCATCTGTAGCAGAATACTATCTTCTCTTGTATTAACTGCTTTACATAGTTTTGTATCATCTGCAAATATCGATATTTTACTGTGTAAACCTTCTACCAGATCATTAATGAATATGTTGAAGAGAACAGGTCCCAATACTGACCCCTGCGGTACCCCACTGGTCACAGCGACCCAGTTAGAGACTATACCATTTATAACCACCCTCTGCTTTCTATCACTAAGCCAGTTACTAACCCATTTACACACATTTTCCCCCAGACCAAGCATTCTCATTTTGTGTACCAACCTCTTGTGCGGCACGGTATCAAACGCTTTGGAAAAATCGAGATATACCACGTCCAATGACTCACCGTGGTCCAGCCTATAGCTTACCTCTTCATAAAAACTGATTAGATTGGTTTGACAGGAGCGATTTCTCATAAACCCATGCTGATATGGAGTTAAACAGTTATTCTCATTGAGATAATCCAGAATAACATCCCTCAGAAACCCTTCAAATATTTTACCAACAATAGAGGTTAGACTTACTGGCCTATAATTTCCAGGTTCACTTTTAGAGCCCTTTTTGAATATTGGCACCACATTTGCTATGCGCCAGTCCTGCGGAACAGACCCTGTCGCTATAGAGTCCCTAAAAATAAGAAATAATGGTTTATCTATTACATTACTTAGTTCCCTTAGTACTCGTGGGTGTATGCCATCCGGACCCGGAGATTTATCTATTTTAATCTTATTTAGCCGGTTTCGCACCTCTTCTTGGGTTAGATTGGTGACCCTTAATATAGGGTTTTCATTGTTTCTTGGGATTTCACCTAGCATTTCATTTTCCACCGTGAATACCGTGGAGAAGAAGGTGTTTAATATGTTAGCTTTTTCCTCGTCATCTACAACCATTCTTTCCTCACTATTTTTTAAGGGGCCTACATTTTCAGTTTTTATTCTTTTACTATTGATATAGTTGAAGAACAGTTTGGGATTAGTTTTACTCTCCTTAGCAATGTGCTTCTCTGTTTCCTTTTTGGCAGCTTTAATTAGTTTTTTAGATAAAGTATTTTTCTCCCTATAGTTTTTTAGAGCTTCAATGGTGCCATCCTGCTTTAGTAGTGCAAATGCTTTCTTTTTACTGTTAATTGCCTGTCTTACTTCTTTGTTTAGCCACATTGGGTTTTTCCTATTTCTAGTCCTTTTATTCCCACAAGGTATAAACCGCTTACACTGCCTATTTAGGATGTTCTTAAACATTTCCCATTTATTATCTGTATTCTCATTTCTGAGGATATTGTCCCAGTCTACCAGATTAAGGGCATCTCTAAGCTGGTCAAACTTTGCCTTCCTAAAGTTCAGTGTTTTTGTGACTCCCTGACAAGTCCCCCTAGTGAAAGACAGGTGAAACTGTACAATATTGTGGTCGCTATTTCCTAGATGCCCAACCACCTGCAGATTTGTTATTCTGTCAGGTCTATTAGATAGTATTAGGTCTAAAAGTGCTGCTCCTCTGGTTGGATTCTGCACCAATTGTGAAAGATAATTTTTCTTGGTTATTAGCAGAAACCTGTTGCCTTTATGGGTTTCACAGGTTTCTGTTTCCCAGTTAATATCCGGGTAGTTAAAGTCCCCCATAACCAGGACCTCATTATGGGTTGCAGCTTCATCTATCTGCTTTAGAAGTAGACTTTCCATGCTTTCTGTTATATTTGGGGGTTTGTAACAGACCCCAATGAGAATTTTGTTACCATTTTTCCCTCCATGAATTTCAACCCATATGGACTCGACATCTTCATTCCCTTCGCTAATATCCTCCCTTAAAGTGGACTTTAGACAAGACTTTACATAGAGACAAACCCCTCCTCCTCTCCGATTTTTACGATCCTTTCTAAACAGACTGTAACCCTGTAAGTTAACTGCCCAGTCATAGCTTTCATCTAACCATGTCTCGGTTATTCCCACTATGTCAAAGTTACCTGTAGATATTTCTGCTTCTAGTTCTTCCATCTTGTTTGTCAGGCTTCTGGCGTTTGCGAGCATGCAGTTTAGAGGATTTTGTTTTGTTCCAATCTCCTCACTGTGGATTGTTTTAGAAATGTTCTTACCTCCCTTCTGAGTATGTTTTCCTGGGTCGTCTTTGTACGAGTCTAATGTTTTTCTTCCCGTCCCCTCTTCTTCTAGTTTAACGCCCTCCTGATGAGTGTAGCGAGTCTTCTGGCGAATGTGTGTTTCCCAGGTTTGTTGAGGTGTAGTCCGTCTCTGGCGAGGAGTCCATCATACCAGTAATTCACACCGTGGTCCAGGAATCCAAATCCTTGTTGTCTGCACCATCGTCTTAGCCAGTTGTTTGCATCAAGGATCCTGTTCCATCTCCTGGTGCCATGCCCGTCTACTGGAAGGATAGAAGAAAAAACTACCTGTGCATCCAGTTCCTTTACTTTCTTCCCCAACTCTTCAAAGTCCTTGCAGATTGTCGGTAGGTCCTTCCTTGCCGTGTCATTGGTGCCAACATGTATCAGAAGAAATGGGTGGACGTCCTTGGAGCTGAAGAGCTTTGGTATCCTATCGGTCACATCCTTGATCATCGCACCTGGAAGGCAGCATACTTCTCTTGCAGTTATGTCCGGTCTGCAGATGGCTGCTTCTGTGCCTCTCAGTAGTGAGTCTCCCACCACCACCACTCTTCGTTGCTTCTTGGCTGTACTTTTTGCTGTCACTTGTTGCTGTGTGCCCTTTTCTTTTTTGCTTGCTGGTATTGCTTCATTCTTAGGTGTGCCATCTTCATCCTCTACAAAGATTTGATATCGGTTCTTCAGTTGTGTGGTTGGTGATTTCTCCATGGTCTTCTTGCTTCTTTTGGTCACATGCTTCCACTCATCTGCTTTTGGAGGTTCTCTGACACTTTTTGCACCTTCTGTGACCAGTAGAGATGCTTCTGTTCTGTCTAGAAAGTCTTCATTCTCTTTGATGAGTTTCAAAGTTGCTATTCTTTCTTCCAGACCCCGCACCTTTTCTTCTAAAAGGGCCACTAGTCTACACTTCTGACAGGTGAAATTGGATTCTTCTTCTGGTCGATCTGTGAACATGTAGCACATGCTGCAGCTCACCATGTAGGTTGTCACATCTGCCATGTTGCTCCTAGATCCTGCTGACTTGCTGTGTGTTTGACTTCTTGTGTAATCTACTCAGCCAAGCTCTCTTGCAATAATGTCCTACAGGCAAAAATTCGCCGTAAGGCGCGCGGTTTGGTGATGCTTTCGAAGCAGCTGGTCCCGGCTGTACCCAACGATCTTCTAGCTTAGGGAGACTTCGCTTCTCCCAGAAGGCACCTGGAATATGCAAATTAGCCTCCTGAAGCTTGAATCCCTGGTTTGGTGATGCTTTCGAAGCAGCTGGTCCCGGCTGTACCCAACGATCTTCTAGCTTAGGGAGACTTCGCTTCTCCCAGAAGGCACCTGGAATATGCAAATTAGCCTCCTGAAGCTTGAATCCCTGGTTTGGTGATGCTTTCGCAGCAGCTGGTCCCGGCTGTACCCAACGATCTTCTAGCTTAGGGAGACTTCGCTTCTCCCAGAAGGCACCTGGAATATGCAAATTAGCCTCCTGAAGCTTGAATCCCTGGTTTGGTGATGCTTTCGAAGCAGCTGGTCCCGGCTGTACCCAACGATCTTCTAGCTTAGGGAGACTTCGCTTCTCCCAGAAGGCACCTGGAATATGCAAATTAGCCTCCTGAAGCTTGAATCCCTGGTTTGGTGATGCTTTCGAAGCAGCTGGTCCCGGCTGTACCCAACGATCTTCTAGCTTAGGGAGACTTCGCTTCTCCCAGAAGGCACCTGGAATATGCAAATTAGCCTCCTGAAGCTTGAATCCCTGGTTTGGTGATGCTTTCGAAGCAGCTGGTCCCGGCTGTACCCAACGATCTTCTAGCTTAGGGAGACTTCGCTTCTCCCAGAAGGCACCTGGAATATGCAAATTAGCCTCCTGAAGCTTGAATCCCTGGTTTGGTGATGCTTTCGAAGCAGCTGGTCCCGGCTGTACCCAACGATCTTCTAGCTTAGGGAGACTTCGCTTCTCCCAGAAGGCACCTGGAATATGCAAATTAGCCTCCTGAAGCTTGAATCCCTGGTTTGGTGATGCTTTCGAAGCAGCTGGTCCCGGCTGTACCCAAAGATCTTCTAGCTTAGGGAGACTTCGCTTCTCCCAGAAGGCACCTGGAATATGCAAATTAGCCTCCTGAAGCTTGAATCCCTATTCATATTCATGGTCAAGGCAAGGGAATCGGTAAGCAGTGATGTAGAAACTTGCTAATGGCAGAATCTCCTGTGTCCATACGAGACAACTCTTAATTTCTCAACTCTGAGTATTGTCATTGCTTCTCACCCTTATTGTACCTGCAATTATATTAATCCACTGTATCTGATTCAAGTTGTACGCACTTTAGTTTGGTTATAAACATTTGTGTTTGCTAAGCTTTTTCCGATATGTTATTAGCGCCTCGTCCTTTATCCCCTTTCCAACGTTGGGCGTGATAATACACCCACGTCAGACTCCCTCCCTATGATGTGGGCTCCGGCGCTGAGCCCACATCTTTCCAGGCATATCTCAGCTGTTTTGAAAACCTGACATGTGCCTGTAACAGTCGCGGGTGGAAAAAAAGCTTTTAAAAATGTTACAAAAATAAAAAAATCTAAAAGTTCAAATCACCCCATTCAAAATAAAACAATAATAATAATATAAAAAATCAAACATACACATATTTGGTATTGCCACGTTCAGAATCGCCTGATCTATCAATAGAAAAAAAAGAGCTAACCCAATCGGTAAATGGCGTAACGAGAAAAAATGTGAAATTTGGTCACCGCAGTAAGAGGCGATCAAAAGATCGTATCTGCAAAATCAATAAATGTATCAATAAAAAAATCAGCTTGGCATGCAAAAAATAAGCCATCACCCAGCACCAAATCACAAAAAATGGAGACGCTGCAGGTCTCGGAAAATGGCGCCATTTTTTTAAATCAAAGTTTGGATTTTTTTTACCACCTAAATCAAAAAGAACCTAGACCTGTTTGGTGTCTATGAACTCGTAATGACCTGGATAATCATAATGGCAGGCCAGTTTTAGCATTTAGTGAACATGGTAAAAAAAAACAAAAACGTGAAATTGCACTTTTTTTTTGCAATTTCACCGCACTTTGAATTTTTTCCCCTTTTCCTGTATGCGATATGTTAAAACCAGGAGCCGCTAGCAGCAGCAAAAGCAGAAGCACCACCACCACCGGCACCTGCATTGTTGGCTTTAGTAGTACCAAAAGCATGTCTCAATTGGATTCCTTTAGGTTAAGCAAGCATATTAGTGGGGAGAAAATGGAAGGAATTATTAAATATATGGCACATCATTTATCTCAGTCACAGCAGGATGATGTTACCTCTGATGGTGACATTGTCAGTGTGGGTCTGTATCCTGCACAGTATGGTGTGCCTGGTCAGAAAAGACTATTAATAATTTTTAGGGCAATTTTTATTTTAAAAAAGAGTGAAAAATTAGCTGTGATGTGGGATTTTCTTCTTTTTATACTGCTCTGTTCATTGCCATTGCCTCATTTTCTTTTAACTATGTTTTGAACAACACTGACTTACCGTATATACTCGAGTATAAGCCGACCCGAGTATAAGCCGACCCCCCTAATTTTGCCACAAAAAACTGGGAAAACTTATTGACTCGAGTATAAGCCTAGGGTGGAAATGCAGCATTTACCGGTGAATTTCAAAAATAAAAATAGATCATCCTGAATGCTGCAGCCAGGATCATATTCCTCACCAACCGTTACACCGATGCCTCTACCCTGTGCCAGTCATTACACTGGCTACCCATCCACTCCAGAATCCAGTACAAAACTACTACCCTCATCCACAAAGCACTCCATGGCTCAGCACCACCCTACATCTCCTCCCTGGTATCAGTCTACCACCCTACCCGTGCCCTCCGCTCCGCTAATGACCTCAGGTTAGCATCCTCAATAATCAGAACCTCCCACTCCCGTTTCCAAGACTTTACACGTGCTGCGCCGATTCTTTGGAATGCACTACCTAGGTTAATACGATTAATCCCCAATCCCCACAGTTTTAAGCGTGCCCTAAAAACTCATTTGTTCAGACTGGCCTACCGCCTCAATGCATTAACCTAACGATCCCTGTGTGGCCTATTTATAAAAAAAAAAAAAAAAGGTTCCTCGCATCATGTTCTCATACGCTTTGTGCAGTTATTAGCCCTCTGTGTCTGTACTGCTACATACTTAGGCAGATAACTGGTTCATGCAGCTTTACATGAACACCTGAGCCTTACACTATAGCTGGTCCGAATAACTAAAGCAATTGTTACCATCCACCTCTCGTGTCTCCCCTTTTCCCCATAGTTTGTAAGCTTGCGAGCAGGGCCCTCACTCCTCCTGGTATCTGTTTTGAACTGTATTTCTGTTATGCTGTAATGTCTATTGTCTGTACAAGTCCCCTCTATAATTTGTAAAGCGCTGCGGAATATGTTGGCGCTATATAAATAAAATTATTATTATTATTATTATTATTTCCCCATAGCTGTGCCATATAGTGCTCTGCACCGTTCATTTTGTCCCATAGCTGTGCCCCATATAGTGCTCTGCACCGTTCATTTTGTCCCATAGCTGTGCCCCATACTGTGCTCGGCACCGTTCATTATTGTCCTATAGCTGTGCCCCATATACAATGCTCTGCACCGTTCATTTTGTCCCATAGCTCTGCCCCATACAGTGCTCTGCACCGTTCATTATTGCCCCATATCTGTGCCCCATATATGCTCTGCACCGTTCATTATTGCCCCATATCTGTGCCCCATATATGCTCTGCACCGTTCATTTTGTCCCATAGCTCTGCCCCATACTGTGCTCTGCACCGTTCATACTGCCCCATAGCTGTGCCCCATATATGCTCTGCACCGTTCATTATTGTCCCATATCTGTGCCCCATATCTGCTCTGCACCGTTCATTTTGTCCCATATCTGTGCCCCATATCTGCTCTGCACCGTTCATTTTGTCCCATAGATGCTCCACATAAATCTGTGCCGCCGCCGCTGCTGCTGCTGCAATAAAAAAAAAAACATACTCATCTCTCTTGCTTGCAGCTCCCAGCGTCCGGTCCCGGCGCCTCCATCTTCCCGGCATCTCTGCTCTGACTGATCAGGCAGAGGGCGCCGCGCACACTATATGCGTCATTGCGCCCTCTGACCTGAACAGTCAGAGCGCAGAGACGCCAGGAAGATGGAGGCGCCGGGAAGATGGAGCGACGCCCGGCAGCTGGAACGCGGACAGGTGAATATTACATACTTACCTAGTCCTGCCGCTCCTGACGCTCCCCGCACAGCTGGTCTTCGGTGCCGCAGCCTCTTCCTCTATCAGCGGTCACCGTTACCGCTGATTAGAGAAATGAATAGGCGGCTCCACCCCTATGGGAGGTGGAGCCGCCTATTCATTTTTCTAATGAGCGGTCCCACGTGACCGCTGGAGAGGGGAAGAACTGCAGCACCGAAGACCGTGGGACGGCAAGGACAGCGCCAGGATCGCTGGGACTAGGTAAGTATGCCTCAGCGCCCTCTCCCCCTCACCCGCCGACCCTGCCACCCACCTTGACTCGAGTATAAGCCGAGAGTTGCACTTTCAGCCCAAAAATTTGGGCTGAAAATCTCGGCTTATACTCGAGTATATACGGTAACTTTTGAAAATCTTTTCAACCTCAATTATTCAACCATTGCCAAAAAAGGGCTTAACAAAAAATGCAAATGCTAGGTAGGTGCACATATAGAAAGGAAAAAGTGGCAGCAGACTACAGTATAGATGTGCCATGTATGATTGTCAAATTGCATTAGTAAAACTGGTGTGCAAGCACAGACATGCACAGTTAAGTCTACATTTTGTAGACTTTTTTACAACAGTAAGTTAACACCTACAACAGGGTCCTCTATTGGAGTGGCATGGACATATGCAAAATTTAATTAGCAAAACAGTTTGCAAAACATTATTGCTTACAACATGCACACTTTATGAAGTAGACAGTCGCAATAAAATGTATGGATATTGGGAAGTTTTTGTTAAAAAAACATTTATTTTTCCCTTAACAAAAAGAATTGGACCAGAAATGTTACATTTCAGCAAGCACACAGTCTGACAATGATTTTAGATTTTTTCCCCTGTGGCTTGCTGCTGCTTTTTAGTGCATTAGAAATGAAGAAATAAATGTACCGTATATACTCGAGTATAAGTCGACCCAAGTATGAGCCAAGGCACCTAATTTTGCCACAAAAAACTGGATAAACTTATTGACTTAAGTATAAGCCGGGTATGCATTGTTCTCTCGTCCACGTCCTTGTATGCATGGCTCCCCATCCCTGTCCTTATATGCATGGCTCCCCCATCCCTGTCCTTGTATGCATGGCTCCCTGTCCCTATCCTTGTATGCATGGCTCCCCCGTCCCTGTCTTTGTATGCATGGCTCCCTGTCCATGTCCTTGTATGCATGGCTCCCCGTCCATGTCCTTGTATGCATGGCTCCCTGTCCTTGTATGCATGGCTCCCCGTCCCTGTCCTTGTATGCATGGCTCCCTGTCCTTGTATGCATGGCACCCTGTCCCTGTCCTTAGTTACCTTACTGAGCGGGGCCACGTGATCACTCAACAAGAAGAGCTGCTGGTGCTGGAACAAACGAAATGCAGCAAGGGCATTCAGAGAAGGTAAGTAGAATGTATGGTGGAAGCCGGTGGCTGCAGCTGTAACTGCGCTATAAGAGAAATGAATATTCACTGCCAGTGCAGTGAATATTCATTTCTCTTTAGCAGCGTGCACAGCCATAGCCGCCGGCTCCTGCCTCTATGACCCACTGCTCTGCCACTTCCCTGCCGTCTTTCTGGGACAATGACTCGTGTATAAGCCGAGGGGGCGTTTTCAGCACAAAAAATGTGCTGAAAAACTCTGCTTATACACGAGTATATACGGTATATGTGTAAATCAAATGCAGGTGAACAAATGCCAGGTACAATATGTCATTAATCAAACACACTGAGTCTGGCACTGCTGTTGGCACCTCTGATATCCCTCTAGTCCCCTATCAATTGATTCTCCATCTTATTCACAGACTGCTACACTCATCTTCTTCACTGCTGAAGTTGTATAGCATATTACTGTCTGAAATATTTGTCCAATATTTTATGAATTTTTCTTCCTGTCTGTATTGCTGAACGTTGACCTCTGATATCCTCTCATTATACCGAATCCCCTAAAATGGCTGCTGCATTCCCTGCCTCGACTTTTATACAGGCTGTGAAAGTCCTTCCTAATTGGAAACACTAAATCATTTGATGTGAAATCTGGAAAGCATCATGGGAAAGTCTGGGCAGTCGCACCTAAGATCATGCCATACTTCTATGGTTGATGCAATCTTCTGCAATGTGTAAGAAGTTGGTGGGCATTTCTTTAGTGATTCACCCGGATCGAATTGAAAATTGCTCAAATTTACTGGGAGCTACAAATTTCATATAATTTGACTTGCATTCAATTTGCATTGAATTGTCTAATGGATTCACTCATCTCCAGAAAAATGTGGGATTATTTAAGATACATGCTTCATTAGCATTTGTTAAACATGCATATAATAGTGGATAAAAATGTCACTTACAGTAATGTTTCTTTGTTGTATTTACCTATTTATATTCATTTAACTGATCCGAGTGACTTCTCAGTGCATTTTAACTTTAGTCTCAGTGTGGAATACTTACAGGATCCAGTCTCTGTGCATATTTTATTTGGAGTAGTGACAATCAGGAACATGAGGTGAGCTAATGAATGAAAAGTGTGTTGTCTTATATGAGAATGATCAGAGGAGTCATTCTCAAGCACTCTCCCAAATCAAGTCAAGCCAGACATTAGTGCAAGTCAAAAACACCCGTTATTATTCATTGGGGCCTTACTTAGATTGATACTTTTATGTTGTTTTGGGTCAAAGCACAACATGTTGATGTATTTATCTTCGATCATTTAATTAAATGTGGTTTTTCAATTGCTCATTATTTTCGGCAGATCTAACTTCTGTGCATGCAAGCTGGCTCTCTCTCTCTGTTCCCTTTTAGATTTACAGAACAAAGTGAGAAAATAGTAGTAATAAGGCTTTGCGGTCTCTGTTATTTTAAGTTTATGCATACTTCAGACTGAGAATAATCTAGAGCCTGGCTTTGGTTTCACGGCCTTCAATTGAGCGTATGGCGACCAGTGCCGAGCAAAAATTGTGTGTCTCGTACAGGCAACATAATAATCAGCATAACCACAAACTTTATATACGATTTATGTAGAACTTGTAACTCATACACTGCCACCAGGTGCGTGTCTTTAGAGAAGCGGCAAGATTTTCTTTCAGGTATGTCTTCTAAAAATGCCATGCAATTTAGCAGCGGTTTGCTTTTTGTAAGCATGATTATCTGTAAAATTCCTATTCTTTGTATTTAAGTGCTCACAACTCAGATACATGTATATACTTATGATGTTTTGTAGAAAAAGGACACTTTTCATTGCAAGTAAGAGAACAGATGTACCGTCCGTAAATGTATGTCAAAGTTTTTAAGGAAGGCTAAATCTAAAAATCAGATATAAACATAAAATACTACCAAAACTTACAGTTTTATTAACAGTCTCTGAAGATAGACTTGATAAAAGTAGAACAAACATGCAGGAAATTATGCAAAAAATGTGCACATTTTCTTTTATCACCTCTTAATTAAAGGGAACTTGTCACCCCCCCAGAAGGTCTTTAAGTAAAAGAGCCACCGTCGGCATTCTGTGAAGGTGGCTCTTATGTTTAGCATCCCTAGGAATGCTGAAATAATCACTTTTATAAATTTGGCGCCATACCTCTATTGAGTCCGGGAGGTATGATTTCTCCCTGACTCAAGTGCCTCGAGCCGTCCATCATCCATCCGGGCGCCGCCTCCTCTCTGTCGTGACGTCACCGGCGTCTTCGTGTAGCCAAGGCCCCAGATCTCGCCCCGCAGTGTGTTAGGATGTATTCACATTGTGGGGCTGGGAATCTGGTGCCTGCACAGTGGAGCCGGTCACCGTGCTCCATTGAAGATGGTGCCGAAGTCTTGCGAGATTTTGTGATTAAGAAAGACTAGGCCCCTAAAGTCTGCCCTTTCCTACACATGAGTTAAAAAGGTAGAAAACCAAAATGTAAAAGGAGCCTGTCCCTTAGTCTTAGAT
This sequence comes from Ranitomeya imitator, assembly GCF_032444005.1. Taxonomy (NCBI): domain Eukaryota; kingdom Metazoa; phylum Chordata; class Amphibia; order Anura; family Dendrobatidae; genus Ranitomeya; species Ranitomeya imitator. The sequence continues at coordinate 283,748,481 of NC_091287.1, forward strand.
TTATTAAACAGTCAATGAAGATTTTAAAACTGGCAAGTGTATTGTTTTTGAAACTGTCTTGTTTAGCTTTAGTGTTGTAGGTTTAGCAAGAGACAAAAAGGGGACTGACCTGCTCTTCCTCTTCTGCTTCTTCTATAGTGCACTTAGTCATAGTTATTCCAGAGCTGTCTAAGGCTATGTGCACACGTTGCGGATTTCCTGCGGATCCGCAGCGTTTTTTGCGGTGCAGAAACGCTGCAGATCCGCAAGTGATTTACAGTACAATGTAAATCAATGTGAAAAAAAAACGCTGTTCTGATGGTGCGGAAAATTCCGTGCGGAAACACTGCGGATTAAAAGAAGTAGCATGTCACTTCTTTTGTGCGGATCTGCAGCGTTTTTGTGCCCATTCCATTATAGAAATCCGCAGGGGTAAAAAAAACGCAGTAAATCTGCAAAAAATCCGCAACAAAAACGTACAAAATCCGCACAAAAAACGCAACAAATCCGCACCTACGTTTTCTGCCAAGAGATGCAGAATCCGCACCAGAAATTCCTAAGGGTATGTTTCCACGTTCAGGAAACGCTGCATTGAGCCGCAGCGTCAAAAACGCCGTGTCCAGATGTTACAGCATAGTGGAGGGGATTTCATGAAATCCTGTCTCCACTATGCATTAAAAGACGCATGCAGCATACCCGCAAAAACGCACATGAGGCGCATCTTTTAAGACTGCAGCATGTCCAACGCAAGGACAACGCATGTGACCTGCCAGTGACCTCAGGTGCAGATTTGGTCAGGATTTTACCTGCATAAAATCCTGACCAAATCCTGAAGCAATCCTGAACGTGGACACATACCCTAAGCCTAATCCGCAACGTGTGCACATAGCCTACATGTGAAAAACAGTATTCAAATACAATTTTTAATCAGTTGATAAATAGTGATGGGCAGACCTGTGGATGTTTGGGTCCGTCGGGTTTAGCAGAACTTTGAAAAAAAGCTTGGTTCTGGTGCCAGAATGGTATCCTGAATTTGAACCAGAACCCGGACCCCATTCAAATGAATTGGGGGCCTGAACATCCGGCGTTTCCCAACACTGGTTCTGATCGGCGGTAACCTTTCACGTTACCGATGGTCAGAGCGCTGCGGTTCCCAAGCTGTCACACAGATGACAGTGTGTGAACCAGCAGCTGTGACCAGCGGTGTAAAGGTTAACTCTGTTCACAGGCGTTGGCTGATGAGAGTGCTACTGATAGCAGTGAGAGCAGGCAAGGCTGATGAGAGCATTCACCGACGCCTGTCGACAGTAATAAATATTTCAGTGAAATAATTGCTTGTGTATTTTACTGTACATGTCTTTATTGAATAAATAAAATAAATATATTGTGTAGTGTCCCCTCTGTTCTTGATAACCAGTGCAGGTAAAGCTGACAGTTGCGGGCTGCAGACCTCAGTTGTCAACTTTATCCTGGCGGGTTATCAAAAAATAGAGGGGTCCCCATGCCTTTTTTAAAATTATTATTATTTAAATGATTGAAAAGAATGGTGTAGGATCCCTCCTATTTTTGATAACCAGCCAAGCAAAAGCCGACTGTTGGGCTATGTGCACACGTCGGGATTTTTGCAGAAATTTCCTGAACAAAACCGGACTTTTTCTGTAGGAAATCCTTTTTTTTCGCAGTTTTCTCGCGGTTTTTCCTCATTTTTTGTGCAGATTTTTCGCATTCTTTTCCGGAGCTTCCCCATGCATTGAATAGCGGGAAATCCGTGAAAAATCTGCAAAATTAATGAACATGCTGTGTTTTTTTTACCGCGATGTGTTTTTTTTGCCAAAAAAAAGCAACATGTGCACAAAAATTGCAGATTGCATTCTATTAATAGGATGCTTAATGGATGCAGTTTTTTTCACGGTTTTATCGCGTTTTTATAGCGAAAAACGTGAAAAATCTGGAACGTGTGCACACAGCCTTTGGGGCTGGTATTCTCTGACTGGTAAGGTGCTATGGATATTGGCCCTCCCCAGACTGCTATAGCAGTCTGCAGCCACCCCAGAAAAGGTGCATCCATTAGATGCACCAATTCTGGTGCTTTGCCTGGCTCTTCCCACTTTCCCTGATATGGTGGCAAGTGGTGAAATAGTTTTGGGGTTGATATCGGCTGTTTTATGTCCGCTGACATCAAGTCCGGGGGTTAGTAATGGAGAGGAGTCTATAAGTCATCCCCATGGAAAAACCCTGTAATCAAAAGTAATAAAGACATTTAAAGTCATTTAATTGAAATGAAAACATCCCAACCCTCTTTTAATGTAAAAATAAAAAAACACAGTATTACCCTCCAGTCTGCCGATAATGTGTATGGCACTCGTACTCCAACTCTGGTACATCTGGAAGCATTGCTGCATCCAGGATATACTGAGCTGAGCGTGAGAACATGGCTGCCTGTGACCGGGGGTGATGTCATTAAGGTTTCTATGTACAGTGGATATAAAATCTATGCACCCTTGTTAATGTGCTAGGTTTTTGTGATGTAAAAAAATCATACTAAAAAGAATCATTTCAGAATTTTTCCATCTTTAACCCCTTACCGGCATCGGACGTACTATACCGTCCGATGCCGGCTCCCCTGCTTTGATGCAGGGCTCCGCGGTGAGCCCGCACCAAAGCCGGGACATGTCAGCTGTTTTGAACAGCTGACATGTGCCCGTAATAGGCGCGGGCAGAATCGCGATCTGCCCGCACCTATTAACTAGTTAATTGCCGCTGTCAAACGCAGACAGCGGCATTTAACTACCGCTTCCGGCCGGGCGGCCGGAAATGACGTCATCGCCGACCCCCGTCACATGATCGGGGGTCGGCGATGCTTGTATATTGTAACCATAGAGGTCCTTGAGACCTCTATGGTTACTGATTGCCCGTCGCTGTGAGCGCCACCCTGTGGTCGGCGCTCACAGCACACGTGCAATTCTGCTACATAGCAGCGATCAGCAGATCGCTGCTATGTAGCAGAGCCGATCGGGTTGTGCCTGCTTCTAGCCTCTCATGGAGGCTATTGAAGCATGGCAAAAGTTAAAAAAAAAAGTTTAAAAAAATGTGAAAAAAATAAAAAAAACATAAAAGTTTAAATCACCCCCCTTTCGCCCCAATCAAAATAAATCAATAAAAAAAATATCAAATCTACGCATATTTGGTATCGCCGCACTCAGAATCGCCCGATCTATCAAATAAAAAAAAGTATTAACCTGATTGCTAAACAGCGTAGCGGGAAAAAAACTCGAAACGCCAGAATTACGTTTTTTTGGTCGCCGCGACATTGCATTAAAATGCAATAACGGGCGATCAAAAGAACGTATCTGCACCGAAATGCTATCATTAAAAACGTCATCTCGGCACGCAAAAAATAAGCCCTCAACTGACCCCAGAGCACGAAAAATGGAGACGCTACGAGTATCGGAAAATGGCGCAATTATTTTTTTTTTTTTTTTTTTTTTTAGCAAAGTTTGGAATTTTTTTTCACCACTTAGATAAAAAATAACCTAGTCATGTTTGGTGTCTATGAACTCGTACTGACTTGGAGAATCATAATGGCAGGTCAGTTTTAGCATTTAGTGAACCTAGCAAAAAAGCCAAACAAAAAACCAATGTGGGATTGCACTTTTTTTGCAATTTCACCGCACTTGGAATTTTTTTCCCGTTTTCTAGTACACGACATGCTAAAACCAATGATGTCGTTCAAAAGTACAACTCGTCTCGCAAAAAATAAGCCCTCACATGGCCAAATTGACGGAAAAATAAAAGAGTTATGGCTCTGGGAAGGAGGGGAGCGAAAAACGAACACGGAAAAATGAAAAATCCCAAGGTCATGAAGGGGTTAATGCTACCTATGTTCTGGTATTGAGAAACAAACTCAAATTATTTTGAAGGAGAAAATAAAAACAACTAAAAACAAAATTAACCCCTTTCTGACCTCGGACGGGATAGTACGTCCGAGGTCAGAACCCCCGCTTTGATGCGGGCTCCGGTTGTGAGCCTGCATCAAAGCTGGGACATGTCAGCTGTTTTGAACAGCTGACATGTGCCCGCAATAGCGGCGGGTGAAATCGCGATTCACCCGCCGCTATTAACTAGTTAAATGCCGCTGTCAAACGCAGACAGCGGCATTTAACCGGCGCTTCCGGCCATCGGGCCAGAAATGAGCGCATCGCCGACCCCCGTCACATGATCGGGGGTCAGCGTTGCTTCTGCATAGTAACCATAGAGGTCCTTGAGACCTCTTTGATTACTGATGCCGGTTTGCTGTTAGCGCCATCCTGTGGTCGGCGCTCATAGCAAGCCTGCATTTCTGCTACATAGCAGCGATCTGATGATCACTGCTATGTAGCAGAGCCGATCGTGCTGTGCCTGCTTCTAGCCTCCATGGAGGCTATTGAAGCATGGCAAAAGTTAAAAAAAAAAAAGTGAAAAAAAAGTGAAAAAAATAAAAAAAATATAAAAGTTTAAATCATCCCCCTTTCGCCCCATTCAAAATAAAACAATAAAAAAAAAAATCAAACCTACACATATTTGGTATCGACGCGTTCAGAATCGCCCGATCTATCAATAAAAAAAAAGCATTAACCTGATCGCTAAACAGCGTAGCAAGACAAAAATTTGAAACACCAGAATTACTTTTTTTTGGACATTGCATTAAAATGCAATAACGGGCGATCAAAAGAACATATCTGTACCAAAGTGGTATCAATAAAAACGTCAGCTTGGCATTCAAAAAATAAGCCCTCACCCAACCCCAGATCACGAAAAATGGAGACGCTACGGGTATTAAAGAATGGCGCAATTTATTTATTTTTTTTGGCAAAGCTTGGAATTTTTTTCACCACTTAGATAAAAGAGAACCTAGTCATGTTAGGTGTCTATGAACTCGTACTGACCTGGAGAATCATAATATCAGGTTAGTTTTAGCATCTAGTGAACCTAGCAAAAAAGCCAAACAAAAAACAAGTGTGGGATTGCACTTTTTTTTTGCAATTTCACCGCACTTGGAATTTTTTTCCCATTTTCTAGTAGACGACATGGTAAAACCAATTATGTCGTTCAAAAGTACTGCTCGTCCCGCAAAAAATAAGCCCTCACATAGCCATATTGACGGAAAAATAAAAAAGTTATGGCTCTGGGAATGAGGGGAGCGAAAAACGAACACGGAAAAAAAGGAAAATCCCAAGGTCATGAAGGGGTTAAAATAATGTGATTGCATAAGTGTGAAGACCCTATTGTAATTGAGGAGGTGGATGTGTTCAGAATTAGGCAATCACATTTAAACCTAGCATTTTCAATGTAATGCGTAAACTTTTGATGTCCACCGTAAGTGCACTCAGTATATAACTTGGCTATACTCTGAAAAAGAAATCCAACACGCGTTCATCGGTCAACCATCGTTGGAAATAACTTATCATTCGATCCATCATTCCCGCAATCAATCCTTTAGTTAGAGTTGAGGCCAAACATTTCCATTAGCTTTGATCTAATGAGTATGGTGTACCCATTAAAATAAAAGTGTATCTATGGGTGCATGTGGTTGACTTTCTCTTTGGTTATTGAATGTATGCCCTGCACACACTACCTTTTATTACTATCGAGATTCCTCTTTATAGAAAAGCCTCAAACACTAATATAAATACTGAATCTATCTTTATGGTCAGTGTTTCATAGCGTATAGATTCCCATGTGCTCCACATGGACAGGATGGAATTCGAGATGAGCATGTTGATCTGAAGTTGTCCTCTGAGGGCCTGGTGTAGGTTCAGGGAATGAATATGCATATTTCTTTCTGCCCCACATTACAGTCCATTCATCCCTGTGAGAAACTAATGAAAGCAATCTCAGGCCAGGTTTATTGCTGATGAACATGAAGCAATTCAGGTTTGTTTGTTCCTAATTAAAACGCTTGTTTTGAAATATCAGAATATCCCAGCACTCCAATTATTACTAATGTGCATATGCCAGCGTGTCAGGGCCAAGATGTTCCTTCTCATAATGTCTCTGTAAAGATCTGTGAGTGCCGCTCACCACGGAGAACCAGCAGCATGTCTTTAGAAGCAACCTTTTTCTGTTTCAAAATGTCAATAATTTTAGAAAAATGGCTTAAAAAGATTTAAATGCCAAGGACAATTTGCAGATAACATAACTTGTAGTCTCACAGTATGAGGAGGGACATGGCGAGAAATAAAAGTTTGGCACATTATTACTAGAGACGGTTCGCTCCTAATCTATTGATTGATACCACATTGATAAAATGTATAATTCTTCTGATTCTACCAGTCCAGTTTTTTTCTATGTAGTCAATTTTTATACAGGAATCCAGAGTCGGGGTTGAAATGTATTTACATATTCCAGTAAAGGAAATCTGGGCTCTAGATGCATCTCTGGGGAAATTGTCAAAAGACAAGTAATGGAGCCCATAAACCCCAACGTAATGTAAATTTCATATAAAAAGTATACATTTTATTAACCCCTTTACCCCCAAGGGTGGTTTGCACGTTAATGACCAGGCCAATTTTTACAATTCTGACCACTGTCCCTTTATGAGGTTATAACTCCGAAACGCTTCAACGGATCCTGGTGATTCTGACATTGTTTTCTCGTGACATATTGTACTTCATGATAGTGGTAAAATTTCTTTGATAGTACCTGCGTTTATTTGTGAAAAAAAACGGAAATTTGGCGAAAATTTTGAAAATTTCGCAATTTTCAAACTTTGAATTTTTATGCAATTAAATCACAGAGATATGTCACACAAAATACTTAATAAGTAACATTTCCCACATGTCTCCGTTACATCAGCATAATTTTGGAACCAATTTTTTTTTTTGTTAGGGAGTTATAAGGGTTAAAAGTTGACCAGCAATTTCTCATTTTTACAACACCATTTTTTTTTAGGGACCACGTCTCATTTGAAGTCATTTTGAGGGGTCTATATGATAGAAAATGCCCAAGTGTGACACCATTCTAAAAACTGCACCCCTCAAGGTGCTCAAAACCACATTCAAGAAGTTTATTAACCCTTCAGGTGTTTAATAGGAATTTTTGGAATGTTTAAATAAAAATGAACATTTAACTTTTTTACACAAAAAATTTACTTCAGCTCCAATTTGTTTTATTTTACCAAGGGTAACAGGAGAAATTGGACCCAAAAAGTTGTTGTCCAATTTGTCCTGAGTACGCTGATACCCAATATGTGGCAGTAAACCACTGTTTGGGCGCATGGGAGAGCTCGGAAGGGAAGGAGCGCTATTTGACTTTTCAATGCAAAATTGACAGGAATTGAGATGGGACGCCATGTTGCGTTTGGAGAGCCACTGATGTGCCTAAACATTGAAACCCCCCACAAGTGACACCATTTTGGAAAGTAGACCCCCTAAGGAACTTATCTGGATGTGTGGTGAGCACTTTGACCCACCAAGTGCTTCACAGAAGTTTATAATGCAGAACCGTAAAAATAAAAAATCATATTTTTTCACAAAAATTATATTTTTGCCCCCAATTTTTTATTTTTCCAAGGGTAAGAGAAGAAATTGGACCTCAAAAGTTGTTGTCCAATTTGTCCCGAGTACGCTGATACCCCATATGTGGCAGTAAACCACTGTTTGGGCGCATGGGAGAGCTCGGAAAGGAAGGAGCGCAGTTTGACTTTTCAATGCAAAATTGACAGAAATTGAGATGGGACGCCATGTTGCGTTTGGAGAGCCACTGATGTGCCTAAACATTGAAACCCCCCACAAGTGACACCATTTTGGAAAGTGGACCCCCTAAGGAACTTATCTGGATGTGTGGTGAGCACTTTGACCCACCAAGGGCTTCACAGAAGTTTATAATGCAGAGCCATAAAAATAAAACAAAATTTTTTTCCCACAAAAATTATTTTTTAGCCCCCAGTTTTGTATTTTCCCTAGGGTAACAGGAGAAATTGGACCCCAAAAGTTGTTGTCCAATTTGTCCTGAGTACGCTGATACCCCATATGTGGGGGGGAACCACCGTTTGGGCGCATGGGATGGTTCGGAAGGGAAGGAGCGCCATTTGGAATGCAGACTTAGATGGAATGGTCTGCAGGCGTCACATTGCGTTTGCAGAGCCCCTAATGTACCTAAACAGTAGAAACCCCCCACAAGTGACACCATTTTGGAAAGTAGACCCCCTAAGGAACTCATCTTGATGTGTTGTGAGAGCTTTGAACCCCCAAGTATTTCACTACAGTTTATAACGCAGAGCCATGCAAATAAAAAATATTTTTTTTTCCACAAAAATTATATTTTAGCCCCCAGTTTTGTATTTTTCCAAGGTTAGCAGGAGAAATTGGACCCTAAATGTTGTTGTCCAATTTGTCCTGAGTACGCTGATACCCGATATGTGGGGGGGAACCACCGTTTGGGCGCATGGGAGGGCTCGGAAGGGAAGGAGCATCATTTGGAATGCAGACTTAGATGGATTGGTCTGCAGGCGTCACATTGCGTTTGCAGAGCCCCTAATGTACCTAAACAGTAGAAACCCCCCACAAGTGACCCCATATTGGAAACTAGACCCCTCAATGAACTTATCTAGATGTGTTGTGAGAACTTTGAACCCCCAAGTGTTTCACTACAGTTTATAACGCAGAGCCGTGAAAATAAAAAATCTTTTTGTTTTCCCACAAAAATTATTTTTTAGCCCCCAGTTTTGTATTTTCCCAAGGGTAACAGGAGAAATTGGTCCACAAAAGTTGTTGTCTAATTTGTCCTGAGTACGCTGATACCCCATATGTTGGGGTAAACCCCTGTTTGGGCACACAGGAGAGCTCGGAAGGGAAGGAGCACTGTTTTACTTTTTCAACGCAGAATTGGCTGGAATTGAGATCGGACGCCATGTCGTGTTTGGAGAGCCCCTGATGTGCCGAAACAGTGGAAACCCCCCAATTATAACTGAAACCCTAATCTAAACACACCCCTAACCCTAATTCCAACGGTAACCCTAACCACACCTCTAACCCTGACACACCCCTAACCCTAATCCCAACCCTATTCCCTACTGTAAATGTAATCTAAACCCTAACCCTAACTTTAGCCCCAACCCTATCTGTAGCCCCAACCCCAACCCTAACCATAGCCCTAACACTAGCCCTAACCCTAGCCCTAACCCTAACCCTAGCCCTAACCCTAGCCCTAACCCTAGCCCTAGCCCTAACCCTAGCCCTAACCCTAGCCCTAACCCTAACCCTAGCCCTAACCCTAGCCCTAACCCTAGCCCTAGCCCTAACCCTAGCCCTAACCCTAACCCTAGCCCTAGCCCTAACCCTAGCCCTAACCCTAGCCCTAGCCCTAACCCTAGCCCTAACCCTAGCCCTAATTCTAGCCCTAGCCCTAACCCTAGCCCTAACCCTAGCCCTAATGGGAAAATGGAAATAAATACATTTTTTTTTATTTTTCCCTAACTAAGGGGGTGATGAAGGGGGGTTTGATTTACTTTTATAGCGAGTTTTTTAGCGGATTTTTATGATTGGCAGCCGTCACACACTGAAAGACCCTTTTTATTGCAAAAAATATTTTTTGCAATACCACATTTTGAGAGCTATAATTTTTCCATATTTTGGTCCACAGAGTCATGTGAGGTCTTGTTTTTTGCGGGACGAGTTGGCGTTTTTATTGAAAACATTTTTGGGCACGTGACATTTTTTTATCGCTTTTTATTCCGATTTTTGTGAGGAAGAATGACCAAAAGCCAGCTATTCATGAATTTCTATTGGGGGAGGCGTTTATACCGTTCCGCGTTTGGTAAAATTGATAAATCAGTTTTATTCTTCGGGTCAGTACGATTACAGCGATACCTCATTTATATCATTTTTTTATGGTTTGGTGCTTTTATACGATAAAAACTATTTTTCAGAAAAAATAATTATTTTTGCATCGCTTTATTCTCAGGACTATAACTTTTTTATTTTTTTGCTGATGATGCTGTATTGCGGCTCTTTTTTTGCGGGACAATATGACGCTTTCAGCGGTACCATGGTTATTTATATCTGTCCTTTTGATCGCGTGTTATTCCACTTTTTGTTCGGCAGTATGATAATAAAGCGTTGTTTTTTGCCTCGTTTTTTTTTTTTTTTTCTTACGGTGTTTACTGAAGGGGTTAACTAGTGGGACAGTTTTATAGGTCGGGTAGTTACGGACGCGGCGATACTAAATATGTGTACTTTTATTGGTTTTTTTTTTTTATTTAGATGAAGAAATGTATTTATGGGAATAATATTTTTTTTTTTTTCATTATTTTGGAATATTTTTTTTTATTTTTTTTACACATTTGGAAAAAATTTTTTTAACTTTTTTACTTTGTCCCAGGGGGGGACATCACAGATCAGTGATCTGACAGTTTGCACAGCACTCTGTCAGATCACTGATCTGACATGCAGCGCTGCAGCCTTCACAGTGCCTGCTCTAAGCAGGCTCTGTGAAGCCACCTCCCTCCCTGCAGGACCCGGATCCGCGGCCATCTTGGATCCGGGGCTCGAGCAGGGAGGGAGGTGAGGAGACCCTCGCAGCAACGCGATCACATCGCGTTGCTGCGGGGGGCTCAGGGAAGCCCGCAGGGAGCCCCCTCCCTGCGCGGTGCTTCCCTGCACCGCCGGCACATCGCGATCATCTTTGATCGCAGTGTGCCAGGGGTTAATGTGTCCGGGGCGGTCCGTGACCGCTCCTGGCACATAGTGCCGGATGTCAGCTGCGATAAGCAGCTGACACCCGGCCGCGATCGGCCGCGCTCCCCCCGTGAGCGCGGCCGATCGGCTATGACGTACTATCCCGTCCAGGGTCAGATAAGCCCAGGGCACCTCGACGGGATAGTACGTCTAAGGTCACAGAGGGGTTAAACATGTTAAAATAGTTAACAAAAAAAAGCAAAAATGTACATAAAAGTATGTATGTATGTGTATATATATATATATATATATATATATATATATATATATATACAAAGTAAGACTAGTATCAGGAAAATGGTGACGACACAAATAGTGGCAGAAAGTGAAATAGGTATTGCCCAATTTTTATAACTGCACCATTCACACATTTTATTGGAACACATCTAGATCCATGGACAAACTTTTGTTACCAGAATGTTTTAAAATATAATAATAATAAAAAATATATTGAAATCTAATAACCCAGTACCATCATGTAGCTTGAGTGGTCACATGTCTGTCCAGACCAAACAGGATGTACAGAGACTGATCCAATGCAGCCAATCAGTGCTCTCAATGGTGATGCGTTCACCACCACTCTAGCCAGTGATTGACTGACAGACTGAACAAAAGAACTGCACAGAAAATTGAGAGTCTGTACAACCCCCCTAATCATCTATATATATATCCGTAAGTTCTAGGGTTAATTGAGTATCCAGTTGTCATCAAAGGGTTTCAAACCCAACGTTGGACTTTCTAGATTGCCAGTTTTCAGCCTAATTGAATGCAGGGAAATATTGGTGCGACAGCAGCACACCACAACTTTTTGTTAATCAGTGCTGTCACGTCCCATCCTACTGCTGATACTTTCCAATGTATTCATGTGTGTTACTTGAAGCAGATCTCACGGGAACCACATAATGCTATGCACGCCCCAATGCACAATTGTTTCCCACTGCCCCTTCTTTAGGCTATCCCAGGCTGTACAGCTTTGAGGATGTATTTCCCAGAGCTCTTCCATGTTTTGCTTAATACCAATTGCCAAGTGTTTTATCTTTGTTTCTTTTTTGTTGCTGCACAGTTTTCTCCATGTCTATAGGTTGAACTGAAGATGTTGTCAAGTACAGGCTTCAAGTAAAGTGCTGCTAAATGAATAGCTTGTGTTCTAAGGATAAATAAATTCAGCTCTTCGGCATTAATATGGCACTTTTGATGTGTATGCATATGGAAAAGCCGCTGCTTCTGTCGCTGGACTAGCTATGATGTTGGGAGCAGTATAAACAGTATACTTTAATGTTGTGAGAAGATACATATCCGCTAAATAAACTAGTTCAGTGGAAAATATATTCAGTGTAATGGGCATGTCCGCATATGGGAAAATACAGTAATAGGTCTGCTTTAGTAAATATTTTTGTATTTAATTTTTTTTGCAGTGATTGAATGTGAATATATGATTTTTTTTTTCTATTTTTTTACTGATTAAGGCCAGATTCTGGAAAATATTCTCTTGTTATAATGTGATTTGTACTTTTATCATTGCATTTTGTTTTAGTCTATTTTCTTTATATGGTTATGTTGGTAGTTGCTTCACAGTGCCTGTGCTGCTGCTCTAAGCTTACAACAGCAGTTTGGAGACTCACTGCTCCTACATTAGCCATTCAGAAGCTGCCATTCTAGAATGTTCTATGCACAGTCAGTGACCTGTACAGAGGTTACTGTGCAGAGAGGCAGTAGAGGCAAGCTGTATCTATAACTTATTGTGAATAGTGTTGTCCTGTGATTTCTAGATATAGGTGTTATTTTACTCTCTTACGCCAGTCTCACACGTCCAGATAATTCCGGTACCGGAAAAATCGGTACCGGAGTTATCAGTGTGTCCGTGAGCTCACGTAGGCCATCCGTGTGGCACACGTGCCGCCCGTGTGCCGACTGAGTACCACACGGAGCATGCAGGAGACCGCGCTAGAGGTAAGCGCTGTCCCCTGCATCTGGTGCTGATGCCACCATTCATATATTCTCTCCAGCAGCGTTGCTGGTGAGAAGATATGAAAAATCCTTTTTTTTTTTTCGTGTTTAAAATAAAGATCCCTGTCCCCACCCCCTGTGCGCCCGCCCGCTGTTAATAAAATACTCACCCGGCTCCCTCGCAGCGTCCTGTCCTTGCTGCACCTTCTCCTGTATGAGCGGTCACGTGGTGCCGCCCATTACAGTGATGAATATGCGGCTCCACCCCTATCGGAGGTGGAGCCGCATATTCATGACTGTAATCGGTGGCACCATGTGACCGCTCATACAAGAGAAGCTGCGGCAAGGACAGGACGCTGCGAGGGAGCCAGGAGAGTATTTTTTAAACAGTGGGCCGTGCACAGGGGGTGGGAAGGGGGTGGAAAGAGGGATCTTTATTTTAAACACGAAAAAAAAAAAAAAGGATTTTTCATATCTTCTTGCCAGCAACGCTGCTGGAGAGAAGATATGAATGGCGGCTTCAGCACCACGTGGGGGGGACAGCGCTTACTGTAGAGCTGTCTCCTGCACAGCACACGGACTGCACACGGACAGCGTCCGTGTGTGGTGCATGTTTTACACGGACCCATTGACTTTAATGGGTCCGTGTAATCCGTGCGCTCCCACGAACACTGACATGTCTCCGTGTTTTGCACACGGACACACGGTCCGTGAAAACACGCTGACATGTGCAGAGACACATTGATTTCAATGTGTCTACGTGAGTCAGTGTCTCCGGTACATGAGGAAACTGTCACCTCACGTACCGGAGCCACTGACGTGTGAAACCGGCCTTATATAGCGCCAATAATTTCACAGCACTTTACATACATTATCATCACTGTCCCCATTTGGGCTCACAATCTACATTCCATATCAGTATGTCTTTGGAGGGTCAGAGGAAACCGGAATACCCATAGGAAACCCACCGAAAGACGGGGAGAACATACAAACTCCTTGGAGCTTTCCTTGCTGGGATTTGAATTCTTGCCTAATTTCCTAATTTAAATGAAAAAGCCAGACAATCACATCAACTATATCTTACAATGTGGATTTTGATCTTGATCAGCTCTTGTAACCATACCACTATCGCTTTTACTGACCTGCATGTGAATGACACTCGCCAGAAATCGTTGCAGTCAACACTCTAATGCATGTGAATGAGGACTAATTATTCTACTCTGTGAAAGATATAAACAAGTGTTTTCTAATGTCAAAGCTTTTAAAATTCAGTATCCATAGCTGATCCCAGAGCTGCAGGATGGGGATTGCTTGCTTTAGTGCTCTAGGAGGCTGTATGGTTGCACTATATACAGAGATTTTATCTTTATGAACATAATAACATCTTCATTTGGATGTCTTTATCAGCGAGCATTAAGCATTTATACTAGCCTTTAACGTGATATATTAGATAACATTTTTCTTAGCATCATCTTTCTTTTTGGAATGGTGCCTGATTGACATTACAGACCTGTGATGCTTATGATCCTATATGACAGCATGAATGCATACCTTACTGAAGAATAATAGAAAGTAAGAATTGGAAGAGACCCTCAAGGATCATCGTGTCCCCCTGCTCAATGTAAGATTCACTAAACCATCTGAGACAGATGTCTGTCCAGCCTCTGTTTGAAGACTCCCATTGAAGTAGAACTCGCCACTTCCCGTGGCAGCCTGTTCCACTCATTGATCACAATCACTGTTAAAAAGTTTTTTCTAATACCTAATCTGTGTCTTCTCCCTTTCAGTTTCATTCCATTGCTTCTTGTGTTTCCATATGCAAATGAGAATAACGATGATCCTTCTACACTGTGACATCCCTTCAGATATTTGTAGAGAGCTATTAAGTCTCCTCTTTGCCTTCTTTTTTGCAAGCTAAACATTCCCAGATCCTTTAACCGTTTCTCATAGGACATACTTTGTAGTCCACTCACCATCTGGGTAGCTCTTCTCTGTACTTGCTGCAGTTTTTCAATGTATTTTTTAAAATGTGGTGTCAAAAACTGGACACCATATTCCAGACGAGGCCTGACCAAGGAGGAGTAGAGGGTGATAATTAATTCACGTGTTCTAGACTCAATGCTTCTCTTAATACATCCTAGAACTGTGTTTGCCTTCTTTGCTGCTTCATCACACTGTTGACTCATGTGCAGTCTGCGATCTATTAGTATACCCAAGTTTTTTTCACACATGCTGCTGCTTAGTTCTATTCCTTCCATTCTGTAGATGTAATTTTCATTTTTTCTTGCCCAGATGTAGAATCTTGCACTTCTTCCTCTTAAATACCATTCTGTTAGCCGCTGCTCATTGTTCAAGCTTGTTTACATCCTTCAGAATGTGATCTCTTTCTATACCCTAAGATGTAATTCATCTGGACCAGGAGATTTAAATTAATGTAAGTTAATTTGCTAAGTGTTCCTTCACCATCTCTCTGCTTATGGATAGTGTGGATTATTTTATTCCTTCAATGGCACTGTGAAGATCAGCTGCCATCTTAGGGAACACAAATGCAAAATAGGAATTTAAAAGTTCGGCTTGCGCAACATCATTTTTGACCACTTCACCCTTTTCATCCTGTAAAAATCCTATAGCATCTTTGACTTTTCTTTTGCTTTTGACATACCCCCACATCCTTTTTTTTACTGCTTTTGGTCTCCCTTGCGAGCCTCACTTGATTACTGGCTTTAGCTCTTCTAACGCTTCCACTGCATTCTCTGCAGACAGCATTATATTCTTCTTTAGCTATGCTCACTCTTTCCATTTAATATGCATTTCTTTTTTTCCTTTTTAACAAGCTATTCAGTTCTGTGTTGATCCACGCTGGTCTTTTTAACTGCTTCCAATTCTTCTTTTTTGGATTCTTACTGATTGTGCAGTGAGAATTTCATTTAGCAAAATCTCCCATCCTTCTTGGACATTTCTGTCCTTTAGAACATCCAGCTTTACCACTGTATTGATAATGTGCTGTCAGTACTTTTGCCACAAGTCTGCAGTACCCTGAAACTTTGGGGGCGATTCATCATTTTGTTTTGCTAGAAAACACTTTCAAAAGTCACAACATTTTTGCGTAATACGCAAAAGTGTCCATATTTTTTACGCCAGAAATGCTACTATAGTAACTGACTGGAGTAGCATTTCTGGCGAGGTGAGCGAAGGCGCCTGCCACTGGGAAGATGCCCCAAATTTATTAAGTGACTAATAAATTCAGCGCAGTGAACTACAGCAAGCTTTTCAGACAGACTAGTATGTGCAATGTCAGTCGTAATAAATAATCATGCCCTTTATGTGTACAATAAACGATATAGCATTGATTACCTACACAATACATAAATACTCACAACTGTTTACGGAGCAATAGCAGACAGACAACTCTAAAGGGAAATTATAGGTCGAGACTTTCAAAGACCCCAAGCTAAAAATTGCAGAAACTAGTGCTTAGATGATCCGGTTTTGTTATCAAGAACAGCTGTTCTTAGCACACTGCCTCTATAATAAGTGTATATAATTCCTTCCCTCTGTTTAAAGCTATTAAAGATGCATGAATAATCTTGTAAACTAATCAAATACAGTTCAGTAATTAAGCTGCTTATTCATCCACATTTCAGTTTAGAAATTGATGAAATGCATTTTTTGTCGGGTTACTTTGTGATGTTTACAAGAAATGTTCTAACTTCTCTGTGTGGAGAAAGGAATAAAGTCAATTTAGGGCAACATTAGTATTTGTAGAATGACTGAAAAATAAAAAAATATATAGTATCAGTAATGAAAACAAGTCGCTTTAAAATTATTTGTCAAAAGATAAATCTAGTATTGCTCACCTTACCAGACCCTGTCACTCTGGTGCCGCTGTTTTCCAAGTACCCAAGATGGTTTACTTATTCTGACCTCCAGTGATGATGTTTTGACATAATTATTTAACTGCTGCAAGAATTGATTGGCTGTTCCAGTCACATGACCATGTTAAAATTTTATTTAAAGGGGTTGGCCAGGTTTGGCATGAAAGTCTGCAGTCACTCTGTGTGACTGCAGACTTCTGAGTCTTCCCTCTGTGTGCACCACATGCTGCCAGGATTCTCTGGTTGTGTGACCACAAGTTTGAATTTCCATACTTCCTGCCAACCAGATATGAGTCACTGCAAGTAAATTGAACAAGGTCAAGAATGTTTAGTTGGTATGTAACCACATTTATGCATATTGCACACTTGCGGTCACGTGACTGCTTGCTGTCAAAGCTGGCATCAGTAAATCCTGACAGTATGCGGCGCGCGCACTGTGAGGATTCAGAAATGTGCAATAGACTTTCATCCTGAACCTGGACAATACCTTTAACTAATCCTAATAGATTCCATCAAGGCTTCATGTCTTCAGGTCTACATTCAGCCTTCCTGCCTTTTTTATCCAAAAGGCATGCATTGAGATTACTAGCATCCATGCTTACAAATGTTTGTTTTGAAAATAAACAAGTCCAAGTTGAAAATTTTTCAATTTAATCTCACTGATTCTCAAATCTGGAGTATAAAGGATATTTCGCCCTGGAGTTGGGCGGAGAGGGATACTGTTTATTTGGGTCTGAGGTTTTCTAGAAATCTTAGCTCCTTGATTCCCAGCAATTTGGATTCTCTTCTTGCTTCCATTTCTAAAGAGCTTAGATTTTATGATGATAAAGTATTATCATGGTGGGGAAGATGCCTTATTGTAAAATCAATAATTCTTGCCAAGATTCTCTGTCTTCAGGTCCCTTCCTTTACTTGTTTCTACTTCCTATTTCACCAGTTTGCAGACACACCTCAATCTGTTTATTTGGGGCAACAAGAGAGCTCGTATAACCTCTAGTCAACTGTATAAACATAAATTGCGTGGAGGTATGGGTCTTCCTAATGTTTCGGCCTATTATTTCTCCAATTTAATTAAACAGAATCTATATTGGTGGTCTTCAGATCATACACCTTCATGGGTGGAATTAGAATTATATTTTAATAGAAATTCTCCACCTTGTAATATTATTATGAATTTATTCACCTCTAAGTCTTTGCTTCGGTCTGATCATCCGATTTTTGTAGCTGTTCTTGTGGCATGGCGGAAATTTCTCCAAATTAAAAGCGGTTTTGCCAAAATGGAACTTATCAGAACCTACAAATATGATGCATAACCAAAAAATCTTCAAAAAAAATATATTTTCCTAATGAACAAATAATTACAACATTAAAATAAGGGAACAGACCACCAGGTGGCAATAGAGTGCAAGGTGCCATATAGGGGTATGGGCAATAGATACATATATTAAATTAATACTAAATTTAATGGGTAAGATACAGTAGATGCCTCTGTAATTTAATAAGCATAAGAATCAAATATACATTAAATACATAAAAGACCAAAACATGAGGAGATGAATGAAAGCAGCACTCACCCGTGATCTTCAATGATAATATAGTCCTTTATTGACCGTGGCTCAACATTCCCAGCTAGGAACAAGGCAGGTTACAACATGAGGAGGGAGCGGTGAGGGAGGGTGCAGAGACGAGACAGACGACGGCCGTTTCGCGAACAATCGCTTCAACGGGTCCAGTGAGTTGTGTTAGTGACGTCATATCCTTTTATAGGAGTTGACGCCCTACTTACCACATATGCGTGCAATTGACAAATACTAAAAACAACATAACTCATTCTACTATCTCCACATTTTAACGGATCTAAAGGAAAACCGCCATGAATACATAAAAGAGGCTAATATGCATAGGCTACTCCGAATTTCATCATTTACTAATTTCTATATATCAAATGAATACTCAGAATAAAGTGATCGCAGTGCTTAAATACTAAATTTCCTCAAGAGAATGAGTAAAAAAGATGGTAATTAATATAAGCATAGGGGATATCAAGTCAGCAATAGCCTAATCCTTAAAGTGCATACCGTGTCCATGTATCAGATATAATTATCCTGCAGCATTATGTTGCCGTTTTTTTATACATACCCCGATGGTGAACCCACACGGCCCGACGCGCATTTCGCTTCAGCTTTGACGAGGGAGATGTTCCTGATTACCATGCGAATACCTCATAGTGAATCTGGCACGTCTTAAAAGTGCCATGCGCCTCCGTGTAAGATTTGTGGTGTAAGGAACACCACCGCACCCCCTTCCTGCCCAAGCACTGCCCATTTTGTCAGAACTGGGCAAACATTGTGTGAACTGTGAAAGTTACAAAATTTTAGTGCACCTGTGCCCAAGATTTTGCAATTCAAACCTTTTTACGTCGGAAATCTGGCAGTAAAGTTTTGATGAATCGGGCCTTAAGGGTCTGAGAAGCGTCCGGTGAAAAAAATTTCATCAGGATGGCACTCAGACATTTCGCATGGATGTGTGATTGCTCACAGCCTACCTATCCCTTAGGGTACATTTTCCTATTGGAGTTGCCATGCAGTGGTTAGAAGGAGTGAATGAGAAATCTCTATACGGAACAACGTAAAGCTTTCTTCTCTGCCTGTAAAATCCCCTATTTTAGGCTGCAATATAGCGAAGTCCTACGTTGATAAATCGGCATGCTTTTAATGAGTCTGTATTGGTTGGCAGGTGCAAAGATGTCATCTAACACGAGGTCACCCATTAAATAATGATCCAGCACAGCTTTTCCTCTCATACTGTATATCATTCCATTAAACCAATATTGGTAAAGAAAAAGTGTCTTGCAAAAATCAGAACTAGATCATTATCTTACCAACCAATGTGAGGTTAGTTGACATCTCTGCATGTGCAAAGAAAGATTTAATTAGATTTTTCCTTGGAACAACGTGCTTCTTTTCCTCCCTGTTTGATAAACTATTGGTCTTTTCTCAGATGAAAAATACTTTTTTTAGTCGGTGATAAATTTTATTTGATATAACTCTCTAGTGGTCTTTGCATTGTGTGAAATAAAATATTTCGTGGAAAAGGCAGTTTTTTGATTATTTTTTTTTTTCTTAGCTTGGTGCAAAGGGTGCGATTGAAGAGAGAGCAACAGCCACAATCACTTCACAATTGCACATTAGCTGTCATTCAGTTTAATGGAGTGTAATTTATAAAGGCAGCTCCAGTACATTAATGAATCTCCCACTGCAGCAAGTTTTACAGAAGAAAAATCTAAAATTAGAGCAGGGGTAGCATGAGGATTACTGACTGTGATCAGACGGAAAAAGTAGCAAAAATGATTATCTCGATTGGTCTCTGAGTGTTCGCTGTCACGTGTGAATAATATGTACAGGGAAGGCGGTCGGGATGGTTACTTGTAATCCTCTAAGCCAACCAATCATCTACTATAGTAGTTGCTTTATTGCTTGTTAAGTTGCTTTGTATCCTTGTGCTTATTCCTGATAAGTGTTGTAAAATGAGCAGACTAAACGCAAAAGACAATATAATGTCTAGGATATGAAAAGGATAATGATTGATTCCTATTCCATGCGGCTTCTCTTCCCAGTACATTGTCAATCAAAGCGTTTCCAGTCATTTATCTTCATATATAGATATCAAGGAATTTATTTAGTGACTGATATTTACAAATCGATCGAAGAGAAGTAAATATTGAAGCAATTTAGTTGCATAGCTTTCATTAAATGGATTCATTTTAACAAAATTGAAGAAAAAAGTTATGAATTCCTATGAATTCAATGGAATGAATCTGCGCTGGCAGCTATATTCAGAAAGGGTCTCTCTGAAGCCCTTAAGGATGTCATGGTGGGATTTCCTATGCCTGCTGGTTTGAATGAGTCTGTCTTTGGCCATTCAGATCGGTCGACGCTTGCGTGAGCGTAAATCTGTGCACCATTTGGCGGTATTATCTGAGCATAAACCTGAGCCTATGCAGTGCGATAGGACTATGACCAGAGTTGAATGGCAAGAACACAGACGTCTGAATGGGCTGTGTTTCTACTGTGGTGATTCCACTCATGCTATCTCTGATTGTCCTAAGCGCACTAAGCGGTTCGCTAGGTCTGCCACCATTGGTACAGTACAGTCAAAATTTCTTCTGTCCGTTACCTTGATCTGCTCTTTGTCATCGTATTCTGTCATGGCGTTTGTGGATTCAGGCGCTGCCCTGAATTTGATGAACTTGGAATATGCTAAGCGTTGTGGGTTTTTCCTGGAGCCCTTGCAGTGTCCTATTCCATTGAGAGGAATTGATGCTACGCCTTTGGCCAAGAATAAGCCTCAATACTGGACCCAGCTGACCATGTGCATGGCTCCTGCACATCAGGAGGTTATTCGCTTTCTGGTGTTGAATAATCTGCATGATGTGGTCGTGTTGGGGTTGCCATGGCTACAAGCCCATAATCCAGTATTGGATTGGAAATCCATGTCGGTGTCCAGCTGGGGTTGTCAGGGGGTACATGGTGATGTTCCATTTCTGTCAATTTCATCATCCACCCCTTCTGAGGTTCCAGAGTTCTTGTCTGATTACCGGGATGTATTTGATGAGCCCAAGTCCGATGCCCTACCTCCGCATAGGGATTGTGATTGTGCTATCAATTTGATTCCTGGTAGTAAATTCCCAAAAGGTCGACTGTTTAATTTATCCGTGCCTGAGCACACCGCTATGCGCAGTTATGTGAAGGAATCCCAGGAGAAGGGGCATATTCGCCCATCATTGTCGCCATTAGGAGCAGGGTTCTTTTTTGTAGCCAAGAAGGATGGTTCGCTGAGACCTTCTATAGATTACGCCTTCTTAATAAGATCACTGTTAAATTTCAGTACCCCTTGCCATTGTTATCTGATTTGTTTGCTCGGATTAAAGGGGCTAGTTGGTTCACCAAGATAGATCTTTGTGGTGCGTATAATCTGGTGCGAATCAGGCGAGGCGATGAATGGAAAACTGCATTTAATACGCCCGAGGGTCATTTTGAGTATCTAGTGATGCCATTCAGACTTGCCAATGCTCCATCAGTGTTTCAGTCCTTTATGCATGACATCTTCCGAGAGTACCTGGATAAATTCCTGATTGTGTACTTGGATGACATTTTGATCTTCTCGGATGATTGGGAGTCTCATGTGAAGCAGGTCAGAACGGTTTTTCAGGTCCTGCGTGCTAATTCTTTGTTTGTGAAGGGATCAAAGTGTCTCTTTGGTGTGCAGAAAGTTTCATTTTTGGGGTTCATCTTTTCCCCTTCTACTATCGAGATGGATCCTGTTAAGGTCCAAGCCATCCATGATTGGACTCAGCCGACATCTCTGAAAAGTCTGCAAAAGTTCCTGGGCTTTGCTAATTTTTATCGTCGCTTCATCTGCAATTTTTCTAGTATTGCCAAACCATTGACCGATTTGACCAAGAAGGGTGCTGATTTGGTCAATTGGTCTTCTGCTGCTGTGGAAGCTTTTCAAGAGTTGAATCGTCGTTTTTCTTCTGCCCCTGTGTTGTCAACCAGATGTTTCTCTTCCGTTCCAGGTCGAAGTTGATGCTTCTGAGATTGGAGCGGGGGCTGTTTTGTCGCAGAGAGGTTCTGATTGCTCAGTGATGAAATCATGCGCTTTTTTTTCCAGGAAGTTTTCGCCTGCTGAGCGAAATTATGATGTGGGCAACCGAGAGTTGCTGGCCATGAAGTGGGCATTCGAGGAGTGGCGTCATTGGCTTGAAGGAGCTAAGCATCGCGTGGTGATATTGACTGATCATAAGAACTTGACTTATCTCGAGTCTGCTAAGCGTTTGAATCCTAGACAGGCTCGTTGGTCGCTGTTTTTTGCCCGTTTCGACTTTGTGATTTCGTAACTTCCGGGCTCTAAAAATGTGAAGGCGGATGCTCTGTCTAGGAGTTTTGTGCCCGACTCTCCGGGTTTATCTGAGCCGGCGGGTATCCTCAAGGAAGGAGTAATTGTGTCTGCCATCTCCCCTGATTTGCGGCGGGTGCTGCAAAAATTTCAGGCTAATAAACCTGATCGTTGTCCAGCGAAGAAACTGTTTGTCCCGGATAGGTGGACGAATAAAGTTATCTCTGAGGTTCATTGTTCGGTGTTGGCTGGTCATCCTGGAATCTTTGGTACCAGAGAGTTAGTGGCTAGATCCTTTTGGTGGCCATCTCTGTCGCGGGATGTGCGTACTTTTGTGCAGTCCTGTGGGATTTGTGCTCGGGCTAAGCCCTGCTGTTCTCGTGCCAGTGGGTTGCTTTTGCCCTTGCCGGTCCCGAAGAGGCCTTGGACACATATCTCTATGGATTTTATTTCAGATCTTCCCGTTTCTCAAAAGATGTCAGTCATTTGGGTGGTCTGTGATCGCTTTTCTAAGATGGTCCATCTGGTACCCTTGTCTAAATTGCCTTCCTCCTCTGATTTGGTGCCATTGTTCTTCCAGCATGTGGTTCGTTTGCATGGCATTCCAGAGAATATCGTTTCTGACAGAGGTTCCCAGTTTGTTTCGAGGTTTTGGCGAGCCTTTTGTGGTAGGATGGGCATTGACTTGTCTTTTTCCTCGGCTTTCCATCCTCAGACTAATGGCCAGACCGAACGAACCAATCAGACCTTGGAAACCTATCTGAGATGCTTTGTTTCTGCCGATCAGGATGACTGGGTGTCCTTTTTGCCTTTGGCTGAGTTCGCCCTTAATAATCGGGCCAGCTCGGCTACCTTGGTTTCGCCATTTTTCTGCAATTCTGGGTTCCATCCTCGTTTCTCTTCAGGACAGGTTGAGTCTTCGGACTGTCCTGGTGTGGATACTGTGGTGGACAGGTTGCAGCAGATTTGGACTCATGTAGTGGACAATTTGACCTTGTCCCAGGAGAAGGCTCAACTTTTCGCCAATCGCAGACGCCGTGTGGGTCCCCGACTTCGTGTTGGGGATCTGGTTTGGTCATCTTCTCGTCATATTCCTATGAAGGTTTCCTCTCCTAAGTTTAAACCTCGTTTCATTTGTCCGTATAGGATTTCTGAGGTTCTTAATCCTGTGTCTTTTCGTCTGACCCTCCCAGATTCTTTTTCCATACATAACGTATTCCATAGGTCATTGTTGCGGAGATACGTGGCACCTATGGTTCCATCTGTTGACCCTCCTGCCCCGGTTTTGGTGGAGGGGGATTTGGAGTATATTGTGGAGAAGATTTTGGATTCTCATGTTTCAAGACGGAAACTCCAGTATCTGGTTAAATGGAAGGGTTATGCTCAGGAAGATAATTCCTGGGTTTTTGCCTCTGATGTCCATGCTCCCGATCTTGTTCGTGCCTTTCATGTGGCTCATCCTGGTCGGCCTGGGGGCTCTGGTGAGGGTTCGGTGACCCCTCCTCAAGGGGGGGTACTGTTGTGAATTCTGTGGCAGAGCTCCCTCCTGTGGTCACAAGTGGTACTTCGGCTGATTCTCTCTGGGAGCTTCCGTTTGTGGAGGAAAGTGGTACTGCGGCTTCTGAGTTTCCTCCCTCAGGTGATCTGGTGAGGTCGTTAGGTGCTTCTCTACTTAACTCCACCTAATGCTTTGATCCATGCTTCCTGTCAATGTTCCAGTGTTGGACTTGTTTTTCCCTGGATCATTCCTGTGGCCTGCTGCTCTGCATAGCTAAGTTCTTCTTTGCTATTTGTTTGCTATTTTTTCTGTCCAGCTTGTCTAATTGTTTTGCTGGAAGCTCTGGGACGCAAAGGGTGTACCTCCGTGCCGTTAGTTCGGTACGGAGGGTCTTTTTGCCCCCTTTGCGTGGTTTTCTTTAGGGTTTTGTGTAGACCGCAAAATTATCTTTCCTATCCTCGCTCTGTTAAGAAAGTCGGGCCTCACTTTGCTGAATCTATTTCATCCCTATGTTTGTCTTTTCATCTTAACTCACAGTCATTATATGTGGGGCGCTGCCTTTTCCTTTGGGGTATTTCTCTGAGGCAAGGTAGGCTTATTTTCTTTCTTCAGGCTAGTTAGTTTCTCAGGCTGTGCCGAGTTGCATAGGTAGAGTTAGGCGCAATCCACGGCTGCCTCTAGTGGTGTTTGGAGAGGATTAGGGATTGCGGTCTGCAGAGTTCCCACGTCTCAGAGCTCGTTCTATTATTTTGGGTTATTGTCAGATCACTGTATGTGCTCTGACCGCTATGTCCATTGTGATACTGAATTGCCTATCACAACACTGCCAGAGAGAACCAGGTGCCGTACACTACGTGACTGTGAGTACCGCACATGCGCTGCCCCAAGAGAGTCCAGGTGGGAAAGCTAAGCAGACAGACGGGTGCAGTGTTGGCTGTGAGTTCAGAGCATCCCTTGAGCGCAGGCCGACTTGACAGATCCCCTGCGTACAGGTCCTCCGCAGCACAGTGAGAAGCAGGGGACTAGGCCAGAGCCTCTTAGCCAAGTACCTGTATATATCATGGAGCAAAGCCTTGTTCCGGCAGTACTTCGTACTGGACTGAGCACGGTGTTTGGCGTTCGTGAGTGCAGGAACTCCCCGCACCCTTCAAAGACTCTTCAACCGCTCTGTGGATTGGAGCCCCGTCTTCCACAGACACCTCTGAGACATCACGTGCCACCGTTGGAGAGCCGAGATGCTGCAATCAAGAAGACTACAGACTGATAAGTTTTATTGCCTTTGTTTCTTCCTATTGAACTATCATTCGTTCCTGCCCTACCCCATCCTAGCTCCCAGTTCTGCCCTTCTCCCTAACGCACCTCATGTGTCCTGCCACTCCCTGCTCGGAGTATACGTGTTGTTAATAAACCTGTGAACTCTTAATCTGCCTCCTGTCCGTGACAACGTCTCATGTTCCTGCGATTTCTACACAGCTACGGCGCCAGGAGGGCGAGTATGATGTCTTCTGTCAGCCGGCTCCGGCTGCTGTGCCGCCCCTCCCTCTTCCCCTGCCAGCTTTCTGGACAATGACTCGTGTATAAGCCAAGGGGGGGGGCGTTTTCTGCACACAAAAAATGTGCTTAAAATCTCGGCTTATACACGAGTATATACAGTAACTTAAACCTTTGATATTTTGCTGTAAATGGATCCAAGATCCCATGCTTCAATAATAAAATGTGGATTTAGAGCGCTATTGTGTACTTTGTAGTACTACCGCAATGGAACTGTCCAAGTGATTTACTATACATGCAAAATTTAGGCTATAAATCTGTCTTCATGCCTGAAGGTTGGACCTTAGGATCTATTTTCCTACTAATTGTGCTGTGCTATCTATAGGGAAATGAAATGGACTTCCTTTACCCAGTACTAAGATGTCCCCATCCCATATGTCAAACTTCTTTGGTATTATTAAAGTTTTCTCTTTTTCCTTTTCCCACATATTGTGTAAAGAGAAAGTGTCAAATAAAGACCCTCCAGCGATTTGACTTTAGGTGTCGTTATCAAAGGGGCCAGGATAGATATCTCTGATCTATACTTTGCCCAGTTGAAAGCAGTTGTTGAAACATAAGTTAACTACAGGATGTGACCACAGCTTTTTTCTCCTTTCGCCTTCTACTCGGCTTTACCATTAACATTGATCCTACAGTACCCTACTTTCCAAGTTCCATAGCAGTGATTCATCACCAATAAATAGCTCTTCCCTCAGCACAGACCGACAGTGGTAGCAAATCACCTCTGACAACCTTCTTTGAAAAAGACCACCCAGCTAATACTTCCCAACAAGTTTGTGAATCCACATTAAATTTCTCCACGATATGAAAGGCTGGAAGATTGCAATTAGCATCACTAAAATTACTTTAAAGCTGGAAATAGCACACGTCTAAAAACAGTGGGGCTTTTAATAAGAATATACAGAGACGGCGTAGCAATATAGTCTTAAATTGATTTCCTGTGTAGTAAAAGAAATGAAATGTTGATTAGTGTGATCAAGGCTATAACAGTGCAGGATTAGACTTCTGGAGCAAGTAATCCTCCTTGTTATTCATTTATAAAGCTCCAACCGCCCAGAATAAATAGCATTTCTAATCATTTTACAAATTAAGTAATGTTTAATGCAAAGTACATATACAATACATGCAATTGTCAGAGCACTTGATTTTTCAATTTCTTTTTTTTGGGTACCATATAATTTTTTTTTACATTTTTCTTCTTCCAAGTATTATTTAATTATCATCTGTATAGTCTGTTTAAATGCCTGGAAAAGTATATGAAATGCCCTAGAAGTTGTGATTTTGATAAATGGTACTTATTGTGTGACTAAGGCTGGTTTCACACTTGCGTTTCAAAACGCATGCGTTTAAAAAAAACGCATGGTGAAAAAACGCATGTAAACGTGTGCAAATGCTGCGTTTTTTTGACGCATGCGTTTTTGCATGTGGTGAAAAAAACGCGGCGTTTTGACGCGTTTACATGCGTTTTTTCATGCGTTTGCATTTTTTCAACGCATGCAGATAAATGTGTGACAGCTGCCAATCATCAAAATAAAGCAAAAAACCCACTATAAACAGAAAGAGCTAGGGTTAGGGGTAGGGATCCTAAGCCTAAAGGGATCCTAACCCTACCCCTAACCCTAACCATAAAGGGATCCTAACCCTACCCCTAACCCTACCCCTAACCCTACCCTTAAAGGTATTAGGGTTAGGGGTAGGGGTAGGATCCCTTTATCAATTTTATGGTGTGGGGTGGTTTATCAGTGTGTTTTTATGTTTAAAAAAAAAAACGCATGCGTTTTTAACGCATGCAAATGCATGCACAAAAAAACGCATGCGTTCCTATTGAATCCAATGTGTTTTTTGACCCAAAAAAACCCGCATGAAAACGCATGCGTTTTTTTGTGTCCAAAAAATGCCTCTCAAAAATACTACAAGTTGCATTTTTGAAAATAAACACATGCAGTAAAAAAACGCATGCGATTGAAAACGCGACCAAACGCGTACACAAAAAAACGCATGCATTTTCAATGTTAAATATAGGGGAAAAAACGCATGCGTTTTTTTGTGCAAAAAACGCAGACAAAAACGCAAGTGTGAAACCACCCTTAGGCAGCTGCAGATGGTACTGGTAGGTTTGCTAATACTACTGGGAGAAGCAATGAATGTCTTATAGGGAATCTGTCAGCAGGATATTTATATGTGCATGTTGTAGCTGTTTCAATGGAAAATCCAGCAACAGCTTTACATGGCCGGTCCGATCCTGCATTACTCAGAAATCAGCGTTTTTAATTGATAGTCAAATAGCTATGGTAGATCTGAAGCCTCTGTCACTCCAGGTTCCTCAGATCTACCATATCCATTCTACTATCAATTCAAACACTGATTTTTCAGTAACCGAGGAATGGACCAGCCATGTAAAGCTGTTGCTGGACTTGTCTGTGAAAGTGCTTCATGTGCATGTTTGGGGGTGAAATCCTGCTGACAGATTCCCTTTAACGTATACTAGAGAAACTAGAACAACAAATGTCACTTTCTTGATGACAGTTGAAAAAAATATATGGGCATGATCAATAGGTTGTCCAGACACTGTGCATCACATTTATCTGTGTGAATAGTGTCTTATGCAAGCCTTACCTGTGTGCATTTTTTCTACTAAGCAGCCAACAGCTTGCACCTGTGCTGCTTTAGCATTTATCAGGGGCCTGCTGCACCCTGCAAGTGCATTTTGTCATCTGACAAGTTTTGGTGAGTTTGCTCTTCATGTTGTGTTTTTGAATTTTTCTATGTTAGCTGTTAGAGATAATGCTAAACAATCAGGTGGGAAGGTGCCCCAAGCTGCTTGGCCCTGCCAAGGGTGGACCGAGCACCTCACTGTCGTATTTGAACAAAGAATGATTTCTAGCAAAACAGCAGTGGATTCTAACACTGTAAGTACAATTTTTATTAGAGGTATGCCAACTACTAGGTGCTGCGCTTGGTTTGAACAGTCGTTTTTTGCTGAAAGACTTATTTAATGGACTGGAACATGCATACTGTTCCACTTTTATATGGAAAGTTCACCTTATTACTCTGGATTTCTTGTAATGATGACAACAAAAACAGGTTTGATTCCAGATGCCACCAGGCTTTTTCACCAGTTTCTCCTGTAAAACTGGTGAGCTGGATTAAAAATGTAATACTCTGATCTGGCTCCGTGACGTGGCTGCGCTACAGCTGATGCTTCAGACCAATGTGGATGATCCCGTAGAAAAAATTACAGTTCCAGCATCCGTTTCACTCCATGGTTTCACAGGTACACTGGAAGGCAAAAAACACAAACGATATATGTTACCTGCGCTATCTGCTGGAATACATAAATCAAATAATCACACTGTGTGTTTACCTGTTAGGAGGGGAACATGTTCAAATTGCTCAATGGGAGGTATGTGTGCTACTTGGACCAGAATAAATGATATTAGCAGCTATAATTAAAAGAGAGAAAAAGAAATGGTCTTAATTAATGCTTTCCTTATAAAATAGTCAGGATACTATATTGACACTAAGTGCCCCTAGTTAAAAAAGACTCTAAAATGTATAAAAAAAAGTGTATAATACCACACTCCTGTGGTTAATCTCGGCTAATGAAACACCCGTGATGTACCCAAAACAAGGTCCAGTGTAATATCCACAGGTAGGTATAGAAATACGAAAGTTCTGACTGCACATGCAGTCTAGAGTACCTGCAATATAGATAGATGCCTTAACGATTGTCCATATTAAAGTTAATATTGCGGGTTACTTAGCTTGCTGTGCAGGAGTTGCAGATATCTTCACGGCTGCTTGTGTGAGCGCTGCCCCGGCCGGTGACAAGCGCTCACGCGGCCTTTGCTTGAGTTCCTTATTGCGGTGCTGTGCAGGACCTGCAGTGACGTTCGGGTCACGTGATCATGAGTCACGTGATACCCCTGAAGATACTACGGATCGCAGTGGGAGCCAAAAAACCAACGCGTTTCGGAATGACGCGGATTCCTTCATCAGGGTTGGCTCCCCCTGCGCTGGATGGCTCTTATATACCTGCGGTTTGTCTCCCATAGGGTTAATCAAATGCAAACAATTCCACCTCATTATTCAGGCCCTTTGGTCTCAAAGTGTCCATTTCAAAGATGTATTTGGTTTCCTCACGGGACATCTGTCTTATGAAATCCCCGTTACGCCAATCATGGTGCACTACCTTCATCCCCACCACTTTTGTTCCTTGCAGATGTCCTTCGTGGTGAATTAAGAAGTGTTTAGATAGTGGGTGTTCAGTATATTTATTTCGTATGTTTCGGAGATGCTCATTAATTCTTTTACATAAAGTGCGTTTAGTGCGTCCCACGTATTGTTTCCCACATGGACATTAGATAGCGTATATCACCCCTTTCGTCGTGCAAGTAATAAAATCAGTAATGGGGATTTCTATACCATTCCATAATGTCACTTGCTACTTGCACGACGAAAGGGGTGATATACGCTATCCAATGTCCATGTGGGAAACAATACGTGGGACGCACTAAACGCACTTTATGTAAAAGAATTAATGAGCATCTCCGAAACATACGAAATTAACTTTAATATGGACAATCGTTAAGGCATCTATCTATATTGCAGGTACTTTAGACTGCATGTGCAGTCAGAACTTTCGTATTTCTATACCTACCTGTGGATATTACACTGGACCTTGTTTTGGGTACATCACGGGTGTTTCATTAGCCGAGATTAACCACAGGAGTGTGGTATTATACACTTTTTTTATACATTTTAGAGTCTTTTTTAACTAGGGGCACTTAGTGTCAATATAGTATCCTGACTATTTTATAAGGAAAGCATTAATTAAGACCATTTCTTTTTCTCTCTTTTAATTATAGCTGCTAATATCATTTATTCTGGTCCAAGTAGCACACATACCTCCCATCGAGCAATTTGAACATGTTCCCCTCCTAACAGGTAAACACACAGTGTGATTATTTGATTTATGTATTCCAGCAGATAGCGCAGGTAACATATATTGTATTGTATATATCTCTTTAGTATTATTGATTCCGGTGTGTGGCACGGAATATTACCCGCAGCTTCTTACGTTCATCTGCACCAGCGCCGCTACGTTATTTTATATATTGTTTCAAAAAACACAAACGGCAGGATTGATAGAAATGAGGCCTTCTCTGAGTAGATGTTCTTGAGTTCTAAGTATGACTGTGGGCTGTGTACAGTGGAAATTCAGGGCACCTTACACTTCTAAAAACTGAAGAACACTCAGGAATCTACTTCAGGAGCTACATTCTTGTTTGCTCAGCTGTAATGAGAAATAATTATAATTGTCTTGACTGTAGAAACTTCACTTTATCTAATAAAAAAAATATGAAGAGGTAAAAATGAGCATTAAAATGTATAAAACAGTTTTGTCAGGAAGCTATAGGCATTGTGATCGCAAGTCATTGGCATTTTGTACACCAATCTTAATGAGGGGTGTGCAGCAATGAGATACACCAAATTCATTGTAGGGAATCTGGCAGCAGTTTTCAGGGACAGACCCTGATTCCAGCGATGCATCACTTATTATACTGGGTGCAGCGGTTGTGATAGAATCACAGTTTTCTCTGCTGCAGATCTAGCAGTGCGCTGAATGCTGAGCCCTGTATAACCACACCCACACCGCTGATTGGCAGCTTCCTGTGTACTGTATATTGTCAGAAGGCTGATCAGTGCTGGCTAGGAAGCACAAAACAACTACTCCTGTAGTGATAATCTCCTGCTGAAAAAACAATGATTTTATTGAAAAAACAAAACACAGAAACTTTGCTTGAACATCAAGCTGCTCTAAAATTACTTAGCAAAAACTTGCTGACATATTCCCTTGCACATCTTATAACTAGTGTGCCCCGTTCTGCATCTTACCAGAAAAGTTACTCCAGTCAGTGATTGGAGTAACAATTCTGATTTAAGAAACACTGTCATTAATGATGAAATTGACAAGCTGGCATAGAAATGCCCCATCCTGCTTCTGCTCCTCCCCAGCACCATTTTGATGGAGCTGCCAAAACTTTCCTAAAGACCCATTCCACAAAAAATTGCGACTTTTCAAAGTGTTTCATGCCAGATCTGATGTAAACACTTTGATGAATAAGGGCCTATCTGGTGTGTACCGCCATATAATGTTGCATATGAATCTGTAACACGTCTGACAGTGATCACTGATTGACCCTGAATAATAAATCTGGGGCCCTAATGTTACAATTACTGTTTGGAAACTCAGAAGATAAGTCTGCTCCTCTGCATTGGGCATCTTCTGCTACAATTCCAAACGTCTTCTGTAGAAGTTTAGATAAACCCCTGCTACAAGGAGCCGTGTCATCTATCTTTACATGACTATTTTCCCTTTGAATGTAGAAGTTCGTTTCTAGTAAAGAACCATTAAAAACCAGCGTGACACAATGCAATCTAAACACTCCGAGCCTCCAAGTGTTCCACAAAGAAATGAGGCGTTTCATACAGAAATATATTTTCACAAGATGATTTGTATAATCATACCATATGTGATATGAAAAGAAAATCGAAGTTGGACGTAATTGTATTTGTTTATTCAAGCACAGAAGGCGCAGCAGTCCGCTTCCTATGTTCTCTTTATATGAAGGGTTTGCTGAGTGGATGACGACCAAACCTATAGCGTGTGGTATGAAGATGATAAGAGTGCAGCCAAGCGATGAAGGCCTCTAGGAATGGTTATATGTCGTAGTATACAGTCAGAACATATCATCTTTAGTTATGAGGTTTAACTCTTTGACACATAATTATAACTACATCTAATATGACCATTTTATCACACAAGGACAACTTTTACCATCATTATGTTACGTACAGTTCGATAAAACTTGTGAATGTGAACTTTGTAATATATAAAGGGATATTCTCAAGTTTGGAATTTATCACATCTCCACAGGATAGGGATAACTTCTCGATCATTAGGGATCTGACCACTAGGACGTCCACCGATCCTGAGAACTGGGGTTCTGTAGAGTGCCTTGTGAATGGAGCATTGGTCTCCATTCATTCTTATGGGAGTGCCGAACACACTAGCCATAAAGCAGCACTTGGCTTTATTTGGAGTTCTGTTATGACCTGGTGGTCAGGACAATAATGGACCTGGTGGTTAAGAGCACACGGAATGACCTGATAGTTACTGATAATAAAGGACGAGCTCTGGGACGTGGGAACTCTGCTGACCGCAATCCCTAATCCTATCACGCACACTAGAAATAGCCATGGATTGCTCCTAACGCTCCCTATGCAACTCGGCACAGCCTAAGGAACTAGCTAGCCCTGAAGATAGAAAAATAAAGCCTACCTTGCCTCAGAGAAATTCCCCAAAGGAAAAGGCAGCCCCCCACATATAATGACTGTGAGTAAAGATGAAAATACAAACACAGAGATGAAATAGATTTAGCAAAGTGAGGCCCGACTTACTGAACAGACTGAGGATAGGAAAGGTTGCTTTGCAGTCAGCACAAAACCCTACAAAAAGACCACGCAGAGGGCGCAAAAAGACCCTCCGCACCAACTCACGGTGCGGAGGCGCTCTGTTGTGAATTCTGTGGCAGAGCTCCCTCCTGTGGTCACAAGTGGTACTTCGGCTGATTCTCTCTATGAGCTTCCGTTGGTGGAGGAGAGTGGTACTGCGGCTTCTGAGTTTCCTTCCGCAGGTGATGTGGTGAAGTCGTTAGGTGCTGCTCTATTTAACTCCACCTAGTGCTTTGATCCTGGCTTATTTTCTATCTTCAGGCTAGCTGGTTTCTCAGGCTGTGCCGAGTTGCATAGGGAGCGTTAGGCGCAATCCACGGCTGCTTCTAGTGTGGTTGGAGAGGAATAGGGATTATTTTTTTATTATTATTATTATGCATTTTTATAGCGCCATTTATTCCATGGCGCTTTACATGTGAATACGGGGCAGATATAGACAAATACATTAAACATGAGCAGATAACAAGGCACACGAGGGATTGCGGTCAGCAGAGTTCCCACGTCTCAGAGCTCGTTCTATGTTTTTGGGTTATTGTCAGGTCACTGTATGTGCTCTGACTTCTATGTCCATTGTGGTGCTGAATTGCCTGATCATAACAGTACTGGAGGCCCAAAGTACTAATGATTCTCAATAGAGGGAAAAAAGAAGTTCTGAGACCATTTTTTTTTCTCTGCACTGTGTTTTGCCTTTTTTTTTCCCCTAGACATTTGGGTGGTTCAGGACACAGGTGTAGCGATGGACATTAAAGGTCTGTCTTCATGTGTGGATCAGCTCACGGCAAGAGTCCAAAATATTCAAGACTTTGTGGTTCAGAATTCTATGTTAGAACCAAGAATTCCTATTCCTGATTTGTTTTTTGGAGATAGAACTAAATTTCTGAGTTTCAAAAATAATTGTAAACTATTTCTGGCTTTGAAACCTCGCTCCTCTGGTGACCCAGTTCAACAAGTTAGGATTGTTATTTCTTTTTTACGTGGCGACCCTCAGGACTGGGCATTTTCTCTTGCGCCAGGAGATCCTGCATTAAGTAATATTGATGCGTTTTTCCTGGCGCTTGGATTGCTGTACGATGAACCTAATTCAGTGGATCAGGCAGAGAAAAATTTGCTGGCTCTGTGTCAGGGTCAGGATGAGATAGAGGTATATTGTCAGAAATTTAGAAAGTGGTCCGTACTCACTCAATGGAATGAAGGTGCGCTCGCAGCTATTTTCAGAAAGAGTCTCTCTGAAGCCCTTAAGGATGTCATGGTGGGATTTCCTATGCCTGCTGGTCTGAATGAGTCTATGTCTTTGGCCATTCAGATCGGTCGACACTTGCGTGAGCCTAAATCTGTGCACCATTTGGCGGTATTATCTGAGCATAAACCTGAGCCTATGCAGTGCGATAGGACTTTGACCAGAGCTGAAAGGCAAGAACACAGACGTCAGAATGGGCTGTGTTTCTACTGTGGTGATTCCACTCATGCTATCTCTGATTGTCCTAAGCGCACTAAGCAGTTCGCTAGCTCTGCCACCATTGGTACGGTACAGTCAAAATTTCTTTTGTCTGTAACCTTGATCTGCTCTTTGTCATCTTATTCTGTCATGGCATTTGTGGATTCAGGCGCTGCCCTGAATTTGATGGACTTGGAGTATGCTAAGCGTTGTGGGTTTCTCTTAGAGCCCTTGCAGTGTCCTATTCCATTGAGAGGAATTGATGCTACACCTTTGGCCAAGAATAAGCCTCAGTACTGGACCCAGCTGACCATGTGCATGGCTCCTGCACATCAGGAGGTTATTCGCTTTCTGGTGTTGCATAATCTGCATGATGTGGTCGTGTTGGGGTTGCCATGGCTACAAGTCCATAATCCAGTATTAGATTGGAAATCCATGTCTGTGTCCAGCTGGGGTTGTCAGGGGGTACATGGTGATGTCCCATTTCTGTCTATTTCGTCATCCACCCCTTCTGAGGTCCCAGAGTTCTTGTCTGATTACCGGGATGTATTTGATGAGCCCAAGTCCGATACCCTACCTCCGCATAGGGATTGTGATTGTGCTATCGATTTGATTCCTGGTAGTAAATTCCCAAAAGGTCAACTGTTTAATTTATCTGTGCCTGAGCACGCCGCTATGCGGAGTTACGTGAAGGAGTCCTTGGAGAAGGGGCATATTCGCCCGTCATCGTCGCCATTAGGAGCGGGGTTCTTTTTTGTGGCCAAGAAGGATGGTTCGCTGAGACCTTGTATAGATTACCGCCTTCTAAATAAGATCACGGTTAAATTTCAGTACCCCTTGCCGCTGTTATCTGATTTGTTTGCTCGGATTAAGGGGGCTAGTTGGTTCACCAAGATAGATCTTCGTGGTGCGTATAATCTAGTGCGTATTAAGCGAGGCGATGAATGGAAAACTGCATTTAATACGCCCGAGGGCCATTTTGAGTACCTAGTAATGCCATTCGGACTTGCCAATGCTCCATCAGTGTTTCAGTCCTTTATGCATGACATCTTCCGAGAGTACCTGGATAAATTCCTGATTGTATACTTGGATGACATTTTGGTCTTCTCGGATGATTGGGAGTCGCATGTGAAGCAGGTCAGAACGGTGTTTCAGGTCCTGCGTGCTAATTCTTTGTTTGAGAAGGGATCAAAGTGTCTCTTTGGTGTTCAGAAGGTTTCATTTTTGGGGTTCATTTTTTCCCCGTCTACTATCGAGATGGACCCTGTTAAGGTCCAAGCCATCCATGATTGGACTCAGCCGACATCTCTGAAAAGTCTGCAAAAGTTCCTGGGCTTTTTCTAATTTTTACCGTCGCTTCATCTGCAATTTTTCTAGTATTGCTAAACCATTGACCGATTTGACCAAGATGGGTGCTGATGTGGTCAATTGGTCTTCTGCTGCTGTGGAAGCTTTTCAAGAGTTGAAGCGTCGTTTTACTTCTGCCCCTGTGTTGTGTCAACCAGATGTTTCGCTTCCATTTCAGGTTGAGGTTGATGCTTCTGAGATTGGAGCAGGGGCTGTTTTGTCGCAGAGAAGTTCTGGTTGCTCGGTGATGAAACCATGCGCCTTCTTTTCCAGGAAGTTTTCGCCTGCTGAGCGAAATTATGATGTTGGCAATCGAGAGTTGCTGGCCATGAAGTGGGCATTCGAGGAGTGGCGTCATTGGCTTGAAGGAGCTAAGCATCGCGTGGTGGTCTTGACTGATCATAAGAACTTGACTTATCTCGAGTCTGCCAAGCGGTTGAATCCTAGACAGGCTCGTTGGTCGCTGTTTTTTGCCCGTTTTGACTTTGTGGTTTCGTACCTTCCGGGCTCTAAAAATGTGAAGGCGGATGCCCTGTCTAGGAGTTTTGTGCCCGACTCTCCGGGTTTATCTGAGCCGGCGGGTATTCTCAAAGAGGGAGTAATTGTGTCTGCCATCTCCCCTGATTTGCAGCGGGTGCTGCAAAAATTTCAGGCTAATAAACCTGATCGTTGCCCAGCGGAGAAACTGTTTGTCCCTGATAGGTGGACGAATAAAGTTATCTCTGAGGTTCATTGTTCGGTGTTGGCTGGTCATCCTGGAATCTTTGGTACCAGAGAGTTAGTGGCTAGATCCTTTTGGTGGCCATCTCTGTCGCGGGATGTGCGTTCTTTTGTGCAGTCCTGTGGGATTTGTGCTCGGGCTAAGCCCTGCTGTTCTCGTGCCAGTGGGTTGCTTTTGCCCTTGCCGGTCCCGAAGAGGCCTTGGACACATATCTCTATGGATTTTATTTCAGATCTTCCCGTCTCTCAAAAAATGTCAGTCATTTGGGTGGTTTGTGATCGCTTCTCTAAGATGGTCCATTTGGTACCCTTGTCTAAATTATCTTCCTCCTCTGATTTGGTGCCATTGTTCTTCCAGCATGTGGTTCGTTTACATGGCATTCCAGAGAACATCGTTTCTGACACAGGTTCCCAGTTTGTTTTGAGGTTTTGGCGAGCCTTTTGTGCAAGGATGGGCATTGACTTGTCTTTTTCCTCGGCTTTCCATCCTCAGACTAATGGCCAGACCGAACGAACCAATCAGACCTTGGAAACATATCTGAGATGCTTTGTTTCTGCTGATCAGGATGACTGGGTGTCCTTTTTGCCTTTGGCTGAGTTCGCTCTTAATAATCGGGCCAGCTCGGCTACCTTGGTTTCGCCGTTTTTCTGCAACTCTGGGTTCCATCCTCGTTTCTCTTCAGGGCAGGTTGAGTCTTCGGACTGTCCTGGTGTGGATACTGTGGTAGACAGGTTGCAGCAGATTTGGACTCATGTAGTGGACAATTTGACCTTGTCCCAGGAGAAGGCTCAACGTTTCGCTAATCGCAGACGCTGTGTGGGTCCCCGACTTCGTGTTGGGGATTTGGTTTGGTTGTCTTCTCGTCATATTCCTATGAAGGTTTCCTCTCCTAAGTTTAAACCTCGTCTCATTGGTCCGTATAGGATTTCTGAGGTTCTTAATCCTGTGTCTTTTCGTTTGACCCTTCCTGATTCTTTCTCCATCTGTAACGTATTCTATAGGTCATTGTTGCGGAGATACGTGGCACCTATGGTTCCATCTGTTGATCCTCCTGCCCCGGTTTTGGTGGAGTTGGAGTATATTGTGGAGAAGATTTTGGATTCTCGTGTTTCAAGACGGAAACTCCAGTATCTGGTTAAGTGGAAGGGTTATGCTCAGGAAGATAATTCCTGGGTCTTTGCCTCTGATGTCCATGCTCCCGATCTTGTTTGTGCCTTTCATATGGCTCATCCTGGTCGTCCTGGGGGCTCTTGTGAGGGTTCGGTGACCCCTCCTCAAGGGGGGGGTACTGTTGTGAATTCTGTGGCAGAGCTCACTCCTGTGGTCACAAGTGGTACTTCGGCTGATTCTCTCTATGAGCTTCCGTTGGTGGAGGAGAGTGGTACTGCGGCTTCTGAGTTTCCTTCCGCAGGTGATGTGGTGAAGTCGTTAGGTGCTGCTCTATTTAACTCCACCTAGTGCTTTGATCCTGGCCTCCAGTCATTGTTCTAGTATAGGACTTGCTTCCTCCTGGATCGTTCCTGTGGCCTGCTGCTCTGCATAGCTAAGTTCCGCTTTTGTTATTTTTGTTTGCTGTTTTTTTCTGTCCAGCTTGCTTGTTTGGTTTTTCTTGCTTGCTGGAAGCTCTGGGACGCAGAGGGTGTACCTCCGTGCCGTTAGTCGGTACGGAGGGTCTTTTTGCCCCCTTTGCGTGGTTATTTGTAGGGTTTTGTGTTGACCGCAAAGTTACCTTTCCTATCCTCGCTCTGTTCAGAAAGTCGGGCCTCACTTTGCTAAATCTATTTCATCTCTACGTTTGTCTTTTCATCTTATCTCACAGTCATTATATGTGGGGGGCTGCCTTTTCCTTTGGGGTATTTCTCTGAGGCAAGGTAGGCTTATTTTCTATCTTCAGGCTAGCTAGTTTCTCAGGCTGTGCCGAGTTGCATAGGGAGCGTTAGGCGCAATCCACGGCTGCTTCTAGTGTGGTTGGAGAGGATTAGGGATTGCGGTCAGCAGAGTTCCCACGTCTCAGAGCTCGTTCTATGTTTTTGGGTTATTGTCAGGTCACTGTATGTGCTTTGACTTCTATGTCCATTGTGGTGCTGAATTGCCTGATCATAACAGCGCTCCCTCTGCGTCCCAGAGCTTCCAGCAAGCAAGACAACAATAAAAATAGCAAGCTGGACAGAAAAATAGCAAACCAAAGAAAATACAAGCAGGAACTTAGCTTCTGCTGGGAAGACAGGTCACAAGAATGATCCAGGAGAGAACTAGACCAATACTGGAACATTGACAGGTGGCATGGAGCAAAGATCTAAGTGGAGTTAAATAGAGCAGCCAGCCAACGAATTAACCTCGTCACCTGTGGAAGGAAACTCAGAAACACCCACCAGAGGAAGTCCATGGACAGAACCAGCCGAAGTACCATTCATGACCACAGGAGGGAGCCCGACAACAGAATTCACAACAGAGTTCCTATTAAGAATGAATAGCGGCAGTGTGCATGATGGACCTCCACTACAATCTCTTCGAAGCCCTGGTTCATGGAATTGGAGGACAGCCCAGTGATCAGCCCCCAGCAGTCAGTAAATTCTCTCCAATCAATTTACTATATAGTGGCCATTCTTGGGTACTGCAGATGAGCTCATATTCGCAGCCGTGTTCTGGCTCTAGTCATCGTTTACATCCAGCCACAGCAAGAGCTGATAGCAGGTGATTGGTGAGGATGCTGGGTGTCAGACCCCCGCTGATCTGAGACTGGTGATCTAGGTAATGAGAGGTCTTCTGTATCAGTTGTCTGGAGAAGCCCTTTCAGCAGATGTTTGCTCAGGTTCCTTTCAGGGTATGCCTCTGTGCTAAGCTACAGCTACAGCCTCCTACTGTGTCAGCCCTGCCTGTTCCCTGTGATTATGGAGTTCAGTTCCCTTATTCTCAATAACAGAAACAAAATAATAGTCCTGCTGTTATCATACACTCCCCATACGTGTAACGCACTACTAGGTAAAGAACAAGCAGAGTTCCAGAATTCCTGCATATAACCAGAAATATACATTGCCTAGCCCTTATGTCGACAGCTAGTAGTGATAATATTTCCTTACTAGATCAAGTTTTCTGTTTCTATTTAGTTGCTGTAAGGGAAAGTGCAGATGACCGTTTTCTCAACATCTAAAAAAATCGGTCCGATTATTCTAATCATCACTCTGACCAGATTGTGATCCAATATTCTTGGAGGTGGAGAGAGAGAAAAAGTCTCCATCTTTTTTGTAGTATCCATCTCCGCGAGCTTTAATACTGAGTCTAAGGAGGTTCCGACTGTGTTTTTTTTAGTACAGATCCTAGCAAAAAAAGCAGTAATCCTGAAGGAAAAGAATAATACCTTCAGGAGTTTCATTATTGCATTTGCACCTGTCTTTTCATCAAGTTTTTGGTTTGCATCTTTCCATTTGCGCCTTTATTGATGTCTATTTTGTATGTTTTTGTTTGTTTTTTTAAGTTTATCACTGTGGGCAAAATTTCGGGTTTCCAGATGTTTTTTCCTGATTCATTATTTGACATTGTATTCCAATCTCCCCCCAGAAATTATATTTTTCACTGGAGTTTTGCGACATTTTGTGGAACGTGTGAGTTTTCGGACTAAAAGGTGACAAAAAGGGTTTAACGGAACAGAAAAAATAAACACATTTTTGACTTTGTGCAAAAGTGAAGAACCGCGTGTGCAATTTTGAGTTTGGCGCAAGAAACATCAGTGTCTAGCAGAAAAAATACAAGTGACTTAAAGGGACACTGTCACCTGAATTTAGAGGGAACAATCTTCAGCCATAGAGGCGGGGTTTTGGGGTTTTTCATTCACCCTTTCCTTATCCGCTGGCTGCATGCTGGCTGCATGCTGGCTGCAATATTGGATTGAAGTTCATTCTCTGTCCTCCGTAGTACATGCCTGCACAAGGCAATCTTACCTTGCGCAGGCGTGTACTATGGAGGACAGAGAATGAACTTCAATCCAATATTGCAGCCAGCATGCAGCCAGCGGGTAAGGAAAGGGGGGATCAAACACCCAAAAACCCCGCCTCCATGGCTGAAGATTTTTCCCTCTAAATTCAGGTGACAGTGTCCCTTTAAGATGAAAACGCAAATGATGTAATGAGTCATTAAAGTTATATACAAGATGAAAATAAATGGGAAAGATCAGAGTGCAGCTAGACAGCCGCATAAATCAGAAAGATGTGATGGACTGGCCGGTAGGTCTCCCGACCTGAGATTGACAGCGTCATGTATTTCTATGCCGCTGGACCTCTCCGGAGAGCCGCCGGCCAGTCCGTACACTGCGTTCCGATCTCTTTCCAATTTCTACAGCTGCCTGACTGCTTCCTTAGGATGAGAAGGAAAAGAAATAATGTACATTATGGAAGATAGTACTAAAGGACAACGTCAGTTACAATTGCCAACAGCACCACCCCATTTCTAACATGTGATTATACGATAGATACCTACATAGAATATGATTGCGCTAGCCCTGTCATAAAATCCAACTTATTTAATATTTCTTGTTCATCCAGTTATCATTTTTGTACTGTCGAAAAATGGGTATTAATATGAATAATATCAATCCTGCCAGATTTCCCATCCCCACTGGTCTTTAGCCCCAGTAAGCATATCTACGTGCCTAATGAAAGCCATGATTGGAAGCGATGGACAGCTTTACATTGCAATGATTGTGGGGCTTCAATCAGCAGGACAGCAACTATTGAAGAGGTCTCCA
This sequence comes from Ranitomeya imitator, assembly GCF_032444005.1. NCBI lineage: Eukaryota > Metazoa > Chordata > Amphibia > Anura > Dendrobatidae > Ranitomeya > Ranitomeya imitator. The sequence goes on from NC_091287.1 coordinate 283,789,706, forward strand.
TTAAATGAGGCAGATGATTATCGATGGCCGCATAAAGTGGCAGGATTCCCAGCAGAGGAGCCAAAGGAACTAAAGTTTGAGTCCAGAAACAGAAGCTAAAATCATTTAATGTGAAAGGTTACATCCCCCTTAATAATCGAGCTGCCCAATAAACGCAGGGATTTATTACAGAATTTATACTTTTCCACGACCTCCTTTAGATGGATCTGAAATCTGCATGGGTCACTCGCAGTAAAAAAAAAGAGTGCACTTCTTCATTTTCATTGCGTAGATATTAATATTGATTTTCATCCCTTTGCTATTGTATATTTAGCAGTGTTAACAGGACCTGCGAGTGAATGAGACAAGTAAATTAACAAGATTTATTAACCTATAAAGTGCTTGAATTTATAATTGCGCCAGCTTCCCCGAGATGTTTTAGATATAATTATTGCCCGATATCTTTGCAGCCGGAAAGAAAATGAAGAGAGCGCGGCTCTCGGCGCACACACCTCATTGCAGTTGGATTAGCAGCCGAAAATCATTTCATTTCTCATCTTCCACCTTAATTAGGATTGTGCCGTATCCCTCGCAGCTTACATAAGTTTGCCAGACAACGCGGGGTGAGATGGTGAAACAAGAAAACCTTTCCTGTCATCTTCTACCTTTGCGCTTACATGGTAACTATATGTCAAGTGCTCGGCAACCAGTAATAAATGTCACCGGAATCATAGCGCTTCCCGCAGTAACAATGTCTGTGTGTCAGTTTATTCGGGAAGGGGTTGTTTCTGAAGGCTGAAGAGAAGAAAAAAATATATATTTTCCCGGGCGGTCATATTTCGGATATTTTCTAAGTGGACATTAAACGGCAGTAACGATAATGTAAGTAACTAATTATAACGCATGCTGTAGTTGGCAGAAAGCAGGAGCTGATTAGTCACATCTAATGAAATAAAAAGCAGATGTTTTCTCGGGAACTGCTTAACTACATGTTTCTGTGCTGGAAATACAAGCGCTAGTGCCGTCGCTTGTGTCAGAGCCATTAATTGGGAGCTTCTAATAGGACATTCGGCTGTTCCTGTGGATACAGTAACCCCGGCGCACGGTCGCATTTTCCGATTGCTCGGGCAGACACTTGATACTCTTTACCTTTGCCAGCAGTAAATTGTAAGGTCATTTAAATGCTGAAGGAATACATCATATCAGTGTTTATCCATATAAGTGGTGTGTTTCGTAAAATAAAAGGGTATACATATATATATATATATACAGATAGATATAGATACATGTATTTCTATATATTTGTATGTCCGTAACATCATACTGTGGGGCATGTGGTATGATTTTCTAGTGCATGCAGATCATACTGTCTTCTTTTTCCTCTAATTGTACCTAGGAGAATAGAGCAGCATGTATTAATGTCATGGCGGTTATAATAGGGCAGAGAGAAAGGCAAAGAGCGAGGATGCAGTGGAAACTGAGGGGAAGGGAAGGAATCTTGCCGTGCCAGACAATTGCACATTTCAGGGCTTGCGATTTGTGACAGATTTAGAATGACCCACCAGCTGGGTGACAGCTCCAAAAAGACAACATAATTATTAGTGTGACTTGAGTGCTGAGACCCCATTGCATTGGGCATCAAGCTACTGTCTTAGACTTTTCTATTCCTTATAATGATAACCTCCGAGTAGGATCAGTTTTGTTTAGTTTTACTTGTCATCTGGCCAACGGTAACTTGTGACACGGCAGCCACAAACTGCGCTTCATTAATGGCTTAAGTATAATGCTAGTCCGATATTCCACACCCCATCAGGTGTTTAGGGCTAACTTTATAGTATGTAAGAATATGTAATGTAGAATAAGAAACTACATTGTCTTTAACTTTTTACGAGGCATTAAAGAGATACTTCCCATAAAAGGTGCTTTATAGATTTCTTAAAGGGAACCTGTTACTTTGAATACGTAGTCTGATCTTCAGGTGACCTGTTGTAGAGTGGGATGAATTGAACAGATATTAGATATACTGTGTATATTTATATGAGGAAAATGTTGGAGTCCAATGGGTGGTCCTAATCAGAAATTGATTGCTATCTCTATATTCTTACTCATAAAGAGAAGCCTATTCTTCATTCACTTAAGACCCCCATATATAACTAATGTCTGCTGAACTTTACTATATTGGCGGGCTCAGAAAGCATAACATGTATAGGGGCCACTCACCTGTCCCCGACGGGCATCAGGGAAGATAAGGACCTGGCATGTCCAACTTCAGACTGCTCAGAAAGCATAACATGTATGGGGGCCACTCGCCTGTCCCCGATGGGCATCAGGGAAGATAAGGACCTGGCATGTCCAACTTCAGACTGCTCAGAAAGCATAACATGTATAGGGGCCACTCACCTGTCCCCGACGGGCATCAGGGAAAATAAGGACCTGGCATGTCCAACTTCAAACTGCTAGATAAGATGCTCTCAAAGGAGTCTGGCAGTGGCTCTCTTCTAGAGATAACAGGAGTAGGCAGAGTGAGCGGTCCTGTGTATGGAAGGGCCGGGAGAGCTAGCTGTCAGTCACATAATTGGCGGACCATCATTTGGCAGCTATCTATTGTATTTGAAGCCCCATAGACTGCCCTCAAGACTTACAAACATTGAAAAAGCAGGGCATTCAATAAAGAAATTCTAAGAAAATTGCATGCCATGGCCAACACTAGTCTTTTTACTTAGGACAGTTTTACATATTTTAGCTGTAAGTATATTAAAGGGAACTTGTCTGGATATCTGACTGACCCCAACTGCTACTATAGAGACTATGGATGCAGATTCTATCACAGTAAATAAATCTCCATACACACGTCCATAGTTTCAGATAGTTTCAGTTGGGGACAGTCAGAATCTGACCAATTCCCTTTAATGATGAGTGCTGTATAACTATGGAGCGGATCAGTAGATTGGGCTCAGGAGTCGAACGCACCCCAATCCTGGCACATGTTGGCAGTGTTACTCAGCCATCATTTTCCGCTAACAGCAGTGAGTGGAGACCAGTGTTAACCTGTTAAATCTCTGACAGGGGCATTTACAGTGTGTGGCCTTGGGGGTTGCGCTGTTATTTTGATCTAGCACCTCTCTCGACATGATCATGGGGCGCCAAAGGGTTGCCATTACAGTCGGGGTCCTGCTGAACACTCCCGTACCTGTCATGACAATACTCCAGTGGACCCCAGCCCCTGGCTCCTGTTCAAAGGACATCGTGATTTGCGTTTTATTCAGCAATACTACACTATTTCTGTATATAGTATAAGCGATTGGATGGTGGCAGGTTCAAGTCCCCTAAGAGGACTAAGAGCTAAAGAAAAAAAAATGTATTAAAAAAAAACATAAAAATTATATTCACCCCTCTTATCCCCCACTTAAAATAAGGTCAAAATACAGAATAAATTAACCGAATTGGTAAAAACTGTAAAGAAAAGCAAAAAACCCCATTATTGCAGGTTTTTGGGGGTCACTACAGCTGCAAAAAATGTAATTGCAAACAATCAGAATGTCATATCTACCCAAAAAATGGTGACACAATTTTTTTTTTTACCTTTTTACCATTGAAATAAAAACTATGCAAGTTTGATGTTGCCATAATCTTACTGACTTGGAGAATGATAGATCCAGGTCATATTTAATCCACAACGAACGTCATAAAAACAAAACCCAGAAAACAAATAGGAAATTGCGTTTTTTTTGTGCTATATCACCTCACTTGGAACTTATTTTCCAGTACATTATATAGTGAAATGAATTGTTTCATTCAAAAGTACAGTACAACTCGGTCCTCAAAAAACAAGCCCTCATGAAGCTATGTGGGCAGAAAAATAAAAAAGTCTAGGGAAGAAAGGGAGGAAAAAACAATGCAGTACAAATGAAAAATGTAACCGTATGGGGTTAAAGAGAAGGTCTTATGAAGAAAGGACCTGTCCTTATACCTTTATGGTGTATAGAGGGGTCTCCAAGATCAGGATCTTCCTGCTGTGGTGGACTTCAGCCGGTCAGGCAATACATGGATGGCCCTTCATTATTTTCATCCGTTTGCAATCAGACACTAAGCGGTCCACAAGATACATAATATAGTGGATTCTCCGCAGATACCCACACTGGTACATGCCAGAGTGGCTGAATAATGTTATTTCCCGGAGGTTACACCATGTATCTCTTCTCTCAGTATCATTTAATGAATGTATTTTAATACAATGTTACAGTCAACTTGTTTAACAAATTCCTGTTTTCACTGTACGGTGAACTGTAGCGTCTTGCATTACAATGAACGTTAGCGCAGGTCTTATTAGGGAATTATTCTCATGTAGTACAATATGTTCCGCAGGATTTTACTAATATTTCCCCAATCCCCCCTGCTTGTATAATGCATTGTACACTCGGGCTTACTTTTTAACCTTTTGTATCTCTACCCAGAACACAATTTTCTTGCCGCTATGATGCACATCACAGTGTAGCTCTCGGGTTGATAGGCATTTTTATCTCATTCCCTCATAAGCAGGAGGATATAGCAGCGCTGTAAATCAGTATAAAATAGACATATTTCCACCGTGAATTGATGTTTTCCATGAATTTTTAAAATCCATAGCCTCATTTTATCACGGCAGTCATCACAGAGGGAACACTAGCAGCCGGGCACATTTTGCTTGGTTTTATTGTTTGTGTAACTGTACAGCTGTAGGTCCAGTAATGTCAAATTATAATTTCTGTTGGATTTTCTTGCAGATATCCTCTGAGAGTCAGAGACCTAGAAATGGGACAGCGAGAAGATTGATGCTGAGTACAATAGAAGAAATAACCTGGTTTGGGAATTAAAAAGGAACTTCAAGTGTGTATGCTTCCGCTCACATCTTTCTTACTGCAATATGAGGACTTTTGGATGCTTTTTATTTCTTGTTTTTTGGGCTAGTCAGCCCCAGAAAAGCTGCATGACTCCTCTTCCAGAAAGGACTACTCCTAGCACGGAACCAACATCGGGAGACCTAGAACCCAACCAAGGAGATGACCTGGAAAAAAGCCGCTCGAAGAGAAGCTGGATGTGGAATCAGTTTTTTCTTCTTGAGGAATATACGGGCTCAGATTACCAATATGTTGGCAAGGTATTGTTTCTATCTTCAAGTCTTAAATCTAGATGTTGGATTGTCATGGCAGACAGTGGAGACAGTTGGGTCGAAAAGTGCAGTCTCTCAGTAATTTACTACCAGTGTTGTAAAGCTAGCATCTGCTATCGGTAACTAGATGAGTGGCTTCTGGGAGAAGAGAAGAGCTGCCACACTAGATACATGGCCTGCAAATCTCCAACCAATTATAAAAATGTTTGCAGCTAATCATTCCCTTACCTGACACTTTGGCAGGATTCCTGCTGCATGTGTTGAACAGCATTTTGTGGGATTGAGATATAGGTATTGGGTATTACTGAAAGTGAGAAACACTCTGGTATTTTACACGTCTTATATTAGAAAAAGTAATATATCAGTGAAAGCTGAAGTTTCCACCCATTCACTCCAGTTTAATATAGGTTATTTCAGGTGAAATTGGATCAAATTGAGTATCCGAATTTCTGTCCTATTTCTGTCCTATTCACTAAAGAGAATAGGACAGATCTGCATAACACATACATACTGTGGACTGGTGTGCTGCTGTTTTTACAAGAGGGCAGCAATGTTTCCCTATTCCTATATAATCCCTGTAAAAGAAAAGGGTCAACAAACCGATTCTTCTTATAGATTCCTTTTATTATGTGAGCCATTGGGTTCCAACACTTCAGGAGGTAAGAGGTTGTGTATGCAATGCCTTTTTACTGGTATACTGTCCATGAATTACATGGTTGACTAATAATTTTAGTGGCCACCAAGCAATGCTACACTTGCCTGGCTGGTCATGGTTTCCTCCGCTGGAGTAGACCCGGATCACATTTAGTGGTTGCTCAAAAATGTGTTGTATATTAATGGGTTGTCCACTGAAAACAAGGTATCACTTATCCATTGGATTGGTGATAATTTTCTGGTCGGTAGGTATCCAACCGCCGGGACCTGCAATTATCAACAGAACAGGGAATTGTTATCCTTGTTAAAAAATGTCCATGATGTCCCAGTTGCCTCTCCGTTCATTCTCTTTGGGGCTGTCAGAAAGAGCCATATGCACTGCCACTCCATTCTAACCCTGATAAAAGTGCCTTGTCCAGCCAGTAGGTGCGGGTCCCAGCGATGATCAACAAGTGATCAAAATATCCTGTGAATAGGTGATAATAACTGGTTTTCGCTGGACAACCCCATTTATTACACGTCCCTTAGTCTGATCTGCTCTTTTTCACACACAATTGGCATGGGTGCAGCTTCATTTTGTTCAGTTATTTGTGGAATTCAATATTGAAACGTTAATAACGTATATGGTCCTTTTTTTGCAGTAAATACCCACTCTACAACCAAAATATTCTACTCATACAACACGAAAGGAAACACTGTGACATACCGCTATGATATTTCCCATCTATGTAAATATATTACAGTGTGCACATTAATGTGTGTGTATATATAGATATATCCCACCTACAGGGCACCTTGTAAGTGAGAGTGAAGTCATATATTTTACCATCATTTTATTATGGCGCCTCCACTGATAAGTCTCCATGTTTCCCGGTGCCCTGTGCATGTGTGCCCATATATCCTGCTCCGCAGGTACCAGATATGTACAGCCTGTACAGATAAGCAGGCGGGGAGCTCATGTAAGCAAGCTGTCACTGTCTATGTGCACCTGAGAGCTGAGCTCAAGCAGAACGCAGAAACAATATTCTCCGTCTGCAAGATTTCTAAAGAATTGGTCTTCCTTATTGCAAAAAGATGGAAGAATGACTTGTCACTTTCTATAGATGTGTGCGTCTTCTCTCCACATTAGACAGCTGATCTCAGGGACCACTGCCATGGAGAGGTGCTGCTATATAAAACCATTATACTACAGGACTGTGCTCAGTAATCACATCTGTATATGACTTGTGATGAGCAGCATGATCCGGCGCTGGTACCTGCTGCGCCATGCACTCACCTATGCGCACTCCTACCTGCAGGGTAATAAATAAAGCCGGTAGGAGCCCTTACATCTCCTCTCTGGGGGACTTGGAGCTCAATACTGCATGAGTGGCCACAAAATTAGGGGAGAAGATCAGCTGATCACCTGGGTGTGTCTAAATGTGACAATCCCTTTAATTGACTGTAAGGTTCTGATATTCTTATGTCTTATAGTGATAATGTCTTCAGGTAATAGTGCAGGAAGGAAAACAAGAAGCTTTCTTTATGAGCACAGCCAGTTTGTGAGTCAGTGTCAGTCGTGAGCGTGTGATGTACTTTCCAGTTTTCTGTGCATCTGTGTATTACGCTAGGTGTCATGAGGAATGCAGAGCTGTTTATTTTTTACCAACCATCTGCACATTTGCTCGCTATGGATCAGACTTTTCAACATTTCTACCAATATGTTTTAATTGTGGAATGATGATTGAAATGTTTATGCTTTTCTTGTTTCTGCATGTTGAGATTGACGCATAACCAGACCAAATATAAGAGTATGTGCACTCAACGTCTTTTAGACCCCAAGGAAGACGCTGCAAGGAAACGCCGGAGGTTTTTCTCCTGAAGCTCCTGTTTAAGGTGTCTTGCTGGTCATTTTTTGCCGCAGCTTTGCCACTGTCATATTTTTTATTATACTTGTACGTATGCAATAGTGAGCAGCTTCCTGAAGAATGGTCAGGTCTCTTCTTTTAACTACTTTGCATCTTTTCAAAACATGAAGAAAAAGCTCAAAAGGCTAAACATATGGACAGCATGTCATTTTTACATTGTAGTGCACATGTTTATTCTTTTTAACATTTATTTAGTGCTTTTTCAAGCAGTTTATGGTGTGTACCCACCTTAAAAAGATGTGTGCAAATATCCTAAGGCGGTGCTCTCACTTGACATTTAGGTGCATGTTTTTTTTAGCTAAAACTTGGACTTTCTTTTCAAAGGAAATAATTCAAAATTATTGTATTTATTACTGATTTAGAGGGAAAAGCTTATACAGTCAAATTTCACAGATAGCAAAAGTACATATGCAGTAAAAATGTACATGTGGGGCAATAAAAGTTACAAAGTGACCAGTGGGTCACTCACTACAGAAGCATGGAAGCTACAAGATTAGACAGACATCCATACTCTCCCACAAACTGTTTCCATGCTCACATATCTCTCATATTCTGCTATCTGGATCCCCATCTTACACAAACTACTCCCATGGTCTTCACCTCTTGCACATGAAGTTTTCCATGGTCATGCCTCACACAGACTTCTCCCTGTGCCCTTATCACTCTTATAGACTGCTCCACATGGTCCTCCCTCTGTTGCACAGACTTCTCTACATGATCCTCCCTCTGTTGCGCAGACTTCTGCACATGGTCCTCCCTCCGTTGCACAGACTTCTCCACATGGTCCTCCCTCTGTTGCACAGACTTCTCCACATGGTCCTCCCTCTGTTGCTCAGACTTCTCCACATGGTCCTCCCTCTGTTGCGCATACTTCTCCACATGGTCCTCCCTCTGTTGCTCAGACTTCTCCACATGGTCCTCCCTCTGTTGCGCATACTTCTCCACATGGTCCACCCTCTTGCACAGACATCTCCACATGGTCCACCCTCTTGCACAGACATCTCCACATGGTCCTCCCTCTGTTGCACAGACTTCTCCACATGGTCCTCCCTCTGTTGCTCAGACTTCTCCACATTGTCCTCCCTCTGTTGCGCATACTTCTCCACATGGTACAACCTCTTGCACAGACATCTCCACATGGTCCTCCTTCTGTTGCACAGACTTCTCCACATGGTCCTCCCTCTGTTGCACAGACTGCTCCACATGGTCCTCCCTCTGTTGCACAGACTGGTCCACATGGTCCTCCCTCTATTGCAGAGACATCTCCACATGGTCCTCCCTCTGTTGCACAGACTTCTTCACGTGGTCCTCCCTCTGTTGCACAGACTTCTCCTTATGGTCATCCCTCTGTTACTCAGACTTCTCCTTATGTTGTCCTTTCTGTTCTGCACAGACTTCCCCACATCATCTTCCCTCTGTTGCACACACTGTTCTACATGGTCCTCCACCTTTTGCACATACTTGTCCACATGATCCTGTCTCTGTTGTGCCAACTTCTCCACGTGGTCCACTTTCTGTTGCATAGGCTGCTCCATGTGGTGCTCCCTCTGTTATACATACTTCACCATGTGGTCCTCACTCTGTTATACATATTTCACCATGTGGTCCTCACTCTGTTGCACAGGCTGCTTCTCTGTTACACAGGTTGCCTCCTTGTGCCCATACCCCATCTTACACAGACAGTTTATTATGCCACCCTATCTCAAATGCCTTTAAAAGACACTCTCGTTACAGTGACTACATGGTCTGTAGCAAAAATGTAAACCGATTGTTCATCTTTGCGTTTCCTCCCTCCACTGATCGGCTACACACCTCTCTTCTCTATAAGCATGAAGAGAACTTCAGCAGCTCCTGATCATTAAGGACGGCTCAGAGAGGACAGTGGACTTCTACTGTATGTACCGCTCAGTGGCCTACTTCTACCTACAGTTACAGAAGATGGTGTCCAAAGATGACACTTGCAACTTTTCCCCCAAACCGTTATGATTGCTCTCTATCCAGTCTATCCTTTTTTCCTATGTGGCAGGATGCTAAGGCAGCCCTCTGTATCTGCTCAGCTTGGTCACGTGTTCACACTGGCCTTGGATTCTATACAAGCAGATACTCTACATTCACACTATATTATTACGGCTCAGTACCCACTCGTCTTTATGGATTGTAATTGGTTATTTTAGCATTTAGTGACATTGTCTATGATTGACAATATCTCAGTAAACTGACACTTATTACACAAAACAGCATAATTATACCAGCAATAGTGTAGTGTCAAACACATCACCAATATTTGCTCATTCTGGTCCATTCTTGCCTCATAGTTTTACTAATGTGAGTGTATACCTTTAAGTGCTACATAAAACACTCCTAGTTTCTAATTTGATAGCAGAATGAGCGATAGAGTAGACTTTTACATTGGGAATTAGTTGCATCTGCCCGGGTTCTTTTGAACCATATGTTGGAATTTCCCGTGTGACAGAAGAAGCGATTGCTTACCTTCAGGTGAGAAATGTATGTGCATCACTCTTTAAAAAATAAAAAAGAACTATAAAAGAAATTTAGCAGTCCCATTAAATTTTATTTCCCAGACGATGAATAATATATTTACAGTTGTTTCGAGACCGCTTATTTCACAATTTTAAATATTTAGTGGGGGTTCTTAGCTTATCTGCTGAGTCTGAATTTGGAATGAAAAAGATGAAAACCTAAACACACAGTGGATTATTTCTATATATTTAAGGCTAGCTTTTACATTACTTTTTTATTACTTAAAAATGAATAAGTAAGCAAGAGTGAAATGATAACAACTGCTGTCTCCTTATATGAGTTTCCAGTTCTTAGTTCCATATATTCATTGATTTCATTTAAAGGGGATATGTCGTCAAAATGACCTTTTGTTTAAAAAGTTTTGGTGTTACATCGTTTTCAAACAATTTTTCAAATTTTTTTTATCTGTGTTTAAAATCAAAATGAGAAATCTTGCACTGATCACAATGGCCACTGGGGCTCTTTTTAGACTCTTTGTGTCTTTCAAGAGGAGTTTACAGCAGGATCATTATCAAAACAGGCAGGATTAAAATGATCAGCAACATTTCTCTACTGATAACACAGGATCAACCATTCGCAATAGGCAATGTCACTGCTCCCCTTGCTCCCTTTTCCATGACTTTTGCACACACTCATTAGCTGGTTAAAGGGAACCTGTCACCCCCAAAATCGTGGGTGAGGTAAGCCCACCGGCATCAGGGGCTTATCTACAGCATTCTGGAAAGGTCAGAGAGGCCCGGCACCTGCGCACTGCAGTACTTTGCTCTGCCCTCAACAGGGCAGACAAAGTATGCCTGCGCTGGAGCAGCAGCGTGAAGACCAGAAGAGGACGTTATCTGATGAAGATGGGAGGCGCCGGACCCGGACCAACAGCGGGACCGCCCCTGTGTGAGTATAATCTAATGTCTTTTTCTCATCATTTAGGATACATCGGGGGCTTATCTACAGCATTCCAGAATGCTGTAGATAAGCCCCTGATGCCGGTGGGCTTACCTCACCCGTGATTTTGGGGGTGACAGGTCCCCTTTAAATATGAAAGGTATGTTCTGAATCAGCCTGTTGCTACTAATGTGCATGTAGATTTCTTGAACGGACAGGATATCTGAGTCTAGAACAGCCCTAGTGGCCACTATGAAAATCGAAATATTTCCAATTATTTTGTTAATACAATAATGATATAAAAAAAAATTTGCCAATGTTTTTGTTTTTTTATACATTTTGTTCAATAACAGAAGGTGATTTTCTCATTTCCTCTTATATCATTCAGCTTGCATTATGGTGACCTCCATAGATAAACCTAATTACTATGATGGTTGGGTCAATTTTCACCCATGGATTTTCTATGTATTGCTTCCCATCCACATTGCCCAAGCCATATTGTTGTCCTTCTTGGTGGCAGCTAGGCATGTTAAGGTTTGGAGAGCATATTCCATAGAGGCACATGTACTGAATACTGGTGTCAGTTTGTGGTCACAGGTTTTTTAAGTAGTGAGCGGTAGAGCCAGATTAACAATGGACCTTATGTATAAAAATGTCTCCAACGAGCTGATGATGCCCTTTGCATTGGATCATTCTCTATTTCATTTTTCCCATACTATTTATTGGATGCAAGTTTTGTTATATGGGGTACAAGGCCTAAAGAAAGGACACCAAGCTCAATAAGATTTTGATGTCTGACACAGGCTACTATGGAAATGTCATGTCTTCATCTTCATTAGAAGGAATCCCAGAATATATTCATGCCTTCGCTTTCCTGATTTTAGAAAATAAAATGTATAGATAATTTCATATATTTTATTATAGTATGAATGCGCATACCTGTAGTACCATGCAACATACTAGTTCTTGAAGATCATGGTAAATTACCTTTACTTGACATCATTAGCAGGACTTTACTTTGATCTTAAAGGGAACCTGTCACCCCCAAAATTGAAGATGAACTAAGCCCACCAGCATCAGAGGCTTATCTACAGCATTCTGGAATGCTGTAGATAAGCCCCCAATGTATCCTGAAAGATGAGAAAAAGAGGTTAGATTATACTCACCCAGTGGTGGTCCTGGTCCGGTTCTGGTCTGATGGGCGTCGCTGTCCGGTCCGGGGCCTCCCATCTTCTTACGATGACGTCCTCTTTTTGTCTTCACACTGCGGCTCCTGCGCAGTCATACTTTGTCTGTTGAGGGCAGAGCAAAGTACTGCAGTGCGCAGACGCTGGGAAAGGTCAGAGAGGCCCGGCACCTGCGCACTGCAGTACTTTGCTCTACCCTCAACAGGGCAGACAAAGTACGCCTGCGCCAGAGCTGCAGCATGAATACAAGAAGAGGACATCATCGTAAGAAGATGGGAGGCTCCGGACCGCAACGCCCTATCAGATCGGACCCCCCCCCCCAGGTGAGTATAATCTAACCTCTTTTTCTCATCTTTCAGGATACATTGGGGGCTTATCGACATTCCAGAATGCTGTAGATAAGCCCCTGATGCCGGTGGGCTTAGCTCATCTTTGATTTGGGGGGTGACAGGTGCCCTTTAAAAGGGTTGTCCAGAACTTACCATGTACTGTATATTGGTGACCCTTGCTAGGGAAAAGTCTTTCTTGGGTAATGCAGCTCAGTCCCCAATGCTCCTAAATATGTGAGCTGCAGTTTTTTTGAGCACAGCTAATACAGAGTGTACAGAGCATTCTGTTCTGGATCTGCACACTGTGTACATTCAATTGCAGCCAGAGCTGCACATAGCTGCAGGGTGGGGGTGCTTGCTGGTGACAGAATGGCTCTGTACACTCTGTATTAGCCGTGCTCAAAAACTGCAGCTCAGATATAATTTAGGAGCATTAGGGACTGAGCTGCAGTACCCGATGAGCAGCCGTTCGGGTTATGGCACATTCTAGTCTCTCATAGAGGCTATTGAAGAAAGCAAAAAGTGAAAAAAAAAAGTTTTTTAAAAAATATAAAAAAACTAAAAAAATAAAAGTTCAAATCACCCCCCTTTCGCCCCATTCAAAATAAAACAATAAAAAGAAAAATCAAACATACACATATTTGGTATCGCCGCATTCAGAATCGGCCGATCTATCAATAAAAAGGATTAACCTGATCGCTAAACGGCGTAGCGAGAAAAAATTCAAAGCACCAGAATTACATTTTTGTTGGTCGTTGCAGCATTGCATTAAAATGTAATAACGGGCGATCAAAAGATCTTATCTGCACCAAAATGGTATCATTAAAAACGTCAGCTCGGTGTGCAAAAAATAAGCCCTAACTCAACCCAAGATCACGAAAAATGGAGACGCTATGGGTATCGGAAAATGGCACCATTTTTTTTTTTTTTTTTTTAGCAAGGTTTGGAATTTTTTTTCACCACTTAGATAAAAAAGAACATAGACATGTTTGGTGTCTATGAATTCATAATGACCTGGAGAATCATAATGGCAGGTCAGGTTTAGCATTTAGTGAACCTAGTAAAAAGCAAACCAAAAAACAACTGTGGGATTGCACTTTTTTTGCAATTTCACCACACTTTGAATTTTTTTCCCGTTTTCGAGGACACGATATGTTAAAACCAATGGTGGTGTTCATAAGTACAACTCATCCCCAAAAAGCCCTCACAAGGCCATATTGACGGAAAAATAAAAAAGTTATGGCTCTGGGAATAAGGGGAGTAAAAAATGAAAACGTAAAACCAAAAATACCTCCGGTCATGAAGGGGTTAAAATCTTTTAACATACAGTGCTAAAATTATTGCTGTGTGGGAGGCAAAATAAACCAAACAACTTGGAACTTTTCAGAATATTTTCCCACGCTCGACTTCATATGAGGACATCCAGCAGAGGGCGCATCACCGCAACTGAAGGTAAATACAGGTCATTGACCTACATTCCATTCATTCCCCGGGGTTTTACAGGCAGGAGCACAGCTGCATTAGCAGAGCTTCTGCTTGTAAAATTAGTTAACCCCTTCAGATGGATTTACATCTTGGGACGTTACAGAACGACGGAAGGTATGGGATATTGTTGTTTTTTTATTTTACCTTTTTTACAGAATGAGGGTCTTCAGGTGGATTACCAGTATAATAAAATATTTAAAAAACCTGTGTATTTATTTCATTAAAATACTTTGTAATAATGTGTGTGTGTGTTTTTTAACCATTTCATACTATTGGATTAATAATGGATAGGTGTCATAATAGACGCCTCTCCATTATTAATCTGGCTTAATGTCACCTTACAATAGCAAGGTGACATTAACCCTTCATTACCCCATATCCCACCGCTACACGGGAATGGGAAGAGAGTGGCCAACTGACAGAATACGCGCATCTTCCAGATGTGCCTTTTCTGGGGTGGCTGGGGGCAGATGTTTTTATCCAGGGGGGGCCAATAACCATGGACCCTCTCCAGGCTATTAATATCTGCCCTCAGTCACTGGCTTTACCATTCTGGCAGAGAAAATTGCGCGGGAACCCACACCAATTTATCCCGCGATTTAACCCTTAAATTTAATAGCTACAGTGCCCAAATTTTGCACATACACACTACTAACATTAGTAGTGTGGAATATGCCAAAAAAAGGGATATGAGATGGTTTACTGTATGTAAACCATGTCTCATATCATGTCGGGTTTGGGAAGGAGATAGCAAAAGCCAGCAATTGAATTACCGGCTTTTAAGCTATCTAGCGCTGTATGAAATATTAATATATATACATATATGTGTCTCCCTGACATATATATATATATATATATATATATATATATATATATATATATATATATATATATATATATATATATATATATATATACCCTTATAGTATGTGTAGACATTCTATCTATTCTATTCTAACCTGTCAGTGTGATTTTACTGTACACCGCAATGAATTGCCGGCTTTTCTAGAGAACACCGCTGCGTATTTCTTGCAAGTCACACTGTTGGTCCGTGTATAATCCGTATTTTTCTGGCCCCCATAGACTTTCATTGGCGTATTTTTTGCGCAATACAGTGACAAACGCAGCATGCTGCGATTTTCTACGGCCGTAGAAGACCGTATAATATGGATCAGTAAAATACGGCAGATAGGAGCTGGGCCATAGAGAATCATTGTACCGTATGCAATCCGTAATTTCTACACCTCTCATACGTCCGTATAACTCGCTAGTGTGACGCCAGCCTTAGAGTGTGAGGATGTACCACAATCTGGTTACATCCAATTATCAAATTATTTATACATTTCCTAAAGGAATAACAGAGGAACATCACAACATAACACAGAGATATTTCTAAAGGTGCTATTGACATGAAATTCTCACCAGATGTCTGTAACAACCCATCTGATCCACACAGGCAAATTAGTCAAGCCACAAATGTTCATAAATTGTTATGTGTAATAATGAAAAATGACACAGGGAGAAAGTATTGAACACATGAAAAAAGAGAGCCGCAAAAAGCCATGGGAAGTCATGACACCAGCTGAAATCTATCAGTAATTGGAAAGCAATCCTGCTATTTAGTGAATAATAATATCAGCTAATTCAACTAAGGGCCTATAAAAAGGTTTCCTGTTACCAAGATTCCACAAGAGAAACATCTCAAGATGGGTAAAAGCAGTGAGCTGTCTCAAGACCTTTGCAACCTTATTGTGGCATTGGTTACAGAAGAATTTCTAAATTACTGAAAGTTCCAGTGAGCACTGTTAGGGCCATTATTTGGAAGTGTAAAAAACATCACATAATCCGGCCACGACCTGGTGCTCCTCGCAAGATTTCAGACTGGAGTGAAAAGAATTATCAGAAGCGTTGTGTAAGAGCCAAGGATCACTTGTGGAGAGCTACAGAAACACCTGGAATCAGCAGGTACAATTGTTTCAAAGAACACTTCATAGTTTGTATGCACATTCACCACATAAGACTCCATTGCTGAACAAAAAGCATGTTCAAACGCAGTTAATGTTTGCTTAAAAACATTCAGGCAAGCCTGTGAAATACTTGGATGGATAACATACAGTGGCATGTAAAAGTTTGGGCACCCCTAGTCAAAATTACTGTTATTGTGAACAGTTAAGCATATTGGCCTAAAGTTTAAGATGACACCTTTCCTTTGTATTTTTGTAAAAAAATATATATATATATTTTTCATCTTTACATTTTAAAAATTACAAAAAGGAAAATGGGCTCATGCAAAAGTTTGGGCATCCTGTATGGTTAGTACCTAGTAGCCCCCCTTTTAAAACTATTATAGCTTGCGAATGCTTTTTGTAGCCATACAAGGTTCTTTCAATTCTTGTTTAAGGGATTTTTTTCCAATCTTCCTTGAAAAATTCTTGCAGTTCTGTGTGATTCCTGGGTCGTCTTGCATTCACTGCTATTTTGAGGTCTAGCGACAGATTTTCAGTGATGTTCACATCAGGGGCCTGTGAGGGCCATTGTAAAACATTCAGCTTGCGCCTTTTGAAGTAGTCTATTGTGGATTTTGACAAGTGTTTAGGATCATCATCCATATGTAGAAGCCATGCTGTTTTCAAATTCAGCTTTTTTACATATTTGCATCAAGAATTTGTTGAAATTTCATTGAATCCATTCTTCCCTCTACCTGTGAAATATTCCCCATCCCATTGGCTTCAAGACAACTCCAAAACATGATTGATCCACTCCCATGCTTAATGGTTGGCGAGATGTTCTTTTTCTGAAATGCTGTGTCCTTTTTTCTCCACACATAACTTTGATCAGTGTGGCCAAAGAGTTCTATTTTAACTTCATCGGTCCACAGGACTTGTTTCCACAATGAATGTTTAGATTTTTTTTGCATACTTTTGATTCTAAGGCTATGTGCACACATTGTGGATTAGGCTTAGGAATTTCTGGTGCGGATTCTGCCTCTCCTGGCAGAAAACGCACCTGCAGATTTGTAGCATTTTTGGGCGGTTCCGCAGCGTTTTTTGTGCATTTTTGCTGCGGTTTTCTTGCGGATTTGCTGCGTTTTTTACCCTTGCGGTTTTCTATAATGTAATGGGTACAAAAACACTGCAGATTCACAAACAAGAAGTGACATGCTACTTCTTTTAAAATGCAGCGTTTCCGCAGCGGATTTTCCGCAAGGTGTGCACAGCATTTTTTTTTCTCATTCATTTACATTGTACTGTAAATCAATTGCGGATCTGCAGCATTTCTGCACATCACAATTCACAAGGTTAGAGAAGGCTGAGTTTTTATAAAGCTGGGAAATTTGTTTTACCTGGCCTTTCCGAACGGTGATAGTGAACAAGCCATAACTCTAACGTGCTAAGTGAGGTCTGAAACATTGGTCAAAGTTATCTCTCAGCATACAAATCTCCAAGGCTGCATAAACATTTGCATAAGCCCAATTTCCTTTTGGTAGTTTTTAAAATGTTAAAAATGAGAAAATATATATATATTTTTTCCTAAAATACAAAGGAAATGTGTCCTCTTTATCTTTAGGCCTTTTGGAGATGTTTTCATCTTCAACTTGCTTAACTGTTCACAATAACAGTAATTTTGACCAGGGGTGCCCAAACTTTTACATGCCACTGTAGTCTGGCTTCATGTAATTGAAGGAAGGATGAATGGAGAAATTTACAGCGATATTACTGATACAAATCTGCTGCCATGTAACAGAATGATGAAGATGGAACGATAGTGGACATTTCAGAATGACAATGATCCAAATACACAGCCAAGGAAACTCTAAATTTGATTCAGAGAGAGAAAATAAAGCTGCTAGAATGGCCCAGTCAATCACTTGACCTGAATCGAATAGAAAATGTATGAAAGGAACTAAAGCTCAGAGTTCAGAGAATCAGCCCACAGGAGCGTAAGGATTTGAAAAGTGTTTGTGTGGAAGAATGGGCCAAAATCACACCTGAGCAATGCATGAGACTAGGTTCTCCATACAGAAGGCGTCTT
Organism: Ranitomeya imitator; assembly: GCF_032444005.1. Lineage (NCBI taxonomy): Eukaryota > Metazoa > Chordata > Amphibia > Anura > Dendrobatidae > Ranitomeya > Ranitomeya imitator. Next base: position 283,807,848 of record NC_091287.1, read on the forward strand.
GATGCTGTCATCACCAGCCAAGGCTTCTGTACAAAATATTACCGTATTTTTCGGACTAGCTTCCTGTGATGGAGCATTTGATAAATATTAATAACTAGCTGAAGAGCCTGGCGTTGCCTGGGCATAGTAAATATCTATGGTTAGTTATAGCACCTCACTTCTCTTGTTTTCCCATCACGCCTCTCATTTTCCCCCTCACATCTCTCATTTTCCCCCTCATGGTTTTCACTTCACAGGTGTGCCCTGTCAGGTTTAATAAGTGGGATTTATTGCCTTCTAAATAGGGTTGGGACCATCAGTTGTGTTGTGAAGAAGTCTGGTGGATACACAGCTGATAGTCCTACTGAATAGACTGTTAGAATTTGTTTTATGGCAAGAAAAAAACAGCTAAGTAAAGTGAAACGAGTGGCCATCATTACTTTAAGAAATGAAGTTCAGTCAGTCCGAAAAATTGGGAAAACTTTGAAAATGTCCCCAAGTGCAGTGGCAAAAACCATCAAGCGCTACAAAGAAACTGGCTCACATGAGGACCGCCCCAGGAAAGGAAGACCAAGAGTCACCTCTGCTTCTGAGGATAAGTTTATCTGAGTCACCAGCCTCAGAAATCGCAGGTTAACAGCAGCTCAGATTAGAGACCAGGTCAATGCCACACAGAGTTCTAGCAGCAGACACATCTCTACAACAACTGTTAAGAGGAGACTTTGTGTAGCAGGCCTTCATGGTAAAATAGCTGGACGGAAACCACTGCTAAGGACAGGCAACAAGCAGAAGAGACTTGTTTGGGCTAAAGAACACAAGGAATGGACATTAGACCAGTGGAAATCTGTGCTTTGGTCTGATGAGTCCAAATTTGAGATCTTTGGTTCCAACCACCGTGTTTTTGTGCGACGCAGAAAAGGTGAACGGATGGACTCTACATGCCTGATTCCCACTGTGAAGCATGGAGGAGGAGGTGTGGTGGTGCTTTGCTGGTGACACTGTTGGGGATTTATTCAAAATTGAAGGCATAATGAACCAGCATGGCTACCACAGCATCTTGCAGCGGCATGCTATTCCATCCGGTTTGCGTTTAGTTGGACCAATATTTATTTTTCAACAGGACAATGACCCCAAACACACCTCCAGGCTGTGTAAGGGCTATTTGACCAAGAAAGAGAGTGATGGGGTGCTACGCCAGATGACCTGGCCTCCACAGTCACCTGACCTGAACCCAATCGAGATGGTTTGGGGTGAGCTAGACCGCAGAGTGAAGGCAAAAGGGCCAACAACTGCAACAACAAGCATCTCTGGGAACTCCTTCAAGATTGTTGGAAGACCATTGCCGGTGACTACCTCTTGAAGCTCATCAAGAGAATGCCAAGAGTGTGCAAAGCAGTCATCAAAGCAAAAGGTGGCTACTTTGAAGAACCTAGAATATAAGAAATATTTTCAGTTGTTTCACACTTTTTTGTTAAGTATATAATTCCACAATGTGTTAATTCATAGTGTTGATGCCTTCAGTGTGAACATACAATTTTCATAGTCATGAAAATACAGAAGAATCTTTAAATGAGAAAGTGTCCAAAATTTTGATCTGTACTGTGTGTATATATATATATATATATACTGCTCCTCCTATACATAACTCCTGTATATATACTGCTCCTCCTATACATATATGCTGCTCCTCCTATACATAAAACAACTCGGCACAGACGGCAACAACCGTGGCACACGCTGCAAACACGTTTCCTGCAGCGGTGCTCCAGGTGCGCAGAACGTCTGTGGAGAAAATCTAATCTACCCGAAGATTTCATCCATTATAAGTTCATGCTAAAGACATACAATTCTGCCCTTCACCTCTCCAAACAAACCTACTTCAACACCCTCATCACCTCCCTGTCCAATAACCCTAAACGTCTCTTTGACACGTTCCAGTCCCTACTCAACCCAAGAGAGCAGGCCCCAACCACGGATCTCCGTGCTGACGATCTGGCCAATTACTTCAAAGAAAAAATTGACCACATTCGACAGGAAATCATCTCCCAATCTCTTCATACCATGCACTGTCCTCCCTCCCCCACTGCATCTAGTTCACTCTCTGACTTTGAAGCAGTTACAGAAGAAGAAGTAAGCAGGCTCCTTGCATCTTCGCGCCCGACCACTTGCACCAGTGACCCCATTCCGTCACATCTCCTCCAGTCCCTTTCCCCGGCTATCACCTCTCACCTAACAAAAATATTCAACCTTTCCCTCACTTCCGGTATTTTTCCCTCCTCATTTAAGCATGCCATCATACATCCATTACTTAAAAAACCATCCCTCGATCAAAACTGTGCCGCTAATTATAGACCTGTCTCTAATCTTCCCTTCATCTCTAAACTCCTCGAACGCCTGGTCCACTCCCGTCTTACCCGCTATCTCTCAGATAACTCTCTTCTCGACCCTCTTCAATCTGTCTTCCGCTCTTTACACTCTACTGAAACTGCCCTCATTAAAGTCTCTAATGACCTACTAACAGCTAAATCTAATGGTCACTACTCCATGCTAATTCTCTTGGATCTCTCTGCAGCATTTGACACTGTGGATCATCAGCTCCTCCTCACTATGCTCCGCTCCATCGGCCTCAAGGACACCGTTCTCTCCTGGTTCTCCTATCTCTCTGACCGATCCTTCACTGTATGTTTTGCTGGTTCCTCCTCCTCTCACCTTCCCCTTACTGTTGGGGTTCCTCAAGGATCAGTCCTAGGCCCCCTACTCTTCTCGTTGTATACTGCCCCTATTGGACAAACAATCAGTAGATTTGGTTTCCAGTACCATCTCTATGCTGACGACACCCAATTATACACTTCTGCTCCCGATATCACACCGACCTTTTTAGAAAACACCAGTGATTGTCTTACCGCTGTCTCTAACATCATGTCCTCCCTCTATCTGAAACTAAACCTGTCAAAAACTGAACTCCTCGTGTTCTCTCCCTCTACTAACCTACCTTTGCCTGACATTGCCATCTCCGTGTGCGGTTCCACCATTACTCCAAAGCAACATGCCCGCTGCCTTGGGGTCATCCTTGATTCTGACCTTTCATTCACCCCCTACATCCGATCACTGGCTCGCTCTTCTTACCTGCATCTCAAAAACATTTCTAGAATTCGCCCTTTTCTTAATTTCGACTCTGCAAAAACTCTGACTGTTTCACTTATTCATTCTCGTCTGGACTATTGTAACTCTCTACTAATCGGTCTCCCTCTTGCAAAACTCTCCCCGCTCCAATCTGTCCTGAATGCTGCAGCCAGGATCATATTCCTCACCAACCGTTACACCAATGCCTCTACCCTGTGCCAGTCATTACACTGGCTACCCATCCACTCCAGAATCCAGTACAAAACTACTACCCTCATCCACAAAGCACTCCATGGCTCAGCACCACCCTACATCTCCTCCCTGGTATCAGTCTACCACCCTACCCGTGCCCTCCGCTCCGCTAATGACCTCAGGTTAGCATCCTCAATAATCAGAACCTCCCACTCCCGTCTCCAAGACTTTACACGTGCTGCGCCGATTCTTTGGAATGCACTACCTAGGTTAATACGATTAATCCCCAATCCCCACAGTTTTAAGCGTGCCCTAAAAACTCATTTGTTCAGACTGGCCTACCGCCTCAATGCATTAACCTAACGATCCCTGTGTGGCCTATTTATAATAAAAAAAAAAAAAAAAAAAAAAAAAAGGTTCCTCGCATCATGTTCTCATACACTTTATGCAGTATTAGCCCTCTGTGTCTGTACTGCTACATACTTAGGCAGGTAACTGGTTCATGCAGCTTTACATGAACACCTGAGCCTTACACTATAGCTGGTCCGAATAACTAAAGCAATTGTTACCATCCACCTCTCGTGTCTCCCCTTTTCCCCATAGTTTGTAAGCTTGCGAGCAGGGCCCTCACTCCTCCTGGTATCTGTTTTGAACTGTATTTCTGTTATGATGTAATGTTTATTGTCTGTACAAGTCCCCTCTATAATTTGTAAAGCGCTGCGCAATATGTTGGCGCTATATAAATAAAATTATTATTATTATTATTATTATATACACAGCTCTGGCAAAAATTGAGACCACTGCAAAATTTTCAGTTTTTCAGATTTTTCTCTTTATAGGTATATTTTTGAGTAAAATGTAAATTGTTCTTTTATTCTATAAACTACTGACAACATGTGTCCGAAGTTCCAAGCAATAAATGTTGTATTTATTTTCTGAAAATGAGAAATGGTCAAAATAACAATAAAATGCATGGCTTGCAGACCTCAAATAATGCAAATAAAGCAAGTTCATAATCATTTAGAAACAACAATACTAATGTTTTAACTGAGGAACAGTTCAGAAATCAATATTTTGTGGGATAACCATGATTTTTAATCACAGCTTTCATGCGTCTTGGCATTCTTTCGACCAGTCTTTCACACTGCTTCTGGTGCAAAAATGTAAGCAGTTCTTCTTTGTTTGATGGCTTGTGACTATCCAGCATCCTCTTAATTACATTCCAGAGATTTTCAATAGGGTTTAGTTCTGCCAGCAATTACCTGCATAAGTCACATGCTTAGTGAAAGGAAGTCCACTTGTGTGCAATCTAAATGTCACGTAGTCTGTCAGTATACATACACCTTTTCTGAAAGGCCACAGAGACTGCAACACCATTAACCAAGGAGATCTCAAAACAGGTCAGGGACAAAGTTGTTGAGAAATTCAAGTCGGGGTTGGGTTAGGCTACGTTCACACTAGCGTTATGCTAGTGTGCGTCGGGTTAGCGTCGGGCGACACAGCGGCGACGCACGCGTCATGCGCCCCTATGTTTAACATGGGGGACGCATGCGTTTTTGTTTGTTGCGTTGTGCGACGCATGCGTCTTTTTTGCCGCAAGCGTCGGACCAAGAAAACGCATTTTTCTTGCGTCCGATTTTCGGCAAAAAACGACGCATGCGTCGCAAAACGCAGCGTTTTTGCGTGCGTTTTGCTGCGTTTTTGCGTGCGTTGTGCGTTGCGTCGCCGACGCAGCGGCGCACAATGCTAGTGTGAACGTAGCCTTATAAAAAAAAAAAAAATGATCCCCCGAAGCACCATCAAATCCATTATCATCAAATGAAAGAACTTGGTACCACAGCAAACCTGCCAAGAGAGCGCAGCCCACCAAAACTCTCAGCCTGGTCAAGAAGGGCAATTTTTAGAGAGGCAGTGCAGAGACCAAAGGTAACCCTGAAGGAGCTGCAGTTTTCACAAGCAGAGACTGGACTATATGTCCATACGACTACAATAAGCTATAGAGGTGGCCTTTATGAAAGAGTTGGCAGAAAAAAAGCCTTTACTAACATAGAAAAATTGTAAGATTTATTTTGAATTTGCCAAAAGACATATGGGAGACTCCCAAATGTATGTAGGAAGATCCAGTGATCAGAGTAGACGAAAATTTAACTTTTTGGCCTCAAAGGTAAATGCTATGTCTAGCTCCAATCTAATACAGTTAACCCCCAAAACACCATCCCCATAGTGAAACATGATGGTGGCAGCATCATGCTGTTAAGATGTTTTTCATCAGCAGGGACAAGAAAAATAGTCCTAGTCGAGGGGAAGATGGAAGGTGTCAAATACAGGGATATTCTTGATTTGAGCCTGGGACAGAGGTTCACCCTTCAACAAGAAAATGACCCAAAGCATACTGGTAAAGCAACACTTGAGTGGTTTAAGGGGAAATGTTTAAATGTTCTGGTGTGGCCTAGTCAAAGTCCAGACCATAATCCAATTGAGAATCTGTGGTCAGACTTGAAAATTGCTGTTCATTAGAGCAAACCTTCTAACTTGAAGGAGCTGGAGCAGTTTTACCTTGCTGTATAGGCAAAACTCCCGGTGGCAAGATGTAGAAAGCTCAAGAGACTTATCCAAAGCGACTTGTAGGTGTAATTGCCACAAAACGAGGCTCTATAAAGTACTGACTTTAGGGGGTGAATAGTTATTCACAGTGCATTTTTTTGTTATTTTGTCCTATTTGTTGTTTCCTTCATGATAAAAAGAAAACCAAATGTTCACAGTTGTAGGCATGTTCTTTACATGAAGTGATGCTAATTTTCAAAAAAGTCAAACTGAAATTTCAGGTTATAAGGTAGCAAAACATGGAAAAATGCCAAGGGAAGTGAATACTTTTGCAAGTACAGTACATATATGTGCGTTGTGTGTTCAGATAGATAATAAATATTTGCAGTGTTGAAATGTAAGAGAAGAGCTATAATTTTCGGGTCTAAAATGTAATTTCAGCTGAAGAGTTAAGGTAGCCACAATCTCTCACCTCAGTAACCTTCTTCTTTGAAGATAAGCAATCGGCTTTAAATGTATAAGAAGCATTTAAAAGATGTGGGTATTTAATGGACGTGAGACCTGTGTATCAGATGACACGGCATAAATATAACATTAACTTAAGACCTTACACAGTGCAAGGCAATCACTTTTTCGCACACACAGGACAGAAATTGATTGAGTGCAAATCACAGGAGAATAAATTGCCTTATCACTGGCAGACCAAAGAGAGCTGAAAATGGTAGGTGACAAATAGTTTTCCACAACTTACCAAGTAAAACATGCTTTTCGGATGCTAATTTAGATTGAGTCGGGTATGGTTCAGTGGTCTCTTTGTATTTCCAAGGTAGCAAAAGAGGCTAAGTAAATGTTGACATAATGATCTTCTTGATGCCTGTAACCTGCCAATGTAGCTGACACATTAGTCTAATAGCAAAATTACATTTCCATGGCACTCTAGCTATGATCACTCCATTTTGCAACCAGTGTTTATATGACGATTTCTCGACCTGCTGCGTACCTCCCAATTGAAGAGTAGGAAGAGAGGACAGATCATGCGGCGCGCACAGCGGCGAGGCTTTTGATTAGTCCGGGCAGCGCAACGTCATCTATGCGTCCTGCTCATGCCTAATTGAGACATGTGGATTTATATTTTGTGCTTTCATTCACAGTCGAAGCTGCCAGAACGATCTCATCTCTATGTAGCTTCATTATACGACATCTGGCTTTTTTTTGTGTCTGTAAGGCCATGTTCACACGTTGCAGAAATACTGTGTTTTTTGTTTTCTGCAGGTGTCCACACAAATTACACAATAGCAATGTTCTCCCCCTTTATTTGGTACGTTTTTGGTGCAGATGTGAAGCCCCGTATTTAATGTGTACAGAAACGTTTTGATTCTGCACTTAAAAAAGTACCTGCAGTTTTTTTTTTTTACATGCGATTTATTTAGGCTCCACATAGAAACATCTAGAGAAAAAAAAGCACCAAACCGCACAGTTCAGCAGCGTCTTTAGACCACAGGGGGCGCGGTACTCATGAAATCACATCGACTTTGCTTGAACAGCAGAAATTTTGTTAAAAAAAAACAGCAGAAAATACGCAGCATTTACGGTACATGTGAACACGATCTAAATGTCCAACCACAGTCAATGTGATTTCATGAAATCTCTGCCCTCTCTGCTGAACTCTGTGGTTCTGATGCATTTTTTCTTTATATTCTTCTTCTGAAAAAAAATGCATGAAAAAATAACGCTGTTGCATTTTCTAACTCAAAGCTTTTCTGTAAAAAAAACTCTGCTTCATATCTGCCCCCAAATCACTTCAAATAAGGTGGAAATGCTTAAAAGAAACGCAGCAAACACGCATTAGTCATAGAAGATAGTTACTGTGTCATCTGGTGCGGACACCTGCAAAAAAAACCCAGCAGAAAGCATTTACGCTAACTGTGAACATGGCATCAGCGTTAGGCCGGTGTCACACTAGACGTAAGTAAATACGGTCCATTTTTTACGGCCGTAATGCACAGTAATTGTCCCAAAACACTGTTCCGTATTCAATGCGAGGATGCGATTTTTACGCACAAATGTATCCGTGTGTCATCTGTATGGCTTCCGTACAGCGATTTTTTTTCTTGCAGACTTGCAAAATGGACATATCATGGATCCATCGGCTCAAATATTCTTAAAAACATATATACAGTCTATATATATATATATATATATATATATATATATATGTGTGTATATATATATATATGTCAGTGAGACACATATATGTATATATTTATATTTAATTCAGCGTTAGATAGCAGAAAAGCCGGTAATTCAATTGCCGGCTTTCCCTATCTCCTTCACAAAACCGACAGGATATGAGACATGGTTTACATACAGTAAACCATCTCATATCCCTTCTTTTATTACATATTCCTCTTTAGTAATGTAAGAAGTGTCTTTGTGTCAAATTTGGGGTCTCTAGCTATTAAAATGTTAAATCCTGGAAAAAATTAGCGTGGGCTCCGGTGCAATTTTCTCAGCCAGAGTGGGAAAGCCAGTGACTGAGGGCAGATATTAATAGCCTAGAGAGGGACCATGGTTATAGGACCCCCCCTGGCTAAAAACATCTGCCCCCAGCCACCCCACATCTGTAAGATGCGCCTATTCTGGCACTTAGCCTCTCTCTTCCCACTCCCCTGTAGCGGTGGGATATGGGGTAATGAAGGGTTAATGTCACCTTGCTATTGTAAGGTGACATTAAGCTAGGTTAATAATGAAGAGGCGTCAATTATGACACCTATCCATTATTAATCCAATAGTATGAAATGGTTAATAAAACACACACACATTATTAAAAAGTATTTTAATTAAATAAAGACACAGGGTTTTTTAATATTTTATTATACTCTTAATCCACCTGAAGACCCTTGTCACCTGAAACAAAGCTAAAAAACAAACAACAATATTCCATACCTTCCGTCGTTATAGTCTTGTCCCACGCTGTAAATCCATCTGAAGGGGTTAAATCATTTTACACCCAGGAGCTCTGCTAATGCAGCTGTGCCCCTGACTGTAAAACTTGGTGAATAAATGGAATGCAGGGGAATGTACTGTAGTTACCTGAAGTCACGGTGATGCGCCCTCTGCTGGATGAACTCATATGAACTCGAGCGTGGGAACATTTTCTGAAAAGTTCCCAGGGACTATTTTACTTCCTTGTTGGACATATATAATATGGAAACAGTCTGGTGAATTCTATAGAGGCTACTGGTGCCCAGCCCTGGATAATTCTATGCAACTAACCATAAGTACAGCCATCTACAGTAACTTAAAGGCTCCCATACACATTAGACTAACATAGTTCAAACCTGCTGATGTCGAGAGGTTCGGATGACAGTATAATATATATAGGAATTCCTGATTGATGGTCGTTGAGTGAATCTAGGATCTTGCATATCTGATTTCAGATTGCCAATCCTTTTGCTGTAACTGAGATATGTCACCAGCAGAGATGTCTGTCAGCTCCTCTCTCATAGAAAACACAGGAGCACTCAGCCAACTAAGCGTTCCTGTGTATGGAAGAGTCAGGAGAAAAAGCAGCTGGCCGAACAATCGCACAGCCGACAGCCATCTAAAGTGTATGGGGGGCTTTAGTTAAGTGGAACTCACCCAAGTGATATTCAGCAATACCCTTATGTAAAGGATGAGAGAGTAGCATTTCTACTCTTCACTACTTTCTAAAGCTCTGATTTCTGACTATGTTTAATAAGATTATCATTTGAGCATATAAAGTAGTCCATCAATCACCATGAGGAGGGCAAGGGAAGGGCTACGCTTATGAATCCCCCGAGATCATGAACAATATCATTGTATCATACAATTATTAGGTTCTGTAGAAGGACGTAGATCTGGGTATTTATTATAATGGAATATAGGCTGAACTGGATGGACAAATGTCTTTTTTCGGCCTTACTAACTATGTTACTATGTTACTATGTTACTATGTTACTATGTTAATATGTCTTATGTAGTCTCTGATCACTTCTGTTAGACACAGCACAATAGGGCAGATTTATTAATACCGTCTAGAATTTAGACATCATAAATTTAGCCAAGGCAGCCAGGAATTGCCCCGAATATATGACAGTGCATTACACTGTTTAGTAGATTAGCAAATCTTTGAGGAACATTGTAACCCATCTTGGATGATTTACTTTAATTTACAATACTAAGTGTGGCACATTTTAGGACTCAACAAAGTGAAGTTACCTTTTAAAGAAACCCAAACATTGGCCGTAGTAAATTTGCCCCAATCATTTTTTTTATTTTTTATTTCATTTTGGCTAATAAAGGAACAGTCCTATCTCTATATCATGCTGCTGTTACAATTCCCTCTATGGTCCCAAGTGGCAATCAAAGAGTCGGCACTTAATGGGATTATCTCATTCTTTTCCATATGTCCATCATAGCGAGAATGGTGAGCCTTTGAATAACATACTCTTTACCCCTTTACTGCCTTGTGTGCATGAGACGACCAGTATAACAAAGTATTTTGAGGATTTTAGCATCATCTCGTTCTGTTTGGAGAGGACATGTATAACTTTTTTGAGGAGATTCAGTGTTGCAGCCGGGAAAACTTTTTTACAGCTTGAGATTGACCCTATTTTCCTCTGACTGGAGCAGGTATAATATTGTCATTTGAGGTAACTATTTAGCAAGCAACAATAATCATTTTGGAAATGCAATCATGATCCTTCCTAAACATCTTGCGCAAAAACAAAGTAAAAGTAATTCATTTCATCTTTCCTGATCACTATGGTTTTCCGTGACCTTTATCAGTTCTGTTGCTGTTCTTTGTACATTTCCAACTGCAGAGCATCCTGTTTATGAATCAGTGCCAAGAACTGAGCTGAATATTCAAGGCGAGTCTGCTGAGCAAGTTTGTAAAGAGGCAAAGCTATCTCTCTTGTCTATACCTCTTTTAATATATGAAAATATCCTGCTGGCCTTAGAAGCAGCAGATTGACATTGCAAACTGGTATTTAGTCTGTGATCTTCCAGCACACTCCGACCCTTCTTCACTAGTGATTAATGAGAGCAGTGTTAGGTCTCGAGTTCCCGCTTCTGCACAGGGGGAATCTCGAGCCATCTCCGCTGCGGTCTCCCATTCTTATCCAGCCGCAGTGGAGTCTGCTCAGCAAGGACGTCGGTCCCAGCGTCTTGCTCAGTCTCACTCTGTACAGAGAGTTACTGCTGCTTCTTCAGCTTCTGCCATTAAAGCCAGTGCTGGTCAGCAGCGAGCAGACTTCTCTGGGACTAAGTCCTTGTCTGCACACACTGAGCATGCCCAGGGCAAGATCTCCCGTTGGAGATCGAGGGTCATGTGCTCAGGCCCTGCAGCACATTCCATTGGTCCTCTTGGCAGGTCTTGGAAGGGCAAAGTTTCTGTGGCCACTTCCTGTGCTGCAACTATATAAACTGCGCATGACCGCACGGCCATGCGCTAGTGTACATTTGCTTACGTGTGTTTGTTGTGAGTGCAAGTCGTCCTTGGATACCCCTTCCCTATTGAATGTCTGTTCGCGGAAGGTGTATGGTTGCTATCTAGCGCCCAACTTATCCTACAGCACTAATCACACATTACAGCGTCCAGTTGCTGTGACCGCCAGTACGGCGCCGTGCACTTCCTCTGTGCTTTCCTTACCCAAGCCTGGGTGGTTAGTGGCGTTCGTCAGTGCAGCACCGCATGCACTCTTGTGCCCTAATATTGTTATTGAGCTTCCTTACACACCCAGTTGCGGTGTTGTGCTAGCAAGGGTCTAATCGGACTTCAATCCTAGTTGGGGTTGAGTTCGCTGACTACTTGCTCACCCTCTATGTGCGGTACCGCGATCCTGTGACGCAACAGGATCGTTTCCTTCACGCTGGGTGAAGTTTAACCCACGTGTGTATACTTATGAGTACCGCCATATAGTCCGTCATTACTTGGCAGCAGGTTCCATCTCTGCACGGTGGACCCCGGGCTGCGAACGCACCATACTCTATCTGTCTTATTATTTGGTGCGTTCCGCTAGCCCTAACATTACACTAGCGCCAGGGTCTGGCTAGTAATGATGGACAAACAGCAATCCTTGCGGTATATCCAGCAGCTGGAGGGTAGGTTGGCGGCTCTTGAGAGCGCAACCTCAGCTGTGGATGTTACCGCAGTTGCTGTACAAGCTGCTAGCGTGGCTGCAGCAACCCTGTCCATTGCCACCCCTGCTCCGACATTTTCTCGCCTCCCGCTGCCAGAAAAATTTTCTGGTGATAGCAAATTTTGTAGGGGATTTGTGAGTCAGTGCTCTATTCACATCGAGCTCCTGGCTGCACGTTTTCCCACAGAGCGGGCTAAGGTAGGATTTATAGTGTCTCTCTTGTCGGACAGGGCGTTGGAATGGGCTACGCCGCTGTGGGAGCGTGGCGATCATGTGGTGCAGAGTGCTCCGCTGTTTCTGAGCACTCTGAAACAGGTCTTTTTAGGACCTCAAGTCACCCATGATACTGCGCTCCAACTGCTGGCATTAACTCAGGGTGAGTCCTTGGTCAGTCATTTTGCCGTCCAATTCCGTACTTTAGCTTCTGAGCTGGATTGGTCGGATAAAGCTCTTATCCCCATATTTTGGAGGGGCCTGGCTGACCACGTTAAGGACGCTCTGGCCACTAGGGAGATTCCTGCCACACTGGAGGAGTTAATAACTGTCTCCACTCAAATTGACCTCCGTTTTAACGAGCGGAGGTTAGAGCGAGCCCAGTGTAGGCAGAGGTTTCGGCTGGCTCCTACCTTCGCCAAACCTCTGGAATCTCCGGTCCTGGTTCCTGAGTCACATGAGGCCAGGGAAGTGTCACAAGCGGGATCTAAGTCCCGGACCGCTTGTGCACTCAAGGTCTGTCATGTTTGCCAGCAGTCAGGACATCTAGCCACCAGATGTCCTCAGCGGTCGAGGAAACGTCAGCGTCTAGTGGTAGTAGGTGGAGGTACACTAGACACGGCGACGTTTGCCTCTAAATTGTCCTTTAAGGGGACAATTACTATAGGCTCATTCTCCCACTCGGTAGAGCTCTGCGTGGATTCTGGGGCGGAGGGCAATTTTATGTCTTCTGCCTTCGCCCAACGTCACGCAATACCCCTGGTTATGCTAGCTCAACCAGTAACAGTACGAGTGGTGAATGGGTCGACACTGCCCTCACAGATAACACACCAGACCATCCCTTTTACTCTGTCCATGTCGCCATCTCATCAGGAGATTATATCTCTGCTCGTCATTCCTGAGGGAATTGATATGGTCCTGTTGGGAATACCTTGGCTACGGTACCACTCTCCTCATATCGAGTGGTCCTCTGGCAGAATCCTGGGATGGGGTGAATCTTGTGGGGGTAGGTGTCAGAGGGAGTGCGGTCAGGTTGCTACTACAGAGGTACCTGCAGATCTTTCCTCTCTCCCCAAGCAGTATTGGTCTTATGCAGACGTGTTCTCCAAAAAGGCGGCGGAGATCCTTCCGCCCCATCGCCCCTATGACTGTCCTATTGATCTCTTGCCTGGTGCTGAGCCTCCCCGGGGTCGAGTCTATCCGCTATCTCTCCCAGAGACGGAGGCAATGTCACAGTACATCCAGGAAAATCTGGCAAGAGGATTCATTAGGAAGTCAGTGTCACCTGCTGGGGCAGGGTTCTTCTTCGTGCAGAAGAAGAATGGGGAATTGCGCCCATGCATAGACTACAGGGGTCTTAATGCCATCACCGTTAAGAATAAGTATCCTTTGCCCTTGATATCTGAGCTCTTCGATAGGCTTCGGGGAGCAAGGGTATTTACTAAACTAGATCTGCGGGGTGCTTACAACCTGATTCGCATCCGTGAGGGGGACGAATGGAAGACGGCTTTTAACACCAGGGATGGGCACTATGAATATCTGGTGATGCCCTTCGGGCTCTGTAATGCCCCAGCCGTTTTCCAAGACTTTGTGAACGATATCTTCCGGGATATGCTTTCCACCTCGGTCGTAGTCTATCTGGATGATATTCTCATCTACTCTCCAGATATTGACTCCCACCGGAGAGATGTTTGCAAAGTCTTCGACCTCCTACGGGCAAACTCCCTCTATGCCAATTTGGAAAAGTGTATGTTTGAGCAGGAGTCCTTACCTTTCCTAGGCTACATCATCTCTGCCCAGGGATTGGCTATGGATCCTGCCAAACTACAGGCTGTGATGGACTGGCAGGAACCCCATTCTCTTAAAGCGGTGCAGCGCTTTATGGGGTTCATTAATTATTATCGCCAGTTCATTCCGCACTTCTCAACTTTGGTAGCTCCCTTGGTTGCCCTCACCAAGAAGGGTGCGAATCCCAAATTGTGGTCTGAGGAGGTCTCCAAGGCCTTTAACTCTATAAAGTCACACTTCGCTAGCGCTCCCATCCTACATCGCCCCGATGTTGATAAGCCATTTATCATGGAGGTGGATGCCTCTTCTGTTGGTGCTGGAGCAGTCCTCTTCCAAAAGGATGCTCAAGGTCGGAAGCATCCTTGCTTCTTTTTCTCCAAGACCTTCTCACCAGCAGAGAGGAATTATTCCATCGGGGACAGGGAGTTGCTAGCCATGAAGTTGGCTTTCTCAGAGTGGAGACATCTCTTGGAGGGAGCACGTTTTCCCTTCCAAGTCTTCACAGACCATAAAAATTTGGTGTACCTGCAGACAGCCCAGCGGTTGAATTCTCGCCAGGCCAGATGGTCCTTATTCTTCTCCCGGTTTCATTTCACCCTTCATTTTCTTTCTGGGGAGAGGAACATTCGGGCCGACGCTCTCTCTTGCTCCGTTGTGTCATCTGCGGAGGAGGAGGAGCCTCGGCTTATTGTCCCCACCGAGAGCTTGAGAACTGTGGCCCCGGTTTCGCTAGAGTCTGTGCCTCCGGGCAAGACTTTTGTACCATCCAGTTTGCGACTGGAGGTTCTCTCTTGGGCACACTCGTCCAGGGTGGGTGGACATTTTGGTACCAAAAGGACATCTGAGTTACTGGCGAGGACATACTGGTGGCCGCATATGGCTCGTGATGTCGCAGAGTATGTTCGGGCTTGTGTCTCTTGCGCCAAGAACAAGACTCCTCGGCAACGGCCAGCTGGTTTGCTTTATCCTCTGCCGGTGGCGGACAGGCCCTGGAAGATGGTCGGGATGGACTTTGTGGTGGGCTTACCCAAGTCTCGTAACTGCACCATTATCTGGGTGATCACCGACCATTTTTCCAAAATGGTGCGCTTGGTGCCTCTTCCACGGCTACCTTCTGCACGGGCGTTGGCTGTCTTGTTCGTCAAGCATATCTTTGGCCTACACGGTATGCCAGACAAAATTGTTAGTGACCGGGGTCCCCAGTTTGCGTCTCGATTCTGGAGAGAGCTTTGTCGTCTACTCAGTATTGAGTTGAATCTCTCTTCGGCATATCATCCCGAGACGAATGGCTTGGTAGAGAGGGCCAACCAGACCTTGGTCACATATTTACGACATTTTGTTTCTGCCAGGCAGGATGACTGGGCATCCCTGCTACCGTGGGCAGAGTTTGCACTTAACAATGCCGTAGCCGACTCCACCGGTCAGACTCCATTCCTCCTAAATTAAGGCCAGCATCCGCGTGTTCCTGTGCCCATGCCTGTGTCTTCTGCTGACTCCAGGGTGGCAGACTGGGCTGTGGAGGCACGGGACATTTGGGACCGCACGCAGGATGCCATTCGGGCCTCCAAGGAGAGAATGAGGTCCTCCGCCGATGTTCATCGGCGCCCCGCTCCGACCTTTGCTCCTGGCGACTTGGTGTGGCTCTCCGCCCGTAACATCAGGCTGCGAGTTGAGTCCACTAAGTTTGCTCCTCGCTACTTGGGTCCCTTCAAGGTTCTCGAACAGGTTAATCCTGTGGTCTACCGTTTGGCTCTTCCTCCACGCTTGGGTATCACCGACACCTTTCATGTGTCCCTCTTGAAACCCGTATACATGTCCCGGTTTTCCGAGTCATCTGCCGGGACATCGGGTTCGTCTACGGACGATTACGAGGTGAACGCTATTTTGGGGTGCAAGGTGTCACGCGGCAAAAAGTTCTATCTGGTGGATTGGAAGGGTTATGGCCCAGAGGACAGGTCATGGGAGCCTGCTGAAAACATTCGGGCCCCACAGCTCATTGCTGCCTTCCAGCGTAGCGAGGCCCAAGGAGGGGGGGGGCCCTAGAAGGGGGGGGGGTTATGTTAGGTCTCGAGTTCCCGCTTCTGCACAGGGGGAATCTCGAGCCATCTCCGCTGTGGTCTCCCATTCTTATCCAGCCGCAGTGGAGTCTGCTCAGCAGGGACGTCGGTCCCAGCGTCTTGCTCAGTCTCACTCTGTACAGAGAGTTACTGCTGCTTCTTCAGCTTCTGCCATTAAAGCCAGTGCTGGTCAGCAGCGAGCGGACTTCTCTGGGACTAAGTCCTTGTCTGCACACACTGAGCATGCCCAGGGCAAGATCTCCCGTTGGAGATCGAGGGTCATGTGCTCAGGCCCTGCAGCACACTCCATTGGTCCTCTTGGCAGGTCTTGGAAGGGCAAAGTTTCTGTGGCCACTTCCTGTGCTGCAACTATATAAACTGCGCATGACCGCACGGCCATGCGCTAGTGTACATTTGCTTACGTGTGTTTGTTGTGAGTGCAAGTCGTCCTTGGATACCCCTTCCCTATTGAATGTCTGTTCGAGGAAGGTGTATGGTTGCTATCTAGCGCCCGACTTATCCTACAGCACTAATCACACATTACAGCGTCCAGTTGCTGTGACCGCCAGTACGGCGCCGTGCACTTCCTCTGTGCTTTCCTTACCCAAGCCTGGGTGGTTAGTGGCGTTCGTTAGTGCGGCACCGCATGCACTCTTGTGCCCTAATATTGTTATTGAGCTTCCTTACACACCCAGTTGCGGTGTTGTGCCAGCAAGGGTCTAATCGGACTTCAATCCTAGTTGGGGTTGAGTTCGCTGACTACTTGCTCGCCCTCTGTGCGGTACCGCGATCCTGTGACGCAACAGGATCGCTTCCTTCACGCTGGGTGAAGTTTAACCCACGTGTGTATACTTATGAGTACCGCCATATAGTCCGTCATTACTTGGCAGCAGGTTCCATCTCTGCACGGTGGACCCCGGGCTGCGAACGCACCATACTCTATCTGTCTTATTATTTGGTGCGTTCCGCTAGCCCTAACAAGCAGTGTCAGTAAAAATGTCCCTGAGGGGGCTTTTCTGAAAATATTATGATTTACTATACAATATATCAAATAGACAAATTTCTGCTCTGTCCCAAATTTGTTTATCATGCTAGAATTTATATTGTTATATTGTGTTTGCCATTAACATCCTTACTTATCTTTACTGCATAGGATAATTCTACTTTAGGTAGGTACTGGTCAGTACAAGAAAGGAGATGCTGTTTCTCGGCATCTGTTGCAACAAGTGCCACAGTCCAGCAATGCTCACTAGAAAAAAAGGTCTGCAAGTTACCACTTCTCCAAATGGAAGTGAGCAGTCTCTCTAATGCCATCTGGTAGAGGTAACCACATTTAAGCCAAAGTATGAACCTTTCAAAAGAAAGTTAGCCAAAACCAAGTCTCCTCTGAAAGGAAAATATACTCATCTGTAGACAGCTGTTTTGGGGTCTTGCCACTCTCAAGTACAATCTTCAAATTCAAATTCAAATGAGCTTTATTGGCAGGACTAAGTACATGTTAGCATTGCCAAAGCATATGGTAAAAATACGGGGGTGGAGGAGGGGGGGCATATAGAGGTCCAGGGAATATCAAATTCCTTTTAGAGGATAGGGGATGTTTCCAGGGTGGGGTATAGGAGTCCATGACATATCGGGCTCTTTAGTCGGGGGATAGGGATATGTCCAGTGTTGGGGTACGGGAGTCCATGACATATCAGGCTCCTCTTAGTCTGTGGCAGGCACTGACATATTCCGCTGCTACGGCCACTGCACTTTCCTCTTCCCCCAGTATTATCGGCAGTTTCTCTTCCTCCTCCTTGGAGGTGAAATCTGGGAGGAGATCAGACAGCCTCTTGAAGTGAGTGTCCCTCACTGTGGAGTATTTGGGGCACCTCAGCAGGAAGTGGGCCTCATCCTCCACGGCCTCCTGGGGGCACTGCTGGCTGAGTCTGTTCTCTCGAGGCTTGTAGTTCTGTCGGTGCCGCCCGGATTCGATGAGTAGGCTGTGGGCGCTCAGTCTGTACCGGCTCAGGATCTGTCGATCTTTGGGGTTTTCTAGTTTCTCTAGATATGGGGCCAGTTTGTACTCCCTCTGTAGATTCCGGTATATTGTCAGTTTCTGGGATTTGTTTATGTCGTTCCTCCAGATGCTGAGTTATTCCTCTTTGACTTTGTGTACCATTTTCTGGATTTCACCTTTTGTCAGGCCATGGAGGTTGATGGCTTGGTCAGACTGGCTTTGGGTACTTTTCCTTGGGAGGCTTCCTGAGGCTTCCTGGTGTAGGAAGGCTTTGTGATGGTAGGAGCTGGGACTGCTACTTTGTAGATGAGCCTTGAATGACAGCGCCTTCTTCTTTATTGCGATGTGTAGTGGGAATCTGCCCAGCTCTGCTCGGCAGGCGCTATTTGATGTGCTCCGATGGACTTGGAGAAGATGCTTGCAGAACTCTAGGTGGAATATTTCTGTCGGCCCAGCGTCCCACTTTGACCAGTTTGGGTATGAGACTGGGCCCCAGACCTCACTACCGTATAGAAGAATTGGGGCAATGATGGAGTCAAAAATTTTTAGCCATACGGTTACTGGTGCCTTGAGGTGGTACAGACGCCTTCTGATGGCATAGAAGGCTTTGGATGCCTTGTCTTTTAGTGACTCTATGGCTTGCTTGAAGCTCCCTGACTGGCTGAGTTCTAGGCCCAGGTAGGTGTACCTGTTGGTTTCAGTAAGTGGACGGTTGTCTATCATAAAGGTAGGATTGCCAGTGGGTTTCTGCTTTCTTTTCTGGAACACCATGATATTAGTTTTTTTCTCGTTGATTGGCAGTGCCCATGTGCTGCTGAAGGTCTCTAGGATTTTCAGATGATCTTGGAGGCCTTTCTCAGTTGGTGATAACAGCACGAGGTCATCTGCATACAGCAGAAATTTCACCTGGGTGTCATGGAGGGTGAGTCCTGGTGCTGAGGAGGACTCTAGGGCCACTGCCAGCTCGTTGATGTAGATGTTAAAGAGCGTTGGACTGAGGCTGCAGCCCTGTCTCACTCCTCGACTTTGTTGGAAATAGGCTGTCCTCCTTCCGTTGACCTTCACACTGCAACTGTTCTCTGTGTAGGAGCTTCGGATGACATCATATGTTTTGCCTCCTATTCCGCTCCCCAGCAATTTTAGGAATAGTCCTGGGTGCCACACTGAGTCGAAGGCCTTCTTGAAGTCCACAAAACAAGCGTATATCTTCCCGTTCTTTGTATTGTGGACGTGGCTCTTGATGAGGCTGTGCAGAGTGTAGATGTGGTCAGTGGTGCGGTGGTTTGGCATGAACCCTGCTTGGCTCTTGCTGAGGACGTTGTGCTCGGTGAGGAAGGTGAGGATCCTCTTGTTCAGGATGCAGTTGAAGAGTTTACCCAGGTTGCTGCTGACACATATCCCTCGGTAGTTTGCTGGGTCGTACTTGTCCCCATTTTTGTGTATAGGGGTTATGAGGCCTTGGTTCCAGTTTTTGGGGAAGCAGCCGGCCTGCAGTGCAATATTAAATAGTTTTGTTATCGCAGCCTGGATGTCTGGAGGGCTGTATTTCAGCATTTCTGGGAGGATCCCATCTGGACCACTTGCTTTTTTACCTTTTATCTGTGTGATCCTTTCTGTTATTTCTGTCAGTGTGATTGGTGTATCCAGAGGATTTTGGAAATCTTTGAACTTTTCCTCCATATCTTTCAGTTTTTTCACAAGCTCTTTTTGTGCCAGGTTCAGGTCTTCACTTGGGATGTCATTGTAGAGGTCCTTGAAGTACTGGAGCCAGATGTTGCCGCTCTGGATGTGGAGGCTGTTGCTTTTCTGGTTGGATCCAAGGTGATTCCACAGTTCCCAAAATTTGTTGTCTTCAAGGGCATCTTGGAGTTGGAGGAGTTTGGTAGAGATGTCGTTTTGCTTTTTCTTTCTGAGGATGGCTTTGTAATTTCGTTGTACGGTGTGGTAGGCTTCTCTCAGAGTGGGGTTATTGGGGTCTCTGTGTTTTTTATTTGAGGCCATTCTTAGGGCCTTCCGTATGGTCTTGCATTCTTTGTCAAACCAGTTGTTGGGATTTTGTTTACTCGGTCTCTTGTTGATGATTCTTTTCAGGTCAGACATTTCTGCCATGGCATATAGAATGTCGTTAAGGTCTCTTACCGCTAGGTGTACTCCTTCTGGGTTGAGTTCATACACGTTATTATGGAAACATTGGAGCTTCTCCTTGATCTCTGGTCTGTTGATGGCATCTTTGTATTTTGGGGCCGACATCTTGGACCATTTGAAGGATGGTGGCAGGCTAAAGAGGCCGGTCTTTTGCGGGGTTTGTGAGGGTGATTTCTTTGTGGATTTGATGTATAGGAGCAGTTGGTTATGCTCTGACAGATGTGTTTGTGGGGTGACTATAAGGGCGCCAATATTTGTAGGGTCCATATCTGTGATGGCATAGTCTATCACACTGCTGCCCACATGGGAGTTTAGGGTATGTCTTCCCAGTGAGTCTCCCTTGGTGCGGCCATTGAGGATACGAAGTCCAAGGCTTCGGCATAGGTTCAACAGCGTTCTGCCACTTTTATTAACTGTGCAATCATAGCTGTTCCTGTCGGTGTGCACTGGGTTGTCACAGTCGGTATCTGCTCCAAGTATATAGATGTTTCCATCAGTGGTCAGGTAGTCTCTTTCTCTTCCCGTTCTTGCGTTGAGGTCTCCGTAGATGAGAACGTTCCCAAGAGTCTGGAAATGGGCAGCTTCAGTCTTTAGGGTCTCAAAGCTGTCTGGGTTGAAGTATGGAGACTCTGGAGGAGCTACGTACACTGCACAGAGGTAGATGTCGGCCACGGATGTGAGGATGGAGCGGCTTATTCTTATCCAGATATGGCTGTCTCCTCTCTTCACTGCTCTATGTTCATGGAGCTCTTCTTTGTACCATACTAATATTCCTCCTGAGCTCCGGCCCTGTTTGATGTTTTTGTTTTTCAGGGCGGAGACAGAGAATTCCCTGTCTTCCTCTTCTGAAGAGCTAACTTGTGTTCTTAAAGGGAATCTGTCACCCCATTTTACACCTATAAGCTAAGGTCACCACCACCAGGGGCTTATCTACTGCATTCTGTAATGCTGTAGATAAGCTGTTGAGGAACTGCAGAACAGAACTAGGATAAAAGGGGGAAAACTGACCCTGCACTGAGACTAGGCTGATACCCTACGATGCAGTGGGCGACCCATTCCGTACGAATAGACCCACCGACGATCCTAGGATAATCTCAAGCGAAGACCTATAGATAGGGGGAAGGGGGTCCATAAAAGATCTAAGGACTGGGTATAAAAAACAGGTCACCTCCTAATAGCAAACACAGAGAAGGCTGCAGAAACCAACTGAAAACAGAAACTAAGGATAGTAGAACCAGAGGTCCCAGAACTGCACAATATCAAACACAGAAAGCTATTAAAGCAACTAGCCAGAACTCTAGCGGATTAACACTGTTGTCCAGCAACGACTGGGAGGAAGGTGCTGTGTAATAAAGGGTGATAAAATTACCTGACCTAAGACAACCCAGCACCAGGGGAAAAAGACCAGCAGCCAGAAAACCACAACAAGATGGCAGATGGTCAAAAACAATACAGATTCTAACATAAGCCCCCGATGTTACCTGAAAGATAACAAAAACAAGTTAGATTATACTCACCCAGGGGAGGTCCCGGTGCGGTCCGGTCCGATGGGCTTCACGGTCCGGGTCCGGGGCCTCCCATCTTCATACTATGAAGTCCTCTCTGACCTTTCCCGGTGCCTGCGCACTGCAGTACTTTGCTCTGCCCTCAACAGGGCAGATAAAGTACGCCTGCACAGGAGCCGCGACAGAAAGCAAAGAAGAGGATGTCATCGCATGAAAATGGGAGGTGCTGGACCCGGTCCGCGTCGCCCATTGGACCGGACTGGACTGCACCGGACTGCTTCTGGGTGAGTATAATCTAACTTGTTTTTCTTATCTTTCAGGTTACATCGGGGACTTATCTACAGCATTACAGAATGCTGTAGATAAGCCCCTGATGGCGGTGGCCGAAGCTTATATACGAAAAACTAAGTGACAGATTCCCTTTACTCTCCAGGAGCCTTGCGTGGCCTGTAAGTCAACTAGCAGGCTCTGTGAGGAGCAGTAGTACCACTATAGGTTCCTTGAAGGCCTCTCACTCAGTCAGCCAGTACCCTGCTCTGTATTGACAAGCACATCATTAAGAAGACTTCTAAGCTTGGCTCAGGCTGCACCCGATAAATTGTGATTCTACTGCATATTGACACATAACTATAACCAGACCTCTGTTACTACTTAATGATGCTCTCAGAACGGGCAGGATAAAACTGGCGATAGACTCCTGTTAAGGATCTTACACTTCCTATGTGTTTTGTCATCTGCTCCAACATGGATCATCTATAAAGGCATGGATGATTGACCTCGTGGAGACCAAAACATCCAACACCGCGGAGACACCATCACGTGTTTCTCAACGCTATTCACTGCCTGCGTTGAGAAACACGTGATGGTGTCTCCGCAGCTCCTCTACCAACATGGATCATGGCAGCTATGATACTACAGATATATACCCAGCCATGGCTATCTTATTAGATCACTAATGGCCTGGAACAAACGACGAAGCAAACATTGAGGAGATCTTAATCCCCTACTGTGACTACCTGCTGCATCCCTCTCAAATGTTATCTAGTCTCCTCTAGTGAGGAGCCTCACATCAACACCCAACTTGCTCTTCCTCTTCCAAGACCTCTTTGTATTTCCCGACAACTAATCCAGTGAATCCACCCTTCTCCTCTACCTGGTCACTGTCTGCTGCTCTCCAGATTGGCACTTCTCTCTGGTAAAATCATCTCCTCTTGTTAACAAACACTGACTCCTTTCACAAATGCTATTAACGTTCTATATATAAATATTTGGTGCTTGGTGTTTTTCTGCTAATTAATGTTTTTCTGCAAACAATGCATGAAAACAGCAATATTCCGAAGGCTTCTTATCGGATGCAATTGAAACGTAAGATGGAAGCAAGGTTTTACTTCTGCTGATGACAGTAAAATTATTTATGTAATAAAGTCAAAGGAAGATGTGTGTTGTCTTCAGGGAGGTTTTGATGGATGGAAGAATACACCAGCTAATGACAGATGAGATCTGAAATATATAAATGTATTTTGGGAACAGAAACAAGGTTACTTACTCTTTTAACTAAATTACACCAGACAATTCATTGATGGAGAGAAACGTGGGAGAACCTGCTGACAATAAGCTCAACAATCAACATGGTTCAAAGCCAACTCCATAAAGATGTTCATGGTATGGCATAAAATAGTTATTGATAGATGAGAGGAGTGTAGCCTTTATTCTCAGCGTAGTGTCTTTAGAGGAATATAAGTTACGCATCCTGCAACTGAGGCATCTACCCATGAAAAAGAAGACAGAAGATGAATAATATCAAATATGAGGAAACCAATAATCCATATATAGAAGACTACCTCAGTCCAGATTCTGTCGTGTTGAATTATAAACTTAAGGGACAAGACCATTTGTGTAGAAATGCATTTTACCAAGATTTATGGAGGTCCTGTCACAGAAGTTTGACCATAAATATATAGGCTATATCATGGCAGATGGACTCACACAGTTGGACTGAAGGGTGTGCTAAGAACATGAAATGTATGAGTAAAGTAAATACACCAGTATTGCAATCTGTATTGTCTCAATCTAGCCCCCTACAGATGTTTGGATAACTTGCGTAGTGAAGTGTGCTAAATAAAATATACTACAATGGTGAGAAAAGGCTGATACAAGGGGTTTTTTTTACCCTCACAACCACAGTATTTGGATTAGATGTTTTCAACACGTAAGAAGCAGCACAAGTTCAGAAATCCAGAGAAGAATAAAACAAAGAGAGTAAAAGTAAACTCACAATCCCATTGTGTGGCCAATAACATCGCTAGTAGCAAGTCCAAATACATTTCTCGAAAAAGAAAACCACACACCCGTGTTGAGTACTGTTCCTTGGGGTCATTAACCCGTTAGTGACCGCCAATACGTCTTTTAACTGACCTGAGATATAAGAGAATATCCTCCCCATACAGATGACAATCCAGCAGCTGTTGGCTGTACACTATAGCTGACAACTTGCTGTATCAGCCACGATCAGTGTTGGCACCATACATATCTGTTTAACCCCTTAGATGCTGCTGTCAATAGTGACTACATCATTATATATGGTTAACAGAGCGTGGGGGCTTCCTCTTTATCCAAATTGGTGCCTTCAGATCATGATTGTGTGGTCCTAATGTTTGCCATGGCAATTCATGACCAAATAGCGGCCTTAGAGTCTGATGGCTGTAGTAATCTGTTCAGAAGTTAGAGACATTTAGGTGGTAAAAATACACATTTTCATTTCTGTCATACCACTTTGCATTAATTCCTGTAAAGCACCTTAAGGGTTAATAAACTACCTGACAGCAGTTTTCAATATTTCTGGGGGTGCTGTTTTTAAAATGGTATCACGTTTGCGGGTTTCCCAATATATGAGACCCCTAAAGTCACTTCAAACATGGATAGGTCCCCAAAAAAAATAAATTTTGTAAATTTCCTTGAAAAAAAGAAAAATTGCTGCTACATTTTTAAACCTCCTAAAATGCTAACAAAATAAAAGAACATTTTACAAATGGTGCTGATATAAAGCCGACATGTGGGAAATGTTATTTATTAACCCCTTAATCCCCGAGGGTGGTTTGCACGTTAATGACCGGGCCAATTTTTACAATTCTGACCACTGTCCCTTTATGAGCTTATAACTCTGGAACGCTTCAACGGATCTTGGCGATTCTGACATTGTTTTCTCGTGACATATTGTACTTCATTTTAGTGGTAACATTTATTCGATATAACTTGCGTTTATTTGTGAAAAAAATGGAAATTTGGCGAAAATTTAGAAAATTTCGCAATTTTCCAACTTTAAATTTTTATGCCCTTAAATCACAGAGATATGTCATGCAAAATACTTAATAAGTAACATTTCCCACATGTCTACTTTACATCAGCACAATTTTGGAACCAAAATTTTTTTTTGTTAGGGAGTTATAAGGGTTAAAAGTTGACCAGCAATTTCTCATTTTTACAACACCATTTTTTTTTAGGGACCACATCTCATTTGAAGTCATTTTGAGGGGTCTATATGATAGAAAATACCCAAGTGTGACACCATTCTAAAAACTGCACCCCTCAAGGTGCTCAAAACCACATTCAAGAAGTTTATTAACCCTTCAGGGGTTTCACAGGAATTTTTGGAATGTTTAAATAAAAATGAATATTTAACTTTTTTTCACACAAAATTTATTTCAGCTCCAATTTGTTTTATTTTACCAAGGGTAACAGGATAAAATGGATGCCAAACGTTGTTGTACAATCTGTACTGAGTACGCTGATACCCCATATGTGGGGGTAAACCACTGTTTGGGCGCATGGCAGAGCTCGGAAGGAAAGGAGCGCCATTTGACTTTTCAATGCAAAATTGACAGGAATTGAGATGGGACGCCATGTTGCGTTTGGAGAGCCCCTCATGTGCCTAAACATTGAAACCCCCCACAAGTGACACCATTTTGGAAAGTAGACACCCTAAGGAACTTATCTAGATGTGTGGTGACCACTTTGACCCACCAATTGCTTCACAGAAGTTTATAATGCAGAGCCGTAAAAATAAAAAATCATATTTTTTCACAAAAATGATCTTTTTGCCCCCAATTTTTTATTTTCCCAAGAGTAAGAGAAGAAATTGGACTTCAAAAATTGTTGTCCAATTTGTCCTGAGTATGCTGATACCCCATATATGGGTGTAAACCATTGTTTGGGCGTATGGCAGAGCTCGGAAGGGAAAGAGCGCCATTTTACTTTTCAATGCAAAATTGACTGGAATTGAGATGAGATGCCATGTTGCGTTTGGAGAGCCCCTGATGTGCCTAAACATTGGAACCCCTCACAAGTGACACCATTTTGAAAAGTAGACCCCTTAAGGAACTTATCTAGATGTGTGGTGAGCACTTTGACCCAACAAGTGCTTCACAGAAGTTTATAATGCAGAGTCGTAAAAATAAAAAAATCTTATTTTTTCACAAAAATGATCTTTTCGCCCCCAATTTTTTATTTTCCCAAGGGTAAGAGAAGAAATTAGACCACAAAAGTTGTTGTGCAATTTGTCCTGAGTGTGACGATACCCCATATGTGGGGGTAAACCACTTTTTGGGCGCATAGCAGAGCTCGGAAGGGAAGGAGCGCCATTTGACTTTTCAATGCAAAATTGACTGGAATTAAGATGGGACGCCATGTTGGTTTGGAGAGCCCCTGATGTGCCTAAACATTAAAAAACCCCACAAGTGACACCATTTTGGAAACTAGACCCCCTAAGGAACTTATCTAGATGTGTTTTGAGAGCTTTGAACCTCCAAGTGTTTCACTAAAGTTTATAACGCAGAGCCGTTAAAATAATTTTTTTTTTTTCGCAAAAATTATTTTTTAACCCCCAGTTTTGTATTTTCACAAGGGTAACAGAATAAATTGGACCGCAAAAGTTGTTGTCCAATTTGTCCTGAGTACGCTGATACCCAATATGTGGGGGGGAACCACTGTTTGGGCGCATGGCAGAGCTCGGAAGGGAAGGAGCACAATTTGGAATGCAGACTTAGATGGATTGGTCTGCAGGAGTTACGTTGCATTTGCAGAGCCCCTGATGTACCCAAACAGTACAAACCCCCCACAAGTGACCCCATATTAGAAACTAGACCTCCCAAGGAACTTATCTAGATGTGTTGTGAGAACTTTGAACCCCTAAGGCCGGCTTCACACTCAGCGTATGAAAATACGGTCCGTATATTACGGCCGTAATACGCTGAAATGTCCCGAAAATAGTGGTCCGTAACTCCTCCGTAGGCAGGGTGTGTCACCGTTTTTTGCGCATGGCATCCTCCGTATGTAATCCGTATGGCATCCGTACTGCGTGGTTTTCTCGCAGGCTTGCAAAACCAACATACCGCTATAGAAATGATCCATGTGTCCCAAAAAGAAAAAAATATATATATATATACTGTCTATATATATATATATATATATGTCATTAGACACATATATGTATATATATTAATATTTATTCCAGCGCTATACAGCTTGAAAGCCGGTAATTCAATTACCGGCTTTTTCTTTCTCCTTCCTAAAACCCAACATGATTTGAGACATGGTTTACATACAGTAAACCATGTCTTCTCTCCATTTTTTTTGCAGATTCCACACTACTAATGTCAGTAGTGTGTATCTGCAAAATTTGGCCGTTCTAGCTCTTAAAATAAAGGGTTAAATGGCGGAAAAAATTGGCGTGGGCTCCCGCGCAATTTTCTCCGCCAGAGTAGTAAAGCCAGTGACTGAGGGCAGATATTAATAGCCTGGAGAGGGTCCACGGTTATTGGCCCCCCCCTGGCTAAAAATATCTGCCCCCAGCCACCCCAGAAAAGGCACATCTGGAAGATGCGCCTATTCTGGCACTTGGCCACTCTCTTCCCATTCCCGTGTAGCGGTGGGATATGGGGTAATGAAGGGTTATTGCCACCTTGCTATTGTAAGGTGACATTAAGCCTAATTAATAATGGAGAGGCGTCAATTATGACACCTATCCATTATTAATCCAATTGTAGTAAAGGGTTAAATAAAACACAAACACATTATTTAAAATTATTTTAATGAAATAAAAACAATGGTTGTTGGAGTATTTTATTCTACGCCCAATCCAGTCACTGAAGACCCTCGTTCTGTGAAAGAAAAAACATAATAAACCAACAATATACTTACCCTCCGCAGATCTGTAACGTCCAACGATGTTAATCCTTCTGAAGGGGTTAAAACATTTTGCAGCAAGGAGCTTTGCTAATGCAATGCTACTCCTCGCTGCAAAACCCCGGGGAATGAGTCTAAATATAGATCAATGAGCTATATTTAGCTTCATTTGCGGTGAGGCGCCCTCTGCTGGCTGTTCATAGATCGTGGGAACTTACCTAGAAAGCTCCCAGGCTCTCTAGGAAAGTTCCCACGATCTATGAACAGCCAGCAGAGGGCGCCTCACCGCAAATGAAGCTAAATATAGCTCATTGATCTATATTTAGACTCATTCCCCGGGGTTTTGCAGCGAGGAGTAGCATTGCATTAGCAAAGCTCCTTGCTGCAAAATGTTTTAACCCCTTCAGAAGGATTTACATCGTTGGACGTTACAGATCTGCGGAGGGTAAGTATATTGTTGGTTTATTATGTTTTTTCTTTCACAGAACGAGGGTCTTCAGTGACTGGATTGGGCGTAGAATAAAATACTCCAACAACCATTGTTTTTATTTCATTAAAATAATTTTAAATAATGTGTTTGTGTTTTATTTAACCCTTTACTACAATAGGATTAATAATGGATAGGTGTCATAATTGACGCCTCTCCATTATTAATTTGGCTTAATGTCACCTTACAATAGCAAGGTGGCATTAACCCTTCATTACCCCATATCCCACCGCTACACGGGAATGGGAAGAGAGTGGCCAAGTTCCAGAATAGGCGCATCTTCCAGATGTGCCTTTTCTGGGGTGGCTGGGGGCAGATATTTTTAGCCAGGGGAAGGCCAATAACCGTGGACCCTCTCCAGGCTATTAATATCTGCCCTCAGTCACTGGCTTTACTACTCTGGCAGAGAAAATTGCGCGGGAGCCCACGCCAATTTTTTCCGCCATTTAACCTTTTATTTTAAGAGCTAGAACGGCCAAATTTTGCAGATACACACTACTGACATTAGTAGTGTGGAATCTGCAAAAAAAATGGAGAGAAGACATGGTTTACTGTATGTAAACCATGTCTCAAATCATGTCGGGTTTTAGGAAGGAGAAAGAAAAAGCCGGTAATTGAATTACCGGCTTTCAAGCTGTATAGCGCTGGAATAAATATTAATATATATACATATATGTGTCTCACTGACATATATATATATATATATATATATACCTATTCTATGTGTACACATTTATTCTACCTATTCTACTGTAAGCTGTCAGTGTGATTTTACTGTACACCGCACTGAATTGCCGGCTTTTCTCTCTAACAGCGCTGCGTATTTCTCGCAAGTTACACTGCTTGTCCGTGTGTAATCCGTATTTTTCACGCTTCCATAGACTTTCATTGGCGTATTTCTTGCGCAGTACGGTGACAAACGCAGCATGCTGCGATTTTGTACGGCCGTAGAAAGCCGTATAATACTGATCAGTAAAATACGGCAGATAGGAGCAGGGGCATAGAGAATAATTGTGCCGTATTTTTTGCGAGTTTTATGGACGTAGTTTCTGCGCTCTTACGTCCGTAAAACTCGCAAGTGTGAAGCCGGCCTAAGTGTTTCACTACAGTTTATAACGCAGAGCCATGAAAATAAAAATTCTTTTTTTTTTTTCACAAAAATGATTTTTTAGCCCCCAGCTTTGTATTTTTACAAGGGTAACAGAATAAATTGGACCCCAAAAGTTGTTGTCCAATTTGTCCTGAGTACGCTGATACCCCATATGTGGGGGGGAACCACTGTTTGGGCGCATGGCAGAGCTCGGAAGGGAAGGAGCGCCATTTGGAATGCAGACTTAGATGGATTGGTCTGCAGGCGTCATGTTGCATTTGCAGAGCCCCTGATGTACCCAAACAGTACAAACCCCCCACAAGTGACCTCATATTGGAAACTAGACCTCCCACTGAACTTATCTAGATGTGTTGTGAAAACTTTGAACCCCCAAGTGTTTCACTACAGTTTACAACGCAGAGCCGTGAAAATAAAAAATCCTTTTTTTTTCCCACAAAAATGATTTTTAGCCCCCCAAATTTTTATTTTCCCAAGGATAACAAGAGAACTTGGACCCAGTAAGTTGTTGTCCAATTTGTCTCGAGTACGATGATACCCCATATGTTGGGGTAAACCCCTGTTTGGGCGCACGGGAGAGCTCGGAAGTGAAGGAGCACTGTTTTACTTTTTCAATGCAGAATTGGCTGGAATTGAGATCGGACGCCATGTCGTGTTTGGAGAGCCCCTGATGTGCCTAAACAGAGGAAACCCCTCAATTATAAATGAAACCCTAATCCAAACGCACCCCTAACCCTAATCCCAACTGTAACCCTAACCACACCTCTAACCCAGACACACCCCTAACCCTAATCCCAACTGTAACCCTAACCACACACCTAACCCTGACACACCCCTAATTCTAATCCCAACCCTAATCCCAACCGTAAATGTAATCCAAACCCTAACCCTAACCCTAGCCCTAACCCTAGCCCTAACCCGAATGGGAAAATGGAAATAAATACATTTTTTTAAATTTTATTATTTTTCCCTAAGGCTAGGTTCACATTGCGTTAGGGAAATCCGTTTAGCGCTAGCGGATTGTGCTAACGCAATGTCTTTTTAGGTGTCGTGTTTAGTGGTCGCGTTAACGTCCCCGCTCTGGAAGATCGGGGATTGGACCTCGGGCGCGCCGCGGACGCTGCAAGCAGCGTCCGAGGCGCGCCACAAAAGAACGGCACCTTGCTAGCGCGAGCCAAAAATGGCACGCTCTAGCGATGCGCTACACTCGAAAATCACATTGCTGTCAATGGGTGCGCTAACGGACCCGTTGTACGGCGTTAATTGCGACATTTTCGCCGTTCAACGCTGTCCGTTAGCGTTAACCCATTAACGCAATGTGAACCTAGCCTAACTAAGGGGGTGATGAAGGGGGGTTTGATTTACTTTTATAGCGTTTTTTATATCGGATTTTTATG
This sequence comes from Ranitomeya imitator, assembly GCF_032444005.1. Lineage (NCBI taxonomy): Eukaryota > Metazoa > Chordata > Amphibia > Anura > Dendrobatidae > Ranitomeya > Ranitomeya imitator. Next base: position 283,838,732 of record NC_091287.1, read on the forward strand.
ATTGGCAGCTGTCACACACTAAAAGACGCTTTTTATAGCAAAAAAGTTTTTGCGTCTCCACATTTTGAGACCTATAATTTTTCCATATTTTGGTCCACAGTCATGTGAGGTCTTGTTTTTTGCGGGACGAGTTGACGTTTTTATCGGTTACATTTTCGGACACGTGACAGTTTTTGATCGCTTTTTATTCCGATTTTTTGTGAGGCAGAATGACCAAAAACCAGCTATTCATGAATTTCTTTTGGGGGAGGCGTTTATACCGTTCCGCGTTTGGTAAAATTGATAAAGCAGTTTTATTCTTCGGGTCAGTACGATTACAGCGATACCTCATTTATATCATTTTCTTTATGTTTTGGCGCTTTTATACGATAAAAGCTATTTTATAGAAAAAATAATTATTTTGGCATCACTTTATTCTGAGGACTATAACTTTTTTTATTTTTTTGGTTATGATGCTATATGGCGGCTCATTTTTTGCGGGACAAGATGACGCTTTCAGCGGTACCATGGTTATTTATATCTGTCTTTTTGATCGCGTGTTATTCCACTTTTTGTTCAGCGTTATGATAATAAAGCGTTGTTTTTTTGGCTCGTTTTTTTTTTTCTTACGGTGTTCACTGAAGGGGTTAACTAGTGGGCCAGTTTTATAGGTCGGGTCGTTACGGACGCGGCGATACTAAATATGTGCACTTTTATTGTTTTTTTGGTTTTTTTTTTGGATAAAGAAATGTATTTATGGGAATAATATTTTTTTTTTTTTCTTTATTTAGGATTTTTTTTTTTTTTTTTTTTTTTATACGTGTGGAAATTTTTTTTTCTACTTTTTCACTTTGTCCCAGGGGGGGACATCACAGATCACCGATCTGACAGTGTGCACAGCACTCTATCAGATCGGTGATCTGACATACAGCCGGGCAGGATTAGAGCTGCAGCTGCAGCCTGATCTTGACCCGGAAGTGCTCCCTGCAGGACCCGGATGCAGCCCGGCGGCCATTTTGGATCCGGGGACTGCAGGGAGAAGACGCTCGGTACACGGTGAGTACATCACCGTGTACCGATCGTCTCAGGGAAGCACGCAGGGAGCCCCCTCCCTGCGCGATGCTTCCCTGCACCGCCGGCACATCGCGATCATCTTTGATCGCGGTGTGCCGGGGGTTAATGTGCCGGGAGCTGTCCGTGACCGCTCCTGGCACATAGTGCCGGATGTCAGCTGCGATAGGCAGCTGACACCCGGCCGCGATCGGCCGCGCTCCCCCCGTGAGCGCGGCCGATCGCTATGACGTACTATCCCGTCCCTGGGAATTAAGTCCCAGGTCACCTGGACGGGATAGTACGTCTTATGGGATTAAGGGGTTAATGGTTTGCTGTGGTATGAACTTCTGGATTAAAGGGATAATCATTCAAATTTAGAAAATTGCTGATTTTTTAACATTTTTCTCAAATTTTTGATATTTTTAATAAATAAACACAAAACATATTGACCTAAATTTGCCATTATCATAAAGTATAATGTGTCACAAAAAAACAATCTCAAAATTACTGGGATTTGTTGATGCGTTGCAGAGTTATTACCACATAAAGTGACACTGGTCAGATTTTAAAAATTTGGCTCCGTCACTAAGGGGTTAAAATGATCCTGACCAGAAAACAGATCAGTCGCACTTCCCATGTGTAAAGGCCAATACACACATTAAATAGCAGTGGGCGGAATAGTGGCTCGGCCGATAGTTGTATCTGTCGAGTACTCTGCAAAAGTATTGTCAATGTGAAGAGCGGAGAAGTCCACTGCCAAAATGGCTTATCTTCTGAATAACAAAAAGGTAAGGCATTAGAATTCAAACTGCCCAACCCTTTTCTCCCGCCACATCATCTCACCATGGGATTGTCGGGAGGCCCCATACATATTAGATTGTCAGACGATCTCCCGAAATTAGTGGGTTTGACAAACTTTAGTCTAATGTGTACAGGGCTTTTGGTGTCTGATATAGGACCTTTGGGTCATAAATGTTCTTCTCATTTCATAAGAAATCCCCATGTCAATATGATGCCTTTGGGGCACAGCTGGTAGTATAGAGATGGTGCAGTAAGCATCTTCAGAAGTGTCTGGCATCTACCCATCTTTGCACTGTCAAAGTAGAGAAACACATATTAATGGTCATATTGGCCATGGCTAAACAATCTTCCATATGTGTGCCCATCTTGTGAAAAAAGTTGTCCTTAATATTTGCCCTGTTCTGTGGAACACGTATGTTTTATTGAATTTTCCTTCCATGTTATGTAGCGATCTTTTCAGATGAGTGCGTCCCATTCTCTGGCGCTGAATTGTACATCTTGCTTTCTACGTTCCGTACACACATATTCACCTTGAGAGTTATTATCAGTTTACCTCTCAGCCGAATGTGTGTTTATGTATTTAAATAATCCATGCTTTATGATAATCTCCGTGCAAATGTCTCTGGTGGCTGCTGGTTTTGGTTTGCTTACCTACATATAAATATGAGTAAATTAAGTAAATTGTTTACATTGGCAGCGTTCCTCAAATCAGCTGGAACATATCACCCCATTAGTTTTAATTTGCCTGTCCTTATCACACCTTCAAGGTAACATTCGTTGTCTAATTCACACATGTCATTAAAGCATATCTCCTTCTTTATAATGCTCTATTAATTGTGTAGGCACGAGGTTAAAGAGAGACAGCTACCGACTTGTTTTTTTTCTAATTCTCTACTTAACTAATGTCTTATGATTGTTGGAGCTTTCACCAATTAAATGACGATGACCAATCATTCCTGGAACAAAGCGATATTAGTTACAAGAAGCAGGCGGCCCCTTGTCAGCGTATGTGTCCCAGATAATAGGATTGCACTACCAATGGGGACAGCCAACATTCCTCCTACCTTTCCCCGCCAACCACATATTGATTTAGAGAATCACTGACTCATTTGAGACTAATACCAGGGCCTTTTTCACATTTCACTCAGTTACTAAGAAACAGAACCTTAAAACATAAGCTGCTCATCCACACAGACATTCAACCATGACACTATGGCACAAGTAGTGTCTGACACGAAACTACTTGCAAGAAATTGAAGATGTTCAAAGAGGTTTTACTAGGCATTTTCATTTTTTTTTTCAGTTCAATTATTTTTATTACATGAATGACAGTTGTTTTGGCTAAAATCATTTTAATTTAAACAAGTGCACCGTTTACTGTTTCCTCTGTGCTACATTGTTTATTGGTGGCGCAAAATGGGCTAACTGAAAATCTGAGCTCATTTGCCACCTGAGCAACTTCTTCTTTCCCCTGTTTCCCCAGTGTTCACCTAACAGAACATGTAGGGTGTTGATACACTTTAGTCTAATTTCTCATGGCTCTGTTGGGGGTTAATTCTGAATTTCCGTATTTCGGTGATTTAGATGGAGCCATCAATAGTCTTCAATGTGAAGGCTAAACATAATGTGAAGACAGCCTAACAAAGAAACAAAACATAAGCTCCTAAGGCTGTTTTAGGGCTTAGAAAAGGGAGTCCAAGCTCTGGTTGCTTACATTCCCCAAGACTGTGATTCCAGGATCTCTACAAATACCAACCCCTCTTCCGTCCTCCCCCCTCCCCACCCCCCCCACCCCGTTTTCTTCTGCAGTTTTAGGCCACCTGTCCTAGGAAAGGGAGTATATAGTAGGAGGCAAACCCAAAATATTGAGCTTTTTTGTGATCAGTCTCTTTCTTCCATGGAAACCATTGATGTTTATTGTTCTGTATGGGGTAATAGCATATAGGGTTTTGAATTCCATTATTCTCTACCATATTAGGAATACATGTCAAAGAACAGAAAGGTCTGTAATTGTTGTTATAATATGTATACTTCAAATGTGAGAGACAGAATCTTAAAGAAAAAAATGAGTAATTAAGATGTATTTTTACATAATTAATTTGGATTTTATTGCATGAAATAAGTGTTTGATTACAATAGAAAGACAGCTTAATATTTGTTACAAAAACCTTTATTTGCATTTACAGAGATCAGACGTTTCTTGTAGTTCTTGACCAAGTGTGCACACATTGCAGCAGGGATTTTGACCCACTCCTCCATACAAATATTCTCCAGATCTTTCAGCTTTTGGGCTGTCGCTGGGCATTATTAAATTTCAGTTACCTCCAATGATTTTCTATTGGGGTCAGGTCTGAAGATAGGCTAGGGCACTCCAGGACCTTGAAATGCTTCTTAAAGAGCCACTCCTTAGTTGCCATGGCTGTATGTTTCATGTCATTGTCATGCTGAAGACCCAGCCACAACCCATCTTTAATGGCCAGCACGGTGGCGCAGTGGAAAGGACAACATCTGCAAAGAGTTTATGTTCTTTCCGTGTTTGCGTGGGTTTCCTACAGGTTCTCCGGCTTCCTCCCACATTCCAAAAGACATACTGATAGGGAATTTAGATTGTGAGCCCCAACGGGGACAGTGATGATAATGTGTGCAAACTGTAAAGCGCTATATAAAAAAATAAAGATTATTAATGCTCTTACTAAGGGAAAGAGATTGTTGGCCAAAATCTTGCGATACATGACTCCATCCATACTTCCCTGTCCACTTTGCAGAAAAGCACCCCCAAAGTATGTTGTTTCCCCCACCATGGTTGGGTCACTTTTCTTGGGATTGTACTCTTCCTCCAAACATGGTGAGTGGAGTTGATGCCAAAAAGTTCTCTTTTGGTCTCATCTGACCACATGACCTTCTCCCATGCCTCCCCTGGATCATACAGATGGTTTTTGGAAAACTTCAAACAGGTCTGGACATGTGCTGGCATGAGCAGGGGGACCTTGTGTGCCCTGCAGGATTTTAATCCATGACAGTGTAGTGTGTTACTAACAGTAATGTTTGAGACTGTTGTCCTAGCTCTCTTCATGTCATTGACCAGGTCCTCTATGTAGTTCTGGGACCTCTCCGAGTATCAACCATACCCCACGAGGTGATATCGTTGATCGAGCCCCAGACAGAGGAAGATTTACAGTCACCTTGTGTTTCTTCCATTTTCTAATAATTGTGCCAACAGTGGTTACCTTGTCACCAAGCTGATTTCCTATTGTCCTGTAACCCATCCCAGCCTTGTGCACGTCTACAATTGTATCCTGGGGTCCTTAGACAGCTCTTTGGTCTTGCCCATGGCAGATAGGTTGGAGGGTGATTGAGTGTGTGGACAAGTGTCTTTTATACAGGTAACGAGGTCAAACAGGTGCAATTAATACAGGTAATGAGTGCATAGTAGGAGTGTTTCTTAACGAAAAATGGGCAGGTCTGTGAGAGCCAGAATCCTTAATGGTTGGTAGGTGATCAAATACTTTTTTCATGCAAGAAAATACAATTTAATTATTTATTTAAAAATAATGCAACTTGATTTTCTGATTTTTATTTTTAGATGCACATGTAGCATTTCCTGGTCCAGCAGCCTTGGTAGTAGTCCACGACCACCAGACTAGAGTCCTTTGAAACTCCTATCTGGCAGCATCTTAAGTGCTTGATCTGATTTGTAGGCTTATTGCAATGTAATAGATGCTTCTCTGGTTTCTTTGGGCCTACTAATCAGAGGTGACATCTTTTCATGCCTGCAAGTCCAGCAAGTAGAAGGATGTTCACAAGGCATCGATTTGGAAGTCGCGGACTACTTATGTAGCTGCTGGTCCTGCTAATCTACTATAATGTAGCATCCAATAGAACAATGGTTTACTGTGCTTTATATTTGGTTAATTGATATTTTTCACATTGATTTGTCACAAGTAGCATATTCATGCCCTTCTCATTTTAGGACCACATGGTCAGTCATTGCACACCGATATCTTGTCCGTGCAGCTGCTCAATAGCACAGAAATCTGTATGATAAATCAGTGCATTCAAGGAGCTGCCGTTAAGCATGTGGTGACTTCATGCTGTAATCTAATTATCACATGGTAATATAAATCCATTTCTCTATCTTCCCAGCTGTTTCCAGCATATGACTGCCTGTGAATAATCTTCTCTTTGATGAGTAATGGCATCCATTGAGCACTATAGAATACACCCCCTTAAGTGATCCCGGAAGATATGGCAATATTAGATTTCTCAGTTAGTGTGGGTCAAACATTTGAGGTTTATAAAATTTCTCTTTTTCTACGTTCATGTGCTCTTCTATGTATTATATGACATGTAGAATCTTTGTATATTGATATAGCATTTATTAATCTTACACACAACATGTTAACTACAGTATACTTTGTTACAGAAAAATATTGCAGCAAAAGCCATTGAATATTTCATATTAGGATCTACTTATGCTCATCAGTATAACTTGTTGCTTTGTTATATGTGTGTCATGTTAGAAAATGTTTCTTCTGTGTGTTTGTGCCTTTGGATTTGGGAGTTCACATTATATCACTGTTAAAGAGATGCTCGACAAATCGAGGATCTGGCACCCGCACCCATCAATTATTTTCAGTGCCGCCATCAGATAGATGTGAGCAGTTGCATAGCAGACCAACACATCTCTATCGACTGTGTAGTTACCACGGCCAAGTACGGCAGATTTGCCCTATTCAAATGAATACAAATGTATCTGCATTACCCGACAGCGGCCACTACACAGGTGACACGGCTGTGCTGTTCAACTCTGCAATGGCTAACATTTGTCCGCCATCGGCACTGAGAACAGCAGATCGGTAGAGGTGTCAGATGTCAAAACCTTACCAATATGATATTGATGTACATCAATGATAAGTATGATAGTTTTGATAATAAAAGTAGTAGAGCAACCCTTTAATGTATGATACTATTTTATTGGAAAAAATAACTCACAAATCTGACTATTCATTTTAATATTCTGGTCACATTTCATCACTATTCCAACTATACTTTACCTTTTAACTCCCCTTGACAGTCCATTTGTCCTACTCAATACGGCTCTTCTGTCCTCGCATATGAGCTCATCCATGAGGAGTGATAATGTAGTGAAACAGAAAGCACTAAGCTGACTGAGCGAGCATAATGCCGATTCTGGAGGCACTGACTGCTATTAGAGGTCTGAGGGCGGTACTGGAGTGATTAGGAACCATAGATCACACTGAGGCCGGGCTTAGTCCTGTGGCTAGTACTATTATAAGACATTGAGAGACTCAAGAACTTTGCTGTAGCACTTTTTCCAGAACACATGTTAATGTGCCTCTTGTAGTATGGATGTTTCCCACTGTGAGTCCCAGATGATGAAGTTACCTATGGTAGATAGGTAGATGACTTTAAAGCCAGAATGAATACAAAAAATGGTAAAAGGAAACCTGATTTTTGTTGACTGATTTACTGTGACGGATAGTCTAAGTTCCCAAACCTCCTGATAGATTTCCTTCAGAAATATAAGTATATCCCAAGGATCTGATCTTATTTCTATTCCCTGCTGTATACAATAAGTAAACATGGTAAAGTGTACTGTATATTTTCTATCACAAGTTTATGCCAGTCTGAGTCAGATTGGCTCATTGTGAAAGACTTTTATGGCTTATTTTAAATATTAAAGGGGCCTACATGTTTGCAATCTTGTATTATTTCTTTATTGCAGGTCTTTTTTTATTCTATTTTCTGTACAAAATTATTGGGAAAATCATCCTGGCTGAGCATTTCAAAGATTTGCTTTTTAGCAAACACACAAAAACACAGAAATTGACTAATTGACTTGTATATCTGAGTTTTGTGGGCATGTTCTGTGACCTGTGCAGGAGTCATGGCGCAGGGACAGTGATAAGAAGCGGAGCTGTATCTATAATCTACTCTCAATAATGTAACGTTTATTACCTTCCGCCAGCTTTATGATACAGTTGCTATCTTTTATTGCAATCCTGTTGAATTGTAAAGCACTGCAGAATATGTTAGCACAGTATAAATAAATTTTATTATCCTGCCAGAAAGTGACCTGTACAGGACAGGAAGTGTCAGCCTGCTATAGGGCTCATTGGTCAGTGTGAGAACTGTAAGGCTATGTTCACACATAGCGTCGGCAAAGCCGCTGCGGTTATCCCTGCAGATTTATCACGTTTTGTCCTGCGGGTTCTGCTGCGGGATTTTACTCCTACTATTGATGCTGCATATGCAGCAATATGCAGCATCAATAGTAATGTTAAAAATAATAAAATAATGATATACTCACCCTCTGACATCCTGATCTCCTCGGCGCTGCAGGCGGCGGTCCGGTTCCAAAGATGCTGTGCGAGAAGGACCTTCGTGACGTCACGGTCATGTGACCGCGACGTCACCGCAGGTCCTGGTCTCATAGCAAACCTGAGACCGGACGGCCGCGTGCAGCGCTGAGAGGTGAGTATGGCTCATTTTTTATTTTAATTCTTTTTTTTTTACCCACAAATATGGTTCCCGGGGCCTGGAGGAGAGTCTCCTCTCCTCCACCCCGGGTACCACCCGCACATTATCCGCTTACTTCCCGCATGGTGGGCACAGCCCCATGCGGGAAGTAAGCGGATCAATGCATTCCAGGGGCGGATTATCAGAGGGTCAATATGGGCTGTAGCCCAGGGCCCAGTGGTCTGGGGGGGCCCTGGGCTACCGCACAGATTGACCCTCCACTAATTGTCTGAATACCCGCCGGCATTTGTGTGCCCCCGGACCCGGTGGGCAGAGAGAGGGGGCCCGCATTGGTTGGGAGGTGCGTGTATCAGCCGGTCAGCTGAGAGCTCCGAGTCCCTGCACCAGGCCTGCACAGCAGCACTCCACATAATGGCTGCTCTGTGCACAGGACCTGTGATGAGGTCACAGGATGGGAGGAGTCAGGGGTCACATGATCGGGAGGAGGACCTCCGTGTACAGGACTTTGCTGGTTGCCATGGCGCCGGAGGAGGGTAAGGCAGCGTATGTGTGAGGTCAGGAGGTGTTTACAGGGTGGATGTAGCAGAGCCGTGTGTGTACGAGGTGTATGGATCAGAGCAGCGTGTGAAAGGTCTGTGGAGCAGAGTCGTGTGTGTACGATGTGTACGGAGCCGTGTGCATGAGGTGTACGGAGCGCAGCTGCGTGTGTACGAGGTGTACGGAGCGGAGTCGTGTGTATGAGGTGTACGGAGCGGAGTCGTGTGTACAAGGTGTACGGAGCACAGCCGCGTGTGTACGAGGTGTACGGAGCACAGCCGCGTGTGTACGAGGTGTACGGAGCGCAGCCGCGTGCGTACGAGGTGTACAGAGCAGAGCCGCATGTGTACGAGGTGTACAGAGCGGAGTCGTGTGTAAGAGGTGTACGGAGCCATGTGTACAAGGTGTACGGAGCACAGCCACATGTGTACAAGGTGTACGGAGCACAGCCGCGTGTGTACGAGGTGTACGGAGCACAGCCGCATGTGTACAAGGTGTACGGAGCGGAGTCATGTGTAAGAGGTGTACGGAGCCATGTGTACGAGGTGTACGGAGCACAGCCGCGTGTGTACGAGGTGTACAGAGCAGAGCCGCATGTGTACGAGGTGTACGGAGCACAGCCGCGTGTGTACGAGGTGTACGGAGCGGAGCCGTGTGTATGAGGTGTACGGAGCACTGCCGCGTGTGTACGAGGTGTACGGAGCACAGCCGCGTGTGTATGAGGTGTACGGAGCGGAGCAGCATGTGAAAGGTGTACGGAGTGGAGTCGTGTGTACGAGGTGTACGGAGCACAGCCGCGTGTGTACGAGGTGTACGGAGCACAGCCGCGTGTGTATGAGGTGTACGGAGCGGAGCAGCATGTGAAAGGTGTACGGAGTGGAGTCGTGTGTACGAGGTGTACGGAGCACAGCCGCGTGTGTACGAGGTGTACGGAGCGGAGCAGTATGTGAAAGGTGTACGGAGTGGAGTCGTGTGTACGAGGTGTACGGAGCACAGTCGCGTGTGTACAAGGTGTACGGAGCACAGCCGCGTGTGTACGAGGTGTACGGAGCACAGCCGCGTGTGTACGAGGTGTACGGAGCGCAGCCGCGTGCGTACGAGGTGTATGGAGCGGAGTCGTGTGTACGAGGTGTACGGAGCACAGCCGCGTGTGTACGAGGTGTACGGAGCACAGCCGCGTGTGTATGAGGTGTACGGAGCACAGCCGCGTGTGTACGAGGTGTACGGAGCACAGCCGCGTGTGTATGAGGTGTACAGAGCACAGCCACGTGTGTATGAGGTGTACGGAGCACAGCCGCGTGTATGAGGTGTACGGAGCACAGCCACGTGTGTATGAGGTGTACAGAGCACAGCCACGTGTGTATGAGGTGTACGGAGCACAGCCGCGTGTATGAGGTGTACGGAGCACAGCCACGTGTGTATGAGGTGTACGGAGTAGTGGCGTGTGTGTACGAGATGTATGGAGAGGAGCCGTATGTGTATGAGGTGTACGCAGCGGAGCTGTGTGTGTGCAAGGTATGCGGAGCAGTGTGTGCAATGTGAATGGAGCGGAGCGGTGTGTGTATGAGGTGTACGGAGTAGTGCCGTGTGTACGAGATGTATGGAGCGGAGCCGTGTGTGTATGAGGTGTATGGAGCGGAGCCGTGTATGAGGTGTATGGAGCAGAGCCGTGTATGAGGTGTATGGAGCGGAGCTGAATGTGTACGGAGCGGAGCCGTGTGTGTATGAGATGTATGGAGTGGAGCCGTGTGTACGGAGCGGAGCCGTGTATGCAAAGTTTACGGAGCGCAGCCGCGTTTGTAGGAGTAGCTATGTGTGGCCATTATCATGTGCGGCCAATATACAGTAAGGAGCATCATGTGTGGCCATTATACAGTATGGAGCATCATGTGCGGTCATTATACAGTATTATTGAGCATCATGTGCGGTCATTATACAGTATGGAGAATCATGTGTGGCCATTATACAGTATGGAGCATCATGTGCGGTCATTATACACTATGGAGCATCATGTGTGGTCATTATACAGTATGGAGCATCATGTGCGGTCATTATACAGTATGGAGCATCATGTGCGGTCATTATACAGTATGGAGCATGATGTACAGTCATTATACAGTATGGAGCATCATGTGCGGCTATTATACAGTATGGAACATCATGTGCGGTCATTATACAGTATGGAGCATCATGTGTGGCCATTATACAGTATGGAGCATCATGTGCGGTCCTTATACAGGATGGAGCATCATGTGCGGCTATTATACAGTATGGAGCATCATGTGTGGCCATTATACAGTATGGAGCCTCATGTGCGGTCATTATAAAGTATGGAGCATCATGTGTGGCCATTATACAGTATAGAGCATCATGTGCGGTCATTATACAGTATGGAGCATCATGTGCGGCCATTATACAGTATGGAGCATCATGTGTGGCCATTATACAGTATGGAGCATCATGTGCTGTCATTATACAGTATGGAGCATCATGTGCTGTCATTATACAGTATGGAGCATCATGTGCAGTCATACAGTATGGAGCATCATGTGCTGTCATACAGTATGGAGCATCATGTGCAGTCATTATACAGTATGGAGCATCATATGCGGTCATTATACAGTATGGAGCATCATGTGTGGCCATTATGGAGCATCATGTGCGGTCATTATACAATATAGAGCATCATGTGTGGTCATTATACAGTATAGAGCATCATGTGCGGTCATTATACAGTATAGAGCATCATGTGTGGCCATTATACAGTATGGAGCATCATGTGTGGCCATTATACAGTATTGAGCATCATGTGCGGTCATTATACAGTATGGAGCATCATGTGCAGTCACTATACAGTATGGAGCATCATGTGTGGCCATTATACAGTATTGAGCATCATGTGGGGTCATTATACAGTATTGAGCATCATGTTATTATTATTATTATTATACATTTTTATAGCGCCATTTATTCCATGGCGCTTTACATGTGAATACGGGGCAAATATAGACAAATACATTAAACATGAGCAGATAACAAGGCACACGAGTACATAAGGAGGGAGGACCCTGCCCGCGAGGGCTCACAGTCTGCAGGGTGTGGGGCCATTATACAGTATTGAGCATCATGTGGGGTCATTATACAGTATTGAGCATCATGTGGGGCCATTATACAGTATTGAGCATCATGTGGGGTCATTATACAGTATTGAGCATCATGTGTGGCCATTATACAGTATTGAGCATCATGTGGAGTCATTATACAGTATTGAGCATCATGTGTGGCCATTATACAGTATTGAGCATCATGTGGGGTCATTATACAGTATTGAGCATCACGTGTGGCCATTATACAGTATTGAGCATCACGTGGGGTCATTATACAGTATTGAGCATCATGTGGGGCCATTATACAGTATGGAGCATCATGTGTGGCCATTATACAGTATGGAGCATCATGTGTGGCCACTTTACAGTATTGAGCATCATGTGGGGTCATTATACAGTATTGAACATCATGTGTGGCCATTATACAGTATTGAGCATCATGTGGTCATGTGGGGTCGTTATACAGTATGGAGCACTGTGTGGCCATTATACAGTATCGAGCACTGTGTGGCCATATTTTTTTTTTTATAATTATTCTTTATGAACAGTGTGATCAGCAGTGCTAAATGGGTGTGGTTGAGACATGGATATGGGTGTGACTAGTGAATGGGTGTGGTCAGAGGTGTGTCCCAAAATTTGTCCCTCTTTCCCAACTTCAAAAGTTGGGAGGTATGGTAATATGTGGTCTGGAAATGGTGCGGTGGTATTTGTCCCTTGTATGTGCTATTATTCGATCACTGTGGTTGTAATTTGTGGTCTGGTCATGGTGCAGTGGTATTTTGTTCCTTGTATGTGATATTATTGGTCAAGATATACCTAAATTGTATTGCAGATTTTAACAAATATTTCCTAGGTTACAGTAGAGTAGGGCCCGGCCCTTTTTCTGGAATAATCTGGTTCGGGTATATCATGACCCCCGTCACATGACCCCCGTCACATGACCGGGGGGGCCCACAGTGTGTAAACAGCCCGGGGCCCTGGCTACCCTTAATCCACCCCTGATGCATTCCTATGGGTGCAGAATCGCTGCGATTCTGCACAAAGAAGTGACATGCTGCGGGTTGTAAACCGCTGCGTTACCGCGCGGTTTTTCCCGCAGCATGTGCACAGCGGTTTGCGGTTTACAGGTTACTGTAAACGCTATGAAAACTGCTGCAGACCCGCAGCTGCAAAATCGCCACGGTTCCGCGGTAAAAACCGCAAAGTGTGAACATGGCCTAAGATTTCAGGATTTTTTGTTTAATATGCAAACAGGGGCAACTAAAAATTTTTTGCAATGAAAACAATTATTTAAATTATCAAATAGGAAATCTGAGTCCTACAGAATTCCATCTCATGGTTAGTTTAGTTTTTCAAACTTTTTTTTTTTTACAATATTTTTGGTTCTATTAATTAATTCTTTTTACTTATAAGTGATAAAAATAATTTGATTCCAGTTATTTGCATATATAATGTTACACTTTTAGTACTGAGTTGGCATAATCATTATAATACCTTCATGAAAAGTGTTTTTAGCCAATAGAAATTGCAAGCTCTGTGTTCTGTTCTGCTTAGCAGTTAAGTTACATTGCAGCGGGAGAGAAAATGCCAATGATTCAACTGAAATGAAATCCCATATATATTACTAATGTGTCAGCAACATTAACTAAGAACATGTCCTTCTAGAGGTAAAGGAGGCTGAATGATGGAGCAGAACTTGCTTCAAGGAGACCAGGACGCCATTAGCAGGTTATTTAAATGCTGATCACATCACACCATCAAAGGGGTGAGCAGTGTCAAATGTTTTGCCTGAACTAAGCAAGGAGGTAAAAATAAGCCGTTATTTTGCAGAAGTTGCAACAATGTATTATCACAGATGAGATATTGTAATAACTTACATCTTATAGATATTGTCAGAACCATATTTGCAGCCTCATCTGCACTTTGACCTCAACGGTATGTAATTGCACCCTGTTTTAGAAAAGTATTGTTTGCTGAATAAGGCCAAGTAACATGGGGAAATACTGACTGTTGACACATATATTAGCATATAGATGACTGTGACTATTTAAATAAAACGTACACGTACTGTACAGAGCAGAATGATCTCCATTGCTTTGTTACATTAAACTTTGCCACGTTGCCCAGATGGCTTTTAGGGACATACACCCTTCCATGATATGCATCTTTTAGGTGGTTGGCTTCAGAAACCCCTCCCCATAATAGGGTAAAAACACCCTATTATACCCAAATAGGCCTTATAGAACAGAGTTGGTCTTTCATATTTCAAACACTTAGGAATGAAATTTCAATTTGTGTACACCACACAATAGTCATCTTAAAGGGAATCTGTCAGAAGGATCAACCCTCCTAAGCTGTCTATACCGCCATGTAGGCCATAGGAAGCTGAATAAATTGATACTTTGATATCTGTGATCTGAGGTCTTATTCCAGAGAAATCCACGTTTTTCTTATATGTAAATGAGCTGTTCAGGGCTATTGGCCGGACACTGATCTGCATGATAATCTGCCTCCAGAGATTATTATACATGAAAGGGAACATTAACAAAGGAAATCTTAAAAAGAAGATCTTAAAATTTCTGTTGGGAGAAGGCACCCTTCAAATATGAGAAACCTGGAGCAGTTTGCACAAGAGTGGTCCAAAATTCCAGTTAAGAGAGGTAAGTGTTATGGCTGGCAATCAGGCAACACAGCGTGCAGTAATCAGCGCACATACAGAGATCTGGCAATAACCAAAAACAATAGGACGAGCTCTGAGACGTGGAATCTCTGTAGACCTCAGTACCTGATCTATCCTCACAACAACTATAAGCAGCAGTGGATTGCGCCTATCAACTACCTATGCAACTCGGCACTGCCTGAGGAGCTGACTAGCCTGAAGATAGAAATACAAGCCTGACTTACCTCAGAGAAATACCCCAAAGGAATAGGCAGCCCCCCACATATAATGACTGTTAGCAAGATGAAAAGACAAACGTAGGAATGAAATAGATTCAGCAAAGTGAGGCCCGATATTCTAGACAGAGCGAGGATAGCAAAGAGAACTATGCAGTCTACAAAAAACCCTAAAACGAAAACCACGCAAAGGGGCAAAAAGACCCACCGTGCCGAACTAACAGCACGGCGGTGCACCCCTTTGCTTCTCAGAGCTTCCAGCAAAAGTTAATAGCAAGCTGGACAGAAAAAACAGAAAACAAACTAGAAGCACTTATCTAGCTGATCAGCAGGCCCAAGGAAAGATGCAGTAGCTCAGATCCAACACTGGAACATTGACAAGGAGCAAGGAAGACAGACTCAGGTGGAGCTAAATAGCAAGGCAGCCAACGAGCTCACCAAAACACCTGAGGGAGGAAGCCCAGAGACTGCAATACCACTTGTGACCACAGAAGTGAACTCAGCCACAGAATTCACAACAGTACCCCCCCCTTGAGGAGGGGTCACCGAACCCTCACCAGAACCCCCAGGCCGACCAGGATGAGCCACATGAAAGGCACGAACAAGATCTGGGGCATGGACATCAGAGGCAAAAACCCAGGAATTATCTTCCTGAGCATAACCCTTCCATTTGACCAGATACTGGAGTTTCCGTCTAGAGACACGAGAATCCAAAATCTTCTCCACAATATACTCCAATTCCCCCTCCACCAAAACAGGGGCAGGAGGCTCCACAGATGGAACCATAGGTGCCACGTATCTCCTCAACAACGACCTATGGAATACATTATGTATGGAAAAGGAGTCTGGGAGGGTCAGACGAAAAGACACCGGATTGAGAATCTCAGAAATCCTATACGGACCAATAAAACGAGGTTTAAATTTAGGAGAGGAAACCTTCATAGGAATATGACGAGAAGATAACCAAACCAGATCCCCAACACGAAGTCGGGGTCCCACACGGCGTCTGCGATTAGCGAAAAGCTGAGCCTTCTCCTGGGACAAGGTCAAATTGTCCACTACCTGATTCCAGATCTGCTGCAACCTGTCCACCACATAATCCACACCAGGACAGTCCGAAGACTCAACCTGTCCTGAAGAGAAACGAGGATGGAACCCAGAATTGCAGAAAAATGGAGAGACCAAGGTAGCCGAGCTAGCCCGATTATTAAGGGCGAACTCAGCCAACGGCAAAAATGACACCCAATCATCCTGGTCAGTGGAAACAAAACATCTCAGATATGTTTCCAAGGTCTGATTGGTTCGTTCGGTCTGGCCATTAGTCTGAGGATGGAAGGCCGAGGAAAAAGATAGGTCAATGCCCATCCTACCACAAAAGGCTCGCCAGAACCTCGAGACAAACTGGGAACCTCTGTCAGAAACAATATTCTCAGGAATGCCATGTAAACGAACCACATGCTGGAAGAACAAAGGCACCAAATCAGAGGAGGAAGGCAATTTAACCAAGGGCACCAGATGGACCATTTTAGAAAAGCGATCACAGACCACCCAAATGACCGACATTTTTTGAGAAACGGGAAGGTCAGAAATGAAATCCATCGAAATATGTGTCCAAGGCCTCTTCGGGACTGGCAAGGGCAAAAGCAACCCACTGGCACGTGAACAGCAGGGCTTAGCCCTAGCACAAATTCCACAGGACTGCACAAAAGCACGCACATCCCGTGACAGAGATGGCCACCAGAAGGATCTAGCAACCAACTCCCTGGTACCAAAGATTCCTGGATGACCGGCCAGCACCGAACATTGAAGTTCAGAGATAACTTTACTAGTCCACCTATCAGGGACGAACAGTTTCTCGGCCGGACAACGATCAGGTTTATTAGCCTGAAATTTCTGCAACACTCTCCGCAAATCAGGGGAGATGGCAGACACAATGACTCCTTCCTTGAGGATACTCGCCGGCTCAGATAACCCCGGAGAGTCGGGCACAAAACTCCTAGACAGAGCATCCGCCTTCACATTTTTAGAGCCCGGAAGGTATGAAATCACAAAATCAAAACGAGCAAAAAATAACGACCAACGGGCCTGTCTAGGATTCAAGCGCTTGGCAGACTCAAGATAAGTAAGGTTCTTATGATCAGTCAAAACCACCACGCGATGCTTAGCACCCTCAAGCCAATGACGCCACTCCTCGAATGCCCACTTCATGGCCAGCAACTCTCGGTTGCCCACATCATAATTACGCTCAGCAGCAGAAAATTTCCTGGAAAAGAAAGCACATGGTTTGAACACTGAGCAACCAGAACCTCTCTGTGACAAAACCGCCCCTGCACCAATCTCAGAAGCATCAACCTCGACCTGGAACGGAAGAGAAACATCAGGTTGACACAACACAGGGGCACAGCAAAAACGACGCTTCAACTCCTGAAAAGCTTCCACGGCAGCAGAAGACCAATTAACCAAATCAGCACCCTTCTTGGTCAAATTGGTCAATGGTCTGGCAATGCTAGAAAAATTACAGATGAAGCGACGATAAAAATTAGCAAAGCCCAGGAATTTCTGCAGACTTTTTAGAGATGTCGGCTGAGTCCAATCCTGGATGGCCTGAACCTTAACCGGATCCATCTCGATAGTAGAAGGGGAAAAGATGAACCCCAAAAATGAAACTTTCTGCACACCGAAGAGACACTTTGATCCCTTCACGAACAAGGAATTAGCACGCAGTACCTGGAAAACCATTCTGACTTGCTTCACATAAGACTCCCAATCATCTGAGAAGATCAAAATGTCATCCAAGTAAACAATCAAGAATTTATCCAGATACTCACGGAAAATGTCATGCATAAAAGACTGAAAAACAGATGGAGCATTGGCAAGTCCGAACGGCATCACCAGATACTCAAAATGACCCTCGGGCGTATTAAATGCCGTTTTCCATTCATCTCCCTGCCTGATTCTCACCAGATTATACGCACCACGAAGATCAATCTTAGTAAACCAACTAGCCCCCTTAATCCGAGCAAACAAGTCAGAAATCAATGGCAAGGGATACTGAAACTTAACAGTGATCTTATTAAGAAGGCGGTAATCAATACACGGTCTTAGCGAACCATCCTTCTTGGCTACAAAAAAGAACCCTGCTCCCAATGGTGACGACGATGGGCGAATATGTCCCTTCTCCAGGGACTCCTTCACATAACTGCGCATAGCGGTGTGTTCAGGTACGGACAAATTAAATAAACGACCCTTAGGGAATTTACTACCAGGAATCAAATCGATAGCACAATCACAATTCCTATGCGGAGGTAGGGCATCAGACTTGGACTCTTCAAATACATCCTGAAAGTCCGACAAGAACTCTGGGATGTCAGAAGGAATGGATGACGAAATAGACAAAAATGGAACATCACCATGTACTCCCTGACAACCCCAGCTGGTTACCGACATAGAGTTCCAATCCAATACTGGATTATGGGTTTGTAGCCATGGCAACCCCAACACGACCACATCATGCAAATTATGCAGCACCAAAAAGCGAATAACCTCCTGATGTGCAGGAGCCATGCACATGGTCAGCTGGGCCCAGTACTGAGGCTTATT
This sequence comes from Ranitomeya imitator, assembly GCF_032444005.1. Lineage (NCBI taxonomy): Eukaryota > Metazoa > Chordata > Amphibia > Anura > Dendrobatidae > Ranitomeya > Ranitomeya imitator. The sequence goes on from NC_091287.1 coordinate 283,857,205, forward strand.
CTTGGCCAAAGGTGTAGCATCAATTCCTCTCAACGGAATAGGACACCGCAAAGGCTCCAAGAAAAATCCACAACGTTTAGCATAATCCAAATCCATCAGATTCAGGGCAGCGCCTGAATCCACAAACGCCATGACAGAATATGATGACAAAGAGCACATTAAGGTAATGGACAAAAGGAATTTGGACTGTACAGTACCAATAACGGCAGAGCTATCGAACCGCCTAGTGCGTTTAGGACAATTAGAAATAGCATGAGTAGAATCACCACAATAGAAACACAGTCTGTTCAGACGTCTGTGTTCGTGCCGTTCTACTTTAGTCATAGTCCTGTCGCACTGCATAGGCTCAGGCTTACTCTCAGACAATACCGCCAGATGGTGCACAGATTTACGCTCGCGCAAGCGACGACCGATCTGAATGGCCAAGGACATAGACTCATTCAAACCAGCAGGCATAGGAAATCCCACCATTACATCCTTAAGAGCTTCAGAGAGACCCTTTCTGAACAAAGCCACTAGTGCAGATTCATTCCACAGAGTGAGTACTGACCATTTCCTAAATTTCTGACAATATACTTCTACATCATCCTGACCCTGGCATAAAGCCAGCAGATTTTTCTCAGCTTGATCCACTGAATTAGGCTCATCGTAAAGCAATCCCAGCGCCTGGAAAAATGCATCAACATTACTCAATGCAGAATCTCCTGGTGCAAGAGAAAACGCCCAGTCCTGTGGGTCGCCGCGCAAAAAAGAAATAATAATCAAAACCTGTTGAATAGGATTACCAGAAGAATGAGGTTTCAAGGCCAAAAATAGCTTACAATTATTTCTGAAGCTCAGGAACTTAGTTCTGTCACCAAAAAACAAATCAGGAATCGGAATTCTTGGTTCTAGCATCGATTTCTGATCAATAGTATCTTGAATCTTTTGTACATTTACAACGAGATTATCCATTAAGGAGCACAGAGCCTGAATATCCATGTCCACAGCTGTGTCCTGAAGCACTCTAATGTCTAGGGGAAAAAAAAGACTGAAGACAGAGCTAAGAAAAAAAAATGATGTCAGGATTTCTTTTTTCCCTCTATTGGAAATCATTGGTGTGGCTCCTTGTACTGTTATGGCTGGCAATCAGGCAACACAGCGTGCAGTAATCAGCGCACATACAGAGATCTGGCAATAACCAAAAACAATAGGACGAGCTCTGAGACGTGGAATCTCTGTAGACTGCAGTACCTGATCTATCCTCACAACAACTATAAGCAGCAGTGGATTGCGCCTATCAACTACCTATGCAACTCGGCACTGCCTGAGGAGCTGACTAGCCTGAAGATAGAAATACAAGCCTGACTTACCTCAGAGAAATACCCCAAAGGAATAGGCAGCCCCCCACATATAATGACTGTTAGCAAGATGAAAAGACAAACGTAGGAATGAAATAGATTCAGCAAAGTGAGGCCCGATATTCTAGACAGAGCGAGGATAGCAAAGAGAACTATGCAGTCTACAAAAAACCCTAAAACGAAAACCACGCAAAGGGGCAAAAAGACCCACCGTGCCGAACTAACAGCACGGCGGTGCACCCCTTTGCTTCTCAGAGCTTCCAGCAAAAGTTAATAGCAAGCTGGACAGAAAAAACAGAAAACAAACTAGAAGCACTTATCTAGCTGATCAGCAGGCCCAAGGAAAGATGCAGTAGCTCAGATCCAACACTGGAACATTGACAAGGAGCAAGGAAGACAGACTCAGGTGGAGCTAAATAGCAAGGCAGCCAACGAGCTCACCAAAACACCTGAGGGAGGAAGCCCAGAGACTGCAATACCACTTGTGACCACAGAAGTGAACTCAGCCACAGAATTCACAACAGGTAAGCTTGTGGATGGTTATAGGAAGCGATTGGTTACAGTTATTTATTCCAAAGAGTGTGCAACCAAATATTAAGTTGAGGGTGACAACAATTTTGTCTGGCCCATTTTGGGGTTTTGTGTTTAATTATGTCCAATTTGCATTTTTTTCTCTATTTTTTTTTTTTGCGTTATTCCAAAATTAACATGTGTATAACAAAACATGTATAAGTGCAATAACTTTCTGGGATAAATACTTCATGCTCTGGAACCATTTAAATGATGCCTACACTTTTGGCATGGTATATAGGCGTCGTTAAAAACTACGTTTCACAAAGCAAACCCTCATGTGCCAATGTCAAAGGAAAAAAAAATGATGGCTCTTGGAAGATGCCAAGGAATTAAGAAACAACAATGTACACTGGCCGGGAGGAGAAGGGGTTAATGAGTTAGGAGCAGACTCGTGAACGGTTTACGATTTCTACATTTACACTTGGAATTTATTATCTTCTTGATTAAAGTCGAGGAGACATTGAACACCTTCACTATTTTTAGCCTTTAATTGTACAAGACCTGATTTCCAAAGAAAATGTTACAATATCAACATTCGTACCGAAGTCGTTTTACTAACCTTATCTTTCTTTACAATGTAGCACAACAGCTGACGCACTCCTAAATTAGTGTCAATGCAACATGGGTGGGGGTGCAGAACCAGTGGCTAGAATGTATAGCATAAAACAAAAAGAAAAAGAAAAGAAGCCACCAAATAAATGTTCGCACACCACCTGATACGTATCAAAAAGGAACAACTTTAATGGGTAACACCACAAATAAAAACATTTAAAAACAATCCAACAAGACTCCCCCCGTCAGGCCCATAAAGCTCGTAAGTATATACATATACATGCTGTGTAAGGCCGGCTGTGTACAACGATACAGTGCCGTATAGTGTCACATAAAGCAATACCATAAAGAACCGGGCATCCGGAAGATCTGGGCCCAAATGCCCCACAAGGGAACTCTGAGGGGAGAGGGAAAAGAAGGACAACACGCCCAACCCCCTCAAATGGAAACCCCTAAAGAGCCTAAACCACTGTGGCGTACTATATATGAGTGCCTACCATATGTAATACTACCATACCACCCTGAACGGTGTGAGCAGGGAGAGCAATACCTAGGCACATTCAGCAGGAAGCAGGCTCACATAACTGGTACTCCAACAGCCATATAGTCACCTTAGATAAGAATAATACGAGCAGGACCGACACGAGGGAGGACCCAACGCGTGTCGCGGTTACTCGGACCGCTTCGTCAGGGGAAAGTGCTTACCCGAGAGAACTTGTATCCTATATACAGGTGCCGGTGATCAAAACGCGCCGCACGTGTGCGCCGCCGTGGGCCGGAAATGACGTTGTCAGGGAATGAAATACCGCCCGCGCCTGCGCAGAAAGTGGAGGTGGATGTAAAAGGGCAGACGTCTCTGCCCACAGAGTCCCGATGCGCACGCGCCAGAACATGGCCAGCGGCTCGCATCGCTACTCAAACAGGTCACCCCAAGTGCGCGCAGCAGAAGAGGAACGTGATGCCAAACGTCACAGGTAGAAGGGTAACTCGTGTGGGAAATGTGAGAAACCCCAAGCGCCGCACAGGGTGAGCCAGGGAATGCTCCCAATATGCTACCACTGCACCCTAGGGAGGGAATATGTTAATTTTACATTATAAATAAACAATAACACAAAAGGAGGGTAACGTTGTTATACTATACACAGTTCATAGAACACTAACAACATGCTATAGTCCATGTGTATCCTGACTAAAAGTGGCCCATAGCCATGACTATGGATCCCATCCGCATCAATGAAGTCGCAGTCCATGAAGGAATCTTGGTGCATCCGATTTCAATAGGGGAAACAAGTCTTCCGCTGGATCCCACCTGAGTACCCCCTATGATGGCATATACGACCCACTCAGGCAGTCCAATGTAAATCCCGGTCAGCCACCAAATGAGTGTCCTAAAAAACTGTGCTCCAAATGACCCACTCAGCCCAAGAAGCCCGTAAAGTGCAGGTCCTCGTTAATACCATGGGGTGCTGTGGAATTGAGTAGATAAATCCACCGTGACTCCGCTTGGAGAAGCCGTTTATGTAAAGAGCCTCCTCGGCCCGAGGACCTGATCTGCTCCAAGCCCACCATCCTAACGTTGGCACAGCTACCACCATGATGAAGCAAGAAATGTGCGGCCACCGTGCTCAGCGTCTTGCCTTTCCTGATGTCCACAGACGCCGTATTGATGGTAGATAAGTGGCTCTGCATTCTCCGCCTCAACTCTTGCGAAGTTTGACCTACATAAATGCAAGGACATGGGCAAATCAAAGCGTAAACCACATGAGCAGATTTGCAGTTAATGTAAGCTTTTAATTTGTGCTCTTTGCGATCCACAGGATTACTGAACAAATCCCGGACTGGGCGCATATAGGGACAGATACTGCAGTCGCCGCACGGGAATGATCCCCTCAGGACCATACCCCGATTGAGCCGCCTGGTGGGTCTCCTATAATGACTCCGGGTTAGTAAGTCCTTAAAGTTGGGGGCCCTTTTAGCCGTAATAAGAGGCCGCGTACTGATAACCTGGGAAGTAAGTGGGTCAGTGGCCAAGATCCTCCAATGATTGTTTAGGATCCTGCTCATCTCCGGCCAGTGGGTATGATACCCCGTAATAAACCGCACATACTTATCCGGTAATCTCCTATTGGCCACCAATAAAGAGTCTTGTGACTGTCCACTGGCCCTCTGATAGGCCCGTGAAATGCATTTTTTGGGGTAATACCTGGACTTGAATTTTGCCGTGAGCTCCTTCGCTTCCCTCTTGAAGTCCGAATCCTGAGTGCAATTGCGCCTGGCCCTAAGAAATTGGCCCGTCGGGACCCCCTCTCTTGTATGTTTGGGGTGAAAGCTCCGATAGTCCAAAAATCCAGTGACAGCTGTGGGCTTCCGATAAAGACGTGTGGATATCAAGCCCCCCTGACAACTAACCTCCAGGTCCAGAAAATTCACTGAAATGGAAGAAAACTGGTAAGTCAAAAAAATATTGCAAGAATTGTTGTTGAGGAACCCCATAAACTGGGAAAGTTCCTCCGGAGAACCTGACCAAATGAAAAACACATCATCAATGAAGCGTGACCACCGTCGTACCCTGGTCTTAAAAAAATCAGAAATAAATACAAACGAAGATTCCCACCACCCCAAAAAAAGATTTGCGAACGAGGGGGCACAACGAGCCCCCATGGCCACACCCGAGATCTGTAAATAAAACACCCGGTCAAATAAGAAAAAATTGTGCCTCAACGCAAAATCCAGCAAATCAATAATGAAGGAATCGTGTAATCTGTCCGAATCTACCTGTTGGTCAATGAAAAAGAGGACAGCCCGCATCCCGTCATCATGGTTGATATTGGAGTATAGCGACTCCACGTCGCAAGTAACCATGAGCTCCCCTGGAGCCAGTGCCACCCCTTTGTAAACATTGATGAAGTGTGAAGAATCCCTTATGTAGGACGGGAGCGCTGTAACCAAGGGCTGTAAAAAGAAATCAATATATCCACATGCCCTCTCACAAAGGCTGCCCCTACTGGAAACTATCGGGCGGCCCGGGGGTTTGGTGGTGCTCTTGTGGACCTTGGGTACCATATAGAACGTGGGTGTGATGGGTTGATCCACCCAGATGAAATCCCTCTCTTGTAGATTGATAATCCCAAGTTGAAAGGCCTTGTCAAGTAATGTTCTCAACTTGACGGAGAACACCCCAGTGGGGTCAGAGGGCAATTTACGATAAAAGTGGGAGTTGTTTAACTGTCTGTGTGCCTCCTCCAAATACATATGGTGGGGCCACAAGACGATGTTGCCCCCCTTGTCCGCCTCTCTGATGAGAAACTCATCGTTGTTACTAAGACCCAATAGGACCTTACGTTCTTGGCTGGTCAAATTGGCTCCAACCCCAGATCTGCCAGATAGAGCCTCTACATCCTGCTTGACCAACTCAAAAAAGATCTTAACAGCCGGAATAGTGGAGAGGGAAGGACAGACCATGGACCTGTTTCTGTGGGGAAAACGTGGCCTACCTCTGGGAGAATCACCCTCGTCCAACAAGTCCAGGAGGTCCTGAAACGCTTCTTGTTCGATACGATCTGGACCAGACAAGGAATTAGGCTGAGTATGTAGGACCTGTAACGTAATTTTCCTGCAAAAGAGAAAAAGATCCTTGATCAACGTGAACTTATCCATCCTCTGAGATGGTGAAAACGTCAAACCCCTTCTGAGAACCGACATCTCAATGGTACTAAGTGAATAGCTGGATAGATTGATAACCTGGAGAGAATCATTAATAGTGGAGCTATCATACTCACGGGCTTCATTGGTGGGCTGCGTGGTCATTAGTAATTCTTCCTCCGTTGGTTGTAAGACGTTGGCCTGCGGTTCCTGTTCCTGGTAATCCGCGTAAACAGGCCCACGTCTCCTCCGCCCGCGCCTAGTCCTGAACCTGTGTCGGACTCGCTTTCCGCGGAAGATAAAAAATCACTGGACAAATGACCATCGGGGGATGAAGACTTCTGTACTGAATCACTGACATTGGATTTGAAATTCCTGTCCCGTCGCTGGTTGCCCTGGTGTCTCCAATGAAACACTGCCTTACGGTCGAAGTCAGACTTGTCCCTCAGAAATTTTGACCTCTTCTTGTCCATGATTTCTCTATCGAATTTGTCCAGGATATCTTTAAGTTTGACTCTAAAGGGTTGGATTTGGGATACCTCGTCAAATTTGCTAAGGTCATTCTCCAGCCTTCTAATCTCCAACTTGACCTGACCAAGCAGATCTCTATCATGTGTAATCAGGAGGTTAATCAATATCTGCGAGCATCGCAGAAGGCCCCCCTCCCAAGTGGCTCGAAAGTTATCCGAGGGTTCCCAGGCGGGAAAAATGGAGACCCTCAGACCCCTTGGGACTAAATTCAATTTGAGGTACTCCTCCAAGCACCTGATGTTCCATAACAATTTGATCCCCTGTTTCTGGGCGGCCATAAGCTGAGTGGTAACCCGCGTAAAATCAGACTCCGGACCACTAGGAGCATGATCCGTAAACGCGGCAGAGGCAGCAACCCTCCACGCAGCCTCTCTGGCATCCCAATCCATCACACGCCACCGGAAACGTCCACCTGATCACCGGAATAAAAAGAACGTAGGTAATCAATAAATAAATGATTAAAGTCACAATAGACCGTGTGCTGCCAAGCCAAAGAAAGACATCACAGGATGCCTAGAAACAAACAGTACAATGTAGCACAACAGCTGACGCACTCCTAAATTAGTGTCAATGCAACATGGGTGGGGGTGCAGAACCAGTGGCTAGAATGTATAGCATAAAACAAAAAGAAAAAGAAAAGAAGCCACCAAATAAATGTTCGCACACCACCTGATACGTATCAAAAAGGAACAACTTTAATGGGTAACACCACAAATAAAAACATTTAAAAACAATCCAACAAGACTCCCCCCGTCAGGCCCATAAAGCTCGTAAGTATATACATATACATGCTGTGTAAGGCCGGCTGTGTACAACGATACAGTGCCGTATAGTGTCACATAAAGCAATACCATAAAGAACCGGGCATCCGGAAGATCTGGGCCCAAATGCCCCACAAGGGAACTCTGAGGGGAGAGGGAAAAGAAGGACAACACGCCCAACCCCCTCAAATGGAAACCCCTAAAGAGCCTAAACCACTGTGGCGTACTATATATGAGTGCCTACCATATGTAATACTACCATACCACCCTGAACGGTGTGAGCAGGGAGAGCAATACCTAGGCACATTCAGCAGGAAGCAGGCTCACATAACTGGTACTCCAACAGCCATATAGTCACCTTAGATAAGAATAATACGAGCAGGACCGACACGAGGGAGGACCCAACGCGTGTCGCGGTTACTCGGACCGCTTCGTCAGGGGAAAGTGCTTACCCGAGAGAACTTGTATCCTATATACAGGTGCCGGTGATCAAAACGCGCCGCACGTGTGCGCCGCCGTGGGCCGGAAATGACGTTGTCAGGGAATGAAATACCGCCCGCGCCTGCGCAGAAAGTGGAGGTGGATGTAAAAGGGCAGACGTCTCTGCCCACAGAGTCCCGATGCGCACGCGCCAGAACATGGCCAGCGGCTCGCATCGCTACTCAAACAGGTCACCCCAAGTGCGCGCAGCAGAAGAGGAACGTGATGCCAAACGTCACAGGTAGAAGGGTAACTCGTGTGGGAAATGTGAGAAACCCCAAGCGCCGCACAGGGTGAGCCAGCGAATGCTCCCAATATGCTACCACTGCACCCTAGGGAGGGAATATGTTAATTTTACATTATAAATAAACAATAACACAAAAGGAGGGTAACGTTGTTATACTATACACAGTTCATAGAACACTAACAACATGCTATAGTCCATGTGTATCCTGACTAAAAGTGGCCCATAGCCATGACTATGGATCCCATCCGCATCAATGAAGTCGCAGTCCATGAAGGAATCTTGGTGCATCCGATTTCAATAGGGGAAACAAGTCTTCCGCTGGATCCCACCTGAGTACCCCCTATGATGGCATATACGACCCACTCAGGCAGTCCAATGTAAATCCCGGTCAGCCACCAAATGAGTGTCCTAAAAAACTGTGCTCCAAATGACCCACTCAGCCCAAGAAGCCCGTAAAGTGCAGGTCCTCGTTAATACCATGGGGTGCTGTGGAATTGAGTAGATAAATCCACCGTGACTCCGCTTGGAGAAGCCGTTTATGTAAAGAGCCTCCTCGGCCCGAGGACCTGATCTGCTCCAAGCCCACCATCCTAACGTTGGCACAGCTACCACCATGATGAAGCAAGAAATGTGCGGCCACCGTGCTCAGCGTCTTGCCTTTCCTGATGTCCACAGACGCCGTATTGATGGTAGATAAGTGGCTCTGCATTCTCCGCCTCAACTCTTGCGAAGTTTGACCTACATAAATGCAAGGACATGGGCAAATCAAAGCGTAAACCACATGAGCAGATTTGCAGTTAATGTAAGCTTTTAATTTGTGCTCTTTGCGATCCACAGGATTACTGAACAAATCCCGGACTGGGCGCATATAGGGACAGATACTGCAGTCGCCGCACGGGAATGATCCCCTCAGGACCATACCCCGATTGAGCCGCCTGGTGGGTCTCCTATAATGACTCCGGGTTAGTAAGTCCTTAAAGTTGGGGGCCCTTTTAGCCGTAATAAGAGGCCGCGTACTGATAACCTGGGAAGTAAGTGGGTCAGTGGCCAAGATCCTCCAATGATTGTTTAGGATCCTGCTCATCTCCGGCCAGTGGGTATGATACCCCGTAATAAACCGCACATACTTATCCGGTAATCTCCTATTGGCCACCAATAAAGAGTCTTGTGACTGTCCACTGGCCCTCTGATAGGCCCGTGAAATGCATTTTTTGGGGTAATACCTGGACTTGAATTTTGCCGTGAGCTCCTTCGCTTCCCTCTTGAAGTCCGAATCCTGAGTGCAATTGCGCCTGGCCCTAAGAAATTGGCCCGTCGGGACCCCCTCTCTTGTATGTTTGGGGTGAAAGCTCCGATAGTCCAAAAATCCAGTGACAGCTGTGGGCTTCCGATAAAGACGTGTGGATATCAAGCCCCCCTGACAACTAACCTCCAGGTCCAGAAAATTCACTGAAATGGAAGAAAACTGGTAAGTCAAAAAAATATTGCAAGAATTGTTGTTGAGGAACCCCATAAACTGGGAAAGTTCCTCCGGAGAACCTGACCAAATGAAAAACACATCATCAATGAAGCGTGACCACCGTCGTACCCTGGTCTTAAAAAAATCAGAAATAAATACAAACGAAGATTCCCACCACCCCAAAAAAAGATTTGCGAACGAGGGGGCACAACGAGCCCCCATGGCCACACCCGAGATCTGTAAATAAAACACCCGGTCAAATAAGAAAAAATTGTGCCTCAACGCAAAATCCAGCAAATCAATAATGAAGGAATCGTGTAATCTGTCCGAATCTACCTGTTGGTCAATGAAAAAGAGGACAGCCCGCATCCCGTCATCATGGTTGATATTGGAGTATAGCGACTCCACGTCGCAAGTAACCATGAGCTCCCCTGGAGCCAGTGCCACCCCTTTGTAAACATTGATGAAGTGTGAAGAATCCCTTATGTAGGACGGGAGCGCTGTAACCAAGGGCTGTAAAAAGAAATCAATATATCCACATGCCCTCTCACAAAGGCTGCCCCTACTGGAAACTATCGGGCGGCCCGGGGGTTTGGTGGTGCTCTTGTGGACCTTGGGTACCATATAGAACGTGGGTGTGATGGGTTGATCCACCCAGATGAAATCCCTCTCTTGTAGATTGATAATCCCAAGTTGAAAGGCCTTGTCAAGTAATGTTCTCAACTTGACGGAGAACACCCCAGTGGGGTCAGAGGGCAATTTACGATAAAAGTGGGAGTTGTTTAACTGTCTGTGTGCCTCCTCCAAATACATATGGTGGGGCCACAAGACGATGTTGCCCCCCTTGTCCGCCTCTCTGATGAGAAACTCATCGTTGTTACTAAGACCCAATAGGACCTTACGTTCTTGGCTGGTCAAATTGGCTCCAACCCCAGATCTGCCAGATAGAGCCTCTACATCCTGCTTGACCAACTCAAAAAAGATCTTAACAGCCGGAATAGTGGAGAGGGAAGGACAGACCATGGACCTGTTTCTGTGGGGAAAACGTGGCCTACCTCTGGGAGAATCACCCTCGTCCAACAAGTCCAGGAGGTCCTGAAACGCTTCTTGTTCGATACGATCTGGACCAGACAAGGAATTAGGCTGAGTATGTAGGACCTGTAACGTAATTTTCCTGCAAAAGAGAAAAAGATCCTTGATCAACGTGAACTTATCCATCCTCTGAGATGGTGAAAACGTCAAACCCCTTCTGAGAACCGACATCTCAATGGTACTAAGTGAATAGCTGGATAGATTGATAACCTGGAGAGAATCATTAATAGTGGAGCTATCATACTCACGGGCTTCATTGGTGGGCTGCGTGGTCATTAGTAATTCTTCCTCCGTTGGTTGTAAGACGTTGGCCTGCGGTTCCTGTTCCTGGTAATCCGCGTAAACAGGCCCACGTCTCCTCCGCCCGCGCCTAGTCCTGAACCTGTGTCGGACTCGCTTTCCGCGGAAGATAAAAAATCACTGGACAAATGACCATCGGGGGATGAAGACTTCTGTACTGAATCACTGACATTGGATTTGAAATTCCTGTCCCGTCGCTGGTTGCCCTGGTGTCTCCAATGAAACACTGCCTTACGGTCGAAGTCAGACTTGTCCCTCAGAAATTTTGACCTCTTCTTGTCCATGATTTCTCTATCGAATTTGTCCAGGATATCTTTAAGTTTGACTCTAAAGGGTTGGATTTGGGATACCTCGTCAAATTTTATCTACTCAATTCCACAGCACCCCATGGTATTAACGAGGACCTGCACTTTACGGGCTTCTTGGGCTGAGTGGGTCATTTGGAGCACAGTTTTTTAGGACACTCATTTGGTGGCTGACCGGGATTTACATTGGACTGCCTGAGTGGGTCGTATATGCCATCATAGGGGGTACTCAGGTGGGATCCAGCGGAAGACTTGTTTCCCCTATTGAAATCGGATGCACCAAGATTCCTTCATGGACTGCGACTTCATTGATGCGGATGGGATCCATAGTCATGGCTATGGGCCACTTTTAGTCAGGATACACATGGACTATAGCATGTTGTTAGTGTTCTATGAACTGTGTATAGTATAACAACGTTACCCTCCTTTTGTGTTATTGTTTATTTATAATGTAAAATTAACATATTCCCTCCCTAGGGTGCAGTGGTAGCATATTGGGAGCATTCGCTGGCTCACCCTGTGCGGCGCTTGGGGTTTCTCACATTTCCCACACGAGTTACCCTTCTACCTGTGACGTTTGGCATCACGTTCCTCTTCTGCTGCGCGCACTTGGGGTGACCTGTTTGAGTAGCGATGCGAGCCGCTGGCCATGTTCTGGCGCGTGCGCATCGGGACTCTGTGGGCAGAGACGTCTGCCCTTTTACATCCACCTCCACTTTCTGCGCAGGCGCGGGCGGTATTTCATTCCCTGACAACGTCATTTCCGGCCCACGGCGGCGCACACGTGCGGCGCGTTTTGATCACCGGCACCTGTATATAGGATACAAGTTCTCTCGGGTAAGCACTTTCCCCTGACGAAGCGGTCCGAGTAACCGCGACACGCGTTGGGTCCTCCCTCGTGTCGGTCCTGCTCGTATTATTCTTATCTAAGGTGACTATATGGCTGTTGGAGTACCAGTTATGTGAGCCTGCTTCCTGCTGAATGTGCCTAGGTATTGCTCTCCCTGCTCACACCGTTCAGGGTGGTATGGTAGTATTACATATGGTAGGCACTCATATATAGTACGCCACAGTGGTTTAGGCTCTTTAGGGGTTTCCATTTGAGGGGGTTGGGCGTGTTGTCCTTCTTTTCCCTCTCCCCTCAGAGTTCCCTTGTGGGGCATTTGGGCCCAGATCTTCCGGATGCCCGGTTCTTTATGGTATTGCTTTATGTGACACTATACGGCACTGTATCGTTGTACACAGCCGGCCTTACACAGCATGTATATGTATATACTTACGAGCTTTATGGGCCTGACGGGGGGAGTCTTGTTGGATTGTTTTTAAATGTTTTTATTTGTGGTGTTACCCATTAAAGTTGTTCCTTTTTGATACGTATCAGGTGGTGTGCGAACATTTATTTGGTGGCTTCTTTTCTTTTTCTTTTTGTTTTATGCTATACATTCTAGCCACTGGTTCTGCACCCCCACCCATGTTGCATTGACACTAATTTAGGAGTGCGTCAGCTGTTGTGCTACATTGTACTGTTTGTTTCTAGGCATCCTGTGATGTCTTTCTTTGGCTTGGCAGCACACGGTCTATTGTGACTTTAATCATTTATTTATTGATTACCTACGTTCTTTTTATTCCGGTGATCAGGTGGACGTTTCCGGTGGCGTGTGATGGATTGGGATGCCAGAGAGGCTGCGTGGAGGGTTGCTGCCTCTGCCGCGTTTACGGATCATGCTCCTAGTGGTCCGGAGTCTGATTTTACGCGGGTTACCACTCAGCTTATGGCCGCCCAGAAACAGGGGATCAAATTGTTATGGAACATCAGGTGCTTGGAGGAGTACCTCAAATTGAATTTAGTCCCAAGGGGTCTGAGGGTCTCCATTTTTCCCGCCTGGGAACCCTCGGATAACTTTCGAGCCACTTGGGAGGGGGGCCTTCTGCGATGCTCGCAGATATTGATTAACCTCCTGATTACACATGATAGAGATCTGCTTGGTCAGGTCAAGTTGGAGATTAGAAGGCTGGAGAATGACCTTAGCAAATTTGACGAGGTATCCCAAATCCAACCCTTTAGAGTCAAACTTAAAGATATCCTGGACAAATTCGATAGAGAAATCATGGACAAGAAGAGGTCAAAATTTCTGAGGGACAAGTCTGACTTCGACCGTAAGGCAGTGTTTCATTGGAGACACCAGGGCAACCAGCGACGGGACAGGAATTTCAAATCCAATGTCAGTGATTCAGTACAGAAGTCTTCATCCCCCGATGGTCATTTGTCCAGTGATTTTTTATCTTCCGCGGAAAGCGAGTCCGACACAGGTTCAGGACTAGGCGCGGGCGGAGGAGACGTGGGCCTGTTTACGCGGATTACCAGGAACAGGAACCGCAGGCCAACGTCTTACAACCAACGGAGGAAGAATTACTAATGACCACGCAGCCCACCAATGAAGCCCGTGAGTATGATAGCTCCACTATTAATGATTCTCTCCAGGTTATCAATCTATCCAGCTATTCACTTAGTACCATTGAGATGTCGGTTCTCAGAAGGGGTTTGACGTTTTCACCATCTCAGAGGATGGATAAGTTCACGTTGATCAAGGATCTTTTTCTCTTTTGCAGGAAAATTACGTTACAGGTCCTACATACTCAGCCTAATTCCTTGTCTGGTCCAGATCGTATCGAACAAGAAGCGTTTCAGGACCTCCTGGACTTGTTGGACGAGGGTGATTCTCCCAGAGGTAGGCCACGTTTTCCCCACAGAAACAGGTCCATGGTCTGTCCTTCCCTCTCCACTATTCCGGCTGTTAAGATCTTTTTTGAGTTGGTCAAGCAGGATGTAGAGGCTCTATCTGGCAGATCTGGGGTTGGAGCCAATTTGACCAGCCAAGAACGTAAGGTCCTATTGGGTCTTAGTAACAACGATGAGTTTCTCATCAGAGAGGCGGACAAGGGGGGCAACATCGTCTTGTGGCCCCACCATATGTATTTGGAGGAGGCACACAGACAGTTAAACAACTCCCACTTTTATCGTAAATTGCCCTCTGACCCCACTGGGGTGTTCTCCGTCAAGTTGAGAACATTACTTGACAAGGCCTTTCAACTTGGGATTATCAATCTACAAGAGAGGGATTTCATCTGGGTGGATCAACCCATCACACCCACGTTCTATATGGTACCCAAGGTCCACAAGAGCACCACCAAACCCCCGGGCCGCCCGATAGTTTCCAGTAGGGGCAGCCTTTGTGAGAGGGCATGTGGATATATTGATTTCTTTTTACAGCCCTTGGTTACAGCGCTCCCGTCCTACATAAGGGATTCTTCACACTTCATCAATGTTTACAAAGGGGTGGCACTGGCTCCAGGGGAGCTCATGGTTACTTGCGACGTGGAGTCGCTATACTCCAATATCAACCATGATGACGGGATGCGGGCTGTCCTCTTTTTCATTGACCAACAGGTAGATTCGGACAGATTACACGATTCCTTCATTATTGATTTGCTGGATTTTGCGTTGAGGCACAATTTTTTCTTATTTGACCGGGTGTTTTATTTACAGATCTCGGGTGTGGCCATGGGGGCTCGTTGTGCCCCCTCGTTCGCAAATCTTTTTTTGGGGTGGTGGGAATCTTCGTTTGTATTTATTTCTGATTTTTTTAAGACCAGGGTACGACGGTGGTCACGCTTCATTGATGATGTGTTTTTCATTTGGTCAGGTTCTCCGGAGGAACTTTCCCAGTTTATGGGGTTCCTCAACAACAATTCTTGCAATATTTTTTTGACTTACCAGTTTTCTTCCATTTCAGTGAATTTTCTGGACCTGGAGGTTAGTTGTCAGGGGGGCTTGATATCCACACGTCTTTATCGGAAGCCCACAGCTGTCACTGGATTTTTGGACTATCGGAGCTTTCACCCCAAACATACAAGAGAGGGGGTCCCGACGGGCCAATTTCTTAGGGCCAGGCGCAATTGCACTCAGGATTCGGACTTCAAGAGGGAAGCGAAGGAGCTCACGGCAAAATTCAAGTCCAGGTATTACCCCAAAAAATGCATTTCACGGGCCTATCAGAGGGCCAGTGGACAGTCACAAGACTCTTTATTGGTGGCCAATAGGAGATTACCGGATAAGTATGTGCGGTTTATTACGGGGTATCATACCCACTGGCCGGAGATGAGCAGGATCCTAAACAATCATTGGAGGATCTTGGCCACTGACCCACTTACTTCCCAGGTTATCAGTACGCGGCCTCTTATTACGGCTAAAAGGGCCCCCAACTTTAAGGACTTACTAACCCGGAGTCATTATAGGAGACCCACCAGGCGGCTCAATCGGGGTATGGTCCTGAGGGGATCATTCCCGTGCGGCGACTGCAGTATCTGTCCCTATATGCGCCCAGTCCGGGATTTGTTCAGTAATCCTGTGGATCGCAAAGAGCACAAATTAAAAGCTTACATTAACTGCAAATCTGCTCATGTGGTTTACGCTTTGATTTGCCCATGTCCTTGCATTTATGTAGGTCAAACTTCGCAAGAGTTGAGGCGGAGAATGCAGAGCCACTTATCTACCATCAATACGGCGTCTGTGGACATCAGGAAAGGCAAGACGCTGAGCACGGTGGCCGCACATTTCTTGCTTCATCATGGTGGTAGCTGTGCCAACGTTAGGATGGTGGGCTTGGAGCAGATCAGGTCCTCGGGCCGAGGAGGCTCTTTACATAAACGGCTTCTCCAAGCGGAGTCACGGTGGATTTATCTACTCAATTCCACAGCACCCCATGGTATTAACGAGGACCTGCACTTTACGGGCTTCTTGGGCTGAGTGGGTCATTTGGAGCACAGTTTTTTAGGACACTCATTTGGTGGCTGACCGGGATTTACATTGGACTGCCTGAGTGGGTCGTATATGCCATCATAGGGGGTACTCAGGTGGGATCCAGCGGAAGACTTGTTTCCCCTATTGAAATCGGATGCACCAAGATTCCTTCATGGACTGCGACTTCATTGATGCGGATGGGATCCATAGTCATGGCTATGGGCCACTTTTAGTCAGGATACACATGGACTATAGCATGTTGTTAGTGTTCTATGAACTGTGTATAGTATAACAACGTTACCCTCCTTTTGTGTTATTGTTTATTTATAATGTAAAATTAACATATTCCCTCCCTAGGGTGCAGTGGTAGCATATTGGGAGCATTCGCTGGCTCACCCTGTGCGGCGCTTGGGGTTTCTCACATTTCCCACACTAGTTACCCTTCTACCTGTGACGTTTGGCATCACGTTCCTCTTCTGCTGCGCGCACTTGGGGTGACCTGTTTGAGTAGCGATGCGAGCCGCTGGCCATGTTCTGGCGCGTGCGCATCGGGACTCTGTGGGCAGAGACGTCTGCCCTTTTACATCCACCTCCACTTTCTGCGCAGGCGCGGGCGGTATTTCATTCCCTGACAACGTCATTTCCGGCCCACGGCGGCGCACACGTGCGGCGCGTTTTGATCACCGGCACCTGTATATAGGATACAAGTTCTCTCGGGTAAGCACTTTCCCCTGACGAAGCGGTCCGAGTAACCGCGACACGCGTTGGGTCCTCCCTCGTGTCGGTCCTGCTCGTATTATTCTTATCTAAGGTGACTATATGGCTGTTGGAGTACCAGTTATGTGAGCCTGCTTCCTGCTGAATGTGCCTAGGTATTGCTCTCCCTGCTCACACCGTTCAGGGTGGTATGGTAGTATTACATATGGTAGGCACTCATATATAGTACGCCACAGTGGTTTAGGCTCTTTAGGGGTTTCCATTTGAGGGGGTTGGGCGTGTTGTCCTTCTTTTCCCTCTCCCCTCAGAGTTCCCTTGTGGGGCATTTGGGCCCAGATCTTCCGGATGCCCGGTTCTTTATGGTATTGCTTTATGTGACACTATACGGCACTGTATCGTTGTACACAGCCGGCCTTACACAGCATGTATATGTATATACTTACGAGCTTTATGGGCCTGACGGGGGGAGTCTTGTTGGATTGTTTTTAAATGTTTTTATTTGTGGTGTTACCCATTAAAGTTGTTCCTTTTTGATACGTATCAGGTGGTGTGCGAACATTTATTTGGTGGCTTCTTTTCTTTTTCTTTTTGTTTTAAACCTTATCTTTCTTCTGGCAAACTCTGCAGAAATTTAGACTGTTTCCTTGGAAACCTGAGAAAATATGATTTTTTTTAAGGTAGTCGCACACGTTACTTTTTTCCCATATAAATCGGCACACTTTGCCAATTTAAATTAAAGCGTCCTTTCTCATTTCTGCTTTAACATAGCTTTTTTTTTCTTTTTACTTCTGAGCACACTTTCCTATAAGTACACGGGAAGAAACCAGTGAAGGATAAAATCTCTTACAATGAAAATATAATATGTGTCCAACACAACCTATGCGGGAAAAAGTGCATTAATAAAGTTTAATGCATTGCATGTCATGCGGTAAAAGGGGCTTTGTAAATAAAGGCGGCATTGCTTCCCTCTGTAGGATTGTTGGGAATAAGTCAGTTTCATCTGTTTGCTACTCTCCAGATTATCCTGGGTTAGTGGGAACTTATAAACATAAATTGTTCTGGTGATGGTTCCCCGTGGCATAGCCCGTAGTGATTTATAGAATTCGGTATGATGATAGAAAGCGGATGATGCATCTAGTACAGAGCATGTCATACACAGGTCTATCAGCTTCAAGCACTTAAAATATCAAGGGGTCATCTGTCAGCAAGCAAAGGATGCAAGTTTACCTACGGACTGATACCCCGGAGAGTAGTAAAGAGGCTGCTACCTGCTGAGAAGGCATGATGTTTTATTTAACATCCTATCACGGATATCTTTATTTTTTCGACCAGATTGGATTGCCTTCTATCCTTGCTCCTGAGTGCTCCCCCAGCGAAGATATTCCGTTAACTGCTGCTGAAGTCATCATAATTTAAATTAGATGACAGATATCAAAAGCGGTTTTCGTCCTCTCCACCACTAAGCACTATGCACACATCTCTTTATTACTCGTCTGCGCGCCCTTGCAAGACAGTTCAAGGCCCCGCACTGATTTTTAAAAGCCATATTTCTCCCCAATTGTCATTCATCACTTTCATTCGCTTTAATGAATCAATTGAGGATAATCTGTTTTCACTTGAGTTCTGATAAACTGTCATATATGTAAATATCCAAGGATCGTATTGCAAGTTTAATTACCATCTGCTATGGAAAGAAAACAGATAGTCGTATTTATAAATGTAGAAAAACAAGGTTCCTTCCTCTTTGAGATCTGTAGTTGGGTTTCTCTTCACGTGGGGTGGAGAATAACTTCTATGCCAAAAGGTCGGGTTAGGGGGTGTGATTGGCCAAAACTCTGATCACCACTGTGGCCTATTCCGGCACAATTTGGCAGTCGTTTAATGGTCGCATCTAAATGAGCCCTGATTATGTATCCAGACGCCACCGCCACACCGTCTGGTTTGGCTCATTTACATTATCTGAACATGACCATTAATTAACCATCAATATGCTATGCGTAAATGAGCCCTAAGAGTAGGACCAACGGTGCCATAGTGGCGTGGCCCAATTCTTTAGGCTCATTGACACATAGTTGTTTAAAGCCACCGCCACACCTTTTGGCCCTATTCTTAAGGGTAGGTTCACAGGAATGTTTAAAAAATCATTTTGAGTTCATCCAGAAAATTGAGACAATTTATTCCTCACTTGTCATCTATACGCAATCCGGTTTTAACAGAAGCAGCTATTAATCATTTACAACACCATTTATCATTTCCTATGTGAGAGAATTGCAATGTATTCATAAAAAATAGATACAAAAATATGGCTCCGTTTGGCATCTGATTTTTTCGGACTTCAATGGTTGAGTCTCATCCGATTTATGGTACAAACTAGTGAATGTTGCTATTTTTTTCACATACAGACTCAGTGAAAAAAATGTTCGTCTGCAGTGCCCCATTGAATAACATTGGTCCAAGTGTTGTCCTGTTTTTTTCCACAGACAGCGCTCGGACTGAAATTACATTTGTTTGAATGAGCATCATTTACATAAGTTGAATGTCTGGAAGTAAACGACCAACAATTTGCTATGTGGAAGCTGAGAAGTGGTCCTTTAGAGGGAATCCGTCACCACATTTCACCTATCTAAACTATTAATATGGGCATACAGGTTATATAATGCTGAAAACAGTCCTCCCTGTATGATTCTTATCAGACTCCTTGTTGTTGAAAATCATCTTTTATCACTTTATATAAATTATTTCTTATAGGCTCTGGGGAGGACGATGTCTGGAGGATAACTCTGCCTCCAGAGCTTATATTAAATAGGGGAGTTACCAGTGTGATGTGTGATGGCTGCTCTCTGCCCTCCTGATTTTACTGCAGAGCTGTGTGTGATTATACCTGACACATCTGCAGGTTCCTCTCATCTTCAGCTTCCATCTCAGAGGCAGACAGGGTTGTAATATTGGTGCAATACAGCAGGGGTGACAGAGAAGCAAAAAATGTGTTTGCAAGAAGACAAATTTCATTTCTCCGCTTCTGTCCTAGTTACTTGTTTCTCACTGGTACCTCCCCCTACAGGTAAAATAAGCTCTGGAGGCAGAGTTATCTTCTAGACAGCATCCCCCCCATAGCCTGGAAGAGGTCATTTAGATATAGTGATAAATATGATTTCTCAACAACAGGACATCTGATATGAGACATACAGGGAGATCTTTTTCATCATTATATAGCTTATATGCCCATATTAATAGTTTATATAGGAAAATGTGGTGACAGATTCCCTTTAATTGCCTGTCTACCAGGCTGACCCACATTTATGTACTGATGAGAACAAAGATTTTTGAAGCCTTGTTCCGCATTTTCAGCCCCAAGCCAGGGTGTCAATCACCTGACAAACAAGGAGAAACATTTTTGTTAGTCCGGCGTGATGATTTTTATTAATGTTTATTTTTTTATTAGTGATCACTCTGTGTAGTGTTCATAGAATGTGGGTTAGCCTATCTAAACGGGCCATTAAGCGAACACCTATCTGCTTTCACATTGCCAATAAGAGGTTGCTTAATTGGCTACTGTCAGCTCATGTAAATGGACCCTTAAAAACCACTGCACCCGAAGAACAGGATTACTGCTTGTTCATCAGGTGATTACATGGCTGTTCAGACAAAGTGTTAGTTGGGATCAAGTGCTCTTTTATCACTTGTTGCTCGCCACCTGCCAAATACTCACCATTCCTGCTTACTTTTAGCCTGTATTGGCTAATTAACCACATGGGTACTATAGTTATGATTACACCTATCAGTATATTGGTGGTGATCATAAAAATATATCTTAACCAACATTGAGATAAATGCTGCTAATTTCACTGGATTTTGTCTTGGACTTTTGTGCCTCAAAATGCGTCTTTTATATCCACATGACTCATAAACTAAGAAATGAAAACTTTTGTGATCCTTTTTCTGCTGACTTAATTTGTAGCCATCAATGATGATACTGAACATTTTTCCATAATAGAACTATAAAAACTGATGATGCATAATTTATTTAATTAGTTTTTTTTCCCCATCAATTCTGATGTTTTCGTTACCAAAAAAAAATTTCTATGTGAACATAGTCTAGCGCAGAAAATCTCATCTAGATTAACCTGAATATTTAATGGGACCAGTGATTGCAGAGACGTATACAGCTCACTCTACATGTCAGTCAACTAGATTGATAGCAATATCAAGGCTCAGGCAAAAAAGCTATGAGACATGGCAATAATTAAAAATATAGATTTTGAATAATAGATACATGCTTTAAAGGTCAAATTCAATTATATTGACTGCTGAATAAACATAAAATGGCATTGAGTGAGCAAAATTCTGCACTTCAGTATGTACAGCATTTGCATATTGTCTTATTTTTATTACAGCTGTAGTTTTACTGAGCGGTAAAATATACAATATGTTCTTGTTGAATAAATGATCACTTATCTTTTATTTACAAATTAACTATGGTATCTCCAACAATCCCAACAATGATCATACAAAAGTAACTTGTGATAATGATCATTCCTTAAAGGAATATTCCAGAGGAGTGAAAAATTTGTCCACTGGGACCACGATCAATTGCAAGAAAAAATGCAACTAGGATGAGACGGCATTCAATGGTAGTAGAGTATGCGCCATGGCG
The DNA here is from genome assembly GCF_032444005.1 of Ranitomeya imitator. Lineage (NCBI taxonomy): Eukaryota > Metazoa > Chordata > Amphibia > Anura > Dendrobatidae > Ranitomeya > Ranitomeya imitator. The sequence goes on from NC_091287.1 coordinate 283,878,659, forward strand.
CTCCATTCATGGCGCTGACGGTAATAGCAGAGTGTGATAAGTCAACACCAAAGATTGGTATGTGTTGTGAGTGGCAATAACAGAATTAAAGAAGTTCTGTTAGTTTGACAGCCCCTGTCAGTATGTCCTTTGAGGGCACATGGATGTCATTGAGAGTGATCTTCTGCCCAGTACATCTTTCTGTGAACCAGAGATAAAAGACACTCAACAGTGCCTGACTTTTTCAGAGAGAGAGAGATAGGACCCTGTCATTACAGTCTTAAATATAGGTATTGGAGAAGGAGACTGGGCTGGAACTGATCAGCTGTTAATGAGGTGGCTACAGGGTTATTGCAGGCTGTAGGCTTTCCTCAAATAATGTATTTTCAGGTTGCATCTGTAGACTTTACTCAAGGAAGATAATTTCATATACTGAGGTAGTCAGTTTCAAAGGATGGAAGAATATTTGGAGATGGCTGTTTGAAGAACATACAAAGGCAGATGAATAAAGGAAGTCTAAGGATGATTGGAGAATATGTGTGGGGAGGTATGGGTTGTTTAAGTCGCAGATGTATGTGGGAGACAGATTATTGACCACTTCGTAAGTCTTTTTTTTTAAGTAAATTATGTGGGTAATTGGAAGCCAGTAAGTGTATTGACGGAGGGGAGAGGTGGAGGAATATCAAGGCAAGATGTGGATTAATTGGATAGCAGAGTTAAGGATAGATTAGAGAGGTAGGTGGGAAGCCACAGAGGAGAACATTGCAATAGTTGAGGCAGGAGATAGTGAGGGTTGGAGGTGGCAGGAGTTGGGAAGGGCTTGGACATGGTGATGTGGTATGAAGGGCAAAGCTGATTCAAGGGTTACATCCAGGCAGCAGACTTGTGACACAGCAAGAAGTGTGGAATCATTTACTGTGCTGGATAACCTTGATAAGGGGGTTGAGTGAGATGGACAAAGGTGAAGAGCTCAGTTTTATTTATGTTCAGTTTTTGAAAGCATGATGAGAAGAAGTGGGCTATAGCTGGTAAACACTGTGGATTTTGGACAGCAGAGAGGTGATATCTGTACTATAGTTGTAAATTTGAGTTCCTTTGTGACTTTTGCAGCCTAATGAAGACTACTGTCTTTGAGGCCACCCCTTTAACTCTCAATTAGTACAAAATATTAAGTAATTTACCATTATACATGGATTTAAAATGCTTCAGAAGTGTACACATCCTCATGTACTTTGCGCATAAAAATGTAAGAAAGGTGAGCACCCCAGCAAGAGGTGGTTGTCATACTGAAATTCTTCAATCCCTGGAAAATTAATCAAAAAAGTTGTGCAACTTTATATATTTATCTCCTGTCTTATTTTATTCTAGTTTTGAGTGATCGCTTCCATAATAATCTAGAGCCTCCTCCACAATTCTGCAAGCTTCAGAGCTGAAATCCTGAGCAAGATACTCACAAATCTTTCTATTGTGATTTGCATTCTGGGAGTTTAAAAAAATCAGTGATTCTGAAGTGTAGGGGCTTAGCCAAGTTTTCAAAGAAGCCACTAAGGAATATAAAACATGATGTAACAGAGTCAGAGGCAGCACTGGGCGGGGAATAGAGCTGGAGTGACAGAGCTTCAGATCTTCAGAAACAATGGCATATGAATAAAATGCTGATTTCTCGGGACCAGGGGAATGGACCGGTCATGTAAAGGTATTGCTCGATTTGTCTTTAAAAGAACTACACGTGCATATGAACAGTCTGATGACAGATTCCCTTGAAAGTCCTTAAATCCGATAAATTGCACATCAAAGGTTTTTTTTAGATTTTTAAAATACAGTTTATTGAAACAAGTATGCATCATAACAGGGGCCTGGAGGAAGAATGCTTGTTTACTTGTAAACAATAGAGGAGATTTATTGATATGAGCGGAAATGGTGGATTTGTGTATAACAACCCTATACTTGATTTATTGCTGAAATATAATTTGTTGTTATAGTTTTCCTTTGCATTTGTTTTGGCATCTATAGTTATCCACTGCCCCCAAAATCCAGTCTTATTGAGTAAATGTAAATCACTATTAAAAAAATACATTAAAAATGAAAAAGTAAATAACGACTTCACAATGGCATTCCTACATAAATGTTTTGTATTGGTGCTGCGATCCCTCCCGGTGCCATCATTATTAGCTTGCAGCACATGACCTAATAATGATTTCATGTAAGTAACTCCTAGACTCCCCAGTGGTAATTCCCAGCAGTTAAAAAATGGCAATAAAAATAATTGAATATTAATGCCGCATGGAGATTTTACTGCATGTTCTTTGCGGTATTCACTTTGCCTTTATACATGTGGTGGGTTCACGCTGAGGAATTTTATTGCTAAATAAACATTTCATGTTAAATTGTAACTGGTTACAAATCATGGAGTGAAATTACATCCCATATGCCACAGGACGCTGTATAACAACCTTATAAATACGCCTCATAAATTATTGAAAGCCTTGGTATGAATTCAGTTTACAAACTGTAATAGCTTTCTAATAGCACAGATTGGTTTGCACGTGTTAGGAAGCCACCTATATGATTTCTATGGGCACCTCCATTTTGTCCGCACACGTTGTGCAGCATCGGTGTAAGTATTGGATTTTACAGCCACTGGCATAAGCTTCTTTTTATAACATATATCATGAATAGTACTGTGACACACACCATGGTACATGATTTAGTTTCATAAAAATCGCTAGAACAAATCTTCCCTAGTTATCTGATAATTGACATTAACAAGGCAGCCTTTGGAGATAGTTGGAGGACAAAGACATACTTGCACTTTGCCAAATCACTGATCCATTAAGTTCATTTCATCACAGCTTAGAAAGTTCATTGCAAGAAAAAGTGAGATAGTGGTTTGAAGATCATCATAAAACAGGGCATTTTACCAGGGAAAATACATTTTAGACTACAGCATGATGCAGGTGAGGTTTATAGAACTAATGACCAGTGGATAATGCACGCCTTATCATAGAAAATGGTGGCATAAATAATCTGACCATGGATCAGCTGGCTTTTAGAATTCTCTAACTCTCAGCACTATTTCCTCCGTAATGCCATCAGTGGCAGGACAATGTCCTAGACACCCACTGATTCCAACAACAAAGGGCTCAACGTTCCTTGTAAGAATAGAGAGCGAGAAATAGAGTGGGCATATGGGACCACCACTCATAGACAGTGACAGAAGCGGTGGAGGAGCACTTCCACCCAATTCACATAAGAGAATTTTGAGATCACTGTTTTCGTTATAGGTGGAGGTCTCAGCAGTCATACCCCAGTGACCCTACATTCACCACCTATCCTGCTGCTTATAGCGAAAGCCTGTTAAATGCATTCCTTCTCTTGATAAACAAATAGGTTAATATAACAAAAAAGTTGCATATTCCCTTTAAATCTTCCACCGTTCCCATGCTGAAGACATCCCGATCGCCCACTAGTTTTCAGAATGAGTTGTTGACTCAACATGTGACAACATTCATACCACTTTCTGACAGCACCCACCCACGAATCACTGTCATTAATTGGCATGGATATAGGATTTTTGTACCAAGTGACTTCCTTGTTCATATATTGACTTTATCGCTTCTATTTCAAATAGAGTGCAGTGATCTATCTTTTTGTCTCTTTTCCACATGTGACCACATAAACCAATGTCTGACATTTCCTCTTTGGCCAGTGAGTAGCTGCCACAATCATTTTGTCACAATTCCACCACTCACAGTGTCCTAAGAAAGCCGCGATTGACAGCTCAGCCGCCCTACAGAATTAGGGGCATGTTGAGCTATCAGGATTGCGAGTAACAGCTCAGCCGCCCAATCTGGCTGGGCCTGTGGGGGCTTTATCCAGGTGTCGGGTGATTACCTGGCTAATTAGCAGGCTGGCAATGATTAGAGCATTGCCAGTTGTAACTTAGCTCAAGTGGTGTGTGTTTGCTCTGAGTTCTTATATTCTGATCTTTGTCGCCTAACCTTGGATTTGCCTTTGACATCTGTTTGCCTAGCCCCTTTGTCTTGATCCACTACCTTATTTGAATTCTGACCCTGTACTGTGACCTGACTACGCCATTGTTTCTCCCTTCTGCTTATGCTGTACCCTCCTGGCTTTTGACCTCGGACTCCTTGCATCCCTGACTCAGATTGTTCTTGAGAAGTGACTCAGCGTCACGCATATGTTGAAATGATGTGTCATTGCTGCAATAGTATAGCAATAGAGGATCAAGGAACTGTTAGCAAGGGGTGCATTTTGTATCTTTAATTGTAACCTATATTTAATTGATTTAAAAACATGTTATTATATATATTACAAGGGGCTCCCTTATTTTTTGAGTCATCTCTTTTAATGTTAATGGTTACATATCTTCAGTGGACTCATAGGACTGCATGGATAGCCAATGTAGAGGGGACAGAGTATTCGCACATGTTATCTGCAGCAGACATTTCTGCACCAAAGCATTGCAGTTAACTGTACTAGCAAGATAAAAGGGATTTCTGAAATGTCATGCACACGCTGCTTATTGTTTCCTATGTCACGTCTTTCAGCGTATTTGCAGCCATATGTAACAATGGCTATTTGCTGTTAGCATCTACAAAAAGAACCGTGGACAGTGGGGATCAGATAGGCCAATACTGAAGTGTCCTTCTGTGAGTAAGAGACTTGAGTTACCTTTTTTTGACATGCGGTTAAGGAACATGACATTGTTGTGAAGATCCCAGGAACCTGCCATACGGTCAGCATATATAGAATTTGCTTTTCAAACCGCAATATAGCATTATGTCACATTGCAGATTCCTGCTTGGTTATTTCATTTGTTTTTGTTAACAAAAGTGTTATATGCAAATGTAACATTTTTCACAATTTTTCTGATTATATTATTCATTTTTTTCAACCTGCTGCTAATATTTAAATTTGTTTTTTTCAAATAGAACCAAGTCTTAGTCTAGCGGGTAAAAAAATGCCGCTCCTCCGAGTTAGGGCTCTTTCTGACGTCACTTTTACCCCCACAAATTCTATGTGTTTTTCACATACCTGACACTCTAGGAGGCTGTTCACATATCCAAATTTATGGTTAGTCTGAGTTGTCCATCCAAAATTGTTGATATTGAGCCAACGCAAGTATATGGGTCCGTCTGTGTGCTGTCTGGTTTTCAGGGACTTGTTGATAGAAGAGGCTGAAGAAACATTTTATTCTTCTTTTCATCCAAGACAAACTGATGAAACTCGAACCAAACTCTGTTGACACTGTACTGAAAATCAGAACAAAAACATTGATGAAACTCGATTCGTTTTTCTTGTGTGTGAAAAAGAAACAGATGTCTTAATGAGCCCCTGATTCCATCTACATAGTAGGATTAGTTTTTCAGTAATTTGTCAGTAATCGTATTTCTTCTATTATAAAGTCATCCTTATTTTCTTGTACCTAAAACCATGGTCTGGGTTTTATCACTATCTGGTCAGTGTTTCAATTTTTACCATCAGTTTCATCACTGAATTTTTTTGTACTGAAAAATAAATAAAATAGCAAAACTTCTTTTATCCACTACATTATTGAAAACGGACAGCACACGGATTGCACAAGTGCGCGCCGTCAGTGAGTTGTCACAGACCCATAGACTTGTATTATTATTATTTATTATTATTGTATGAGTATTTTTGCTCTCCGACTCGGATCAAAATCAAACATGTCTCTGTGATTTTATGCAGACGCACAGTCTACAAGAAACGCAGACTTGTGAATGGCATTGTGTGTCTTCTCTCCGTGAAAAAGGCCTATCGAAGACGTTCATGAGTCCCGGAAGTCTGAATATGACCTTAGTGTTCAGTGTCTTGTGATTTTAAGTCTGTAAAGTCATCTAGCTACAGATATAGGAGTGCTCACAGGAATTTCCACTTGCACAGTTCACATTGAGCAGTAGTATGCCATGCCACGTCTAAACGCACAAGGCAGTGGTTCTGTGATGCAGTTTTTGGCCACAGGATCTTTCCACATGATATGCATTTGTCTAACATGTTCCTCCTGTGAAATCTCCGCATTGCCATGCCCGGTTTGTGGGAATATGTGCGCAGTTTTGTCACACGGTAATTGGCGACACCACAATCTCCTGCTACGTGTGATCCCGGCCTTCCACCCTCTCCAGCCTATTAAATGCATTCTCGCTTTGAGGAATTGAAAAGGATGAAAAATACCTGAAAGCAACCTGAGAATAAGAGCGAAGAGGAGGGAATGTACAGAGACAAGAGGGGATGTACGATATTTACCGTGTGTACGGAGAGAGGAGCCTGAGTGAGCCATTGTGCAGCAGATGGAGATAGACATTATTGATCAGTCGATACAAGAGGCTGCGGGGATGAGTGATTTATGTGCAACTGGATTTCCTCTCTTTGCTAACATAAATCAATTGTAAATAACAGTAAAATATATTATTGTGCTAAGAATAAACTTTGTGAATATAGTGACTGCAGCCTTACAAAGCGCAAATAATGATTAAATTATATGTGTGCGAGAAAGAAGCTCGGAAATTGTGGCAACGAAAACTATCTTCTCAGCGCAGATGTTATTTGCGAGCAGGAAAGAAATTCTTAGAAAATCTCGTATGCTGATTTAATTCCTGATCGTACTTGTAATGAAATGTCGCACTTCTTTATAATATCACCCAGATGATAAGTCGATAAAATCACATGAAACAGATGTAGGCCTAAAGCAATGTGCAAATGCCTCGCAAACTCCCCCTCACTTCACTATTAGTCACAGCAGTCTCCCAGCTTCCACTCTTGATCACAGCAGGGCTGCATTCACCCTTGTTTACCACAGTGTCACAGCAGCTCTTTCTCCCCTCTCCTAGTAGTCATAGCAAGACCTCCTTACTCCCAAGGTGCGCTCCTCCTATCTGTCCTCTACTGACAGGAGACTGCATACAGAAGCCTACTGCTCTGCGCTGTATATAGCTGTATACAGCTTCCTGCAGCCTCTGCTTCCAGAACTCATGGAGAAAGGAGCACTCAGCCCTGCTACTCTCTGACAGCTCTTGTATAAATCTCCCCCTGCATGAGTAGCCTGTGATCACTGCCGCAGAGAGCTGGAACTGCACTCAATCCATGAAAGGCAAGAAGAAGAATCCAGTCACAAGGAATGGACAGATAAATGGATGGATAGATATTAAAATCTTATAAAAATTTTTTTTTAATATATCCATTTTGTCGTTCTTCTGTAATCTGCCGTGGAAGTTTTATGCTAATGAAGTGCAGGTGCAGCAGGGCTGGATGTTATACTTGGTCTTCACCCAATCTAAGTATTATCTACACCCCCGCCTGCCTTCAGTCTGTGGGTGACTGCTTTTTCAGTGACCTGCCTCCTCAGGTCGAAATCTCATGCAGATGCCATCATTGCCAGGGGGCTGGCATGCGCAGTAACTGTCAAATAACGGCATTGAGCTGAGAAATTGATCTCCACATGCTCCGCGCTGGCAATAATGGAGCCTGCATGAGATTTCAACCAGGTCCTGACCTGTCAGTGACCTGTCCATCATAACCTGGAGTCAAACAGGGGAGAATGATACTCGGACTAGCAAAAGAACACCAAGTGCAAAGTCCTGGACTTCCACACTTGCGCATCATTAGCATAAAACTTCTACTGGTGATTACAGGAGAATGACAAAATAGATTTGTATAAATAAGATCTCATTTTAATAAGCTTCAATGCACCTTTACATAGTTTCTAACTACCTGCCAGTCCTGCCCAGCGCCAATCTCTGCCATCGCAGAGTACAGCTGCCATAAATTCTGAGACTTACGCTGATGTCACTTGGGCAGAGCAGCTGCTTCTATTCCGCTCTGCTGACGGCCCTGACTGTTGATGTCATGCTGATTGAGAGCCAGCTCCCCGATACCCAACTGCAGGAAGCCAGCTGTCAATCAGCTTGACGTCGGCAGTGACACTCAATCGATAGGGCCGCTTGGAAGGGGAAGGGCTGCGCCGTTGACGTGGAGCAGCTGAATCGCTGGCAGGAGCAGTCAGTGACTGCTTTCAGCTGGATAGACAGACAGGTAGTTAGAAACTACCTGTGTTATTTTACTATGAGCCAGAAAACTAATAATATATATAGTCCTGTGTAACACTTTTAAGAGACGAAAATCCTGCTGACAAGTCCCCTTTAACTTTTTGGAAAATCTTACTTTTCATTATGATTCTATATCACACTACACTGTCTATTTGTCAGGTAATAACCGGAGTGTTTCTGGGTTGCCTCAGTGACCTTAATTTTTAAGGGGAAAAATAATTTCTGTCTGAAAAATGATCTTGAGTAATGTTGAAAAGTTATTTTGCTAATAATCAAGTATAATTGATATTCATGACCTTCTCTAGGATCTGGTAGCATTTTCACATTAGTCAACAGTTGTCGCCTAAGATATTGATTTGTACCTAAATAACGTAGGTGGCTTTTTTCATAATTGCATTGGTGTGTGTTGGCCAAGGCTCAAATATTACCAGCTAGCTTGTCATTTTTCTGTGCATGCATGTCACAGATTTATAGGGATAAAACATTTATGGTTTTCTGAATATTTATACTATTATAGGATGCAAAGAAATTCCATGGTGAAACAGCAGACAAGGTGAAGAGACACGGTGTGGTTCATGTGCTTAGCACTGGAATTTTCTAAAAGCAGAGCAAACTGTGCTGTGATCCAGCAAGATGTTTCACTAGTACTAAATGCACAGCAGCAGGAGACAGATGATAATACAGTGTCACCTTCTTACACATCAATAAAAAATATTACACAGCACTGTGCAAAAGTTTTAAGTAGTAAGGAAAAAAAGCAAAGTAAGAACGTTTTAAAAAATAGAAGCAATAGGGTAGGTTTACGTGTAGTGGGTTTTTCACTGGCAGAACACTGTTTTTGATGTATTTCTTTTATGTGGTTATCTAATCACAGTGGCAGTTGATCTTAATAGGTAAAATGATGCTGCAGAAATGCAGAAATAATCTACATACTGCCTTTTGAAAAAATTGCAACAAAGGTCAAAAATGTAAGAAAAAATGCACTATGTGCACAAAATTTACTAACACTATAAAATGTTGCATTTATATGTATGGAAAAAATGTCATAGCAAAATGTGTAATACACAATGAATAGTGTATGTTCTCAATTATCAAACTGCAAAGTGAACGAACAATAAAGAAATCTAAATTAAATTAATATTTGGTGTAACTGTCCTTTGACTTCAAAACCGAATCAATTTTTGTAGGTGCAAGTGCACACAGTTATTTAAAGGACTTGACAGAGAGATTGTTCCAAACAACGTGAAGAACTAACCACAGATCTTGTGTGACTGTTGGCTTGAGCAAATCCTTCTGTTTTTTCATGTAATCCCACACAGACTAATTGACTCATTATTTTTCTTTATACTGAAGATAATTCTTAATGACATTGTTTATGTTTCAGTTTTTCACATGCTGCAGAATAAATTTTGGAGCTCAAGAGATTTCTTCCTGATGGTATTGCATGATGTATAAATATCTGCCTATATTTCCTAACAATAAGGACCCCATTAATCTTGACCAATTTCCTAGTTCAATTTGCTGAAATGCAGCCCCAATTTGCAAGGCACCTCCATCATGCATCACTCATTCGTGTATCACTCTACAGCCCTTCAGAGAACAAACTGCCTTCTGTTACACGCAAATACAGTGGGTACGGAAAGTATTCAGACGCGTTTAAATTTTTCATTGCAGCCATTTGGTAAATTCAAAAAGTTCATTTTTTCACATTAATGTACACTGCACCCCATCTTGACTGAAAAAAAACAGAAATGTAGAAATCTTTGCAAATTTAATAAAAAAGAAAAACTGAAATATCAAATGGTCATAAGTATTCAGACCCTTTGCTCAGACACTCATGTCTAAGTCACATGCTGTCCATTTCCTTGTGATGCTCCTTAAGATGGTTCTACTCTTTCATTGGAGTCCAGCTGTGTTTAATTAAACTGATAGGACTTGATTTGGAAAGGCACACACCTGTCTATATAAGACCTCACAGCTCATAATGCATGTCAGACCAAATGATTATCATTAGGTCAAAGGAACTGGCCAAGGAGCTCAGAGATAGAATTGTGGCAAGGCACAGATCTGATCAAGGTTACAGCAGAATTTCTGCAGTACTCAAGGTTCCTAAGAGCACAGTGGCCCCCATAATCCTTAAATGGAAGACTTTTGGGACCACCAGAAGTGTTCCTAGACCTCGCCATCCAGCCAAACTGAGCAATCGTGGGAGAAGAGCCTTGGTGAGAGAGGTAAAGAAGAACCCCAAGATCACTGCGGCTGAGCTCCAGAGATGCAGTAGGGAGATGGGAGAAAGTCCCACAAAGTCAACTATCACTGCAGCCCTTCACCAGTTGGGCCTTTATGGCAGAGTGGCCCAACGGAAGCCTCTACTCAGTGCAAGACATATGAAAGCCCGCATAGAGTTTGCTAGAAAAACACATGAAGGACGCTGTTAGGGTTGGCGGAACGCACCAAATATATATTTTATTAAATGGAATTGGTGCGTTCGCAACCCGGGATCCACCGTGCAGGAAAGCACCTGCTGCTAAATAATGGCGGCTCTATATGGCGGTATATACCAACTCTGTTAGCTTCACAGAGTAACCGCGAGAGGAAAGCTCTGTGCCCTGTTAGACTTTCACAGAGGCACAGGCCAACTACCCAGATGTGAGCAGTGAGTGGTCATGCATGCATACAAAACTCCTCGCCGGAGATGCCAGCATTCTAGGGGCTTATTTCAGCCGGGTCCCTGAACACACTTAAACACAATCTCCTCGCCGGAGGTGCCAGCATTCTAGGGGCTTATTTCAGCCGGGTCCCTGAACACATTCAAACACATGACCACATTGGCGCAAAGCATATAGCATAAGACGATACTAGCGCATGGCCGTGCGGTCATGCGCAGTTTATATAGTTGCAGCACAGGAAGCTGCTACTGAAGTTTTTGCCCTTTCAGGACCTTCCAGAAGGACCAATGGAAAGTGCTGCAGTACCTGAGCATGTTTTGCCCTTTCAAGACCTTCCAGAAGGACCAATGGAATGTACTGCAGCACCTGAGCATGTGACCGAACATGTGGCCCTCGACCTCCAATGGGAGACCCTGCCCTGGGCATGCTCAGTGTGAGTAAACAAGGACTTAGTCCCAGAGAGGCTCGCTCGCCGCAGATCAGTGCAGGGTACCATAGGAAAGCCAGAAAAGGCAGTAGTGACCCTATGCACCGAATCAGCCCCAGCGAGACGCTGGGAGCGACGTCTCCGCTGAGCAGAGCCCACTGCGGCCGATACCGAATGGGAGACCGCAGCAGACACGGATCGAGATTCCCCCTGTGCAGCAGAGGAAACTCGACTCCTAACAGACGCCCAGACTATGAGAAATAATATTCTCTGGTCTGATGAGATAAAGATAGACCTTTTTGCTGATAATTCTAAGCAGTATGTGTGGAAAAAAACAGTCACTGCTCATCACCTGCCCAATACAATCCCAACAGTGAAACATGGTGGTGGCATCATCCTGCTATGGGGGTGTTTTTCAGCCTCAGGGACAGGACCACTGGTTGTCATTGAAGGAAACATGAATGTGGCCAAGTACAGAGATATCCTGGATGAAAACCTCTTCCAGAGAGCTCTGGACCTCAGACTTGGCCGAAGGTTCACCTTCCAACAAGACAATGATCCTAAGCACATAGCTAAAATAACAAAGGAGTGGCTTCAGAACAACTCTGTGACCATTCTTGATTGGCCCAGCCAGAGCCCTGACCTAAACCCAATTGAGCATCTCTGGAGAGACCTGAAAATGGCTGTCCACCAACGTTCACCACTCAACCTGACGGAACTGGAGAGGATCTACAAGGAAGGATCCCAAAAATCCCAAAGGATCCCAAAGGATCCCCAAATCCAGATGTGAAAAACTTGTTGGATGATTCCCAAGAAGAGTCATGGCTGTACCCTTTACCCCCAAGGGTGGTTTGCACGTTAATGACCAGGCCAATTTTTACAATTCTGACCACTGTCCTTTTATGAGGTAATAACTCCAGAACGCTTCAACGGATCTTGGTGATTCTGAGACTGTTTTCTCGTGACATATTGTACTTCATGTTAGTGGTAAAATTTCTTTGCTATAGCTTGCATTTATTTGTGTAAAAAATGGAAACTTGACGAAAATTTTGAAAATTTTTTAATTTTCAAACTTTGAATTTTTATGCCCTTAAAACAGAGAAATGTGTCATGCAAAATAGTTATGAAATAGCATTTCCCACATGTCTACTTTATATGCGCACAATTTTGGAGGCAAATTTTTTTTTTCATTAGGAAGTTATAAGGATTAAAAGGTAACCAGTGATTTCTCATTTTTCCAACAAAATTTGCAAAACCATTTTTTAGAGACCACCTCACATTTGAAGTCACTTTGAGGGGTCTATATGTTAGAAAAAAAAGCAAAAGTGACACCATTCTAAAAACTGCTCCCCTCAAGGTACTCAAAACCACATTCAAGAAATTTATTAACCCTACAAGTGTTTCACAGGAGCAGGAACAATGTGGAAGGAAAAAATTAACATTTTACTTTTTAGTCACAAAAATGATATTTCAGCAACAATTATTTTATTTTCCCAAGGGTAAAACGAGAAAATGGACATCAAAAGTTGTTGTGCAATTTGTCCTGAGTCCACTGATACCCCATATGTGGGGGGAACCACTATTTGGGCTCACGGCAGGGCTTGGAAGGAAAGGAGCGCCGTTTGACTTTTTCAAGCTAAATTTGGCTGGGATTGAGATTGGTCGCCATGTCGCGTCAAAAGCTGTTGTCCAGATTGGCGCAATCGATGCGATCGGTGATCGTGCCAATCTGGGGTGTCGGTACTCGATCCTAGCCTGTGACCTCATTGTTTCAGCCACTCTGATTGGCTGAAACAATGAGAATGGCTATGATTGGCTGTTCAGAATTGAACAGTGCCCTGGATGCCGACACCATCTTCCCTAAGGTAAAATGGCATCGGAATTTTAATCGCGGCATCGCATTAAAGGGCATGACGTACTATCCCGTTCAGGGTCAGATAAGCCCAGGTCACCTCGACGGGATAGTACGTCTAAGGTCAGAGAGGGGTTAAAAGGGTACTTCTACTCGATACTGAGCAACTTCCACATACTTCTGCATGCGTCCTGCGTACCTATGTTTAACATTGGGTACGCAGGACATGCGGATGTGTCATATTGACGTGCCCACCGACCGCATGGCGGCGCAGCAAGTTGCGTTACTGTATGGTCGGCAGGGGCATCAAAACGACGCATCTGCATACATCCGCATGTCCTGCGTACCCAATGTAAAAGATAGGTATGCAGGACGCATGCAGAAGTAGGCGGACCTAATCAGAAGTGGACGGAGCTTCAGGGAGGAAGTACGCAGCCGTTCGCAAAGACCCGGTACGCAAGTGTGCACGTAGTCTAAGGAAAGTAAACTTATTGTGCCTTTATTCTGCTGCACTAAATTTCCTTAGCTGTCCACTGCGTCCATGGTCTTCAGTTTTGCCCTTTTCTAGGAGCTTTCTCAAAAGATCTTGAACAGCACACCCAGTGAAATCTTTGCCTGGGAGAGACCTTGCTGATGCAGTAGAACTACCTTGTGTCTTGTTGCTGTGCTCAGTATTTCCATGATGTATATGACCTGTGACTTGAAACTCTTTTCCACAACCTGATGTTTTTAGCAGAACTTGGCTGTTCCTCACCCAGTTTTATGCCTCCTACACTTCTGTTTCTCTTTCATTTAAAGGGAAGGTACCGCATTTGTAGATCATTAATTAATCAATGTAATGTAGCATAACATGCTGTTATAACCCAGATATGAATGCATGTAAAACAGATTCTGTGTGTTATATGAGTAGAAAGAATGCACTGGGGGCTGACATCTTGGTTTTGCAGCAGTAGTACGTCACTATCAGTGTCAGATTACGGCACCCCATGGACATAGGAGATAATAGACCGGCTCGGACCCTATCTGTAACATTGCAGCAGCATTAGCAGTGAGCTGGGCACGCCTCTGTGGGCTGCACAACTCACTGCTGTAGGTGTGACTAGCTGCCATTTTATTAGAGCCCTGTGCTATCTGCCGAGCTCCACTTGCTCTCTATCACAGGAGAGAAGAAGCCCTCACTTCTCCTCTGTACTCCAGGCATTGCAGGTTCTGGGCAGACATCTTCTGCTCTCACACTCTGCCGTGTGCTTCTCCCTGCTCTGTCTCCACCTCCTCACTTGCACAGAGTCCCAGTGATCTCTGGTAAACTGCACTCTCCCCCTGTGTCGCTCTCCCTCTCTGTGCGGCATGTTGGGGTCTCTGTGCGGCGTGGGGGGGTCTCTGTGTGGTGTGTTGGGGTCTCTGTGCGGCGTCTGGGGGTCTCTGTGCGGCGTGGGGGGGTCTCTGTGCGGCGTGGGGGGGTCTCTGTGCGGCGTGGGGGGATCTCTGCGGCGTGGGGGGGTCTTTGTGCGGCGTGGGGGGGTCTCTGTGCGGCGTGGAGGGGTCTCTGTGCGGCGTGGGGGGGTCTCTGTGCGGCGTGGGGGGATCTCTGTGCGGCGTGGGAAGATCTCTGCGGCGTGGGGGGGTCTCTGTGCGGCGTGGAGGGGTCTCTGTGCGGCGTGGGGGGATCTCTGTGCGGCGTGGGGGGGTCTCTGTGCAGCGTGGGGGGGTCTCTGTGCGGCGTGGGGGGGTCTCTGTGCGGCGTGGAGGGGTCTCTGTGCTCGGCTCAGCTACATAGCAGCGAACATCAGATTGCTGCTCCGTAGCTGAATTACAGGCTTGCTATGAGTGCCGACCACAGGGTGGTGCTCACAGCACGCCGGCATCAGTAACTATAGAGGTCTCAAGGACCTCTATGGTGACCATCCTGACGCATCGCCAATCCCTGATCATGTGACGGGGGTGGACGATGCGCTCATTTCTGGCCGCGCGGCTGGAAGCGGTAGTTAAATGCCGCTGTCAGCATTTGACAGCGGCATTTAACAGGTTAATAGCGGCGGGTGAATTGCGATTTCACCTGCCGCTATTGCGCGCACATGTCAGCTGTACAAAACAGCCGACATGTCGTGACTTTGATGTGGGCTCAGCGCCGGAGCCCACATCAAAGGAGGAGACACGACATGCGCAGAACATGTTGCGTTTTTTACTGCGATGCGTTTTTCCCCCAGAAAAAATGCAACATATGCACAAAAAATGCGGAATGCATTATAAATGATGTATGCATTTTTAAATTGTTTTTATCACATTTTTATAGCGAACAAACGCAAAAAAATGCGAAAAATCCTGAACGTGTGCACACAGCCTCAATGTGTATCTCCCCATCACACTCCTTATGTGTCTCACTCATCATACTTCACGTGTCTTTCTCTCCCATCAGTCACTCTTAGGCCGGGGACACACACAACGTATAAAAAAACGGTCCGTTTTTGACGGACGAGAATCGCACAAATGTTACCAAAACAGTGATCCGTGTGCAGTGCGAGGATGCGATTTTCTCGCATCCAATGATCCGTGTGACATCCGTATGGCATCCGTATGGTGAGATTTTCTCAAACACTTGCAAAATGAGCAAATAATGGCTGAGCCTTTCCTGTCACCTGCCCAATGCCTGAGAATTTCTCGCACGTCACACTGATGGTCCGTGTGCTGTGCTATTTTTTCTCGCCCCCATAGACTTTCATTGGCGATTCTCTGCCGAGAAACGCTGACAATCGCAGCATGCTGCGATTTCACTCGGATCCTGAATACGGCCGAGAAAATATCGGATGATGGGAGCTGCCCCATAGATTAACATTGGGACGAGCGCTATGCGTTTGTTTATCGCATTGCACTCGTCCGTATTACGGTCTAGTGTGACCCCGGCCTTAGCCATACAATGCATCTCTCCCCTCCCTCCATAATGCCTGGCTATTCACTGCAGAGCTGGAGCTCCCAGACAGCTCCTAATGCTGCTCCATGCACACCACATGTCTTCACTCTTCTTGGGTCCAGATGCTGCTGGGCCCACTGTGTTCTGCTCCTCTGATGCAGTAACTGCTGGTGACAGCAGGTCACAGGGCAGTCACACACAAAATGGCTCTGCCCTGTGATGCTGCTCTTCATTCTTACTGTTGGGGCAGTAACTGCTGACATCACCATTTCCCTCCCCTTTTGGGTGGTCTAATATCCCTGGGGCAGAGCTGCTAAATCTTACTATAGCTGCTTGAGGTCTAAAACGGAAAATGCTCCCCCTAGTGGTAAATATGTATATTTGTAGAAAAATATATAATATTTTTCATATAGAAATGTTTGCAAACAGTGCAAACATTGCATTAATACATTTTAATTACTATTTTAAGCTTAATTTCACAAAAAAAACAAAATACAAGAAAACTGGTGGCACCTTCCCTTTAATGACTGTGTTTCACTCTGCATATGTTTGCGATAATTGGTTACTCACACACTTAACTAAGTCCTCCAAAATCCTTGACTTTGTTCCAAGTGCATCTCGAAGAATTGGTGCTATTTGAAGGAAAAAGGTGATTATACCACATATCGATCTCATTCACTTTCTATTTTGTTAATTGATACATTAACCCCTTAGTGACAGAGCCAATTTGGTACTTAATGACCGAGCCAATTTTTGCAATTCTGACCACTGTCACTTTATGAGGTTATAACTCTGGAACGCTTCAACGGATCCCGCTGATTCTGAGATTCTTTTTTCATGACATATTGTACTTCATGTTAGTGGTAACATTTCTTCGATATTACTTGCGATTATTTATGAAAAAAACGGAAATATGGCGAAAATTTTTAAAATTTTGCAATTTTCAAATTTTGTATTCTTATTCCCTTAAATCAGAGAGATATGTCACGAAAAATAGTTAATAAATAACATTTCCCACGTCTACTTTATATCAGCACAATTTTGGAAACAAAATTTTTTTTTGTTAGGGAGTTATAAGGGTTAAAAGTTGACCAGCAATTTCTCATTTTTACAACACCATTTTTTTTTAGGGACCACATCACATTTGAAGTCATTTTGAGGGGTCTATATGATAGAAAATACCCAAGTGTGACACCATTCTAAAAACTACACCCCTCAACGTTCTCAAAACCACATTCAAGAAGTTTATTAACCCTTTACGTGCTTCACGGGACTGAAACCATGTGGAAGGAAAAAATGAACATTTAACTTTTTTTTGCAAACATCTTAATTCAGAAACATTTTTTTTATTTTCACAAGTGTAAAAACAGAAATGTAACCATAAATTTTGTTATGCAATTTCTCCTGAATACGCCAATACCCCATATGTGGGGGTAAACCACTGTTAGGGCGCACCGCAGAGCTTGGAAGAGAAGGAGTGCCGTTTTACTTTTTCAATGTAGAATTGGCTGGAATTGAGATCGGACGCAATGTCGCGTTTGGAGAGCCCCTGATGTGCCTAAACAGTGGAAACCCCCCACAAGTGACACCATTTTGGAAACTAGACCCCTTAAGGAACTTATCTAGATGTTTGGCGAGCACTTTGAACCCCCATGTGCTTCACAGAAGTTTATAACGTAGAGCCGTGAAAAAAAAATATTTTTTTTTTCCACAAAAAAGATTTTTTAGCCCCCAAGTTTTTATTTTCACAAGGGTAACAAGAGAAATTGGACCCCAAAAGTTGTTGTCCAATTTGTCCTGAGTATGCTGGTACCCCATATGTGGGGGTAAACTACTGTTTGGGCGCAATGCAGAGCTTGGAAGAGAAGGAGTGCCGTTTTACTTTTTCAATGTAGAATTGGCTGGAATTGAGATCGGACGCCATGTCGCGTTTGGAGAGCCCCTGATGTGCCTAAACAGTAGAAATCCCCCACAAGTGACCCCATTTTGGAAACTAAACCCCCCATGGAACTTATCTAGATGTGTGGTGGGAACCTTGAATGCCCAAGTGCTTCACAGAAGTTTATAATGCAGAGTCGTGAAAATAAAAAAAAAATTTTTTCCACAAAAAAGATTTTTTAGCCCCCAAGTTTTTATTTTCACAAGGGTAACAGGAGAAATTGGACTGCAATAGTTGTTGTCCAATTTATCCCGAGTACGCTGATGCGCCATATGTGGGGGTAAACCACTGTTTGGGCGCATGGCAGAGCTCGGAAGGGAAGGAGCGCCTTTTTGGAATGCAGACTTTGATAGAATAGTCTGTGGGCATTATGTTGCGATTGCAGAGCCCCTGATGTACCTAAACTGTAGTAACCCCCCACAAGTGACCCCATTTTGGAAACTAGACCCCCCAAGGAACTTATCTAGATGTGTGGTGAGAACTTTGAATGCCCAAGTGCTTCACAGAAGTTTAGAATGCAGAGTCGTGAAAATAAAAAATATTTTTTTTTTCACAAAAAAGATATTGTAGCCCCCAAGTTTTTATTTTCACAAGGGTAACAAGAGAAATTGGACCCCAGAAGTTGTTGTCCAATTTATCCCGAGTACGCTGATGCCCCATATGTGGGGGTAACCCACTGTTTGGGCGCACGGCAGAGCTCAGAAGGGAGGGAGCACCATTTGACTTTTTGAGCGCAAAATTGGCTGTCGTGTTTGGAGACCCCCTGATGTACCTAAACAGTGGAAACCCCCCAATTCTAGCTCCAACCCTAAACCCAACACACCCCTAACCCTAATCCCAACCTGATCCATAATCCTAATCACTAACCCTAACCATAATCACAACCCTTACCCCAAAACAACCCTAATGTCAACCCTAACCGTAACATAGTAACATAGTAACATAGTTAGTAAGGCCGAAAAAAGACATTTGTCCATCCAGTTCAGCCTATATTCCATCCTAATAAATCCCCAGATCTACGTCCTTCTACAGAACCTAATTGTATGATACAATATTGTTCTGCTCCAGGAAGACATCCAGGCCTCTCTTGAACCCCTCGACTGAGTTCGCCATCACCACCTCCTCAGGCAAGCAATTCCAGATTCTCACTGCCCTAACAGTAAAGAATCCTCTTCTATGTTGGTGGAAAAACCTTCTCTCCTCCAGACGCAAAGAATGCCCCCTTGTGCCCGTCACCTTCCTTGGTATAAACAGATCCTCAACGAGATATTTGTATTGTCCCCTTATATACTTATACATGGTTATTAGATCGCCCCTCAGTCGTCTTTTTTCTAGACTAAATAATCCTAATTTCGCTAATCTATCTGGGTATTGTAGTTCTCCCATCCCCTTTATTAATTTTGTTGCCCTCCTTTGTACTCTCTCTAGTTCCATTATATCCTTCCTGAGCACCGGTGCCCAAAACTGGACACAGTACTCCATGTGCGGTCTAACTAGGGATTTGTACAGAGGCAGTATAATGCTCTCATCATGTGTATCCAGACCTCTTTTAATGCACCCCATGATCCTGTTTGCCTTGGCAGCTGCTGCCTGGCACTGGCTGCTCCAGGTAAGTTTATCATTAACTAGGATCCCCAAGTCCTTCTCCCTGTCAGATTTACCCAGTGGTTTCCCATTCAGTGTGTAATGGTGATATTGATTCCTTCTTCCCATGTGTACAACCTTACATTTATCATTGTTAAACCTCATCTGCCACCTTTCAGCCCAAGTTTCCAATTTATCCAGATCCATCTGTAGCAGAATACTATCTTCTCTTGTATTAACTGCTTTACATAGTTTTGTATCATCTGCAAATATCGATATTTTACTGTGTAAACCTTCCACCAGATCATTAATGAATATGTTGAAGAGAACAGGTCCCAATACTGACCCCTGCGGTACCCCACTGGTCACAGCGACCCAGTTAGAGACTATACCATTTATAACCACCCTCTGCTTTCTATCACTAAGCCAGTTACTAACCCATTTACACACATTTTCCCCCAGACCAAGCATTCTCATTTTGTGTACCAACCTCTTGTGCGGCACGGTATCAAACGCTTTGGAAAAATCGAGATATACCACGTCCAATGACTCACCGTGGTCCAGCCTATAGCTTACCTCTTCATAAAAACTGATTAGATTGGTTTGACAGGAGCGATTTCTCATAAACCCATGCTGATATGGAGTTAAACAGTTATTCTCATTGAGATAATCCAGAATAACATCCCTCAGAAACCCTTCAAATATTTTACCAACAATAGAGGTTAGACTTACTGGCCTATAATTTCCAGGTTCACTTTTAGAGCCCTTTTTGAATATTGGCACCACATTTGCTATGCGCCAATCCTGCGGAACAGACCCTGTCGCTATAGAGTCCCTAAAAATAAGAAATAATGGTTTATCTATTACATTACTTAGTTCTCTTAGTACTCGTGGGTGTATGCCATCCGGACCCGGAGATTTATCTATTTTAATCTTATTTAGCCGGTTTCGCACCTCTTCTTGGGTTAGATTGGTGACCCTTAATATAGGGTTTTCATTGTTTCTTGGGATTTCACCTAGCATCAAAACCCTAAATCCAACACACCCCTAATCCTAATCTCAACCCTAACCTCAAACCTAACCCTAATCCCAATACACCCCTAATCACAACCCTAACCTTAACCCTAATCCCAAAAATAACCCTAATCCCAAGCGTAACCCTAATGCCAACCCTAACCCTAATACCAACCCTAATCCAAACGCTAACCCTAATCCCAGCTCTAACCCTAACTTTAGCCCCAACCCTAGCCCTAACTTTAGCCCCAACCCTAGCCCTAAGGCTACTTTCACACTTGCGTCGTTTGGCATTCCGTCGCAATCCGTCGTTTTGGACAAGAAACGGATCCTGCAAATGTGCCTGCAGGATGCGTTTTTTGCCCATAGACTTGTATTGCCGACGGATCGTGACGGATGGCCACACTTCGCGTCCGTCGTGCACTGGTTCAGTTGTGTTTTGGCGGACCGTCGGCACAAAAAAACGTTCAATGAAACTTTTCTTTGTACGTCGCATCCGCCATTTCTGACCGCGCATGCGTGGCCGTAACTCCGCCCCCTGCTTTCCAGGACATAGATTGGGCAGCGGATGCGTTGAAAAACTACAGCTGCTGCCCACGTTGTGCACAATTTTCAGAACGTGCGTCGGTATGTCGGGCCGACGCATTGCGACGGCCCCATACCGACGTAAGTGTGAAAGAAGCCTAACCCTAAATTTAGCCCCAACCCTAGCCCTAACCCGACCCCTAACCCTAACCCTACCCCTAACCCTACCCCTAACCCTACCCCTAACCCTACCCCTAACCCTAACCCTAATTTTAGCCCCAACTGCTGTTCTCCTGCCGGCCGGCAGATGGAGACAGATGGCGGGCGCACTGGGCATGCGTCCGCCATGTTCTTCTGCCGGCGGCCAGGAGGAGCAGCAAGAGGATCCAGGGACACAGGTGAGTATTGTAGGGTCCCCGAATCCCCCTATTTCTCTGTCCTCTGATGTACGTTCACATCAGAGGACAGAGAATTACACTTTACTTTTTTTTTTGCGGTCGCCGGTAAACAGTTAATTACCGGCGATCGCAAAACAGGGGTCGGTAAAACCGACCCCGATCATGCTCTTTGGGGTCTTGGCTACCCCCGGCAGCCGAGACCCCAAAGACTCTCCCGGTGCCGGCCGGCGGGCGCACTGCGCATGCGCCCGCCATTTTGAAGATGGCGGCGCCCACCGGGAGACACGAGGAGCATCGGGGGAGCTAGGTGATTATTGGGGGGCCACCTGGGACCCCTTTTCTCTGTCCTCCGATGTGCGATCACATCGGAGGACAGAGAAATTAAAAAGAGATCGCGTTTTTTTTTTTTTTTGCGATCGCCGGTAAACGGTTAATTACCGAATCATGTTCTCTGGAGTCTCGGCTACCCCCGGCAGCCGAGACCCCGGAGAAAATCGGCCTCTGGGGGGCGCTATTGACTTTTTCCAGTCTTTTTCTTTTTTTTTGTGGTTTAAGTACCCATAGCGGCCGCCGTTAAAAGGCGTATCGGCGGTCGCTAAGGGGTTAAATTATGAACTTGTCTATTTTTAAAAGCTTTCTTATTTTGCAGCAATTTTTCCATACCTGCCTAAAACTTTCACACAGTAATATAAAAGTATGAAAAAAACATCCAAATGGGCAGGACCATATTCTGTGTGACCAGTGTGTTAGCAGGATACATTTCACATTGTGAAAGTAGAAGTTCTTAAAATGGGTTATCCCAACTGCGTAAGCTCCTGATTATATGCCCAATGGGAGTCCCATTGTTATCAAGCCAGCTAAAATGTGTAGTACATTTTTTTGCTGGGTTTTTCTGCTTACATCAGTTGGTCACCAAATATTTTTTTCAGGTCTACCCCTATTGATTTTTGGGATTTGTTACCTTACTAACCAAATTGTTCAGGATCAGCCACTGATCAGCTACGGATATAATTCTATGTAGCTGGGAGAGGGGAGGAGCTAGAGAGAGCTCCTCCCTCCTCTCCCTCCTATCTACATAGTTATATCTGTAGCAGCCGCCATCTCCTCTCAGTAATGGGAAAGTCGGTCTTCACTGAATACAGATATTGCCTTAGAATTGAGATGAGAATTTTGAGAATGACTGATCAATCTTGGCAGAGAAAGAAGCAGATTTCTCTGATAAGATATATTGTAAAGTAGCTTATCTTCATGTGTACTGTTGATTTGTGAAAAAAAGAAAACAATAGTTACACTTTAACCCCTATCTGACCTTGGACGGGATAGTACGTCCGAGGTCAGAAGCGCTGCTTTGATGCAGGGCTCCGCGGTGAGCCCGCATCAAAGCCGGGACATGTCAGCTGTTTTGAACAGCTGACATGTGCCCGTAATAGGCGCGGGCAGAATCTCGATCTGCCCGTACCTATTAACTAGTTAAATGCCGCTGTCAAACGCAGACAGCGGCATTTAACTACCGCATCCAGCCGGGCGGCCGGAAATGACGTCATCGCCGACCCCCGTCACATGATCGGAGGTCGGCGATGCGTCTCCATTGTAACCATAGAGGTCCTTGAGACCTCTATGGTTACTGATCGCCGGTGGCTGTGAGCGCCACCCTGTGGTCGGCGCTCACAGCACACCTCCATTTCTGCTACATAGCAGCGATCAGCAGATCGCTGCTATGTAGCAGAGGCGATCGAGTTGTGCCTGCTTCTAGCCTCCCATGGAGGCTATTGAAGCATGGCAAAAGTAAAAAAAAAAAAAGTTGAAAAAAATGTTAAAAAAATAAAAAAATATAAAAGTTTAAATCACCCCCCTTTCGCCCCAATCAAAATAAATCAATAAAAAAAATATAAAATCTATGCATATTTGGTATCGCCGCACTCAGAATCGCCCGATCTATCAACTAAAAAAAAGCATTAACCTGATCGCTAAACAGCGTAGCGGGAAAAAAATTCAAAACGCCAGAATTACGTTTTTTTGGTCGCCGCGACATTGCATTAAAATGCAATAACGGGCGATCAAAAGAACGTATCTGCACCGAAATCCTATCATTAAAAACGTCATCTCGGCACGCAAAAAATAAGCCCTCAACCGACCCCAGATCACGAAAAATGGAGACGATACGGGTATCGGAAAATGGCACAATTTTTTTTTTTTTTTTTTTTTTTTATAGCAGGTTGGAATTTTTTTTCACCACTTAGATAAAAAATAACCTAGTCATGTTTGGTGTCTATAAACTCGTACTGACCTGGAGAATCAAAATGGCAGGTCAGTTTTAGCATTTAGTGAACCTAGCAAAAAAGCCAAACAAAAAACAAGTGTGGGATTGCACTTTTTTTTGCAATTTCACCGCACTTGGAATTTTTTTCCCGTTTTCTAGTACACGACATGCTAAAACCAATGATGTCGTTCAAAAGTACAACTCGTCCCGCAAAAAATAAGCCCTCACATGGCCAAATTGACGGAAAAATTAAAAAGTTATGGCTCTGGGAAGGAGGGGAGTGAAAAACGAACACGGAAATACGAAAAATCCCAAGGTCATGAAGGGGTTAAGACTTCATAACAACTGCATCTGTTGCTATAAATTTTAAAAGAAGGCTATATACAATTTTGTACTTTTTATTTTAAATACAAAGGAGAAATAGTGTAAAAATAAATAACCATTCTGAGTTGCTGTTCTGTTGGTTACCAGCCTGCACTGTGACGGCAGTAGGAGCCACTATTCGCCTAAGTAGAGCTCCCACTGGACCCATCACCTTTTGGTAAACGCTAATTATGCTGCCGGCATCTGTGATTCTGAAAATGTGAATATATTGAAATTTCTACATGCAGACTATATGAAGAAGCCAGCCTACCATTACTCCTGACAACTCCCTGTTTGACTTAATCCTGTAACATAACAAATGTAGTCATCTCAATGCAAACTTTGTATTTTATATGGCTTTTTATAAAGTTCTATTACTGTCTTCACTTTCTAAAGCATGGAGGCTGAACGTGTAATTTACCTTGCATTTCACTATAACACTGTTCCACCTGCATAACGGCCCATTAAAATGGATTATGATCTACAAAGGCCGCACTTCTTGACATCACTTTTCTATTCTGTTCCTTGGCTAGAAATTCATTTTTATTGTAATATACAGTTAACACTCGTCTGTCCTTCACAAGCCCAGTAAAATATGTATAGTATTTGGCTGCTGTGAACTATTTCTCATAGAATTGTGTTTGTCCACGAAACATCAGCATTCCATCAATCAGTATTGAATGTTTCAAGGTTTACTTATTATTGTGATGCGGGTCTTTACTTAAAAATTATTTGACAAGCCTTCATATAAAACACTTTCAGAAACGCAAGAGAGAATATTGGAAGGCCCATAGAATGGAACTGATGGCAATTTGAAGACCTGGGGCTGTAAAGTGTTGTATACATTAATAATGACATGACTTTATGGAAAGGATTTTACTGAAGTCATCCATACATGTCATTCTTTTTCTAAGATGTTTAGTCTAGAAGAAAGATAATCCTGATTTTCATGATTTCATTATATAGTATCGGTTCCCTGAAAAATCCCCGCATGAAAATTGCCCACAGGAAAATTGCCCACACAGACATTTGCCCACATGGAATATTACCCACACGGAAAATTGCCCACACGGAAAATTGTCCACATGGAAAAATGCCCACACTGAAAATTGCCCACAGGAAAAATGCCCACACGGAAAGTTGCCCACAGGAAAAATGCCCACAAGGAAAATTGCCCACACGGAAAATTGCCCACAGGAAAATTGTGAATTGCAGCATCACAAAGTTTCAGATCTATGATATTTGAGGTGCAATGTGAGGATGTTCCCATGATATGTGAACAACTTGTGATTTACAGCTGACCTAGTGCAATACTGCAAACATGCTGAAGATCTGTGGTTTGGAGCAGTCTGTCATTATCAGCAATACATAGATCTAGTAAGTAAGTATAACTCTCTACTATTGTCCTGCCCGGCAGAGCATCTCACCTATAACTCTATACTATTCTCCTGCCCAGCAGAGCATCTCACCCATAACTCTCTACTATTCTCCTGCCGGCAGAGCATCTCACCTATAACTCTATACTATTCTTCTGCCCGGCAGAGCATCTCACCCATAACTCTATACTATTCTGCCCGGCAGAGCATCTTGCCTATAACTCTATACTATTCTCCTGCCTGGCAGAACATCTCACCTGTAACTCTATACTATTCTCCTGCCTGGCAGAGCATCTCACCTATAACTCTATACTATTCTCCTGCCCGGCAGAGCATCTCACCCATAACTCTATACTATTCTGCCCGGCAGAGCATCTTGCCTATAACTCTATACTATTCTCCTGCCTGGCAGAACATCTCACCTGTAACTCTATACTATTCTCCTGCCTGGCAGAGCATCTCACCTATAACTCTATACTATTCTCCTGCCTGGCAGAGCATCTCACCTATAACTCTATACTATTCTGCCTGGCAGAGCATCTCACCTATAACTCTATACTATTCTCTTGCCTGGCAGAACATCTCACCTACAGTTAGGGCCAGAAATATTTGGACAGTGACACAATTTTCGCGAGTTGGGCTCTGCATGCCACCACATTGGATTTGAAATGAAACCTCTACAACAGAATTCAAGTGCAGATTGTAATGTTTAATTTGAAGGGTTGAACAAAAATATCTGATAGAAAATGTAGGAATTGTACACATTTCTTTACAAACACTCCACATTTTAGGAGGTCAAAAGTAATTGGACAAATAAACATAACCCAAACAAAATATTTTTATTTTCAATATTTTGTTGCAAATCCTTTGGAGGCAATCACTGCCTTAAGTCTGGAACCCATGGACATCACCAAACGCTGGGTTTCCTCCTTCTTAATGCTTTGCCAGGCCTTTACAGCCGCAGCCTTCAGGTCTTGCTTGTTTGTGGGTCTTTCCGTCTTAAGTCTGGATTTGAGCAAGTGAAATGCATGCTCAATTGGGTTTAGATCTGGAGATTGACTTGGCCATTGCAGAATGTTCCACTTTTTGGCACTCATGAACTCCTGGGTAGCTTTGGCTGTATGCTTGGGGTCATTGTCCATCTGTACTATGAAGCGCCGTCCAATCAACTTTGCAGCATTTGGCTGAATCTGGGCTGAAAGTATATCCCGGTACACTTCAGAATTCATCCGGCTACTCTTGTCTGCTCTTATGTCATCAATAAACACAAGTGACCCAGTGCCATTGAAAGCCATGCATGCCCATGCCATCACGTTGCCTCCACCATGTTTTACAGAGGATGTGGTGTGCCTTGGATCATGTGCCGTTCCCTTTCTTCTCCAAACTTTTTTCTTCCCATCATTCTGGTACAGGTTGATCTTTGTCTCATCTGTCCATAGAATACTTTTCCAGAACTGAGCTGGCTTCTTGAGGTGTTTTTCTGCAAATTTAACTCTGGCCTGTCTATTTTTGGTATTGATGAATGGTTTGCATCTAGATGTGAACCCTTTGTATTTACTGTCATGGAGTCTTCTCTTTACTGTTGACTTAGAGACAGATACACCTACTTCACTGAGAGTGTTCTGGACTTCAGTTGATGTTGTGAACGGGTTCTTCTTCACCAAATTAAGTATGCGGAGATCATCCACCACTGTTGTCATCCGTGGACGCCCAGGCCTTTTTGAGTTCCCAAGCTCACCAGTCAATTCCTTTTTTCTCAGAATGTACCCAACTGTTGATTTTGCTACTCCAAGCATGTCTGCTATCTCTCTGATGGATTTTTTCTTTTTTTTCAGCCTCAGGATGTTCTTCTTCACCTCAATTGAGAGTTCCTTTGACCGCATGTTGTCTGCTCA
Source organism: Ranitomeya imitator (assembly GCF_032444005.1). NCBI lineage: Eukaryota > Metazoa > Chordata > Amphibia > Anura > Dendrobatidae > Ranitomeya > Ranitomeya imitator. The sequence continues at coordinate 283,905,935 of NC_091287.1, forward strand.
CAGCAACAGCTTCCAAATGCAAAACCACACACCTGGAATCCACCCCTGACCTTTTAACTACTTCATTGATTACAGGTTAACGAGGGAGACACCTTCAGAGTTAATTGCAGCCCTTAGAGTCCATTGTCCAATTACTTTTGGTCCCTTGAAAAAGAGGACGCTATGCATTACAGAGCTATGATTCCTAAACCCTTTCTCCGATTTGGATGTGGAAACTGTCATATTGCAGCTGGGAGTGTGCACTTTCAGCCCATATTATATATATAATTGTATTTCTGAACATGTTTTTGTAAACAGTTAAAATAACAAAACTTGTGTCACTGTCCAAATATTTCTGGCCCTAACTGTATAACTCTATACTATTCTCCTGCCCGGCAGAGCATCTCACCCATAACTCTATACTATTCTCCTGCCTGGCAGAGCATCTCACCTATAACTCTATTCTATTCTCCTGCCCGGCAGAGCATCTCACCTATAACTCTCTACTATTCTCCTGCCTGGCAGAGCATCTCACCTATAGCTCTATACTATTCTCCTGCCCTGCAGAGAATCTCACCTATAGCCCTATACTATTCTCCTGCCCGGCAGAGCTTCTCGCCTATAGAGTAAAGGCACACTAGTTATGCTTTATCGGAGCGATTTTGATGCATGACAGTTGCGCAAGTGCTTTCCGTATGGTCATGCGAGTGTGATGAGATTTTGCATTTTTTTCTCCGCTAACATCAGCGTGACATCTTTGAGGTGTCCGTGTGCAATGCATTTTTAACATGGTCTTTCCCATGCTGTATAAAGTACAAAAAGAGAAGACAGACAGATAGGATAGATAGACTGAATAGAATAGACAGATAGATAAATGCTAGAAAAGGTAGATCGGGCTTACCAGTCTCCCGCCCATTAAGCCTCATGCATATTCACCTCATTGACTGGCATATTATTCTCCTGCCCTGCAGAGCATCTCACCTGTAATTCTATATTATTCTCCTGCCCTGCAGAGCATCTTGCCTATAATTCTATATCATTCTCCTGCCCTGCAGAGCATCTTACCTATAATTCTATATTATTCTCCTGCCCTGTAGAGCATCTCACCTATACCTGCATACCATCCCCCGTCCTGCAGAGCATTTAACCTATAGATCTATGCTATTATTTTCTTGTGGTCTGCAGAGCATCTCTCCTATAATTCTATACTATTCTCTGTTCTGCAGAGCATCTCTCCTATAATTCTATACTATTCTTTGTCCTGCAGAACATCTCTCCTATAATTATATACTATTCTCTGTCCTGCAGAGCATCTCTCCTATAATTCTGTACTATTCTCTGTCCTGCAGAGCATCTCTCCTATAATTCTATACTATTCTCTGTCTTGCAGAGCATCTCACATATAATTCTATATTATTCTTCTACCCTGCAGAGCATCTCATGTATACCTGCATACTATCCCCCTGTCCTGCAGAGCATTTAACCTATAGATCTATGCTATTTTCTTCTGTGCTGCAGAGCATCTTACCTATAATTGTATATTAGGCCGGGGTCACACTACCGTTGAATACAAACGAGTGCTATGTGATAAAACATCACGTAGCTCTCGGACCAGTATTCATCTGTGGGGCAGAGCACATGACTGTATTTTTTCCCAGCCGTTGTCAGTGTGCGGGTGAAATCGCAGCATGCTGAGATTGTCACCGACACTCGGCCGAGACTTGGCTCACTCGCACCCATATAAGCCTATGGGTGCGAGAGAGACAACGCACATCTCGGATATCATCAGAGTGCAGTGCGATATAAGCTGACCCCGGCAATGGAGGAGATGCAGAAATTAATTTCTCCGCCTCCTCCGCAGCTGTGCTCCGATCCCATCTATGTGAGACACAGACGCATGAGACTCGGCTCCCGGTCGCAGCAGAGCAGGAGTTGAGGGTCATTATCATATCGCATCCGATGCTCTTGCATCGGATGCTATATACTAGTCTGACCTCGGCTTTATTCTCCTGCCTTACAGAGCATCTCAACTATACCTGTATACTATCCCTCTGTCCTGCAGAGCATTTAATCTATAATTCTATACTATTCTGTCCTGCAGAGCATCTCACCTGTAATTCTATATTATTCTCCTGCCTTACAGAGCATCTCACCTATACCTGTATACTGTCCCTCTGTCCTGCAGAGCATTTAACCTATAATTCTATACTATTCTGTCCTGCAGAGCATCTCACCTGTAATTCTATATTCTCCTGCCCTACAGAGCATCTCACATATACCTGCATACTATCCCCCTGTCTTGCAGAGCATTTAACGTATAGATCTATGCTATTCTCTGTCCTGTAGACCATCTCACCTATAACTCTACTGTTTTCCGGTGAGTATTCATGTCTGTGGGCATTTTTCACATATCATATTAACATCCTCACCTTGCACCTCAAATATCATAGGTCTGAAACTTTGTGATGCTGCAATTGGCAATTTTTTGTGTGCGCAATTTTTCATGTGGGCAATTTTCCGTGTGGGCAATTTTCCATGTGGGCATTTTTCTTGTGGGCATTTTTCCTGTGGGCATTTTTCTGGTCACTGATCATATCATATCTCCAGTAACTGATGCACCTCTTATGGTCCTCATTTATTATTTTTCTGATTCCGGCTTTTGTTAAGTTGTTGTGATTGGTGTGTCGTTTAGAATGAGTTTACGTTCCTGAAGGCTGGCTTGCCTTGACCATCTGTAGCAAGCTTTATGGTGATAAGCGCTCAGACTGCTACTATGTAGTTGAGTCCAGAATGACAGTGCCCTCTTATGGACTGTAGTGTGTAGAGAGAAGCTACCCAGCTCAGCCCAACAGGCACTGTTGGAGGTACGCCTTGAGAAGGTGCTGATTTCCATGGTCAGGTAGGTGTATCTGTCTGTTCTTGTTAGTGTTCAGTTGTTTAGCACAAATGAAGGGTGCTGAGTCGATCTTGTATTTCTCCTCTGGAACACCATGATGTTGGCTTTCTTCAGATTACTAGGTTATGTCCATATGGAGCTGAATTTCTTCAAGATATGCAGATTGTCTTGGAGGCCTTTTTCAGTTGGTGATAGTAGCAGCAGCCCCTGAGAAAGGCACACGTCAGTGACGACACGCGTTGGCCACTCTTTGCCCTGTCAGGCACATTGACCTTTTGCTGACCGAGGCTACTGTGTCCTCCTTCTGGCACACACCATTGGTATTATATATGTGCTCTGTATAGGCACTTTTTTCTTTATATCTCAACTCCTTTTTCCCCTAGCAGTGTTTTCCATCTATACAGCACGGGTTTCGCTATGTTAGATCTGTCGCTTTATATTGCGCTGAATTAGGCTTAACTGACTGTTATTTTGATATTTTCATTTGTAATTTTTTTGTTGCTTGGTACATCTCTCATTATTTTCATTATCAGGATGCATATTTGATTACCTACAGCAACACAGCCTAGGTGACACTCATGATTTATGTATTTATTTCTGTGCTACAGGGTGTCTTTGGGCGAGAAACATATGTACTATTGTCTTGTATATATCCTAGCTGGCTATATCCATTCTATGTGTGAGGCTGTATTTCTTATATGTTGCCTGACAGGGTTGATCAACTCATCCTGTTGATCATCATTTGAGTCTAGTTATTGACTTTTTTAACAGTTTTTATCCATATTTCTCTTGTGTTTAGTTGTTCAGTAATAAAGAAATTGCTTTATGTATCGTCTGGTGATCCCACTTTATATTGCTTGTCTTTGTCTTCTTTTTTTGTGATGGTATCAGTAGGTCATCTGTTTGCAACAGAAATTTCAACTCAGTGTCATGAAGGATGAGACCATGTGCCAGGTAGGACTCTGTAGTTATGGCTAGCTCATTTATGTAGAGGTTGAAGCATATTGGATTTAAGCTCTGTCTGACTCTGTAGCTCTCCAGGAAATGAGCTGTTATTCTCCCATTCACCCTCATGCTGCAGCAGCTCTCCGTGTAGGAACTTTTGATGACCTCATAGGTTTTCCCTACCATTCCACTCTCCAAGAGTTTATGGAATAGGACTGGGTGTCACATTGAGATGAAGGCATTTTAAAGTCCACAAAACTATTATGAATGTGTCTGTGGACAAGAAAATGCAAGGTGCAGATGTGGTTGGTGGTCCGGTGGTTTGGAAGGAACCCTACTTGGCTTCTGCTGAACACATTAAGCTGGGAAAGGAAGATGAGTATTCTCTTGTTTATGATGCTGTTGAACAGTTTTCCCAGATTGCTCCAGACACATATGCCTTTGTAGGTGGGAGATCATACCTGTACCAGCATTTGTGAATGAGCGTTATGAGGTCTTGATTCCAAATATGAGAGAAGTACCTGGCACTCGGCATAATGTTTCAAAGTTTAGCCTGTATTTTGAGTAGGCCCTATACTAGTAATACTGAGGAGATGCCATACAGGTCACTGCCTTTTCTTCTCACTATGTATGAGATTCTCTCTTTTATTTCATGCAGTGTCATTGAGGGTTTTGGAAATCTTTGTTTTTTTTCCTCAATTCGCTTTAGTTTTGTTATTACGGTATGTCTGTTCTTGTTTAGTCCTATCTTTGGGATGTCTTTATAGAGGTCTTTGAAGTATTGGATCCTGATGTTGCCATTTTTTATGTGGAGACTACATTCCATTATCACATGTTTGTGAGTGGCAAAAGTACGTGAATCTTTAAGATTAGCAGATAATTTGAAGATGAAATTAAAGTTTGGTATTTTCATTCAACGACATGGCATCAGTTTTGAATACAACCTCTTTTATGTAAGGAACATTTATTAAAGTCTAATCTTCGCAACAAATGTTTCTGAAAGTGTATCAGAGCACATGCAAATTAGATTTCTAAGGACTTCAGAAGAAAAGGTGTTGGTTTCATCAGACTAGAAAAGGCTACAAAACCTATATTAACAGTTTGGACTCCACCAATTTACTTACATATTGGGTATTAGGAACATTCAAGAATTAAGAACATTCAAGACCATTATTAGGTTACCCATTAGTCGTTGACCAACCGAACACTTCAAGAGCAAGGTGTATAATAACCGGTAACATCACAAAGAAACCCAAGGTAATCTCTAGGCAACTGAAAGATGTTCATGAGTCCATCATCAAAAGGACACTGAACAACAATAGTGTGCATGGCAGTATTGCAGGGAGAAAATCGCTGCTCTACCCAAAGAGCATCCTGTCTGCAGTTTGCTAAAGATCACTTGGACAAGTCAGAAGGCTTTTGGAACAATGTTTTTGTGGACATATGAGACCAAAATAGAGCTTTTTTCTTTCAATGAGAAGCTTTATGTTAGGAGAAAGGAAAACAATACAATGCATAAAAACCTTATATACACTGTGTGCAGAATTATTAGTCAAGTTGTATTTTAAAGGATTATTTTTATTATTGATCAACAACTATGTTCTCAATCAACCCAAAAGACTCATAAATAGCTGGAGTGTTTTTTTTTTTTTTTTTTACATTTGGCTATCTTAGGAGGATATCTGTTTGTGCAGGTAACTATTACTGTGCAGAATTATTAGGCAACTTAATAAAAACCAAATATATTCCCATCTCACTTGATTATTTTCACCAGGTAAACCAATATAACTGCACACAATTTAGAAATAAACATTTCTGACAAGCAAAAACAAAACCTAAAAAAAATAGCGACCAATATAGCGACCTTTCTTTATGATCACACTCAACAGCCTTCCATCCATAGATTCTGTCAGCTGCTTCATCTGTTTACAATCAACATTGCGTGCAGCAGCCACCACAGCCTCCCAGACACTGTTCCGAGAGGTGTACTATTTTCACTCCCTGTAGATCTCACATTTTATGAGGGACCACAGGTTCTCTATGGGGTTCAGATTAGGTTAACAAGGGGGCCATGTCATTATTTTTTTCTTCTTTGAGACCTTTACTGGCCAGCCACGCTGTGGAGTAGTTGGAGGCTTGTGATTGAGCATTGTCCTGCATGAAAATCATGTTTTTCTTGAACGATACCAACTTCTTCCTGTACCACTGCTTGAAGAAGTTGTCTTCCAGAAACTGGCAGTAGGTCTGAGAGTTGAGCTTCACTCCATCCTCAACCCGAAAAGGCCCACAAGTGCATCTTTGATGATTTCAGCCCTTACCAGTACCCCACCTCCACCTCGCTGGCGCCCTTTACTGATCCAGCCTCTGGCCCATCAAGAGTCACTCTCATTTCATCAGTCCATAAAACCTTTGAAAAGTCAGTCTTAAGATATTTCTTGGCGCAGTCTTGATGTTTTATCTTGTTTTTCTTGTTCAAAGGTGGTTGTTTTTCAGCCTTCCTTACCTTGGCCATGTTCCTGAGTATCGCACACCTTGTGCTTTTTGTTACTCCAGTAACGTTGCAGCTCTGAAATAAGGCAAAACTGGTGGCAAATGGCATCTTGGCAGCTTCACGCTTGATTTTCCTCAATTCATGGGCCGTTATTTTGCACCTTTTTTGCCCAACACGCTTCTTGCGACCCTGTTGGCTATTTGCCATGAAACGCTTGATTGTTGATCATGCTTCAAAACTTTGGCAATTTCAAGACTGCTGCATCCCTCTGCAAGACATCTCACAATTTTGGACTTTTCAGAGCCCGTCAAATCTCTCTTCTGACCCATTTTGCCAAAGAAAAGGAAGTTGCCTAATAATTAAGCACACCTTCTATAGGGTTTTGATGTCATTAGACAACACCCCTCCTCATTACAGAGATGCTCATGACCTGATTTACTTAATTGGTAGTTGGCTCTCAATCCTGAACAGCTTGGAGTTGGACAAAATGTATAAAAAGTATCATGTGATCAAAATACAACTTGCCTAATAATTCTGCACACAGTGTAGAGGGTGTGAAACACAGTGGTGGTGGTAGTATCATGGTTTGGGCCTGTTTTGCTGCATCTGGACCAGTGTGGCATGCCATGATTGATGAAACAATGAATTCTATATAATACCAGAAAAATCTAAAGGTAAATGTCAGGATATTTGTTCATGACATGAATCTCAGGTACATGTAGAAAAGCCGCGGTGACACCATCATGTGTTTCTCAATGCAAGCGATAAATAGCCAGGTCTTTCACCGGGAAGGAACACCCACGGGAAGGGCAGCATCCAAAAAGGAAAACCACCTATGCCAAAACATGGTATCCATCCACAGACAGCTGTTTCGGGGTATTTGCCCCTCATCAGTGTGGAGTAGGAAACTGGCTATTAGGAGCAGTGCCTAGTAAAACGACTATAAATATAAGGATGAATGACCTCGGGGAGATCAAAACATCCAACACCGCAGAAACACCATCACGTGTTTCTCAATGCAGTGATCCAGAACACTGCCCCCATCCCTTATGGGAAATATGCAAATGCATGTAGAAAAGCGGCGGAGACACCGTGACGTGTTTCTCAACGCAAGCAATAAATAGCCAGGTCTTTCACGGGGAAGGAACAACCACGGGAAGGGCAGCATCCAAAAAGGAAAACTACCTATGCCAAAACATGGTATCCATCCACAGACAGCTGTTTCGGGGTATTTGCCCCTCATCAGTGTGGAGTAGGAAACTGGCTATTAGGAGCAGTGCCTAGTAAAACGACTATAAACATAAGCCTAAGCTTCACATTGGGGAAAAAAATTCCTTTCCGACTCCACATACGCCATCAGTCTAGTTCCCTGGATCAACGCCCTATCAAGGAATCTAGTGTATATAACCTGTAACATTCTTTTCAAGAAAGGCATCCAGTTCCCTCTTAAACTTTAGTAATAAATCACTCATTACAACATCATACGGCAGTGAGTTCCAAATATAAATAGATTATTATTATAACGAAATGGGAACAAGGTGAGTATGTGTTGTTGTTTTTCCACATGTGTATGGCATGTTTGCATGTTTATAGAGAGTCTGTGGTGGCTCACACTGTATATAGAGTGGCTTTGTGGGGCTCATGCTGTCTATAGGAGTCTCATACTGTATATTGAGGGACTATTTGGGGGCTCATACTGTATATAGGGGTTATGTGGGGTCTCAAACTATAGATATAGAGGCTATGTGGGTGGTCACACTTTATATAGGGGACTCATACATGATATAGATGGGCTCATGTAGGGGGGTGTCAGCATATTTAACTATGCTCAATATTAAGTGATATTATTTTATATTAATATTAATTGTAATTATAATGAATATGTTAATACTAATATTGAACAAAATTAATTTCAGCCTATTGGTTGGGCCCTCCTTAAGCCACGGCTTCTCATGTTTCCCCTTGGGAAAATTAATTGCCCACCCTTGTGCTAGACTAATCGATATTTATCAGAAATGTTTAGATGCAGTTATTGCTGCTCAAAGGGGTAATACGAAGTACTGAAGGCAAACGTTCTTATACTTTTGCCACTCAGATACATGTGATATTGAATCATTATCCTCAATAAAACAAAACTGCTAGTCTAAAATTTGTATCTTGTTTGTTATTTAGTTTTCTTTACTTACTTTTAGGGCCTGTGTCTAGTTTTAGGTCAAATTTATGTAGGAATATGGAAAATTCTGAAGGGTTCACAGAACTTCAATCACAACTGTACTGTGAAAGAAATAAGTATTTGATCCCTTGCTGATTTTGTAAGTTTGCCCACTGACAAAGACTTGAACAGTCTATAATTTTAAGGGTAGGTTAATTTTAACATTGAGAGACAGAATATCAAAAATTAAACCCAGAAAATCACATTGTATAAATTATATTAATTTGTTTCCAGTGAGAAATAAGTATTTGATCCCCTATCAACCATTAAAAGTTCTGGCTCCTACAGATCAGTTAGATGCTCCTAATTGACTTGTTACCTGCATTAAAGACAGCTGACTTACATAGTCGCCTTTATAAAAGACTCCGGTCCTCAGACTCAATTAATCAGTCACACTCTAACCTCTACAACTTTTGATCAGAGTCATTTGGATGTTTTGGGTTGTCATTATGATTTAAAAAGAGAAAGCACCGTAGTTTGACAATAAATGGCTTTACCCAACCACTAACCATAAAAAAGTTTTGGTGTTATCATTCATATTCTCTGAAAAAAGGCCAAGAAAGCAAAAATTCTGCCAGGGTATGTAAACTTTTGAGCACAACTGTATCTATCCCATATCTAGCTAGCGATCTCATGTCTACACACCTGGTCAAAATTGTTGGTACCCCTCGTTTAATGACAGAAAAACCCACAATGGAAATAACTTGAATCTGACAAAAGTAATAATAAATAAAAAATGTATGAAAATGAACAGCTGAAAGTCAGACTTTGCTTTTCAACCTCATGAAATAGGCCTGGACAGAAATGATGGTACCCTTAACTTAATAGTTTGTTGCACAACCTTTTGAGGCAATCACTGCAATCAAATGATTCCTGTAACTGTCAATGAGACTTCTGCACCTCTCTACAGGTATTTTGGTCCACTCCTCAAAACCGCTCCAGTTGTCTCATGTTTGATGCTTGCCTTTTCCAGACGGCATGTTTCAGCTCTTTCCAAAGATGCTCAATAGAATTTAGGTCAGGGCTCATAGAAGGCCACTTCAGAATAGTCAAACGTTTTCCTCTTAGCCATTCTTGGGTGTTTTTAGCTGTGTGTTTTGGATCATTATCCTGTTGCAAGACCCATGACCTGCAACTGAGACCAAGATTTATGACACTGGGCAGCACATTTCTCTCTAGAATACCTTAATAGTCTTGAGATTTCATGCCCTGTACCCTGCACAGATTCAAGACACCCTGTGCCAGATGCAGCAAAGCAGCCCCAGAACATAACAGAGCCTCCTCCATGTTTCACAGTAGGGACAGTGTTCTTTTCTTGATATGCTTCATTTTTCCATCTGTGATGTGCCTTGCCAAAAATTTCCATTTTTGTCTAGTCTGTCCATAGGACATTCTCCCAGAAGCTTTGTGGCATGCCAACATGTAGTATTGATTGATTGATAGTGTTGATTATTTTTCAACAATGGTGTCCTCCTTGGTCGTCTCCCATGAAGTCCACTTTGACTAATACAACGACGGATGGTGCGATCTGACACTGATGTTCCTTGAGCTTGAAGTTCACCTATAATCTGTTTAGACATTTGTCTGGTCTATTTTGTTACCATTCATATTATCCGTCTCTTTGATTTATCATCAATTTTCCTCCTGCGGCCACGTCCAGGAAGGTTGGCTACAGGCCCATGGATATTAAATTTCTGAATAATATGTGCAACTGTAGTTACAGGAACATCAAGCTGTTTGGAGATGGTCTGATAACTTTTACCTTTAACATGCTTCCTCTGGTCCATGTTAAGTGTGATACTCACCATGTCACCAAACAGCACAGTGAGTATCTGTAGCCCTATATAGAGGCCCACTCACTGATTCCAAGACTGACAGTCAGTGCAGGGAAGCTGACGGCGGGGGACGTGACAGACATCGGAATGTGAGTATGTACTGTTTTTTTTTTTTTTAACTTTTATAATGGTAACCAGGGTAAATATCGGGTTACTAAGCGCGGCCCTGCGCTTAGTAACCCGATATTTACCCTGGTTACAAGTGAACACATCGCTGGATTGGCGTCACACACGCCGATCCAGCGATGACAGCGGGTGATCAGCAACCAAAAAAAGGTCCTGATCATTCCCCAGCGATCAATGATCTCCCAGCAGGGGCCTGATCGTCGGTCGCTGTCACACATAACGAGATCGTTGGAGGGATCGTTGCTACGTCACAAAAAGCGTGACGTTGCAACAATATCGTTAACGATATCGTTATGTGTAAAGGTACCTTAAACTTAGTTTTTACTAGGGCAGGAGAAACTATTCCAGATGCACATCCGCTACATTCTACTTTTTCTTTCTTCTATAGAGATTGAAGATGATTTATAAAAAAAATGCTTTATATATCCTCTCACTTTTGAAAGTGAGGTTTACAAGCTGCCAGAACATTGCTCTTGGCATTTCTATGCTATACCTATTCTCAAAGTTTGTAAATGTGTTTTCTCCTTTAGAGGAATTGTTTCTCTAATTATACTGCTATCGTATGGCGCGGTTCTGCTACCTCTCTACTCTGTATGTAGGGTTTCTACATTCTACAATCTTCAGCCTCCGACAGCACAAATAACACAATCTACACATGCAGCTCAGCGTAGGAAAGCCTTTGGCTTTTTAGCACCTTGAGTTTAAAGTCTTGAAACCTGATAGCATATTTAGTTACCTATTTTACAGCATTCGTAATTTGTCAGGAGGTGTAGTAGATATAATGACACTGTCTAGTAATAAGTGCAACCGTAAGAAACCCCCTATAAAGCTACGGTCACACTGTCAGTATTAGTGATGAGCGAATCCGAATTTGCCATATTCGTGCTAGATTTACGTTTTGACGATCGTTTCAGAACATACTCACTCATCTGTACTCCCATTGACTCCAATGGCATTCGGCTATCTTTGGCAAATATTGCAAATATGGCAATCGTAATCCGAACCGAATGTTGAAATATTCGCTCATCTCTAAGGGTATGTTTCCACGTGCAGTAAACGCTGCGTGTTTGACGCTGCATAGAGACGCAGCGTCAAACACGCAGCGTCCAGATGTTACAGCATAGTGGAGAGGATTGAATGAAATCCCCTCTCCACTATGTGTGGTAACACGCACGCGGCGGTCCTGCAACTCCGGACATGCGGCGCGTCTTTTAAGATCGCAGCATGTCCATATACCTTGCGGCGACGCTGCATCGCTGCAAGGTATAACACAGGGCCCTATGTGTGGGGTGCGATGATCCCGGATGTGTGCTATGAACACATCGGGCATCATCGTGTCCCTCAGTATTTGTAAGCCAAAACCAGGAGTGGAACAAATAGAGAAGAAGTATAATAGAAACATATGCACAACTTCTGCATTTATCACCCACTCCTGGTTTTGGCTTACAAATACTGAGGTAAAATACTGACCAAATACTGCAAGTGTGACGCCGGCCTAAGAGATCTATTTACTATTTCAGTGGTTTTTTTTGCTAAACAATTAAACACTAAACAAAACAATTAAAAATATATTTTTAAAAAAAGAGAGAAAAAATAACGAGATCCCACACATCCAGGTAACAGATAAAGTGATATTAGTACGTATTGGGAGGAATGTGCGCTGGAAAAATATGCAAAAATGAATTTACTGAAATCAATATGTATAGGTCATAGTATCTAAATGAAGTATCAGTGTAGCCTAATATGTAGTCTGAATTCCTACATGGGGTAATCAGTAATCAATGACAAGATGAAATGTGAAAGTTCATATAAGATAAGTAAACACATAGGACCAAATACACAGTGTTGGTAATACAGGTATCAATGTTATGCATAGAAGTATTCACTAATCAATAACGTTGACAATATAACTCAGTGACACGTGCTACTCGGTATCATATGCAGTAAGGCCGGCGTCACACTCAGCGTATAAAAATACGGTCCATAATTTACGGCCGTAATACGCAGAAAAGTCCCTAAAATAGTGGTCTGTATCTCCTCCGTAGGCAGTGTGTGTCAGCGTATTTTGCGCATGGCATCCTCCGTTTGTAATCCGTATGGCATCCGTACTGCGAGATTTTCTCGCAGGCTTGCAAAACCGACATACGGACATACAATGGATCCATGTTCTCAAAAAATGTTCTCAAAAAACATCATATATACTGTCTATATATATATATATATATATATGTCAGTGAGACACATATATTTATATATATATATATATATATATATATATATATATATATATATATTATTTCATCCAGCGCGAGATAGCTTTAAAGCCAGTAATTCAATTGCCAGCTTTTGCTATCTCCTTCCTAAACCCGACATGATATGAGACATGGTTTACATACAGTAAACCATCTCATATCCCCTTTTTGTTTTTTGCATATTCCACACTACAAATGTTAATAGTGTGTATGTGCAAAATTTGGGCACTCTAGCTATTAAATTAAAGGGTTAAATGGTGGAAAAATTGGCGTGGGCTCCCGCGCAATTTTCTCCGCCAGAGTAGTAAAGCCAGTGACTGAGGCCAGATATTAATAGCCTGGAGAGGGTCCATGGTTATTGGCCCCCCAGGCTAAAAAAATCTGCCCCCAGCCACCCCAGAAAAGGCACATCTGGAAAATGCGTGTGACGCCCGGGAGACCGGGGTACCCAGCACCGGACCAATGGGGTCTGTCTCTTGAGGGAGATGTCACGGGTGGCTTGACCCGGTGCTGTGGCCTCAGGCAATGCACAGTGTAAAGGGTATCGTGAGGGAACAGGCACTTACTTGATCAGCAGCAGGTTCTCCCAGCGGTGATGATCCCAATCCTGGATAGATGGCTATTGTCCAAATGAAAGACTGAGGCACTGAAACGTTTAACCAGTTTACTTTAACAAAAAAGGATTTACAACCAGTCCTGTCACCGGAGTCTGTATGGGAACTCTGAGTTACTTTGACCCTGCCGGGGTCTTCGCCTCTTATTGTACGCAATATCTGTGTGGCCCTGCTGCTGTATGTGAACTGGCTGCCGGCCCAATCTGTCCCCTCCGGGTCCTGGTTCGACGGGCAACCCGAGTCCTTTTATCGGCTTACCCCCTCCGGGAGTACCGCTGAACTCTGTGTCTGTTGCTGCGTCCGACCCTAGTGAAGCTGATATCACCTCACGTTTTTCCGGTTGCTGTATTATATGTAATGAATACAGCCACGGATCCGGTATCCGTCTTTGCGCCTGTTCTGGGTAGTGATTAATGCTACCCGGTTCTCACAATGTCCTTTTTCTCTATCCCTCTTCTCCTCAGGCCGGTGATTTGGGCCTGGAAACCGTCATAGGGCTGTTAGAAATTCAGCTGTATGACCTCTCACTTTCAGCTCCTTAGCCCAACTGCCAGTTTTTCTCTCAGACCAGAATGGATCAAGGGGAGTCTCTGGAGCTCCCCCTTCTGGCCGGAGGTGGTAGTGCAGTTTTGCTATCTTAATATTTGTATTTAGTGTCAGTAACTATTTTTGTGGCAAATACCCCTAGGGGTGCCACATTCCCCCTTAGTTAAGAACAGTACTCCAGGACTGTGGGACGATAACATTTTGAAATAACAATTAATATGTACAGAGTCTTAAAAATGAAAAGTTACAAAAATCACTCAAGGAAACAAAAATAGAGTTCTGTAAAAAGTCACTTCAAATAGCGTCCATTAATACAGTTCTATCCTTGAAGGTATTAGAAAAGGCACTGTACTTAGTGTCCAGGAATTTAGTTCCATTTTTCCAACGGAGTTATTAATATAAAGTCTAAAGAAAGTTCAAAAAGAGCAAAAAGCAAAGTTCAAAAAGCAGTCTTTCCGGAGCTTTGATTTAGTGCCTCCGGGCTGATAAAAAGTTCAAGAATATGCAAGAAGTTCATACAGTCAAGTCTCTGTAGGCACTGGGCTTAAACGTTACAGACTGATAACAATGACTATACTACATTTTCTGTTTAACTATATACGGCATAACATATATACAATTCACATTATGAGCTTTATAGTTGGTAATCTGCATACCTGGCCGGTAATTGACCCTGGGTACTACGCTGTGATCTACGTAATAGCGGTATCTCTTCATGTGGTGTACTACTGTCTACTGCGGATGTAGTATCTGCCCGCTCTGCTAAAGATAATTCCATAACTATGGAGTTGGCAAGTCCACCGTGAATGGGATTACTCTTTTCAGGAATCTGTTCTTCCTGGCCTGGAACCTCCTGTAGTACGGGGTCAGCCTCTTCCTGTCTTGGGACTTCTGGTATTGGGTTCGGCGTTGGATAAAAGGCCACCATGGGAACCACTACTGCACCATGGTATGGTAGTAGGGTTTTGGGAAAGTCTCCTATACAGGTGTGATACATTTCCTCTTCTTTTTCCTTTACTGGTTGAACCTGCATGGGTTGAATAACTTCTGGTTCTGGCTGGACAACGTCTGGCTCTTTCAATGCTTCCGGACATAATTTAAGATTGTCTCTTGACACTAGTACAGATGTTAAGCCTCCGTTTTTGCTAATGAGACACATTTTAGGATTATCCACTCTTGTTGGTAAAACTGTGTAGGGTACGGCTTCCCACTGATTGTCCAGTTTATTGGTTCGACGATTTCTCTTGAGCACTTGATCACCCGGTCTTAATGGGGTCGCTAGAGCATTCTGGTTGAAAGTTCGCTCTTGTCTTTCTCTAGTTTGCTGAAGGCTTCTTTCCACACTCTCTTGCACTTGGCGATACTGCTTTTGCCGTATGATATCCCAATTGGAGTCTTGAACTTCTGCGTCTGGTTTCAGAATTCCCATTTCTAGATCGATTGGTAGTTGGCCGGGTCTTGCACGCATAAGGTAAGCTGGGGTGCAGTTGGTGGAGCTCACCGGGACATGATTATACAGATCCACCAAGTCAGGCAATTTCTCTGGCCATTGATTCCTTTCTGTCTCAGGTAAAGTCTTTAGTAGGTCTATTACAATATGGTTCATCTTCTCGCATAAGCCGTTTGTTTGTGGATGATAGGCCGTCGTCCGGATCTTTTTGCAACCATACATATTACAGAATTCTCTGAAGATCTCTGATTCAAAGGCTGTACCTTGGTCGGTGAGAACCTGTTCCGGATATCCATGGGGTCTACAAAAGTACGTTTGGAACGCTTTGGCTGCTGTTTTTGCTGTCAGATCTTTTACGGGTACTACTACCAAGAAGCGTGAATAATGGTCCACGATGGTCAAGGCATAGACATAGCCGGACCGGCTTGGTGTCAACTTCACGTGGTCCATGGCTACAAGTTCAAGTGGTTGTTTGGTGATTATGGGCTGCAGTGGTGCTCTTTGGTTCTTTTGATCGTTTCTTCTGAGGTTGCACAGGCCACAATTTCTGCACCACTGTTCGATTGATTTTCTCATCCCGACCCAATAAAATCTTTCTCTTAGAAGTACTTCTAACTTTTTCCAACCGAAGTGACCAGCACCATTATGGTAAGCTTCGAGGACCATCTTGACATCTTGTTTAGGCACGATAATCTGCCAAACCAATTCATGTGTTTTCGGATTGGTGTACCTTCTACAGAGCTTCCCTTGATACAGGAACATTTTGCCTCTCTCTTTCCAGAGTTGATGCGTCTCTTCTGGGGCATCCTCATCGGGATATGCACTTTGCTCAGTTAACAGTTCCTTCACCAACTTCACAGCCGGATTGCTGTCTTGGGTGTCAGCCCATCTATGGTGTGCTAACGGATTAAAATTCACCTCTTGTTGTTTCTGATAGGTACTTGACTGATGATGTTTTGCCTTGGGACGATGGAAGGCTGGTAGTTCAATTTCTTCAAGCTCCCCCGTTTCCTCTTCTACATCTCTCAAGTGTGGCATCCGGGATAGGGCATCGGCATTTCCATTCTTGCGACCTGCTCGATACTTGATTATGAAGTTGTAATTAGATAACCGGGCTATCCATCGCTGTTCTAACGCACCTAATTTGGCTGTGTCCAGGTGGGTCAACGGATTGTTGTCAGTATAGACAATAAATTCTGCAGCAGCCAGATAGTGTTTGAAACGTTCAGTCACAGCCCAAACTACTGCCAGTAGTTCCAATTTGAAGGAGCTATAATTTTCAGGATTTCTTTCAGTAGGCCGGAGCTTTCTACTTGCAAAGGCGATGACTTTCTCCCGACCTTCTTGCTTTTGTGACAGCACCGCTTCTAGTCCCACATTACTGGCATCGGTGTAGAGGATGAAAGGTTGATGGTAATCTGGGTATGCCAGAACCTCTTCTCCGGTTAGTGCCTTCTTTAGTTGTTCAAAGGAGTCTTCCCTTTCATCGTTCCACTAAAAAGGAGGGTTTCGGTTTGAAGGTTTCTTCGTCTGCCCTACCAAGGCGTCTTGCAAGGGTGCTGCCAATTTGGTAAATCCTTTTATAAATCTGCGATAGTAACCCACCAATCCCAGGAATTGCCTCACTTCTTTTGCGTTGGTAGGTCTTGGCCAATCCCTTATGGCGCTTATTTTCTCGGGATCCGGTGCTACTCCCTCCGAACTCACGATGTGTCCCAGGTACTGTACCTTTGGCTTGAGAAGGTGACATTTGGATGGCTTGATTTTCATGCCATACCTGGATAAGGCTTCAAACACTTCTGCCAGGTCTATTAAGTGTTGTTCGTAAGTCTTTGAGTAGACGATCACATCATCTAGGTACAGGAGGACGGTCTCGAAGTTCTTGTGTCCGAGGCAGCATTCCATCAGCCGCTGGAAGGTACCGGATGCGTTGCAGAGTCCGAATGGCATGCGATTAAATTCACATAGACCCATTGGTGTGGTGAATGCCGTCTTTTCCTTATCTCTCTCAGCCACAGGGACTTGCCAATACCCGCTTGTTAAGTCTAAGGTGGAAAAATAATTAGCAGATTTCAAAGCAGTCAAGGGCTCTTCTATCCTAGGCAAGGGGTAGGCGTCTTTATGGGTGATGTTATTAATCCGCCGGTAGTCTACGCACATTCTCATGGTTCCGTCCTTTTTTTTGACAAGCACTAGAGGGGCCGCCCAGGGGCTACAGCTGTCTCTTATTACCCCGGCCTGTTTCATCTCCCTCAGCATATCTTTTGCACATTGATAGTGAGCGGGCGGTATGGGTCTATATCTTTCTTTTATTGGGGGATGGTCACTGGTGGGGATTGTGTGTTCTACCCCTTCTATCCGTCCGAAGTCCAATGGGTGTTTACTGAAGACTTGTTCATATTCCGTCACTAGCCTATACACCCCTTGTTTTTGATGGGTAGGTGTTGAATTTATGCCCACGTGTAGCTGTTGGCACCAATCCTCCAATTCTCCGTCTGAGCCGTTGCCTTCCACCTGACAGGTTGGTTCTAAGGGCTCAATGGTTGTGATGGCATTGTTGTCAACAGTATATAGCTTTGCCACTGTAGCATACCTTGGCAAAGTGACCTCTTCCTCTCCACAGTTCAAAAGTCGTACCGGCACTCGTCCCCGGTGTACCTCGACTACCCCTCGTGCTGTGAGTATAGTGGGCCTGCTGTCGGTGTACACTGGTTCTATTAAGGCTTGATAATCTCGTCCCTTAGTACCAATGGCTGCTCTACACCATACCAGCATTTCTGTTTTTGGTGGGATTACAATAGATGTTGGATCACTTACCCTCACACTGCCGATTTCTCCACCTGCAACTTCTACCTGTTGCCTTAACATCAATACTTTTATTTCCCTTTGGAGAACTCTCTGCTGGCAGGATTGGGCAGTTTCAGCAATTTGCTGTAAGACAGAAATAACTTCGGAAAAGCAGTTCTCTAACACATTCATTCCTATCAATACAGTTGGTCAGTTGGTTCACAGTTCCGCCGGTCAACATCAACAACAATTATACCCTGTTTCTTCAATTCTACTTTACCAATCTTTATGGTCATCTCTCTGAATCCTAGTTTCTGTACCAACTTACCATTACTGGCCCATATATCTAGTTCAACATCAGAGGGCCCTTTATCAATATCTGCATCAGCCCAGTACCTCTTATAAAGGATATACGGTATAGATGAAATCTGGGAACCTGTGTCCAGCAAAGCGTTGAGGGGAATTCCGTCCAGCACGATAGGGATAATGGGTCGTCCTCCGATGTACCTGTCGTGCCAGGGTGTTGGGCCTTGAAAGTTCATTCCTGCGAAGCGGCCCGCATTCCCAGGGGATTCCCGTTTAAATCACAATCTCGTGCAAAGTGGCCTGGCTGCTGGCAATGGCGGCAAATGGGCTGTCCATCCGGTTGGTAGCGGTCGCGGGGTCGTCCTCTCCATGTCGGGTATCTCCGGGGTCTCATCCATGGAACATCCTCTCTACAGTTTGCCAACTCCATCTTGTATCCTCTCATCTCCTGCATGGTTTTAGCCATTGAAGCAACAACATCAGTTAAAGAGTCAAGCTTTTGTTGAAGAGCCTCATTAGTACTGGGCCCCAGGGGCTTAGCAATGGCCCCGGTCATAGCTGATGTCCCTGGCACTCCCTGTTGTTGAGGTGCCTCTGCCATGGGTTGCGCAGGATCCTGATCCCGAGGTGCCTCTGCCAGCTGGAGACGTATAGCGCTCTCCTTTAATTGGGCAAATGTCAATTCAGGGTTCTTAAAAACAAGCATGCTCACATGCCCCCGGTGAGAAGGGGTGTAGAGTCCCTCAATAAATTGATCTCTTAGCAGTTTATCCGCTCCGGTGTTAAAAATGGGTTCAGCCAGTGTAAGTGATTTAAGGGCTTCCTGCAGGTTTAAGGCAAAGTCTCTCACGCCCTCATTAGCTTTTTGTTTGCAATTAAAGAATCGTATTTTAGCTTTGCTGCTGGCCGTGGTTTCAAATGTAGCTTTTAATCCAGCAAATATGCGTTCAACAGTGCCTTTTAGATCAGCTGCCCATGCTGTGACTTCTCGCTTAGCATGGCCACTTAACTGCATCATCAGGAGACTAACACGCTGAACTTCACCCACGGGGAACATGTTAAAATGGGCCAGCATCTTTTCTCTGAAATCGTCAAGGGTATTAGGCTCACCTTCATACATTGGAAGCCACGGGCCACCTGGGGTATATGGCATCAGCTGCGGCGTCTCCTTGCTGCGACATACTGTGCCCCCTTAGTTAATCCGGACCCTTCCGGTCCTCCGCTTCCGTCGGGATAGTGTAGATTCGTTCTGCTGTGCAACAGGATTGGTTTTCCCCTTGCTCTGACGTCAGAGCGCTCAGCTTGGTGCCGCCCACAATTACACGCCCTCTGCTGCTCCCGCCCGCCGCGCGCTCTGTAGTGGCGGATTCTGAAGTTTTTCAGTTAGACTGGGGCTCAGGTAATGGCGTAGCTCAATTAACAGTCTCGCGCCTAACGGTTATGAGGTGATTACCTCAGGGGATGGCGGCCATCTTTACTCCATTATAACCAATGGGGAAAAGTCACTTTCAATAGTTTTTAATGGGAAATGGAATTTTCTTTAATAAAGTCAATTTTCACGATTTTTCATCCAAGTTTTCAAAGTTTTGGGCTCCAATCACGGCATACAATACCCGGTATATGGGCTGGCTCTATCCTGTTCGTGACGTCAATTGTGACGCCCGGGAGACCGGGGTACCCAGCACCGGACCAATGGGGTCTGTCTCTTGAGGGAGATGTCACGGGTGGCTTGACCCGGTGCTGTGGCCTCAGGCAATGCACAGTGTAAAGGGTATCGTGAGGGAACAGGCACTTACTTGATCAGCAGCAGGTTCTCCCAGCGGTGATGATCCCAATCCTGGATAGATGGCTATTGTCCAAATGAAAGACTGAGGCACTGAAACGTTTAACCAGTTTACTTTAACAAAAAAGGATTTACAACCAGTCCTGTCACCGGAGTCTGTATGGGAACTCTGAGTTACTTTGACCCTGCCGGGGTCTTCGCCTCTTATTGTACGCAATATCTGTGTGGCCCTGCTGCTGTATGTGAACTGGCTGCCAGCCCAATCTGTCCCCTCCGGGTCCTGGTTCGACGGGCAACCCGAGTCCTTTTATCGGCTTACCCCCTCCGGGAGTACCGCTAAACTCTGTGTCTGTTGCTGAAGCTGATATCACCTCACGTTTTTCCAGTTGCTGTATTATATGTAATGAATACAGCCACGGATCCGGTATCCGTCTTTGCGCCTGTTCTGGGTAGTGATTAATGCTACCCGGTTCTCACAATGTCCTTTTTCTCTATCCCTCTTCTCCTCAGGCCGGTGATTTGGGCCTGGAAACCGTCATAGGGCTGTTAGAAATTCAGCTGTATGACCTCTCACTTTCAGCTCCTTAGCCCAACTGCCAGTTTTTCTCTCAGACCAGAATGGATCAAGGGGAGTCTCTGGAGCTCCCCCTTCTGGCCGGAGGTGGTAGTGCAGTTTTGCTATCTTAATATTTGTATTTAGTGTCAGTAACTATTTTTGTGGCAAATACCCCTAGGGGTGCCACATGCGCCTATTCTGGCACTTGGCCATTCTCTTCCCATTCCCGTGTAGCGGTGGGATATGGGGTAATGAAGGGTTAATGTCACCTTGCTATTGTAAGGTGACATTAAGCCAGATTAATAATGGAGAGGCGTCAATTATGACACCTATCCATTATTAATCCAATTGTCTGAAATGGTTAAAAAACACACACATTATTACGAAGTCTTTTAATGAAATAAAGACACAGGTTGTTGTAATATTTTATTAGTCTCTTAATCCACCTGAAGACCCTCGCTCTGTAACAAAGGAAAAATTAAAAAACAACAATATCTCATACCTTCCGATGATCTGTCACGTCCCACGATGTAAATCCATCTGAAGGGGTTAAATTATTTTACACCCAGGAGCTCTGCTAATGCAGCTGTGCTCGTGGCTGTAAAACCCCAGCGAATGAATGGAAAGTAGGTCAATGACCTGTAGTTACCTTCATTCGCGGTGATGCGCCCTCTGCTGGTTATCCTCATATGACCTCGAGGCTGGGAAAATATTCTGAAAAGTTCCCACGCTCGAGGTCATATGAGGACAACCAGCAGAGGGCGCATCACCACGAATGAAGGTAACTACAGGTCATTGACCTACTTTCCATTCATTCGCTGGGGTTTTACAGGCAGGAGCACAGCTGCATTATAGCAGAGCTCCTGCCTGTAAAATAATTTAACCCCTTCAAATGGATTTACATCGTGGGACGTGACAGATCATCGGAAGGGGGGGGGGGCAATAACCATGGACCCTCTCCAGGCTATTAATATCTGCCCTCAGTCACTCGCTTTACCACTCTGGCGGAGAAAAGTGCGCGGGAGCCCACGCCAATTTTTTCCGCCATTTAACCCTTTAATTTAATAGAGCACCCAAATTTTGCACATACACACTACTAACATTAGTAGTGTGGAATATGAAAAAAATGGGCATATGACATGGTTTACTGTATGTAAACCATGTCTCATATCATGTCGGGTTTAGGAAGGAGATCGCAAAAGCTGGCAATTGAATTACCGGCTTTAAAGCTATCTAGCGCTGTATGAAATATTAATATATATACATATATGTGTCTCAATGACATAGAATAGGTATATATATATATATATATATATATATATATATATATATATATATATATATATATATATATATATATATATATATATATACCTATTCCATGTGTACACATTTATTCTACCTATTCTTTTGTAAGCTGTCAGTGTGATTTTACTGTACACTGCACTGAATTGCCGGCTTTTCTCTCTAACACCGCTGCGTATTTCTCGCAAGTCACACTGCTGGTCTGTG
Organism: Ranitomeya imitator; assembly: GCF_032444005.1. Taxonomy (NCBI): domain Eukaryota; kingdom Metazoa; phylum Chordata; class Amphibia; order Anura; family Dendrobatidae; genus Ranitomeya; species Ranitomeya imitator. Next base: position 283,928,225 of record NC_091287.1, read on the forward strand.
TGTAATCCGTATTTTTCTCGCCCCCATAGACTTTCATTGGCGTATTTTTTGCGCAATACGGTGACAAACGCAGCATGCTGCGATTTTCTACGGCCGTAGAAGACCGTGTAATACGGATCAGTAAAATACGGCTGATTGGAGCTGGGGCATAGAGAAGCATTGTACCATATGCAATCCGTTTTTTCAGGACCTCTCATACGTCCGTAAAACACGGTAGTGTGAGGCCAGCCTAAGGAGTATAACCATGTGAAGGCCAAATTAGCCTGCCTAAAAATATCCTGATGGTTAGCAAAGAGGTTGTCCTCGCACCCAGCAGCTTAATGAAGACAGAGCTTTGCTAGGAGTGAGCTGACATGACCTACAAAAGTATTGAGTGTGTTGTACTTGCAATCGCAGCTTCAAGCTCCTAGTGGGACAAAAAAGTTCAAAACAATTTAAAATCTGAAAAAAAACACTCAATTTAACAGAATAAATTCTCTCTTTTCCCATTTACTAAATAAAAGATAAAACAAACATACTGTAACTTGTATAGCCTTGTCGGTGAAAGTCTGAATTATTAAAATATTGTGTTATCTATCATTCATGGTGAATGCAAACAGACAGAAATAATGTAGAAAGTGATCAAAAATGGTACAAATAAAAAATGCTCCATAGACCGAAAAGTAAAAAAAAAGTTATGTTTTTTAACCCCTTTACCCCCAAGGGTGGTTTGCACGTTAATGACCAGGCCAATTTTTACAATTCTGACCACTGTCCCTTTATGAGGTTATAACTCCGAAACGCTTCAACGGATCTTAGCGATTCTGAGATTGTTTTCTTGTAACATATTGTACTTCATGATAGTGCTAAAATTTCTTCGATATAACTTGCGTTTATTTGTGAAAAAAACGGAAATTTGGCGAAAATTTTGAAAATTTCACAATTTTCCAACTTTTAATTTTTATTCTGTTAAACCAGAGAGTTATGTGACACAATATAGTTAATAAATAACATTTCCCACATGTCTACTTTACATCAGCACAATTTTTGAAACAAACTTTTTTTTTTCAAGGAAGTTATAAGAGTTAAAATTTGACCAGCAATTTCTCATTTTTACAACCAAATTTACAAAACCATTTTTTTTAGGGACCACCTCACATTTGAAGTCATTTTGAAGGGTCTATATGGCTGAAAATACCCAAAAGTGACACCATTCTAAAAACTGCACCCCTCAAGCTGCTCAAAACCACATTCAAGAAGTTTATTAACCCTTCAGGTGATTCACAGCAGCAGAAGCAACATGGAAGGAAAAAATTAACATTTTACTTTTTAGTCACAAAAATGATCTTTCAGCAATAATCTTTTTAATTTCCCAAGGGTAAAAAGAGAAAATGGACCTCAAAAGTTGTTGTCCAATTTATCCTGAGTACGCTGATACCCCACATGTGAGGGGGAACCACTTTTTGGGCGCATGGCAGGGCTCAGAAGGAAAGGAGCGCCGTTTGACTTTTTCAAGCTAAATTTGGCTGGAATTGAGATCGGACGCCATGTCGCGTTTGGCGACCCCCTGATGTGCCTAAACAGTGGAAACCCCCCACAAGTGACCCTATTTTGGAAACTAGACCCCCTAAGGAACTTATCTAGATGTGTCATGAGCACTTTTATCCCCCAAGTGCTTCACGAAAGTTTATAACGCCCGGGCGTGAAAAAAAAAAATCCTATTTTTTCCACAAACATGATCGTTTAGTCCCCAATTTTTTATTTTCTCAAGGGTAAAAGGAGAAATTGGACCCCAAAAGTTGTTGTCCAATTTGTCCTGAGTACGCTGATACCCCATATTTGGGGGGAACCACTGTTTGGGCGCATGGCAGGGCTCAGAAGGAAAGGAGCGCCGTTTGACTTTTTCAAGCTAAATTTGGCTGGAATTGAGATCGGACGCCATGTCGCGTTTGGCGACCCCCTGATGTGCCTAAACAGTGGAAACCCCCCACAAATGACCCCATTTTGGAAACTAGACCCCCTAAGGAACTTATCTAGATGTGTCATGAGCACTTTTATCCCCCAAGTGCTTCACGAAAGTTTATAACGCCCGGGCGTGAAAAAAAAAATTCCTATTTTTTCCACAAACATGATCGCTTAGTCCCCAATTTTTTATTTTCTCAAGGGTAAAAGGAGAAATTGGACCCCAAAAGTTGTTGTCCAATTTGTCCTGAGTACGCTGATACCCCATATTTGGGGGGAACCACTGTTTGGGCGCATGGCAGGGCTCAGAAGGAAAGGAGCGCCGTTTGACTTTTTCAAGCTAACTTTGGCTGGAATTGAGATCGGACGCCATGTCGCGTTTGGAGAGCCCATGATGTGCCTAAACAGTGGAAACCCCCCACAAGTGACCCCATTTTGGAAACTAGACCCTCTAAGGAACTTATCTAGTTGTGTGGTGAGAATTTTGAACCCCCACGTGCTTCACTAAAGTATATAATGCCCAGGCGTGAAAATAAAAAATCCTATTTTTTCCTACAAAAATGATATTTTAGTCCCCAATTTTTAATTTTCCCAAGGGTACCAGGAGAAATTGGACCCCAAAAGTTGTTGTCCAATTTGTCCTGAGTACGCTGATACCCCATATGTGGGGAGGAACTACTGTTTGGGCACACGTTGGGGTTCGAAAGGGAAGTAGTGACGTTTTGGAATGCAGACTTTGATGGAATGTTCTGCTGGCATCATGTTCCATTTGCAGAGCCCCTGATGTGACTAAACAGTAGAAACCCCCCACAAGTGACCCCATTTTGGAAACTGTACCCCCTAAGGAACTTATCTAGGTGTTTGGTGAGAAATTTGAACCCCCACGTGCTTCACTAAAGTTTATAATGCCCAGGCGTGAAAATAAAAAATCCTATTTTTTCCCACAAAAATGATATTTTAGTCCCCAATTTTTAATTTTCCCAAAGGTAACAGGAGAAATTGGACATCAAAAGTTGTTGTCCAAATTGTCCTGATTACGCTGGTACGCCATATGTGGGAAAAAACTGTTTAGGCACACGTTGGGGCTCGAAAGGGAAGTTGTGACGTTTTGGAATGCAGAAATTGTCTGCGGTCGTCATGTTCCGTTTGCAGAGCCCCTGATGTGCCTAAACAGTAAAAAAAAACCACAAGTGACATCATTTTGGAACCTAGACCCCCCCCAAGGAACTTATCTAGATGTGCCCCCTTTTTGGAACTAATGTACGCTTTCTTGTAAAGTAAATTAGTAGTGCATGGAGGTGTGGTACAATCTGAAGCAATCCTTCATACACAGGCCAGGTTTTTCGGGGCAGGTGTCGCATTGATAAATGGTGTCCTTGCGTATTCCCCTTTTGTAACACACTCGTCACCTTTTTTGCGGCTTACCTTTTCTGCCGGTTGGCGGGACCACCCCCGGAAAATGCTGGCCTGGTACGATACGAGCACCTTCAGTTCCGGAAGTACTGGGGCCCTCTCCTTCCGGAGTACCAAATATCAGGGCCTTAACCACTACCTCCTGGAACTGAAGGTACGACGTATCGGTGTGGCGTGCACATCGTAACAGCAGGAAAGCGTTGAGCATTGCCATTTGTACGATGTGGACGGCCAACTTTTTGTACCACACCTTGGCCTTTCTCAAAGCACTGTATGGTTGGAGGAGTTGATCAGAGAGATCAACCCCCCCCATGCTTTTGTTGTAGCCCAGTACACAGTCCGGTTTGCAGACCTGTGTAGAGGTACCCCGTACAGTGCTGAGGGCTCTGCCATCACCATGTATGGTGGTCAAGAGAAGGACATCCCTCTTGTCCTTGTACTTGACCACCAGCAGGTGGTCGCTACATTGGGCCTTGCTCTCACCTTTTCTGAGCATCTGCCGAAGTAGCGTCTTTGGGAGGCCTCTCTGATTTTTGCGCACAGTACCGCAGGCTGCGGTACCTCGCGCAGAGAGGGATTTGTAGAGTGGGATGCTGGTATAAAAGTTATCAGTATAGAGGTGATAACCTTTATCCAGCAGTGGGTGCACCAAATCCCACACGATCTTCCCACCCACTCCCAGGACAGGAGGACACTCAGGGGGTTCAATCCTGCTGTCCTTCCCTTCATACACTCTAAACCTGTGGATGTACCCTGAGGCACTCTCACACAGCTTGTAGAGTTTGATTCCGTACCTGGCCCTTTTGTTGGGCAGGTATTGACGGAATCCGAGCCGCCCCTTAAAATGGACCAAGGACTCATCCACGCAGATGTCCCTTTTGGGCACGTACACTTCAGAAAACTTTTTGTTGAAGTGTTCGATGACCGGCCGAACTTTGAACAGACGGTCAAAGTTGGGGTCATCTCGTGCGGGACACTGTGCATTATCGGAATAATGCAGGAATTTATGGATGGCCTCAAAACGTCTCCGAACCATGGCCATTCGGAATACTGGAGTGTTATATAAAACATCTACACTCCAATATTGCCGCATTTCTGGCTTCTTCACGATCCCCATGTGGAGGACCAGGCCCCAAAACTGCATCATTTCAACTGCGTCTACAGGAGACCAGTTGGAAAATGATGTACCGGGGTTTTGCTCCAAAAATTGACGAGCATACAAATTAGTTTGCTCCACCATGAGGTTAATAAAATCCTCAGAGAAAAAGACTTTGAAAAAGTCTGTTTCTGTGAGGCCCGTGGTGTCAAACTTGATTCCTGATTCTGCCACAAAATCAGGAATCAGTGGCTCGTAATTTTCGGGGGGCGAGGTCCATGTGGGTTCCGCAGTGGGGAGCGCTGGTTCAGGAGTGGTGGGGGCTGCCTCATCTTCTGTCCTGGGGCGTCTGCGTGGTGGTTCCGCAGGACCCGAGGAGGAAGAGGAGGAGGAGGAGGAAGAGGATGAAGAATCAGAAAAGTGAAGAAAAGTGGGATCCTCTCCCTCGCTATCAGTGTCGGAGGCAAGGAAAGCATATGCCTCCTCCAATGAATAGCGCTGTTGGGACGAACGGGACGAGCGGGACATTTTTGTGTGAATATGGTGATTGGGTGCACTTTATTGATAACTGTATGTGTATGTGTGGGGGGATAGTGATTTGTGCAAACTTATCTGAAAAGAAAATGCTAAAAGGAGAAGAAAAACCTGTAAAAAAAAAAAAAAAAGGCAGGCACAAACTCTGATAAGAGAACTGCGTCACTTATCAAAGTTTGGCGGCTGCGGGATGTGTGTACGGAGGTTGCGCAAAAAGGCTGAAGGGAAAAAAGCGAGCGCGAGAGTTGATCGGTGAACTGCGTCACCAATCAACGCTCGGCGGCTGTTAAATGGGCGCACGGAAGGAGGTGCAAAGGGGAGTAAAAAGAGGGGGAAGGGAGATGGGGGTGGAAGTGGGGATTGGGCAGGGATCAGTGATCAAAACGTACGGTTGTAGTCAGGTGGCGCAAAAGGGGGGTGAAAAAAAAAAAAAGGAAAACGGCAGGCACAAACTCTGATAAGTGAACTGCGTCACTTATCAAACTTTGGCGGCTGCGGAATGTGTGTACGGAGTTGGCGCAACGGGGGTGAGGGAAAAAAAGGGAGCGCGAGCGTTGATCGGTGAACTGCGTCACCAATCAACGTTCGGCGGCTGTTAAATGGGCGCACGGAAGGAGGTGCAAAGGGGGGTAAAAAGAGGGGGAAGGGAGATGGGGGTGGAAGTGGGGATTGGGCAGGGATCAGTGATCAAAACGTACGGTTGTAGTCAGGTGGCACAAAAGGGGGGTGAAAAAAAAAAAAGGAAAACGGCAGGCACAAACTCTGATAAGTGAACTGCGTCACTTATCAAACTTTGGCGGCTGCGGAATGTGTGTACGGAGTTGGCGCAACGGGGGTGAGGGAAAAAAAGCGAGCGCGAGCGTTGATCGGTGAACTACGTCACCAATCAACGTTCGGCGGCTGTTAAATGGGCGCACGGAAGGAGGTGCAAAGGGGGGTAAAAAGAGGGGGAAGGGAGATGGGGGTGGAAGTGGGGATTGGGCAGGGATCAGTGATCAAAACGTACGGTTGTAGTCAGGTGGCGCAAAAGGGGGGTGAAAAAAAAAAAAGGAAAACGGCAGGCACAAACTCTGATAAGTGAACTGCGTCACTTATCAAACTTTGGCGGCTGCGGAATGTGTGTACGGAGTTGGCGCAACGGGGGCGAGGGAAAAAAGCGAGCGCGAGCGTTGATCGGTGAACTGCGTCACCAATCAACGCTCGGCGGCTACTAAATGTGCGCACGGAGGCGGCACAAATGGGGGTGGAGGGGGTAAAAAGAGGGGGAAGGGGGGATTGGGGTGGATGAACGGGGATTGGGGTGGATGAACGGGGATTGGGGTGGATGAACGGGGATTGGGCAGGGATCAGGGATAAAACTTACGTTTAGTTGTCTTCTTTCTTTAGCAGGGATTGTGGTGCTACAGGCTGCTGTGGCACCACAATACCCAGCACGGCAGGGAGATCCAGGCACAAAATCCAGCAGGGAGATCCAGCAGTATGACCGCTCTGTAGGAATCCTCAGCTAGAATGAGGACCCTGCAGAGCGGTCATACACAGGTCAGGCAGGTGACACAGACAGGTCACAGAGCGGTCATGCTGCTGCTGTGACCTGTCATTGGTGGGATCGACCATAACATCGATCCCACCAATCAGAGCTTTCCTGGTGACCTGGCTGTGACCTGCCTAGGATCGGATCTGTTCGCGCCATCCTAGGCAGGTCACAGCCAGGTCACCTGCAGGGCACAGAGCGGTCACAGCGTGATCGCCGCTGCGCCCTGTGATTGGCGCGAACGACGATGACATCGATCGCGCCAATCGGCTCCTGCAGGCCCTGCTGGGCCTGCACTGTGTCCTATCCTAGGATCGGTGCTATTAGAGCACCGATCCACGCAGGTTCCGGCAGGGCACAGCGCGGTAATACCGCGCGGTGCCCTGCGATTGGCGCGATCGATGCGATCGGCGATCGCGCCAATCCGGGGTGTTCTTGCCGGTGCCTGGCGTTGCCAGGCACCGGACATAGGATCGAGTACATCGGTACTCGATCCTAGCCTGTGACCTCATTGTTTCAGCCGCTCCGATTGGCTGAAACAATGAGAATGGCTGTGATTGGCTGTTCAGAATTGAACAGCCAATCACAGCGATCGAGAGGGCGGGTGGGCGGTGACAATGCCCTGGATGCCGAGGCCATCTCCCCCCAGGTGAGATGGCGTCGGAATTTTAATGCGATCACCGCGACTTAAGTCGCGGTATCGCATTAAAGGGCAGGACGTACTATCCCGTCAAGGGTCAGATAGGCCCAGGGCACCTCGACGGGATAGTACGTCCAAGGTCACAGAGGGGTTAAAGTATTTTTAAGCTCTTCCTGACATGTGATGTACATGTACGTTGTGGTGCAACCATAACTCCCAAGTAACACGCTCAATGTCCTGGCACCATTTTTGACACACAACTTTCCTTTATTGCATATATCCATTCGCTCACTCGTCTGTGGCACATTCACCTTAATAACATTTCCTGCATCCAACCGTTTCTCACCTTTGAAACTGCAAAACTCTTAGGCCGGCTTCACACTCAGCGTATGAAAATACGGTCCGTATATTACGGCCGTAATACGCTGAAAAGTCCCGAAAATAGTGGTCCGTATCTCCTCCGTAGGCAGGGTGTTTCAGCGTTTTTTGCGCATGGCATCCTCCGTATGTAATCCGTATGTCATCCGTACTGCGTGTTTTTATCGCAGGCTTGCAAAACCGACATACGGATATACAAGGGATCCATGTGTTAAAAAAAAATATATATATATATATATATACTGTGTATATATATATATATATATATATATATATATATATATATATATATATATATATATATATATGTCAGTAGACACATATATGTATATATATATTAATATTTCATCCAGTGCGATATAGCAGAAAGCCGGTAATTCAATTACCGGCTTTTGCTTTCTCCTTCCTAAACCCGACATGATATGAGACCTGGTTTACATACAGTAAACCATCTCATATCACCTTTTTTTTGCATATTCCACACTACTAATGTCAGTAGTGTGTCTATGCAAAATTTGGCCGTTCTAGCTAGTAAATTAAGGGGTTAAATGGCGCAAAAAATTGGCGTGGGCTCCCGCACAATTTTCTCCACCAGAGTAGTAAAGCCAGTGACTGAGGGCAGATATTAATAGCCTGGAGAGGGTCCACGGTTATTGGCCCCCCCTGGCTAAAAACATCTGCCCCCAGCCACCCCAGAAAAGGCACATCTGGAAGATGCGCCTATTCTGGCACTTGGCCACTCTCTTCCCATTCCCGTGTAGCGGTGGGATATGGGGTAATGAAGGGTTAATGCCACCTTGCTATTGTAAGGTGAGGTCATTAAGCCAGATTAATAATGGAGAGGCGTCAATTATGACACCTATCCATTATTAATCCAATACTAGTAAAGGGTTAAAAAAATACACAAACACAATATTAAACATTATTTTAATGAAATAAAAACAGAGGTTGTTTTAATATTTTATTGAACGCCCAATCCAATCACTGAAGACCCTCGTTCTGTAACAAAAAAACATAATAAACCAACAATATCCTTACCTTCCGCAGATCTGTAAAGTCCAACGATGTAAATCCATCTGAAGGGGTTAAAATATTTTGCAGCCACGAGCTTTGCTAATGCAACATTGCTCATGTCTGCAAAACCCCAGAGAATGTAGGTAAAGTAGGTCAATGACCTATATTTACCTGCATTTGCGGTGAGGCGCCCTCTGCTGGCTGTTCCTAGAGCGTGGGAACTTTCCTAGAAAGCTCCCTGGCTCGAGATCATAAGAGGGCGCCCTCTGCTGGTTGTCCTCATATGAACTCGAGCCTGGGAGCTTTCTAGGAAAGTTCCCACGATCTAGGAACAGCCAGCAGAGGACGCCTCACCGCAAATGCAGGTAAATATAGGTCATTGACCTACTTTACCTACATTCTCCGGGGTTTTGCAGACATGAGCAATGTTGCATTAGCAAAGCTCGTGGCTGCAAAATATTTTAACCCCTTCAGATGGATTTACATCGTTGGACTTTACAGATCTGCGGAAGGTAAGGATATTGTTGGTTTATTATGTTTTTTTTGTTACAGAACGAGGGTCTTCAGTGATTGGATTGGGCGTTCAATAAAATATTAAAACAACCTTTGTTTTTATTTCATTAAAATAATGTTTAATATTGTGTTTGTATATTTTTTTAACCCTTTACTAGTATTGGATTAATAATGGATAGGTGTCATAATTGACGCCTCTCCATTATTAATCTGGCTTAATGTCACCTTACAATAGCAAGGTGGCATTAACCCTTCATTGCCCCATATCCCACCGCTACACGGGAATGGGAAGAGAGTGGCCAAGTGCCAGAATAGGCGCATCTTCCAAATGTGCCTTTTCTGGGGTGGCTGGGGGCAGGTGTTTTTAGCCGGGGGGGGGGGGTCAATAACCGTGGACCCTCTCCAGGCTATTAATATCTGCCCTCAGTCATTGGCTTTACTACTCTGGCGGAGAAAATTGTGCGGTAGCCCACGCCAATTTTTCCCGCCATTTAACCCCTTAAAGGGACACTGTCACCTGAATTTGGAGGGAACAATCTTCAGCCATGGAGGTGGGGTTTTTGGGTGTTTGATTCACCCTTTCCTTACCCGCTGGCTGCATGCTGGCTGCAATATTGGATTGAAGTTCATTCTCTGTCCTCCATAGTACACGCCTGCACATTCACCTTAATAACATTTCCTGCATCCAACCGTTTCTCACCTTTGAAACTGCAAAACTCTTAGGCCGGCTTCACACTCAGCGTATGAAAATACGGTCCGTATATTACGGCCGTAATACGCTGAAAAGTCCCGAAAATAGTGGTCCGTATCTCCTCCGTAGGCAGGGTGTTTCAGCGTTTTTTGCGCATGGCATCCTCCGTATGTAATCCGTATGTCATCCGTACTGCGTGTTTTTATCGCAGGCTTGCAAAACCGACATACGGATATACAAGGGATCCATGTGTTAAAAAAAAAAATATATATATATATATACTTTGTATATATATATATATATATATATATATATGTCAGTAGACACATATATGTATATATATATTAATATTTCATCCAGTGCGATATAGCAGAAAGCCGGTAATTCAATTACCGGCTTTTGCTTTCTCCTTCCTAAACCCGACATGATATGAGACCTGGTTTACATACAGTAAACCATCTCATATCACCTTTTTTTTGCATATTCCACACTACTAATGTCAGTAGTGTGTCTATGCAAAATTTGGCCGTTCTAGCTAGTAAATTAAGGGGTTAAATGGCGCAAAAAATTGGCGTGGGCTCCCGCACAATTTTCTCCACCAGAGTAGTAAAGCCAGTGACTGAGGGCAGATATTAATAGCCTGGAGAGGGTCCACGGTTATTGGCCCCCCCTGGCTAAAAACATCTGCCCCCAGCCACCCCAGAAAAGGCACATCTGGAAGATGCGCCTATTCTGGCACTTGGCCACTCTCTTCCCATTCCCGTGTAGCGGTGGGATATGGGGTAATGAAGGGTTAATGCCACCTTGCTATTGTAAGGTGAGGTCATTAAGCCAGATTAATAATGGAGAGGCGTCAATTATGACACCTATCCATTATTAATCCAATACTAGTAAAGGGTTAAAAAAATACACAAACACAATATTAAACATTATTTTAATGAAATAAAAACAGAGGTTGTTTTAATATTTTATTGAACGCCCAATCCAATCACTGAAGACCCTCGTTCTGTAACAAAAAAACATAATAAACCAACAATATCCTTACCTTCCGCAGATCTGTAAAGTCCAACGATGTAAATCCATCTGAAGGGGTTAAAATATTTTGCAGCCACGAGCTTTGCTAATGCAACATTGCTCATGTCTGCAAAACCCCAGAGAATGTAGGTAAAGTAGGTCAATGACCTATATTTACCTGCATTTGCGGTGAGGCGCCCTCTGCTGGCTGTTCCTAGAGCGTGGGAACTTTCCTAGAAAGCTCCCTGGCTCGAGATCATAAGAGGGCGCCCTCTGCTGGTTGTCCTCATATGAACTCGAGCCTGGGAGCTTTCTAGGAAAGTTCCCACGATCTAGGAACAGCCAGCAGAGGACGCCTCACCGCAAATGCAGGTAAATATAGGTCATTGACCTACTTTACCTACATTCTCCGGGGTTTTGCAGACATGAGCAATGTTGCATTAGCAAAGCTCGTGGCTGCAAAATATTTTAACCCCTTCAGATGGATTTACATCGTTGGACTTTACAGATCTGCGGAAGGTAAGGATATTGTTGGTTTATTATGTTTTTTTTGTTACAGAACGAGGGTCTTCAGTGATTGGATTGGGCGTTCAATAAAATATTAAAACAACCTTTGTTTTTATTTCATTAAAATAATGTTTAATATTGTGTTTGTATATTTTTTTAACCCTTTACTAGTATTGGATTAATAATGGATAGGTGTCATAATTGACGCCTCTCCATTATTAATCTGGCTTAATGTCACCTTACAATAGCAAGGTGGCATTAACCCTTCATTGCCCCATATCCCACCGCTACACGGAAATGGGAAGAGAGTGGCCAAGTGCCAGAATAGGCGCATCTTCCAAATGTGCCTTTTCTGGGGTGGCTGGGGGCAGGTGTTTTTAGCCGGGGGGGGGGGGGGTCAATAACCGTGGACCCTCTCCAGGCTATTAATATCTGCCCTCAGTCATTGGCTTTACTACTCTGGCGGAGAAAATTGTGCGGTAGCCCACGCCAATTTTTCCCGCCATTTAACCCCTTAAAGGGACACTGTCACCTGAATTTGGAGGGAACAATCTTCAGCCATGGAGGTGGGGTTTTTGGGTGTTTGATTCACCCTTTCCTTACCCGCTGGCTGCATGCTGGCTGCAATATTGGATTGAAGTTCATTCTCTGTCCTCCATAGTACACGCCTGCACAAGGCAATCTTGCCTTGTGCAGGCATGTATTACGGAGGACAGAGAATGAACTTTAATCCAATATTGCAGCCAGCATGCAGCCAGCAGGTAAGGAAAGGGTGAATCAAACACCCAAAAACCCCGCCTCCATGGCTGAAGATTGTTCCCTCCAAATTCAGGTGACAGTGTCCCTTTAATTTACTAGCTAGAACGGCCAAATTTTGCATAGACACACTACTGACATTAGTAGTGTGGAATATGCAAAAAAAAATGGTGATATGAGATGGTTTACTGTATGTAAACCAGGTCTCATATCATGTCGGGTTTAGGAAGGAGAAAGCAAAAGCCGGTAATTGAATTACCGGCTTTAAAGCTGTCTAGCGCTGGAAGAAATATTAATATATATATATATATATATATATATATATGTGTGTGTCTCACTGACATATATATATATATATATATATATATATATATATATATATAATGTTAGTGAGACACATATATTCTACCTATTCTACTGTAAGCTGTCAGTGTGATTTTGCTGTACACTGCACTGAATTGCCGGCTTTTCTCTCTAACAGCGCTGCGTATTTCTCGCAAGTCACACTGCTGGTCCGTGTGTAATCCGTATTTTTGGGGCTTCCATAGACTTTCATTGACGTTTAATTTGCGCAATACGGTGACAAACGCAGCATGCTGCGATTTTCTACGGCCGTAGAAAGCCGTATAATACTGATCAGTTTAATATGGCAGATAGGAGCAGGGGCATAGAGAATAATTGTGCCGTATGTTTTGCGAGTTTTACGGACGTAGTTTCTGCGCTCTTACGTCTGTAAAACTCGCAAGTGTGAAGCCGGCCTTAGGCTGCCGTCACACTAGCAGTCTTTGGTCAGTATTTTACATCAGTATTTGCAAGCCAAAACCAGGAGTGGGTGATAAATGCAAAAGTGGTACATATTGTTCTATTATACTTTTCCTCGAATTGTTCCACTCCTGGTTTTGGCTTACAAATACTGATGTAAAATTCTGACCAAATTCTGCTAGTGTGACGGCAGCCTTACTGTCATTCCTTTTCAATCTCGGCTGGACTGCTGCAACTCTCTTCTGATCGATCTCAAACTTTCTCTTCTACAATCCATCCTGAATGAAGCAGCCAATGTCATATATCTGTCCATCCGCTTCACCAATGCCTCTTCCCTGTGCCAGTCACTGCACTGGTTATCCACAGAGTCCAATATAAACTCATTACTCTCACTCACAAAGCCCTCCACGGTTCTGCACCACCCTATATATCCTCCCTCATCTTTGTCTATCACCCTGCATGTGCCCTTCATTTTGCTACTGATCTAGGACTATCATTCTCCATAGTCCAAACCTCGCACCTCCGACTCCAAGACTTCTCTCGTGCTGCGCCGGTCTACTGGAATGCACTACCTCAAAAGATCCGACTGATACCTAGCTCGCATATTTTTAAGTGTGCTTTAAAAACAAATCTGTTTCGATAAGGCTAGTTTCACATTTGTGGTTGAGTCCGCAGCGTATTGTCCGCAAACGCATGCAAAAACTCATGCTAACGCAGCGTTCTTTATCCACATCAGCTTACGCATGATGTGTTTGCATGCGTTTGAGCTATTCATGCGCATGCGTTTGTTATTTCCAGGAGGTCGTGTCTGAATGGGCCCTCACTTCCCCTGTAGCTGTTGAACCATGTGTTACATTGTATTGTTTTTATTGTCTGTACATGTCCCTACTTAATTGTAAAGTGCTGTGGAATATGTTGGCGCTGCATAAATAAAAATCTTTTGATGGAAAAATAAAAAAAGCTATGAATCTCAGAAAATGATGGGGCAGACTAAGTAATTTTACAATGATCATATTTTTTTAAAACCAGTAAAATTAAAAATATAAAAAAACTTTGGTTCCATATTACTGACTTACAGAATCATTTTTACAGAACATTGAAAGCCATAAAAACAAAACTCAAAAAAGAAATTGGAGGAAATGCTTTTTTTTCACAATTTCCTCTCACATTTTTTTTTAAATAATAAATTTGTTAATCTTGCTGATCTGCTGAATTAAGTTAACTTGCCATTTTTAATTCCGAGTGAATGGCTCGGAAACATAACCCAAAAAACAATGGCAGAATAGTTTGCTTTGTTTTCCATTTTGCCCCACACCATTTTTTCCAAAGTACGTAAAAAAATCTAACCAGTCTGAAAAAAATAAAAAGTTATAGCCGGGTAATAATATCCAGTTAACTGATTTGGCAGGAGACCATAGCGAATGGTGAGATGTCTGGATCTTCAGACCATATTTTCACTAAAACACTGGACAGTGCTGCGATTGTGCATTTGGGCTCTGATTCATGCTGATAGTGGTCTCGGCAGCATGAATTCGCTGATAGGTTCCCTTTAAGGTGCAGTCAGACGGCTGTATAACACGGATGACGATCACATCACAGTGCTTAGACTGGCCGGTGGCTCGCCTGACAGCTTCATGTATTTCTATGTAGCTGTCATGCTCAGGTCAGAAGAGTCGCCGGCCAGTCCGAGCACTGTGATTCGATCGTTGTCCATATTATACACCCGTATAGTAAGTGGATCACTACCATCAGTGCAGACATTGCTGCTTTTATTTGAATATTCTCTGAAAATAATTTTCTATATTCCACTGCAGCACTACGATATAGCATTGTTACTATTGCCGAAGCTAAAAAGGCTCCCAAGACATAAATAGAGAACTATTAACATGACTTGCATCCACTAAATCCCCCAAAGTGGCAATCACAAGGCAGTCAGATCTGTTATGATACCCTATATGAGAGCAGCCCAGGGTAGACGGGGCGACGCTGAGCTTTAGATATAGATTTCTAGGATATAAAATGTTTAAGCTTTTTAAATATAATCAGAACTCAGAACAGCCGGTGGGTTCAGCTTCCCACGATGCTCACTGAGTGACTGACAGCTCTTCCTTCACACAATCTCCTACTGTAAAAGCTGTCAGTTTCTCACTGCCATATGATTGCGGCAGACAGATAGCGTAGGACACATAAAAGACAGAAATGTACAACTCAAAGTCCTTTGATCAGCGCTATGGAGAGACCTTTCAGTAACATTTCTCCTGGGAGTTCAGTGTCATTAGAAGATTTTTGGACTTGTTGACACTAGCGTTAGGGATTTTTATAGCATAGGTTAAAAACAAATGAGAAATATAATAGCACTAACTGATGCCATTTGAATACATTAGCCATCAGAATTTAAAAGGGGCAAAAATGGAAAAAATTTTTTTACTATATGGAGTGTATAAGACCCTGTACGGCAGCTCATGGGTCCGTGTGGCTCTGTATTTTGGGCCTATGAACCATACGGTATCTCTTTATGGCACCATTTTGTTCCTACAGCCATTAAATACCTTTGTAATAGAGCATTGTGTAGACATTGTAGTTTGTTTTGAAAAAGGGTTCGGTCCAAACCTGAAGCGCGTCAATTAAAAACTACCGTACTTTGAATTTCTCCAAGAAAGTGGAACTACTTTTGCCCAACAGTCATTATTATATGTATATACCTATTCACTTATTCTTTTAGAAACAAAAGTTTGTTTTTATTTGTTTTGGGTTTTTTTTAAATAAATTTTTATTTAATTTTCAAACATAAAAGTAATATTCATCAACACACATTGGATACTATTAGTATAGGGTATTTTTCATAAAAAATCAGGAGTCAGTTGTACATCAACTATATCCTTAATGGGCCGTCGAAGTGTTAATGCATTGCCTTCGAGAGGTATCATATATTTTTCAACAGCTAAATATAAAAGAAAAATGGAAGCTTCAAAACACCATGAAAGCCTTCCTCCCCTCCCTTACGCACTCACAACCTAAGTTAGCTCAAGAAACTCATTTACTTTATCATGTTCTGGATATTTCATAGCTAGACTAGGAATCGAGTGGGCGAGGAATCGTGTTATTTAAGTAAGCTGTTTCCTCATAACAGAGAGTTACACTGGCCACATGTCCCCACATTGTTTTTTTTGTTTTTTTCATATATTTTTTATTATTTGCTGGGAGATCGGAGCCTACCCAGGTTTCCTGCTGTGTCTGCCATAAGGTACAATTCTGTTGATTGAAATCTCTAATTTTCTTAGAATGGAGAAAATCAACTATTAGTTTCCACTTTATGAAGAACCTTTTCACCTACTAGTTTTTCCAGCATTCTGTCTCTGATCCATGGGGTCTAAGGGATAACATTTCTCCTTGTGGAGAGGGACAAGCCAAGTCTGGCATGTCAGAGTAAGGAGACTTATAAGCCATGTATGCTCCTCAGGAAATTAAAGATGCAAAGTGCCTCTTCAGAGAGGAATAGGACTAGAACTCTAGCGCTACCTATTGGAAGTCAATATTGACTTTTTAACAATCATTGCAATATGACTTAGGAAAAAGTCAAAGCCAAACCAGAATCTGAATTTGCAGACATCTGTGATCCATAAAATGTTTATCCCCTTTGACTGTGAGAACGTCTTTGGGACCATGATTAAGGGTGTTGTAAGACTCATGCTGGTGTGGTAGATGGAGGCAGGTATATCTCGCCCAGGTGTTTGTCCTATGTGAATTAGGCCACTCAGTATCTTCAGGGTGCTAATGGGTTAATGATTGCAGGAATAAAAGATGACCAGCTGGGTGTTTCCAGTGTCTGCCTGGGGCACACAGATTGCCTGCCTGTGTGGGACAAACGTGAGTGAAGAGCTCTGCTCAAGAAGTTGTGTGATGTTAGCTGGGTGGGAGAAGCCCCCCAGTTGTTGAGATAGCAACGTATTTGTTTAGTTAGTGCCGGACAGGCTAGGATTTATTTTTATGTTTTGTTTTTTGTGTTGCTTTCACGTTAATAAATCTGACCTGAGGTCAGCCTGCTCAGAAACCTGCTGTACGCCTCAGATTCAATGCACAAACCACGTGTCCTTTGACCCCAGCAAAGGCGATCCCAGAGTGTTTTGTCACATTGTGGTGGAGAACGCGGGCATACCGTGGCACAGGCGACAGCATGGAAGACGTGGTGAAAGCCTTAGTACAGTCCACTGCCGTACAGCAGCAGGCCACTGCCGCACAGCACAAAGCTAATCGCTTGATGGCCGCACAGCTGAAGGAGTTACTGGACATGACGGTTGCAGACCGCCAACTTCTCCAACAGGTGGCCCAGCGCCTGGTGAGCATGCCAGACGCTGACCCGGAAGCAGAGTCCAGAAGGATCCATGTGAGTCGATACTGGCAAAAGCTGACTGCAGAAGATGACGTCGAGGCATACCTGACAACGTTTGAGCGGACGGCATTGAGAGAGAAGTGGCCGAAGGCACGATGGGCCGATTTGATTGCCCCGTTTCTCTCCGGCGAGGCCCAAAAAGCTTACCATGATTTGGACCCGGAGGTCGCTCAGGACTTTGAGAAACTGAAAGCTGAGATCCTGGCCCGGCTGGGTGTGACGACGGCTGTCCGTGCACAGAGGGTACATCAGTGGACATACCAGCAAGATAAACCAGCGCGGTCTCAGATGTTCGACCTGATCTACTTGACAAAGAAATGGCTGCAACCCGAGGTACTGACAATACCCGAAATAATCCAGCGGGTTGTCCTGGACAAGTACCTGAGAGTACTACCCCCAGCGCTGAAAAGGTGGGTAAGCCAAGGAAATCCCACGACAGCGGATCAACTTGTGGAGTTGGTCGAGCGTTATTCCGTGGCAGAAGGACTTCCCGACGACACCGCCAAACCCCGGTCTGTGCCTCCTCCTCGTGGAACCGGTAAGACTGTTCCAGGGTCCACGGGTGAAGGAAAACCGCTTAAATCTGTGGGGGAGGAGTCCAGGACTGCTCGCACTCCGAGACCAAGAGTATTGGACGGTGGTCTCAGTAGGGGACCTGTTAGGTGTTTCCGCTGCCATGAGAAGGGTCATGTTTCTGCGAACTGTCCTGTTACCGCTGAACCCATGCAGTGCGACGTTATAGACTCTAGAAAATGCATGTCTTTGGTTACACAGCTAGTGAGTGTGAATGCGGGTCAAAATGATACAGTGAAACACCTGTGTGAATTATCTGTTGATGGGAAAAATGTTGTGGCATTACTAGACTCTGGAAGTGTGGTGACTCTGGTGAAAGCTAGTCTGGTGGCACTTCCGTCTGGTCCGTCTGACAAGTTTTCTGTGACGTGTGTGCATGGTGACACCCGCTCGTACTTAACAGCGGTCATATGGTTTTCTACTCCCTATGGGTCAGTGCAGCATAAAGTGGGACTCGTTCCTGCATTGTTACATGATGTAATCCTGGGCAGGGATTTTCCCTATTTCTGGCAGTTGTGGGAGAATCAGTTGCTCCTTCACGGTAGCTGTACCCGTGAATCTTCTCCCATGCCATCTGGAGGTCCCGAGTCCCTAGAGGAGACCCCACAGGAAGATGTTGCTGGGGAGGTTAGTGAATCTAACCTTCAGTACCCCTTCTCCGTCATGGCGGGGGAAACAGAGGAAACTGAGGAACCTCAGCGAGAGGCGGAGGCAGACAGCCATCCGGCACCCTGCCTGCCAGATTTGGGAGTCCAGGTGGATGACTTCCACAGCGATCAAATGAAAGATCCTACCCTGACTCCGGCTAGGAAAAATGTAAAAATGATAAATGGGGTACCCGTAGAACCTGACACTAGGCTAGCGTACCCGTATATGGTTCTTGAAAATGATTTGCTCTACCAGGTAGAAAAAAAAGGGGAAGACACAGTGCAACGGTTAGTGGTACCCAAACCTTATCGGCGGAAGGTACTGGATTTGGCCCACGGACATATAATGGGGGGACATCTGGGGGTACAGAAAACCACAGAAAGGATATTGCATTGTTTTGTGTGGCCTGGAATACATTGTGATGTGCGTAACTATTGTGAGTCCTGTCCAGAGTGCCAAATCGCGGCCCCTAAATCTCAGTTCCGTAGCCCTTTGGTACCCCTTCCTATCATCGGGGTCCCTTTTGAGAGAATTGGGATGGATTTGGTTGGGCCCCTTCCCCGATCCGCACGTGGGCACCAACATATCCTCGTCATCGTGGACTATGCCACTCGTTACCCGGAAGCCGTCCCTTTGCGTAACACAGCTACCAAGACGATCGCCAAGGAATTGGTACAAGTGTTTAGTCGGGTGGGAATTCCAAAACAGATACTCACCGACCAGGGGACTCCCTTTATGTCGAGGGTAATGAAGGAGCTCTGCAGGCTCTTACAAATAGACCCGTTGCGCACGTCTGTCTATCACCCTCAAACAGATGGCCTGGTGGAGCGCTTCAACAAAACCTTAAAACAGATGCTCCGGAAGGCGATAGACAAAGATGGGAAGAACTGGGATTACTTGTTACCCTATTTGCTGTTTGCCATTAGGGAAGTTCCCCAGTCTTCCACAGGGTTTTCGCCTTTCGAACTGTTGTACGCCCGTCGTCCCCGGGGACTGCTGGACGTCGCAAAAGAAACCTGGGAAGGTCAAGTCACTCCCTTTAAAACGGTGATCGACCATGTAACACAAATGCAGGATCGTATTGCCGCTGTAATGCCCATTGTTAGGGACCATATGTTACAGGCCCAGGGAGCCCAGAGGCAAAGTTATGATAGAGGCGCTAAGGTCCGTACATTTGCACCCGGCGATAGGGTGTTGGTCCTAATCCCTACGGTGGATAGTAAATTCCTGGCGAAATGGCAGGGCCCATTTGAGGTCCGAGAAAGAGTTGGGGAAGTGAACTATAAAGTGTACCAGCCGGGTAAGAGAAAACCGGAACAGATTTATCATGTGAATCTGATAAAATCCTGGAAAGACCGCTCTGCCCTAACGGCGGATCTGCCCCGTCCGGTTTGTTCACCTACTGTACCAGAAGTGCAGGTTGCTGAGACTCTCTCAGAACGACAAAAATCTGAGGTTAAGCAATTTTTGTTACAGAACCGACAGTTTTTCTCACATTGTCACAGAGCCTGGCGTCACTGTTCATGTGAAGCCCTACCGGATTCCGGAAGCCCGCCGTGAAGCCGTCTCCCGGGAAGTGATGGCAATGTTGGACTTAGGAGTCATTGAGGAGTCACACAGCGCCTGGTCCAGTCCAATTGTGTTGATACCTAAACCGGATGGCTCCATCCGGTTTTGTAATGACTTTAGGAAACTGAATGCAGTTTCTAAATTTGATGCGTACCCTATGCCCCGGGTCGATGAGTTGATCGACCGGCTTGGTAAAGCCCGATACATTACGACCCTGGATTTAACAAAGGGGTACTGGCAGATTCCTCTGGCCGAGGCGGCCAGAGAGAAGACGACATTTGCTACACCGGAAGGTCTGTTCCAGTATGTCTATATGCTGTTTGGACTTCACGGAGCTCCCGCAACGTTCCAGAGATTGATGGATCGAGTCTTGAGGCCTCACAGACTGTACGCTTCTGCCTACCTGGATGACATCGTAATTTACAGCATGGACTGGGAAACTCATCTCCAGAAGGTACAAGCGGTGATTGATGACCTGCGAGATGCAGGTTTAACGGCAAACCCCAAGAAATGCCACATCGGGCTTGAAGAAGCCCGATACTTGGGCTACGTGATTGGCCGAGGAGTGGTTAAACCCCAGATCGACAAAATACAGGCAATTCAGGGCTGGCCACAACCAGTGAACAAGAAACAAGTGCAGGCTTTCCTGGGGATTGCCGGCTATTATCGCCGGTTCATACCCAATTTTGCAGCCATGGCTACTCCCTTGACGGATCTTACCAAGGGGAAGGGTTCCGTCATGGTAAAATGGACCTCAGCTGCTGAAGAGGCCTTCCACAGCCTGAAACGGGCTTTGTGCTCTCAGCCCGTACTAGTGACTCCTGATTTCAGCAGCGAGTTTGTGGTACAAACTGATGCCTCTGATACTGGTGTCGGAGCTGTACTTTCCCAGGTGAGGGACGGAGTCGAACACCCGGTCCTCTATCTCAGTCGGAAACTGAATGTACATGAGCAGAGGTATGCGGTGGTTGAAAAAGAGTGCCTAGCCATTAAATGGGCTCTCGACTCCCTCAAGTATTACCTGGCTGGTAGGAAGTTTAGGCTGGTCACAGACCATGCCCCTCTCAAGTGGATGCACCTCCACAAAGACCGTAATAGTCGGGTAACCCGGTGGTTCCTTGCCCTGTAGGCTTACTCTTTTACGGTGGAGCACCGACCTGGGGTGCAGATGGGGAACGCCGATGCCCTATCCCGAGTGCACTGTTTCAAAAGTGTTCTTGCTCGACCGGAGTGGTCTGAGCAAGGGGGGGGGATATGTAAGACTCATGCTGGTGTGGTAGATGGAGGCAGGTATATCTCGCCCAGGTGTTTGTCCTATGTGAATTAGGCCACTCAGTATCTTCAGGGTGCTAATGGGTTAATGATTGCAGGAATAAAAGATGACCAGCTGGGTGTTTCCAGTGTCTGCCTGGGGCACACAGATTGCCTGCCTGTGTGGGACAAACGTGAGTGAAGAGCTCTGCTCAAGAAGTTGTGTGATGTTAGCTGGGTGGGAGAAGCCCCCCAGTTGTTGAGATAGCAACGTATTTGTTTAGTTAGTGCCGGACAGGCTAGGATTTATTTTTATGTTTTGTTTTTGTGTTGCTTTCACGTTAATAAATCTGACCTGAGGTCAGCCTGCTCAGAAACCTGCTGTACGCCTCAGATTCAATGCACAAACCACGTGTCCTTTGACCCCAGCAAAGGCGATCCCAGAGTGTTTTGTCACAGTGTGCAGTCACCTGAAACGCGTCAATGTCGCATATCATGTAACTTATATCACTTTTAGAGAATACAGACGTTTGTTCATAAGTTGTTGAGCTGAATTTTCTCCTCTTTTATAACTTTCAGTTGAGTAACCTGTGATACCTCACTTAGCCCTGCGTGTAAAATAAGTGTTCATTAGGGATACTAATGGTGTGGTGGCAAGGCCAGAAACAATGTGTTAGAACTTGGAGAACTACAAAAGGTGAGCCCACTGGACCGTGACAGCGAACCTCCCTAGGACGAGGAGACCAGGTAGACCACCCCCTATACAGGGAGCGTTAGGAGCAGGCCCAGGGGAGACTACTGCACGGCAACTGGTACCCAATGACAGAGAACAGGAATAACAGCGGGATACAGGAAGACAAGGTGGAGAAAAAGGCAAGGCAGGGACGAAGGAAAATATGGATGGAGAAGAGACGCAGGCAGTTACGGTAAAAGACGGAAGCCCTAAAGGAAGATTTGAAACAAACCGGCAGACAAGGCGGAGACACAGGAATACGGAAGGGAAGAGGACGACAGCAGGAGGACTACACAGAGGCACCGGAGCACCGAGGAGATGGAGACACAGGCAGATTGGAGCTGGAAAGAAACAAAGAAACAAACAATGGTCAGGCACTAGAAACCTAGCTAAGGAACGGAAGACAAGCTACAGAGGGAACGCAGAGCAACGTGGAGGCCAGAGTCACTTGCGGAGAACAAATGATAATCAGGCACAGCAAGGAGGAAGAGGCTGCCTGTTATGCAGAGCGGCAGCATACCTTCCAGGTCAAGGTCCTCCAGAGGCATAGAGTGAGGTGGAAGGAGCGTCTGGAATCAGAGAGTACTGTGTGCGCGAGCGCAGTGGAACCTAGTGCGCGTGCGCACTCGACAGGAAGCAGGAGCCGGGGGTGCGAGCTGAAGAGCAGGCACTGGAGGAAGAACAGGAGTGCGCCGGGGCGCCGTGGAACAGTAAGTATGAGCAGGCACCAGGGATAGCGGTGGTGGCGGCGGCGTGACACAATGTAAAGATCCGTTGGCAGTTTGAGCAGGCTAATGGGTGGTCCGGAATGTTAGGATGAGCAGATATATCACATCCATTAAAAGCCAAGGGTTTCAGGCCACTTATAACTGCTTTACAGATTTCTTCCTAATCGCCACAATATTTTTTTTTTCCATCTCTTTCTGGTAAATGTGTATTCCATGATTTCATGCCTTAAGAATCCAAGATTTTTTTGATTGTGCTCTTTTGTTTTTTCCTCCCCTTGTTCCAAGAACCATAACGTTTTTATTTACCGTCAACATGGCCATATGCAAGCTTGTTTTTTTTTGCAGAACAAGCAGTAGTTTTGAATGGCACCATTCATCTTACCATATAATGTACTGGAAAACAGGAAATAAATTCCAAGTGCGATATAATTAGGAATATTCACATTGTTTTGGGGGTTTTGTTTTACCGCTGTCATTATTTGGTAAAAATAACTTGGCCAAAAGATTCTCCAGATCATTACAGTAATAATGAACGTTTTTTTATTATTTTAGTAGTGAAAAAAATATGATTTTTCTTTTTTATGTTTATTTGTGTCTCCAAATAGAAAGGCAAAATTGACTAGTGTTGATTGAATAGCTTCTGATAAGAGCTTATCCGAATAGCTATAGTGCTTCCCGAATAGCTGTCTCTGTAACCTGGAGCACTCCCGATAATCAGCTGTTCGGCACCGCAGTTCCATGTGTATATGCATGGAGAGCCTGTTTGTTGGGTTTTGCACATTTCTGAGGTCAAATCTGTATTCAGTGAAAGCCGAGTTTCCCATTACTAAAATAGAAGAGGTAACTGCTACTGATGAGATTCTATGTAGATATAAAGAGGGAGGAGCTTTTCCGTCTCCTGTCTCAGTAATGGGATACTTAGTCTTCACTGAATAATAATAATAATAATCTCTTTATTTATATAGCGCCAACATATTCCACAGCGCTTTACACACATTATCATCGCTGTCCCCAACGGGGCTCACAATCTAGATTCCCTATCAGTATGTCTTTGGAATGTGCGAGGAAACCAGAATACCCGGAGGAAACCCACGCAAACACGGAGAGAACATACAAACTCCTTGCAGATGTTGTCCTTGGTGGGATTTGAACCCAGGACCTCAGAGCTGCAAGGCTGCTGTGCTAACCACTGAGCCACCGTGCTGCCCTAATAAAGATTTTACCTCCGAAATGAGAATTTTAATAATGACTGATCAATGTTGGCTGAGGAAGAAGCAAATCTCTGATAAGATATTACAAAGTTTCTCATTTTTACATGTAGTATTAATTTATTAAATAAAAATTAGAACAACAGATAGGCTTTAACCCCTTCATTTCCCCAGCTTTTTTCTGTTTTGCGGTTTCTTTTTTCGCTCCCCTCCTTCCCAGAGCCATACCTTTTTTATTTTTCCGTCAATATGGCCATGTTAGGGCTTGTTTTCTGCGGGACAAGTTTTAATTTTGAGCGACACAATTGGTTTTTGCATGTCGTGTACTAGAAAATGGGGAAAAAATTCCAAGTCCGGTGAAATTGCAAAAAAAAGTGCAACCCCACACTTGCTTTTTGTTTGGCTTTTTTGCTAGGTTCACTAAATGCTAAAACTGACTTGCCATTATGATTCTCCAAGTCATTACGAGTTCATAGACACCAAACATGTCTAGGTTTCTAAAAAAAAAATTGCGCAATTTTGCAATACCTTTAGCTTCTCCATTTTTCGTGATCTGGGGTTGGGTGAGGGCTTATTTTTTGCATGCCAAGCTAATGTTTTTAATGATATCATTTTGTTGCAGATACATTCTTTTGATCGCCCTTTATTGCATTTCAATGCAATGTCGCGGCAACCAAAAAAAACGTAATTCTGGCGTTTCAATTTTTTTTTCTATACGCCGTTTAGCGATCAGCTTAATCCTTTTTTTATTGATAGATCGGGTGAATCTGAACGTGGCGATACCAAATATGTATAGGTTTCATTTTTTTATTGCTTTATTTTGAATGGGGCGAAAGGGGGGTGCTTTAAACTTTTTATTTTTTTTATTTTGTTCATATTTTTTAAAACTTTTTTTTTGTACTTTTGCCATGCTTCAATAGCCTCCATGGGAGGCTAGAAGCTGACATAGCCTGATCGGCTCTGCTACATAGGAGCGATGCTCAGATCGCTCCTATGTAGTAGATTGCTGCATTGCTATGAGCGCCGACCACAGGGTGGTGCTCACAGCAATCCAGCCTCAACAACCATAGAGGTCTTCAATAGACCTCTGGTTGTCATGCCGACCATCGCTGACCCCCGATCACGTGACGGGGGTCAGCGTTGCGCTCATTTCCGATCCAATGTACGGAAAGGGCTAGGTAAATGCCCCTGTCAAACGCTGTCTAACTAGTTAATAGTATAGTATGGATTTTAACCCCTTCACCACCTTGGGGTTTTCGGTTATTGCGTTTTCGTTTTCTGTTCCCCTTCTTCCCAGAGCCATAACTTTTTTTTTAAATTATTCCCTAAATATAAGCATATGAGGGATTGTTTATTGCGAGATGAGACACCATTGATTTAATCATATAGTGTACTGAAAAAACAGGAAAAAAAACTCACAAGGTCGGTGAGATTGCAAAAAAAAAAGGAATTCCACCATTTATTTTTGTTTTACCACTAAATGCTAAATGTGACCTACTATTATCATTCTCCGGTTCACTACAAAATCGTGGATACCAAACATGTACAGTGGGTACGGTAAGTATTCAGACCCCTTTAAATGTTTTACTCTTTGTTTCATTGCAGCCATGTGGTAAATTCAAAAAAGTTCATTTTTTTTCTCATTAATGTACACTCTGCACCCCATCTTGACTGAAAAAAAAACCAGAAATGTAGAAATGTTTTCATATTTATTAAAAAAGAAAAACTGTATAGGTTCTTTTTAATTTAATTGGTGAAAAAAAAAATTGTAAAAAGAAAAGATAAAAAATTGCGCTATTTTCTGAGACCTGTAGCGTCTCCATTTTTCAGGATCTGGGGTTGATTGAATTGAAGGCTTATTTTTTGTACACCGAGCTGATGTTTTTATTGATACCATTTTGGGATAGATACGATGTGTTGATCGCCTGTTATTGCGTTTTATTACAGTGATGAGACGACCAAAAAATCGTAATTCTGGCGTTTTGATTTTTTTTCTTGTTTCTCTGTTTAGCAATTGTATTAATTATTTTTATATTTTGATAAATCAGGCATTTCTGAATGCGGCGATAACAAATATGTGTATTTTTTATTTTTTAAATTGTTTTATTCTGAATAGGGCAAAAGGGGGTGATTTGAACTTTTATATTTTTTTAATATTTTTAAAACCCTTTTTCTTTTACTTTTAATTTGTTTCAATAGTCTTCTTAGGAGACTTCAAGCTGCGATCTTTTGATGGCTTGTGCTTGTGATAGCAGATCAGCAATAACAACCACGGAGGTCTCCTACAGACCCTGGGTTGCCCTGCCAGCACATCATAATAATAATAATAATGCAGGCATAATGCAGACATAACGCTTAATATGAAATACCAACATCTTAATAAGTAATGAGCAATAGATCATTAGAGAAGAATAAATTAATAGATTTCTTTCTTTTGCTGTTGGTACAATTACATATTCACAACGCCCTCCTATCCTCTGATAAACTAGTTCCTGTTAAGTCAGACTTGTCAGCCAAAGTCCCCTTCAGGTACCCGATAACGAGGATTTTCTTTTCTATTGCTTCCATGGATATGATTAGCCACCCTCGAGAAGCGACCAGTCATCTACACCTGCTTTCTTAGAAGCCTTTCTTGGAAACATTTGGTATATGTTGATTGGGGTGGTGTCCCAATATCGATTGTAGGTACCTTCAGCTGGTTTGCATGTAGAGAACACTCTATCTGAGTAAAATTATCTCTAGTTAGCTGGATACATGACTGCAAATTTGATTTATTTGTTTTCATAACATGGTGCATACTTCAGAGAATTCATTACGCCTTCTGGTAACCTCTGACAAAAAGTTTGCAAAAACAATGATCTTGTAACCATAATATTCCACTGTGCTCCGTTGTTTTTTGAACGCTGTCAGTATATCCACTTAATCCATGAAGTCAAAGCCCTTGACTAGTTTGTTGTTGTCGTCATTTGTGTTTAAGTGTTGTGTTGCCTCCATCTTCTTTAGAGCCCCATGGGTCTGTTCCTATTCTCTATGCATGTTCAACTTTACATTTTGGTTACGTTCAGGTGTTTCCATTTCACAGAGTTGAATTATATCTTTCTATGGAATGGATTTCACAGTGATAACAAAAATTCGTAGATTATTTCTTCTAAAACGTTTTCCAAAATCCTCCACTTTCTCCTCTAGTTTCCTAATTTCCTTCATCTCTCGTTGTCGTCTTCTAGTGATGCATTCTGCTTCCAACAGCCTCTGATCCGTGTCCATGTTGCCCGAATTCAGCGTCCAATTTTTGATTTTTATGAAGGAATATGACTTTCAGCATCTCTTTTATGTCTGATATGATTCTTTTTTGCGCCTTTAATCATAAACGGCTTATTATTAATCTGAATTTCTTCCTCCTCACCCTTTGAGTCATCTTTCTCTAAGTGTGTTAGCGAGCTGTCTTTGTACTTGATAGGAATGTCCATCCACCATGTTTAGTAGCTGCATTTGTAGCCCTGTCAATTTAGCAGAAGATTTGGCCTTGATTACTTGGACTTATTGTTGACAATGCTTGGCTCCAAAGGTGTGAAGGTCAGGTATGTCGGTGTGATTGGTGCTGCGACTCGGTGAGATGGGTCTTTAGAGGGGTTATAGGAGTTGGGCAAGATCAAGCTCTTGTGTGTGCTGCCTCATATGGTGCCACCAGATCCAGAAGTCCTAACAAAAGCTTTTTAAAGTTGAACGTATTTTATCTAGTGTTTTGATTGCTGAAGCCACTTTCTTTGTCTTGCAGCATGAGAAAAAGAGACAATGTACGAAAAAATAAATAACGATTTGTAGTAGGAGCTAGAGAAAGGAACAACATACACTTCAGGAGATCATAGATCTAGCAAATACATGCAAAGTCAAGTGCTCTGCACTGTTATTAACTCTTAGCACATCTTCCTGGCATCAGTAAACATTAGCTCTAAGCGTTTAGGGCATGCGGCAATTGTCTAAATGGTTATATCAGACCTAATTACCTCAACACAAGTATTTCTTAATGTGAAGTGTGGCCTTCTTTGAGAAAGCAATACACCTGTTCTCTGTGCTGAGCATTTTGTTTCTTCTGATGTGGATCAATATCAGTGCACATTATAAGCCAAATCAATCTTAAGCTGAAATGTATACAAGTCAATACATCTCTGGATTTCATTCCTCGTAGTGGATATCTGGGCTGCAGGAGAAACATTAATATTTATATACATTGCAGGACCTGATATTAATGTGCCATTTGATAGTAAAAGTTCTGCTTCATGCTGTGTAATGCTACCCCCACACAGCCATATCAGCCTCCACATGCGAACATCACACTAGTTTGTGGGTTCTTGTACCAGCAAAATTACATTTTAGTTACAATTGCTGATTTTTATCTTCCAGACCTCACTGGAATATAAGACCCTGCTTACGTCATGCTGTGCGGAGTGATAGGGGTGAAGCTTTCAGACCTCCGGTTACAAATTTAGAAACTTAAGCCTTCTAACTGTATAAAATAACAGCTTATCAAATTAAAGAAATCCCTCGCAGATAAATGTTACATAATAATTAGAGATTATATATCTTTCAAGTCAAATGAACATCAGCGGTAAGGCAATAAAGATCGATTTAGCTGTTTATGTTAAAAAATATTTAACATTTAACATGAATTGGTTTGTTTGAATAACAAGAACAGAGAAAAGGTTTAAAAAGACCACCAAAATATACATATAATTAAGAAATATCTTTATTAGCAAGAATTAGATCTACAATAAAAAGTCAATATCCTATGTACAAATATAGATCTAATATGGAATTGAATAATAAAATGTTGAAAGCCGAATTCAGCCAATGAGCTACAATTGAAGTACAATTATGTACGCCAAATTGTAGAAGAGTATTGTCGTACTTGAACTGATTCAATAACAAATTATAGGTCAAGTGACAATAAGAACAGATACCACGATTCATCAAGATCGATGATTTACAAGCCAGTCTTGATGAGGGGCACGTTGGAGCCAGATTCTCCTGATTCAATAAGAGGAGTGTGACTCTTAATGAATCCAAAGCATTGCTGTGCAACTCCAAGTTTCAAAAAATGTTGCAACTTTCCAATGCTTTTTTTGCCGTTTTCTAGTGTAAAAACTTTGCTGACTCGGAGTCACAGTGATCTTGATAATTGAAAATACTATAATAAAATTAAATAGTATAAAACCGTATTGTAAATTGAATTGATATAAAGATTAGACAATTGCTGACCCATTTTCTTGAGTGCAGAGAGCTCACGTCAGACCATGTTTCGCTACATGGCTTCTTCACGGAGTGTTCTGTATGTTTTTCAATGTTCAACTAATTCTTGATGATTCTTATTGGTATCTTTGAATATGTTTGTTTTTTGTGATCTTTTTGGAACATATTCCATTTTTGGTGTTTACAAAACCCTTTATCTGTTTCGTCTAAAATTAGCCTTTTTTATTGCTTAAATAATAACTTTATAATGACTTACTAAGTAGATGGAGCAATTCTGTAATACAATGTAATCATTTATTAAGTAGATAGAGCAGTCTAATAAGAGATGACAGAATATAGTCTACCTTTATAGCAAGCGTAGCCTTGATCTGTGTCTTCTCAACTATGCAGTGAATGATAACATTCTGTCGGCCTGCAGCCACCATGATGGGGGCTTAGGAGTCATCTGCATACAGTTTTAGGCTATGTTCACATGTCTAGTAATCATCAGTTATAATGGATCTAGCAGCAGTGACAAATAAGTTGTGCAATTTCAGGCTAAAAAAATATTTCAGCTGGATCTGATTTTTAACATTGAAGCCTATGGAAAGTGGATCCACCAGCTCTTCTATTTTAAAAGGATCTGTTTTTTGCTTCCTGGATCATTTAATGGATCCGTTTTCCATAGACTTCAATAGATGGATTCAGTTGAAATAATTTTTTTTTTTTTATTTTACTTTTCTGTCAACAGATTGCTGCTGGATCCGGATGATACAGATGATTGCTGTTCATGTGAACATGGCCTTAGAATGGCAGCTGTGTGCTGAATTGTATTATTTATTATATTTATGCATGGTATTTGGAGTACTTTATCAGAAAAAAAAATCTGTGATCAATAAAGTATATATGGCAGAAATGAATTACGTCACCTTCCAGTTGGCCATACATAATGCAATCTTCCTTTGACCCAACATTGTGGTGAGCTTTTAATTCTGAAATGACGTTTGAAGCGAGCACGGAGAGCTATTTCTCTCTATTATGAAGCATTAATAACAGGTATTACTGCACGTACATATTCTCATACAATAGCTGATTCAATTCTATTATTGTAGAGTTTAATCAGTAATAACAACCAAGAAAAAGTCCTTAATGTGTTACGACTAATGGAACAAATCTCTGTCTGTCACATCGAGTCATTTTAGTAACACAGATTCAACGGGGAATGGTGGAAATTCCCTGCAGTCTCTGGTGTCTTTGTATCAGGACTGTCAACACTGATAATTTACTGGCTAGATTTTATAATGAGCGCGATTTCTGTATAACCTGTAGCGTGCCCCGTTTGGGGTTCTTATGTGATGTTGTTCTATTATCGACATCAGTGAAAGAAAAATCCAGCATGTAAGTTTCCCGTAGAAGCAAATAGAGGATAATTTACTGATCTCGATGCTGTTGACCACGAGAAACAACATGTACAGCAATTGTGGCGTGATGCGGCACTGGGCCCTGTGTGACTACGTCTGTACAGAAAGGACCGAGATAAGGCTCTGTTCACACCACACACTAGGAGAACGTCCCAATATATACAATACATCACCCTTTGACGACCCGCTGTGAAAAAAGGAATTGTATACCATGTAGTCTGCTATGCTTTGTAACACAAAAAAAGAAAAAAATCCAGTATCTCAAGGTATAATTCCTAACTGTATGTCAATGACTGGTGTGACATATGTCAGGATTAGCTGATGCGTTTCCCTGAGCGTAGCCTAAATAGCAAGGTCAACTCGGCCACATCTTTACGCAGCTGTCATCATGATGACATATGGCGCGGCCTGCTCCTTGCCCTCACCACTCGCCAACCTTACCCAGGCCAATACTGTATGATAAGGAGATTACACGCACCACAAGGACGATGAATTCTGTTCTTGGAAGATAAGGAGAAAGCTGCAGTGAGAAAACCCTCATATTCCACATCTATTTCATTATTTGCCTTAACTGAAAACCTCAGCAATCAATGCTTAATTAAAAATATTCTTAATATGCGCTACGTCCTAGGACTAAACTATGATGGAGACCTTTTTTTTATGCACTTTTATATCAGGGATTCAGCATAAGATGGGAAAGTGCTGATGTGAGACGGAGAACCAGAGACATATTTTATCTGAAATCCCATCCCTACCGTCCATATATTGATTGTCTCCTTCTGGGAGACTTTATGAAATGATTGTTTCTGCTATTGTTGAAAAAATAAAAGAAGAAAAGCCGTGGAGCGTCTCACAACTTTTATTTACACAGAAGCAGGGAAATTGATTATGCACGTTTAGAGAGATTGAATAGGGTGGAATTGGGGGATATACTGTACATGGATTTTGTGACAGGGACTATGACCCCTGGTAGTTTATTATTGAGAAAACAAATAACGTCAGTCGCAGCGGTCAATGGAAAGGAGAAAATCAAAGGGAGCTATTTAGAGTCTTGTTTAACCCTTGTAGACTTGAAAGGTGTCCTAATGTCATTGACCAATCAATACACTGCAAAAGCTAAAGAATTAGCCTAATTGTGAAAGTCAAGTGTATTCTATCAGTCACTGATTAAGCCTGTGTTCAGACACTCAGGTATCTTATCCAATAAGGTCCTATTTATATTATAATGTAAAATTTTCCCCAACGTAATAATGTGGACCCCACTATTTGCCCCTTACAGGGACATTTCTGTAGTTACCAGTTTCTGTGCAGTTATCTATTATTTTATTTTATGAAGCACGTTCCATTCCAGAGCTCCATATAAATTAAAAAAAGGGTTTCAGTACATTAAATATCATAAGACAAACAAGTATAAAACATTAGCTCAATTAGTGACTAACTGGCATAGAATCTCCGAGGGAAGGTGACAGTAGGTGATGTCCAAGTGGCTCATACAACAATGTAGTAGGAGCAGAGTCATTGTAGGCTTTCTATGTAGATATGGGAACTCAGGCTGCTTTTGAAGATGGAAAGAGTCCATCGCATTGAAATGAATAGGAACTGAGCCGCAGTACCTGAAAATGGTAACTGCGCAGTCTACAGAGCTATAGTGCCCCAGCTCCATACATTGTTTACTTTTTTCATCAGATAAGTGATGGTGCCAGTCTACCACCAGGCTAGTATAATAACTTATTCTATGGATGGGTCATCAGTTTCCATGTCTCAGGCAATTTTTAACTTTTTTATCATTATTATTAAGTCATATTATTTCTAGCTTTTGTAGTGCTTGAGGAGGAGGAAGCTGAAATGGCTGCCCAATTGGAAATGGAAGATAGGTACTCTGTGTAGCACATTTAGGAAGAAGTGTGTTCATGTGCTCCTAATTATCCAATGAATGCTCTGCCACAGCCACTAAAATTCTTGAGATTGTTAACTCCTGTCCTCATAGTGTTAACATCAGAGTAAAGTATCCCATTAGCCTTCTAGTACCAGAAAACCACCTATTAGTTGCATTTGTATCATCTTGTTTGGCAAAACACATTCAATGCAGATTAGCTATAGTCTTTTGCTTGCTCCCCATCAGAGGACACAGGTCAAACTAGTTTGATTGGGTGTACCAGTCGAGAACTTTGATCCACAAAGTGTCTCAAAACTATTTTTTAATTCTGTCTTGATTGAGGCATCAGATTATAGATGCTGCCTTTAACAGTCACACTATGCAGAGGGGAAAGTGACGGTGAAGCAAGAAAGAGGAAGAGCACAGAAAAACAGACGATGTAGTATTTTGTGACTAGAATCTACAGACTGGAAACTGCAAAATAATGCAGGATACTTAGTCATGTGGTAGTCAGAAATAGTGTTATTCCTCATGTACACACAACGTCTTAATCCAAAAAGTCGCTGGAAAAAAGCCAACAAGCATAAAAATTGAGGGAATTATGTGGTAGAATGCAAATTTTATTGGTACCCACTGTGCATAAGGTGCCCCGTATGCATTAGATATCTGTTGGCAGAACGATGGTTGATCATTCAGCAAGTACAGGTCCTTCTCAAAAAATTAGCATATAGTGTTAAATTTCATTATTTACCATAATGTAATGATTACAATTAAACTTTCATATATTATAGATTCATTATCCACCAACTGAAATTTGTCAGGTCTTTTATTGTTTTAATACTGATGATTTTGGCATACAACTCCTGATAACCCAAAAAACCTGTCTCAATAAATTAGCATATTTCACCCATCCAATCAAATAAAAGTGTTTTTTAATAACAAACAAAAAAACCAACAAATAATAATGTTCAGTTATGCACTCAATACTTGGTCGGGAATCCTTTGGCAGAAATGACTGCTTCAATGCGGCGTAGCATGGAGGCAATCAGCCTGTGACACTGCTGAGATGTTATGGAGGCCCAGGATGCTTCAATAGTGGCCTTAAGCTCATCCAGAGTGTTGGGTCTTGCGTCTCTCAACTTTCTCTTCACAATATCCCACAGATTCTCTATGGGGTTCAGGTCAGGAGAGTTGGCAGGCCAATTGAGCACAGAAATACCATGGTCAGAAAACCATTTACCAGTGGTTTTGGCACTGTGAGCAGGTGCCAGGTCGTGCTGAAAAATGAAATCTTCATCTCCATAAAGCATTTCAGCCGATGGAAGCATGAAGTGCTCCAAAATCTCCTGATAGCTAGCTGCATTGACCCTGCCCTTGATGAAACACAGTGGACCAACACCAGCAGCTGACATGGCACCCCACACCATCACTGACTGTGGGTACTTGACACTGGACTTCAGGCATTTTGGCATTTCCTTCTCCCCAGTCTTCCTCCAGACTCTGGCACCTTGATTTCCGAATGACATGCAAAATTTGCTTTCATCAGAAAAAAGTACTTGGGACCACTTAGCAACAGTCCAGTGCTGCTTCTCTGTAGCTCAAAAGTGGCTTTACCTGGGGAATGCGGCACTTGTAGCCCATTTCCTGCACACGCCTGTGCACGGTGGCTCTGGATGTTTCCACACCAGACTCAGTCCACTGCTTCCTCAGGTTCCCCAAGGTCTGGAATCGGTCCTTCTCCACAATCTTCCTCAGGGTCCGGTCTCCTCTTCTCGTTGTACAGCGTTTTCTGCCACATTGTTTCCTTCCAACAGACTTACCATTGAGGTGCCTTGATACAGCACTCTGGGAACAGCCTATTTGTTGAGAAATTTATTTCTGGGTCTTACCCTCTTGCTTGAGGGTGTCAATGATGGCCTTCTTGACATCTGTCAGGTCGCTAGTCTTACCCATGATGGGGGTTTTGAGTAATGAACCAGGCAGGGAGTTTATAAAAGCCTCAGGTATCTTTTGCATGTGTTTAGAGTTAATTAGTTGATTCAGAAGATTAGGGTAATAGGTCGTTTAGAGAACCTTTTCTTGATATGCTAATTTATTGAGACAGGTTTTTTGGGTTATCAGGAGTTGTATGCCAAAATCATCAGTATTAAAACAATAAAAGACCTGACAAATTTCAGTTGGTGGATAATGAATCTATAATATATGAAAGTTTAATTGTAATCATTACATTATGGTAAATAATGAAATTTAATACTATATGCTAATTTTTTTAGAAGGACCTGTAGCTATCTCTTCCAACTCCTCCATATACAGGAGCACTCACTCTGCCGAGCATTCCTGGGTTCTCTACAAGAGAGCCACTGACAACAGACGCGGCAGCTTATCTTACCGAGAACCAGAGATGAGTGAATATATTTGAGTAGAATTTAACTCTACTTTGAATTTTACAAAAATCCACATTCAACAAAATGCAGATTTTTTTGCAATTTTGTAAGGGTTAGCCAAAATAGCTGTTGCTTTCTGCCATGTTTCTAAAATGTAAAGCACCATTGCTTAAAAATAAAAAAAATCTTATATTCATCTCTCAAGCCCCTCTGCTCCTCACCGTCATGTGTCTGGACCTCCCAGCATCTTCTGATCAATGCCACTTGCACTGAAATCCCTAGGTTCTGAACATGCCTGAGTAATGTTGTAGCACACATCATGACATCATGACCATTCGGAAAACTTGCTCAGCACCTTCTTGGGCCTCATTGGAGCCAGAAGACCCAGCCTAGTATGAGGCCTGGGATTTAAGCACCAGTGGCGTTGATCAGAAGATACAGACAGTATCAGACGGGGGACAGTGAGATACCAAGGGGCTGGAAAGGTGAGCTGTAAGGTGAGAATAAGATTTTTCTTTTCTTTTTTTACATATTATGTTTATTGTGTTGTTGGGTCTGGAAATACCCCAGAGCACAATCAGGAACATTATACTCTCAGTGAATAACTTCTCTAGAAATCAAATTTCAAATTTGAATTTTGACTGATCCACTCACCTCAGCTGGGACCAGAAGGATCGTCAATCTCAAACACGCAAGACCCCTATGTCCCTCGACATAATCTGGCAGAGTAGACTGTTGGGGGCGCCCATATACTTTATGCTGTCAGTTGAGACCGCCAATATTGACTTTTTGGCCGTCATTAGCCTAATGTGTCTAATCTGCATGGTTGCTTTAAGAGGCCAAAATGTTTATTTCCGTCAGGTGGAAATTAAATTGTGTGGCTGTAACAGCTCTGCCACTATCTAGTTTGGCTACTAGGCAATGCTGTGCATTCATTATCGGTGATGCTTGACAGCATCAGACCTGATTTATTCCTGGGACTTTGGCGCCAATGAGATCAGAGAACTCCTAGTGAATTTTGACTATCCTCTTTTTTTACGATTCTGATGTGACCTTGTGCCTTTGACCCGGCTTGGAAACCGTCCCTGCTTCTGGTTCGCTCTTGCAAACAGCAGCCCTTCCATGGAAGCATCCACTGGACTCTGTTGTAAGGCCAGCCATATCCTTGTACAGG
This sequence comes from Ranitomeya imitator, assembly GCF_032444005.1. Taxonomy (NCBI): domain Eukaryota; kingdom Metazoa; phylum Chordata; class Amphibia; order Anura; family Dendrobatidae; genus Ranitomeya; species Ranitomeya imitator. The sequence continues at coordinate 283,964,196 of NC_091287.1, forward strand.
AATTAAAGGGTGAAGGAGGGCTGTTTTCTCTAGGACATGCCACGTCTCTCTGAGGTAGCCATTTTGAGCCTGTGGCACAACATCTGACAGTTGCACAACATCTGTCTGGTCTTCATAGTGACTTGTGGGGATCTGTATGAAGTTTTTATTCATTTTATTTATCCTTTTTATGGTGTATAATAGGCTTAGAACTAGAATATCCAACCGCTTTGTTGAAAATTTCTGGTTCTAATCTGTGCTTTCACAGCTCTTCTAATGTGAGAGTAGCCATAATAAATACACAAAAATTGTAATTGTGCAACAATGGATGTCATTGAAAAGATGTTTTGGAATACAAGCTTGCTACAGACTAAAGAAAGTCGTCTCCTGATGATTATGGAGTAGTCCTAATTATTTCTCAGTCTGTCAATACTTAATATATTTAGTATTCTCTGCATAGAGTGTAAATACAGAACACAATACACTAATTATAAGCAGACATTCCTTAATCGCTTGCAATAAAACAATTCAGTGTATAGTGCAAAATGGCCCTGAATACTAATAATATATGTCTTTTATTCCAGCTACACTCAGACCAGGATGGTGAAGATGGATCATTAAAATATGTTCTCTCTGGAGATGGAGCTGGAGATATATTTGTGATCGATGAAAAAACTGGCGACATTCATGCAACAAAACGTCTGGACAGAGAAGAAAAGTCATCGTATATATTACGTGCCCAAGCTGTGAACAAAAGAACAGGGAGACCTGTTGAGCCTGAATCTGAGTTTGTCATAAAGCTTCATGACATTAATGACAATGAGCCAAAATTTACCCAGGAAGTTTACACTGCCACTGTGCCAGAAATGTCAGAAGTGGGTAAGTGTGGCCCCTGTTCCTTTATATATACAAGCAAATGGAAATTCTGTCTGTTCGGAGGTCTCAATTAAGTAAACGTATCACCTAAAGACTGAAGGCAGAAGAGTCTGCATTACATGATTTCTTATTTTCTCTAGACATATGATATGATAACTATAGAGCAATTATTTATATCTCATTTGTCAAAGACAGTGGGGAAATGTATTAAGAATGGCGTTTCATGTGCTAGAATAATCTTGGGCCCGCCATAGTAAAGCGCCTCTTTATTACATTTGGCACCACTTGTGCTGTCCATATACCACAACGTGAAATAATTGTTCGTGTACATTTCAATTACAATTCATGCCAATTTCTGGCATAAAGTATTGTTAATGTACAGGGCATTGTTTGTCAATGTCCCCTAACGCTACACCCCATCTACTTTAAAAAGAACAGTCAAGAATGGCGGAAAGATAATTCTGTGAAAACTATTACAAAAAATCAGTGTGGGACACAATCTTTTTTCCACAAGTAAATCATTTACTTATTTCCCCCAAATATCTTCTGTAATGGCCGCCATCTACAAATAAAATGGTTAAAAGATTACGGCTCTACAACAATTTGCCATATGTTCTTCTTCCTACCCAAAGGACTCCTCTCAGTATGGCTTTTCTGACAAGATTCAGTCTTGGGGGTTGTTCTCGTGACCATAGCATGGTCGTATTTTTCTGCTCAGTTTTGGGGTATGTTCACACGGCATCTTTTTCTGGCAGATTGTGCCTAAAAATGAATCCGAAAAAGCGCTTAGCAAACGTTAAGCATAATGAACACATGCACTGCAATGTCAAAACGACTTGCTGTGCAAATGTTACATCTTTTGAAAGCAGTGAAGCAGTTAAAAGTAGTGACCTGATCATTTTTCAGGTGGCTTCTGCTTGGAAACCAAAACTATTTTATATGTAAATTTAAAAAAGCCTGTAGCAGCAAAGCAACCCTACTAGCAAAAGCCATCAAAGACGCTTCAGAAAAATAACTCTGACATTTTTCTGATGAATCTTCTTCTTCAAACATTATGCAGGGATAACGTAGGCACATACCCTTCTGGCCCAATTGCGGGCCTAACTGCGAGTCTTCTGATTTAAACTGCTTCATAAGCATATGTAATACTATTAGTTAAGGTCATTAGACTCACAGTCGGGACTTGTGGCCATAACACAGATTCTATAAGGTCACTTAAATAATTCCTGATCATTCAGTTTAAAGTGCACCAAATTTATTAAAAGACGTGCAGTTTTCAATACCTTTGGCGTTATTTACTTATTTTTTTATTTAAAGAATCTGTCAGTGAGAGCAATATTCCCCCCTTAACCACATATATGGTGTGACAGGGTCACTGGCAATGTATGTGAGGGGAGAGATGTGTCACGAAGGTAGCTATCTTCTGTTATGTGAAACCCAGAAAGTTTCTCTCCAGCATGTTATGTGCTGAGGTGGGTTAATTGGTCATGACAGGGTTGGGTTCTTTGTGAGTGGCTTTAAGGGATGGACGGTATGGCCATTCACAATATCGCCTCCCTAAGGGTGTGAATCAGGAAGTTAAATTACCACAATGGGCATGCAGTTCTTTGAAATGTACACCATTAACAAGTTCTTTCTATTTGTTGCTGCATTCCTGAGTAATTAGTGTTTCCATCCATATGCAAATAAGGAGGAAATTGCTCTAGAAAGTAGCCTCCTTCACAAGTCCTGGTGGTTCCAGTACTGTGATCCGTGTCTGTGTGATGTCCATGTCCGTGTGATGTCAGTGTGCTGTCAGTATGACACGTATGGAATGAAATGCAGCATAGAAATTAAAGAGTTTTATGTTTTAAAGATTTTCAAAGATAGAGATAGGTAGTGGTGAGGAACATGATAGTAATATGTCAGTGTGATTTCTAGTCATTGCTGTGCATGCTTATTTTTGTATTTGTATTTATTTTTCAAATAATAAATAAATAGATAAAAATGGTGTGGGATCTCCCTTAATTTTTCTGAGGTAAAGCCGACAGCTGGGGGCTGATGTTAATATTCTGGGAAGGGGCCAATAGCCATGAAGGTTCCCAGGCTATTAATATCAGCGCACAGCTGTTTGCTTAGCCTTTACTGGTTATTATAAAGGGGACCCCCAAAAGAATGATGTAGGGTTCCCCCTATATTTGCTAACCAGCAAAAGCTAAACAGAAAGTTGTGGGCTGCTGTTAATAAGCTAGAAAGGGGGCATGGATGTTGGCCCCCTCCCATATTAAAAACATCAGCCCTCAGTCACCCAAGAAATGGCAAATCCATTAGATGCACCAATTCTGGCACTAAGCCTCCATTCTTCTTGCCACTTGCCCTGGTGCAATGGCAAGTGGAGTAATAGTTGTGGGCTTGATATCAGCTGTTTAATGTTCGTTGACATCAAGTCCAGGGGTTAGTAATAGAGAGGTGTCTATCGGACATCCTCATTACTAACCCTATAGTCAAATTTTATCAAGACACAGACAATAGAGAGCAGTAAAATTCTTTCATTGAAATAAACACTCGCTGACCCTCTTTTACCCATTTATTTACCATAAAATAAAAAAGAAATTATAGCCACCTTTCCCCCAATAATCCATTACGTCACCGCCGGTCACACGCAGCCACGTTCTCATGCTCAGCTCAGTGTGTTCTGGCTGACATGTCAAATAAATGGCTAAAAGAGGGTCAGGAAGTGTGTCTTTATTAAATTTGACTATGGGGTTAGCAATTGGGGTGTCTGATAGGCACTTTTCCATTACTAACCCCTGGGCTTGATGTCACCGGACATAAAAAATCATTTTTTGGAGAGGTCCCCATTATAATAACCAGTAAAAGCTAAGCAAACAGCTGTGAGCTGATATTAATAGACTGGGAACCTTTATGGCTATTGGCCCCTTCCCAGAATATTAACTTCCAGTTGTTGTTTTTTCCTCAGCTGGTTAGGAAAATAAAGGGGGACCCCATGCCATTTTTCTTTTAATTTATTTATTTTATAAATGATATACACACACAGCAGATGCTGACTCCGACTCCCATTTTCCTGATATCACTGATAGCGGATATCATCCATGTGTCATCAATGTGTACTTTGTGCAGCACACATTTTATCCGTGGTGTGTGAAAAAAAGGACTTGCCTGCAGTTTGTAAAATCCTGACATGTGCTCACCACCACTGTATACATTGGGTGTGCGTGTGTCTGTATTTGCGGTTCCTAAAATACAGGTCACTTACGGATATAATGGACATGTGAAGGGGCCTCACAGAGCACCTAACAAGTCTCCACCTCCCAAGGTTGTTTTACTGGCCAGCATCAGAATCTCTATCTTGATTGATAGCTCACTGTCTGATTTATTTGCCTTGCGCCTGACATTTCACATGCACTGATCTATCAATCAAGCTAAAGAGTCTGGTGCTGGGCAGTGAAACAATCTCGGGAGGCAGAGACTTGTTAGGTGCTCTGTTATTATCAGAGCACTTCCTTCCTTATTTACATATTAATCAAAACACTAATTAATCAGCAATGCAACAACAGATAGAAGATATAAAGATATTGATGGATTTACATTTCAAAATCATGCTTGCCGATATATATGCAGTTTTGGGGGGCTGAGCTTACTGACAAATTCAGTTTAAGACAGTTTACTCCCCCTAGTGGCATCCATGTGTCACTAACATATATACTGTAGAGGTGATCTCTAATACTATATATGGTAATTTTACATTCATCAGTAATTCTGTAATAACAATGGACTGATATCTTCATTTTAAGTGCAGATCAGTCATTTGTGTAAAGCGTCTGATAGCAATATAGCCATTATCACTCGGTAATTGTTTAAAGGTTCTAAGATGAAATAAAATTCAGCATTAAATCTCCCACGAAGTTTAACTTTTTTCTCAAACTTTGTCATTCTTTGTGACAAACATTAGTTTGGCAATTAAAAAGGGAAAAAAAAAACATGAAAACCACAGGAAGGGGAAAACGACAAGTTTAAAAAACCAACTGTCAAAAGTCGGGATAATGAAGCATGTAATCAAAGATTAAAAGGCAATGGCAAATTGTACAAAGAAAGATTTTTTTAATGGGCTGATAAAAAGTGTTCAAAGACAAAGCTTTCACAACTGTGTATCTCCTCTTATGATGACAGTTGTTAAAATGCAGCAACACAGATGAACAATGGGAAAATCTAGTCGCACATATCAGATCCATTGATCTTCCAGACTGCAGCAAGGAAAGAAGAGTAGATAATTAGTTCTCATTAGGGCTGCCTTTGTAGGCAGAGATAATAACCCAAGTGCACATAAGTGTCTGTTCCTCCTTTTTCTTATGACTTGCTGGTCACATAGGCATACTTTACTCTTTGAACCATTTAACCTAAATTCCATTTTTCCCACATACCTATAACTTTCTGTACAAACAATGCCAATGTTAAGGTACCTTCACACATAACGATATCGTTAACGATATCGTTGCTTTTTGTGACGTAGCAACGATATCGTTAAGGAAATCGTTCTGTGTGACAGCGACCAACGATCAGGCCCCTGCTGGGAGATCGTTGGTCGCTGAGGAAAGTCCAGAACTTTATTTCGTCGCTGGACTCCCTGCAGACATGGCTGGATCGGCGTGTGTGACACCGATCCAGCGATGTCTTCACTGGTAACCAGGGTAAACATCGGGTTACTAAGCGCAGGGCCGCGCTTAGTAACCCGATGTTTACCCTGGTTACCAGCGTAAAAGTAAAAAAAAAAAAAACACTACATACTTACCTACCGCTGTCTGTCCCCGGCGCTCTGCTTCTCTGCACTCCTCCTGCACTGGCTGTGAGCGTCGGTCAGCCGGAAAGCAGAGCGGTGACGTCACCGCTCTGCTTTCTGGCCGCTGTGCTCAGTCAGTGCAGGAGGAGTGCAGAGAAGCAGAGCGCCGGGGACAGACAGCGGTAGGTAAGTATGTAGTGTTTGTTTTTTTTACTTTTACGCTGGTAACCAGGGTAAACATCGGGTTACTAAGCGCGGCCCTGCGCTTAGTAACCCGATGTTTACGCTGGTTACCCGGGGACCTCGGGATCGTTGGTCGCTGGAGAGCTGTCTGTGTGACAGCTCTCCAGCGACCAAACAGCGACGCTGCAGCGATCGACATCGTTGTCGGTATCGCTGCAGCGTCGCTGAGTGTGAAGGTACCTTAATTAGGATCTCACATGTCTAGAAATCTGCAAAACTCCTTCTAGCAGTAATCATTGCACAAAAATGAAATGTATAATTATATGTATATGATACATTTCCATTTCTACATATATATATATATATATATATATATATATATATATATATATATATATATATATGTATATATACAGTGGGGAAATAAGTATTTGATCCCTTGCTGATTTTGTAAGTTTGCCCACTGACAAAAACATGAACAGTTTATCATTTTAGGGGTAGGTTAATTTTAACACTGAGAGATAGAATATCAAAAATAAAAGCCAGAAATCACATTGTATAAATTATATAAATGTATTTGCATTTTGCAGTGAGAAATAAGTATTTGATCCCTCTGGCAAACAAAACTTAATACTTGGTGGCAAAACCCTTGTTGGCAAGCACAGCAGTCAGACATTTTTTAGCTGATGATGAGGTTTGCGCATGTGTCAGGAGGAATTTTGGTCCACTCCTCTTTGCAGCTCATCTCTAAATCATTAAGATGTTGAGGCTGTTGCTTGGCAACTCGGAGGTTGAACTTCCTCCATAAGTTTTCTATGTGATTAAGGTCTGAAGACTGGCTAGGCCACTTCATGACCTTAACGTGCTTCTTTTTGAGCCACTCCTTTGTTGGCTTGGCTGTATGTTTTGAGTCATTATCTTGCTGGAAGACCCAACCACGATCCATTTTTAATGTCCTGGTGGATGGAAAGAGGTTGTCACTCAGAATTTTATGTTACACTAGATGGTGGCCCGATTCTAACGCATCGGGTATTCTAGAATATGCATGTCCACGTAGTATATTGCCCAGCCACGTAGTATATTGCCCAGCCACGTAGTATATTGCCCAGTCACATATGTAGTATATAGGAGCCATGTAGTATATAGCAGCCACGCAGTATCTAACACAGCCCACGTAGTATACAGCAGTGTGGGCACCATATCCCTGTTAAAAAAATAATTAAAATGAAAAATATTTATATACTCACCCCCTGGGATCCACCGAAGCTCCAGCAATATGCGCGCGGCTGCTGCCATCTTCCGTTCCCAGGATGCATTGCGAAATTACCCAAATGACTTAGCGGCCTCGCGAGACCGCTAAGTCTCATGGGTAATTTCGCAATGCATCACCGGAAACGGAAGATGGTGGCCGGAGCGAGCAGCTCGTCAGAAAACGGAGGGTGAGTATAGCAGGTTTTTTTTTTTATTATTATTTTTAACATTACATTTTTTTACTATTGCTGCCGCATAGGCAGCATAGGCAGCATCAATAGTAAAAAGTTGGGGACACACAGGGTTAATAGCAATGGTAATGGAGTGCGTTACCCGCGGCGTAACGCGGTCTGTTACCGCCGGCATTAACCCTGTGTGAGCGGTGACCGGAGTGGAGTATGCAGGCGCCGGGCACTGACTGCGGGGAGTAAGGAGCCGCCATTTTCTTCCGGACTGTGCCCGTCGCTGATTGGTCGTGGCTGTTTTGCCGCGACCAATCAATGACTTGGATTTCCATGACAGACAGAGGCCGCGACCAATGAATATCCGTGACAGAAAGACAGACGGAAGTGACCCTTAGACAATTATATAGTAGATGGCTCCATCCATTCTCCCATTGATGCTGTGAAGTAGTACTGTGCCCTTAGCAGACAAACACCCCAAAACATAATATTTCCACCTTAATGTTAGACAATGGGGATGGTGTTCTTTTGGTCATAGGCAGCATTTCTCTTCCTCCAAACACAGCGATTTGAGTTAATGCCAGAGACCTCAATTTTTGTCTCATCTGACCACAGCACCTTCTCCCAGTCACTCACAGAATCATCCAGGTGTTCTTTGGCAAACTTCAGACATGCCTGCACATGTGTCTTCTTGAGCTGGGTAGAACTTGTGGGCACTGCAGGATTTTTAACCTTTACGGCGTAATGTGTTAGCAATGGTTTTGTTGGTGACTGTGGTCCCAGCTCCTGGAGATCATTAACAAGTTCCCCCCATGTAATTTTAGGCTGATCTCTCACCTTCCTCATGATCAAGGACACCCCATGAGGTGACATTTTTGCATGGTGCCCCAGATCGATGTAGATTGACAGTCATTTTATATTTCTCCCATTTTCTTACTGTCGCACAAACAGTTGTCTCCTTCTCACCCAGCGTCATACTTATTGTTTTGTAGCCCATTCAAGCTTTGTGCAGGTCTACGATATTGTCCCTGACATCCTTATAAGGCTCTTTGGTCTTGCCCATGTTGTAGAGGTTAGAGTCTGACTGATTAATTGAGTCTGTGGACAGCAGTCTTTTATAAAGGTGACTATGTAAGGCAGCTTTCTTTTAATGCAGGTAACGAGTTGATTAGGAACGTCTAACTAGTCTGCAGGAGCCAGAACTCTTAATGGTTGGTGGGAATCAAATACTTATTTCTCACTGCAAGATGCAAATACGTTTATATAATTTATACAATGTGATTTTCTCGATTTTATTTTTGATATTCTATCTCTTAATGTTAAAATTAACCTACCCTTAAAATTATAGAATGTTCATGTCTTTGTCAGTGGGCAAACTTACAAAATCATCAAGGGATCAAATACCTATTTCTCCCACTGTATATGTATATATACAGTGGGGAAAAAAGTATTTAGTTAGCCACCAATTGTGCAAGTTCTCCCATTTAAAAAGATGAGAGAGGCCTGTAATTGACATTATAGGTAGACCACAACTATGACCGTTAAAATTGAGAAAATAAATCCATAAAATGATCATGTCTGATTTGGCAAGATTTATTTTTCAAATTATAGTGGAAAATAAGTATTTGGTCATTAACAAAAGTTCATCTCAATATTTTGTCATTTATCCTTTGTTGGCAATGGCAGAGGTCAAACGTTTTATGTAAGTCTTCACAAGGTTGGCACACACTGTTGGTGGTATTTTGGCCCATTTCTCCATGCCTCCATGCAGATCTTCTCTAGAGCAGTGATGTCTTGGGCCTGTTGCTAGGCAACACTAACTGTCAACTCATTCCAAAGGTTTTCTTTGGGGTTGAAATCTGGAGACTGGCTAGGCCACTACAGGACCTTCATATGCTTCTTACAAAGCCACTCCTTCATTGCCCTGGCGGTGTGCTTGGGATCATTATCATGCTGAAAGACCCATCCATGTTTAATTTTCAATGACCTTGCTGATGAAAGGAGGATTGCACTCAAAATCTCACGATGCATGGCCCCATGCATTCTTTCATGTACACGGTTCAGTCGTCCTGGTTCCTTTGCAGAGAAACAGCCCCAAAGCATGATGTTGCCACCCCCATGCTTCACAGTAGGTATGGTGTTCTTTGGATGCAACTCAGCATTTTGTCTCCTCCAAACACGATGAGTTTTGTTTCTACCAAACAGTTCTACTTTGGTTTCATCAGCCCATATGACATTCTCCCAATACTCTTCTGGATAATCCAAATGTTCTCTAGCAAACTTCAGATGGGCCTAAACATATACTGGCTTAAGCAGAGGAACACGTCTGGCACTGCAGGATCTGAGTCCCTGGCGGCGAAGTGTGTTACTGATGGTAGCCTTAGTTATGGTTGTCCCAGCTCTATGCAGGTCATTCACTAGGTCCCCCCCCGTGTGGTTCTGGGATTTTTGCACACCATTTTTGTGATCATTTTGACCTCACAGGGCGAGATCTTGCGTGGATCCCCAGATCGAGGAAGATTATCAGTGGTCTTGTTTGACTTCATCACAGCAAGCTGCTTACCTATTGCAGATTCAGTCTTCCCAGCCTGATGCAGGGCTAGAATTTTGTTTCTGGTGTCCTTTGACAGCTCTTTGGTCTTCATAGTGGAGTTTGGAGTGTGACCTTTTTGAGGTTGTGGACAGGAGTCTTTTATGCTGATAGCAAGTTCAAACAGGTGCCATTACTACAGGTAATGAGTGGAGGACAGAGGAGCTTTTTAAAGAAGAAGTTACAAGTCTGTGAGAGCCAGGAATCTTGCATGTTTTTAGGTGACCAAATACTTATTTTCCACCATAATATGCTAAATAAACCTTGCCAAATCAGACAAGGTGATTTTCTGGATTTGTTTTCTCAATTTTGACTCTCATAGTTGTGGTCTACCTAGAATGTAAATTACAGTCCTCTCTCATCTTTTTAAGTGGGATAATTTACACAATTGGTGGCTGACTAAATACTTTTTTTCCCCACGGTATATACATGTATATGTAAAAATAATTAAATCGTCTTATATATATTTATTTAATTATTTTTGCATGAAAAAAAATACATACTGTATATACTGTACAGACCAAAAGTTTGGACACACCTTCTCATTTAAAGATTTTTCTGTATTTTCATGACTATGAAAATTGTAAATTCACACTGAAGGCATCAAAACTATGAATTAACACATGTGGAATTATATACTTAACAAAAAAGTGTGAAACAACAAAAAATATGTCTTATATTCTAGATTCTTCAAAGTAGCCACCTTTTGCTTTGATGACTGCTTTGCAATCTCTTGGCATTCTCTTGATGAGCTTCAAGTGGTAGTCACCGGAAATGGTTTTCACTTCACAGGTGTGCCCTGTCAAGTTTAATAAGTGGAATTTCTTGCCTTATAAATGGAATTGGGACCATCAGTTGTGTTGAGCAGAAGTCTGGTGGATTCACTGCTGATAGTCCTACTGAATAGACTGTTAGAATTTGTATTATGGCAAGAAAAAAGCAGCTAAGTAAAGAAAAATGAATGGCCATCATTACTTTAAGAAATGAAGGTCAGTCAGTCCAAAAATTGGGAAAACTTTGAAAGTGTCCCCAAGTGCAGTTGCAAAAACCATCAAGCGCTACAAAGAAACTGGCTCACATGAGGACTGCCCCAGGAAAGGAAGACCAAGAGTCACCTCTGCTTCTGAGGATAAGTTTATCCGAGTCACCAGCCTCAGAAATCGCAGGTTAACAGCAGCTCAGATTAGAGACCAGGTGAATGCCACACAGAGTTCTAGCAGCATACACATCTCTACAATAACTGTTAAGAGGAGACGTTGTGCAGCAGGCCTTCATGGTAAAATAGCTGCTAGGAAACCACTGCTAAGGACAGGCAACAAGCAGAAGGGACTTGTTTGGGCTAAAGAACACAAGGAATGGACATTAGACCAGTGGAAATCTGTGCTTTGGTCTGATAAGTCCAAATTTGAGAACTATGGTTCCAATCACCGTGTCTTTGTGTGACGCAGAAAAGGTGAGCAGATGGACTCTACATGCCTGGTTCCCACCATGAAGCATGGAGTAGGAGGTGTGATGGTGTGGGAGTTCTTTGCTGGTGACACTGTTGGGGATTTATTAAAAATTGAAGGCAGACTGAACCAGCATTGCTACCACAGCATCTTGCAGCGGCATGCTATTCCTTCTGGTTTGCGTTTAGTTGGACCATCATTTATTTTTCAACAGGACAATGACCCCAAACACACCTCCAGGCTGTGTAAGGGCTATTTGACCAAGAAGGAGAGTAATGGGGTGATGACCTGGCTTCCACAGTCACCAGACCTTAACCCAATCGAGATGGGTTACCCGCGGCATAACGCGGTCCGTTAAAGCTGTCATTAACCCTGTGGGAGCACTGACTGGAGGGGAGTATGGAGCAGGCACCGGGCACTGACTGGACAGAAGTAGGGAGTGACTAATTCTCAGCCGGACCGTGGCCGTCGCTGATTGGTCGCGGCAGCCAGGACTGGCAACTGGCGAGACCAATCAGCGACGCGGGATTTCCGTGACGGAAATTGCAGACAGACAGACGGAAGTACCCCTTAGACAATTATTTATATATATATATATATATATATATATATATACACACAGTACAGACCAAAAGTTTGGACACATTTTCTCACTTAAAGTTTTTTCTGTATTTTCATGACTATGAAAAATGTATGATGCATTTCAGTTTTTTCATGTATATGTGTGTGTATATATATATATATATATATATATATATATACAGTACAGACCAAAAGTTTGGACACACCTAATTTAAAGATTTTTCTTTATTTTCATGACTAAGAAAACTGTAAATTCACACTGAAGGCATCAAAACTATGAATTAACACATGTGGAATTATATACTTAACCAAAAAGTGTGAAACAACTGAAAATATGTCTTGTATTCTAGGTTCTTCAAAGTAGCCACCTTTTGCTTTGATGACTGCTTTGCACACTCTTGGCATTCTCTTGATGAGCTTCAAGGGGTAGTCACCTGAAATGGTCTTCCAACAATCTTGAAGGAGTTCCCAGAGATGCTTAGCACTTGTTGGCCCTTTTGCCTGCACTCTGCGGTCCAACTCACCCTAAACCATCTCGATTGGGTTAAGGTCTGGTGACTGTGGAAGCCAGGTCATCTGGCATAGCACCCCATTTCTCTCCTTCTTGGTCAAATAGCCCTTACACAGCCTGGATGTGTGTTTGGGGTCATTGTCCTGTTGAAAAATAAATGATGGTCCAACTAAACGCAAACTGGATGGAATAGCAAGATGCTGTGGTAACCATGCTGGTTCAGTATGCCCTCAATTTTGAATATATCCCCAACAATGTCACCAGCAAAACACCCCCACACCATCACACCTCCTCCATTGTTGTGAATTCAGCTTTTGGGCTCCCTCCGGTGGTTGTAGAGGGTAATGCAGTTGTGCCTGGAATGCAGGAGTGGACATGTGTATCTACTAAACTGACTGGGATATATAGCTTTGCAGGACTCTTTAGTCAGTGCCAGTTGTTCATTGTTTTTGTAGGATTTCTTCCCTGCTGGTCTCTCCAGTTTGCTGTGCTTTTCTACAAAGATAAGTCCTGGCTTTGTTTTTGCTGTCCACCTGCTGTGGACCTTATAGTTCTGTGCATATTCATGTTTTTGTCTTGTCCAGTTTTGTCTGTGAAGGATTTTGCAGCCTAGCTATTTCTCTGGAGATGCAGATATACCCCCCATGTCTTTAGTCAGATGTGGTGATTCGTATCTTCTGTGGTGGATATTTTCTAGTGTTTTTATACTGACCGCATAGTGCTCTGTTCTGTTCTTTCTTTTTAGCTAGTATGGCCTCCTATGCTATAATCTGATTTCATATCTGCGTATGTTATTTCCCTCTCCTCTCACAGTCAATATTTGTGGGGGGTTATCTATCCTTTGGGGATTTTCTCTGAGGCAAGATAGGTTTCCTGTTTCTGTCTTTAGGGGTAGTTAGATCTTAGGCTGTGCCGAGGGGTCTAGGGAGTGTTAGGTACCCCCCACGGCTACTTGTAGTTGCGCTGCTAGGTTCAGGGTCTGCGGTCAGTACAGGGACCACCTTCTCCAGAGTCCGTCTCATGCTGCTCCTAGGCCACCAGAACATAACAGTACAACTGGCCAACAATGAGTTAATTGCATCTCAGAAGAAGGAAAGGAAGCTTTTGAGCCATTTTTTTCTCTTTAGCCTGTTTGGGATTTTCCTCCCTCTTTATCTCTGGGTGGCTACGGAATCTAGTATTAACATGAATGTTCAGGAGTTAGTTTCTCGGGTGGATCAGCTTGCTTGCTAAGGTACAGGGTATTTCAGATTATATTGTTCAGACTCCTGCCTTAGAACCTAGGATTCCCACTCCTGATTTATTCTTTGGTGACAGATCCAAATTTTTGAGTTTCACAAATAACTGTAAACTGTTTTTTGCATTAAGACCCCGGTCTTCTGGTGATCCTATTCAGCAGGTTAAAATCATCATATCTCTGCTGCGTGGTGACCCACAGGATTGGGCATTTTCCCTGGAAACTGGCAATCCTGCTTTGCTTAATGTTGATTCGTTCTTTCAGGCATTGGGGTTGTTGTATGATGAGCCTAATTCTGTGGATCAGGCTGAGAAAATCTTGTTAGCCCTGTGTCAAGGTCAAGAAGCGGCAGAATCGTATTGCCAGAAATTTAGAAAATGGTCTGTACTGACTAAATGGAATGAGGATGCCTTGGCGGCAATTTTCAGAAAGGGTCTTTCTGAATCCGTTAAAGACGTTATGGTGGGGTTCCCCCCGCCTGCTGGTCTGAGTGATTCAATGTCTCTGGCCATTCAGATTGATCGGCGCTTGCGCGAGCGCAGAGTTGTGCACACTGTGGCTTGTCCTCTGAGCGGAGCCCTGAGCCTATGCAGTGTGATAGGATTTTGTCTAGAGCTGAACGTCAAACATTCAGGCGTCAGAATAGGTTGTGTTTTTACTGCGGCGATTCTGCTCATGTTATTTCTGATTGCCCTAAGCGTACAAAGAGAATCGCTAGTTCTGCTGCCATCAGTACTATACAACCTAAATTTCTGTTATCTGTGACCTTGATTTGCTCATTATCATCATTTTCTGTCATGGCATTTGTGGATTCAGGCGCCGCTCTGAACTTAATGGACTTAGAATTTGCCAGGCGTTGTGGTTTTCCCTTGCAGCCTTTGCAGAACCCTATTCCTTTGAGGGGCATTGATGCTACACGTTGGCTAAAAATAAACCTCAGTTTTGGACACAACTGACCATGCGCATGGCGCCAGCGTATCAGGAAGATTGTCGTTTTCTGGTGTTGCATAATTTGCATGATGATATTGTGCTGGGTTTTCCATGGTTACAGCTACATAATCCGGTGTTAGACTGGAAATCCATGTCTGTGACTAGTTGGGGTTGTCAGGGGGTTCATGATCAGGTTCCTTTGATGTCAATTTCCTCTTCCCCCTCTTCTGAAGTTCCTGAGTTTTTGTCAGACTTCCAGGATGTATTCGATGAGCCCAAATCCAGTTCCCTTCCACCACATAGGGACTGTGATTGTGCTATTGACTTGATTCCAGGTTGTAAGTTCCCTAAGGGACGACTTTTCAACCTGTCTGTGCCTGAACATACCGCCATGCGGAGCTATATTAAGGAGTCTTTGGAGAAAGGGCATATTCGGCCATCTTCTTCACCGTTGGGAGCGGGGTTCTTTTTTGCTGCCAAGAAGGATGGTTCCTTGAGATTCTGTATTGATTATCGCCTCTTGAATAAGATCACGGTCAAATTTCAATACCCCTTGCCTTTGCTTACTGATTTGTTTGCTAGGATTAAGGGGGCTAGCTGGTTTACTAAGATTGACCTTCGAGGGGCATATAATCTTATTCGTATCAAGCAGGGTGACGAATGGAAAGCTGCATTTAATACGCCCGAAGGCCATTTTGAATACCTTGTGATGCCATTCGGACTCTCTAATGCCCCATCTGTGTTCCAATCCTTCATGCATGATATCTTTCGGAGTTATCTTGATAAATTCATGGTTGTATACTTGGATGATATTTAGATTTTTTTCCAATGATTGGGATTCTCATGTGAAACAGGTCAGGATGGTATTTCAGATTCTCCGTAATAATGCTTTATTTGTGAAGGGGTCAAAGTGCCTCTTTGGAGTGCAGAAGGTTTCTTTTTTGGGTTTCATTTTTTCTCCCTCATCTATAGAAATGGATCTGGTTAAGGTTCAGGCCATTCATGATTGGATTCAGCCCACATCTGTGAAGAGCCTTCAGAAATTCTTGGGCTTTGCTAATTTTTATCGTCGTTTCATTGCCAACTTCTCCAGTGTGGTTAAACCTCTGACTGATTTGACGAAGAAAGGCACTGATGTGACGAATTGGTCCTCCGCGGCTGTTTCTGCCTTTCAGGAGCTTAAACGCCGATTTACTTCTGCCCCTGTGTTGCGTCAGCCAGATGTTTCTCTTCCATTTCAGGTTGAGGTTGACGCGTCTGAGATTGGGGCAGGGGCCGTTTTGTCTCAGAGGAATTCTGATGGTTCCTTGATGAAACCGTGTGCCTTCTTTTCTCGGAAGTTTTCGCCTGCGGAACGCAATTATGATATCGGCAATCGGGAGTTGTTGGCTATGAAGTGGGCATTTGAGGAGTGGTGACTTTGGCTTGAGGGGGCCAAGCACCGTATTGTGGTCCTGACCGATCATAAGAATCTGATTTACCTCGAGTCTGCCAAACGGCTGAATCCTAGACAGGCTCGATGGTCCCCGTTTTTCTCCCGTTTTGATTTTGTGGTCTCGTACATTCCTGGTACTAAGAATGTTAAGGCGGATGCCCTCTCTAGGAGTTTTTTTCCTGATTCCCCTGGGGTTCTTGAGCCGGTCGGCATTTTGAAGAAAGGGGTGATTCTTTCTGCCATCTCCCCTGATTTGTGACGGGTTCTTCAGGAATTTCAGGCTAATAAGCCTGACCGCTGTCCTGTGGGGAAACTGTTTGTTCCTGATAGATGGACTAGTAAAGTGATTTCTGAGGTTCATTGTTCTGTTTTGGCTGGCCATCCTGGGATTTTTGGTACCAGAGATTTGGTTAGTAGGTCCTTTTGGTGGCCTTCTTTGTCGCGGGATGTGCGTTCTTTTGTGCAGTCCTGTGGGATTTGTGCGCGGGCTAAGCTTTGCTGTTCTCGCGCTAGTGGGTTGCTTTTGCCATTACCGGTCTCCGAGAGGCCCTGGACACATATTTCTATGGATTTTATTTCCGATCTTCCTGTTTCCCAAAGAATGTCGGTTATCTGGGTTGTCTGTGACCGATTTTCTAAGATGGTTCATTTGGTGCCTTTGCCTAAATTGCCTTCTTCTTCTGATTTGGTTCTGTTGTTTTTTCAGCATGTGGTACGTTTGCATGGTATTCCGGAGAATATTGTGTCCGACAGAGGTTCCCAGTTTGTTTCTAGGTTTTGGCAGGCCTTTTGTGCCAAGCTGGGCATTGATTTGTCTTTTTCTTCTGCATTTCATCCTCAGACAAATGGCCAGACTGAGCGAACTAATCAGACCTTGGAGACCTATTTGAGATGCTTTGTGTCTGCTGATCAGGATGATTGGGTGGCTTTTTTGCCATTGGCCGAGTTTGCCCTTAATAATTGGGCTAGTTCGGCTACTTTGGTTTCGCCTTTTTTTTGTAATTTTAGTTTTCATCCTTGTTTTTCTTCTGGGCAGGTTGAGCCTTCTGACCTTCCTGGTGTGGATTCTGTGGTCGACAGGTTGCAGCAGATTTGGGCTTATGTGGTGGACAATTTGGTGCTGTCTCAGGAGGAGGCTCAACGTTTTGCTAATCGTCGTCGGTGTGTTGGTTCCCGGCTTTGGATTGGGGATCTGGTTGGGTTATCTTCCCGTCATGTTCCTATGAAGGTTTCTTCCCCTAAGTTTAAGCCTCGATTTATTGGTCCTTATAAGATTTCTGAGATTATTAATCCGGTGTCCTTTCGCCTGGCGCTTCCGGCCTCGTTTGCTATTCATAATGTCTTCCATAAATCTTTGTTGCGGAAATATGTGGAGCCCGTTGTTCCCTCTGTTGATCCTCCGGCCCCTGTAATGGTCGATGGGGAGTTGGAATATGTTGTTGAGAAGATTTTGGATTCTCGTTTTTCGAGGTGGAAGCTTCAGTACCTTGTCAAGTGGAAGGGTTATGGCCAGGAGGATAATTCTTGGGTTTCTGCCTCTGATGTCCATGCCGTTGATTTGGTTTGTGTCTTTCATCGGGCTCATCCTGATCGGCCTGGGGGCTCTGGTGAGGGTTCGGTGACCCCTCCTCAAGGGGGGGTACTGTTGTGAATTCAGCTTTTGGGCTCCCTCCGGTGGTTGTAGAGGGTAATGCAGTTGTGCCTGGACTGCAGGAGTGGACATGCGTATCTACTAATTGCAAAACTGACTGGGGTATATAGCTTTGCAGGACTCTTTAGTCAGTGCCAGTTGTTCATTGTTTTTGCAGGATTTCTTCCCTACTGGTCTCTCCAGTTTGCTGTGCTTTTCTACAAAGATAAGTCCTGGCTTTGTTTTTGCTGTCCACCTGCTGTGGACCTTTATAGTTCTGTGCATATTCATGTTTTTGTCTTGTCCAGTTTTGTCTGTGAAGGATTTTGCAGCCTAGCTATTTCTCTGGAGATGCAGATATACCCCCCATGTCTTTAGTCAGATGTGGTGATTCGTATCTTCTGTGGTGGATATTTTCTAGTGTTTTTATACTGACCACATAGTGCTCTGTTCTGTTCTTTCTTTTTAGCTAGTATGGCCTCCTATACTAAAATATGAATTCATATCTGCGTATGTTATTTCCCTCTCCTCTCACAGTCAATATTTGTGGGGGGCTATCTATCCTTTGGGGATTTTCTCTGAGGCAAGATAGGTTTCCTGTTTCTGCTTGTTGCCTTTCCTTAGCAGTGGTTTTACTAGCAGCTATTTTACCATGAAGGCCTGCTGCACAAAGTCTCCTCTTAACAGTTGTTGTAGAGATGTGTCTGCTGCTGCTAGAACTCTGTGTGGCATTAACCTGGTCTCTAATCTGAGCTGCTGTTAACCTTCGATTTCTGAGGCTGTTGACTCGGATAAACTTATCCTCAGAAGCAGAGGTGACTCTTGGTCTTCCTTTCCTGGGGCGGTCCTCATGTGAGCCAGTTTCTTTGTAGCGCTTGATGATTTTTGCAACTGCACTTGTGGACACTTTCAAAGTTTTCCCAATTTTTTGGACTGACTGACCTTCAGTTCTTAAAGTAATGATGGCCACTCGTTTTTCTTTACTTAGCTGCTTTTTCTTGCCATAATACAAATTCTAACAGTCTATTCAGTAGGACTATCAGCTGTGTATCCACCAGACTTCTGCTCAACACAACTGATGGCACAGCTAAGCCAAGAAATCCCACTTATTAAATCTGACAGGGCACACTTGTGAAGTGAATACCATTTCCGGTGACTACCTCTTGAAGCTCATCAAGAGAATGCCAAGAGTGTGCAAAGCAGTCATCAAGGCAAAAAGGTGGCTACTTTAAAGAACCTAGAACATAAAACATATCTTAAGTTGTTTCACACTATTTTGTTAAGTATATAATTCCACATGTGTTAATTCATAGTTTTGATGCCTTCAGTGTGAATTTACAATTTTCATAGTCATGAAAATACAGAAAAATCTTTAAATGAGAAGGTGTGTCCAAACTTTTGGTCTGTACTGTATATATAGAATATACTGTATATAATTTTTTCAGGTAAGAATAATTAAATAAATATGTATAACGACTAAATAGTAAAAGAAAAAATAATAGCCAATAATATACGGTACTTTTTTCGCTTCATGCATTTATTTTTCTGTAACTCGGCAATGTGCAGATTTGTCAGTAGTCAAGATTTACTGCAGAAAAAGGACCCATGAAAGACAGATGCACATTGAATTTATCTCGACAGCACTATATGAGACTGAAAATTGCCTTATCTGAATGAAAGCCCTCAGATTTGCTTGGATCTTTTTTTTTATTCTTAAATACTATGGCAATGCCATTACAAAATAGATTCTTACCCAGTTTTCTATGGATGAATGAGAAATCAGAGAATTTAAAATTTGATGTTCAGACAATGGAATTGACTTTGACAGAAAAAAAGAGAATGATTAGACAACATACCGTAAGCCCGCTTTTTACGTAATGGTCCTATAAATAAGTACGGACGCAGTTTGCGCTAGTGCGTAGTTTTACATATATCTCCTGTTGTGTGCACTAGTGCTAAATTAATACGTTTAATAAAATTATGCTCTTTCCATCACATGAATAAAACTCATTTCATAATTATCTGTGCATTAGCCTACTTTTCACCATATGTCACCGCATTCATCCATTATCTGATTGACATCTTTAACCTTGCACATCAGAAGCCTCGGAAATGGCACGTATCTGAGAAGAGGACATTTTCCTGTTGATAAAAGGATCCTATTTTTTTTTTTTTTACATTGAAGAGCCTAACGATACGCTGGAGCCTAATGAGCGATTGTGCAAGGATGTCTATCTTTTCTACTTAAATGATGCACAAAGCAATTTAATGTGAATGTAAGTGGTGTATGAACCTTCCTGAGGATGGACAGTTAATGAAACATATGTCTCACATAATAGGAATGTTTTACTAATGCTAGGAGCTATGATTCAATGGAACGCATTCATATCGAGGTGATAAGTCTGAGAGCTTTCTCTCAATGTGAAGTCTACCCTCTTTGAAAGTAGCAGTAAGAAGTAAGAAGAAAAGGAAATTATAGGGATTTATTTCTGGAAAGAACATTTTACAGTTTCATTTTCCATGGAAATGTAATTTTGAAAACTCTGTGTTAAGCTATATAACTTTTACCTTGACTATATTAACGCCTCCGTGTTTAAAATGCATGATTTAATCCAAAACGTGCATGCTAGAGTATTACTTGGGTATGAATGGCGCTGCACCATGTTATTTATTTTCTTTTCAGATTTTTTTGTGTTAAATAGGTTGCCCATTAGCATTTATGGTATAATATACACTGTGGATGTGTACTTAGTACAGTTGGGGCAAATTGATTCACAGGACCCAATCCATTTGGCCATGGTAGTAATCGATCGTCGCTGGACGGGAGCCCTGAGAAACCCCCTCCTATCTGATCCCCCAGCTCTCCTGTTTATTAAGCAAGAAATGATCAGCTCAAAAAGTCTCAAAGCGGAGGACCATAAGGCAACCAAAGAGAATGCAAGAGCAAACAAAGTCCTCTAGAAACAAACCTCATAATAGAAAGAATTTTATTCAGGTATACAAATTACATAAAAAATTGGAAATGCAACCTACCAACAAAAATGATGAGAAAAAGCGCAATCACTGCACGTGACAATTAATTTTGTAAATTAAATACAATGATACAACATATGCAAAATAATAAACACCGTATATTGATCCATCAGACGGTCTAGAGTGGAATAAGAATACCTCAATGATTCAGATGTAGTGGTATAAAATACCATACCATCTAGACTGATAGTAATAGTCATGTAGCCAATCTGAAGTACAGTGTGAAAATAAGGTAAAGTGCATAGTGCAAATGGAGTTACATAGGCTATATAGAAAAAATTATAAATAACTATATCAATATGGTATCCAGTTATATACCAAAGCTATCTATTTTCATCTGAAGGCAAAAGGTAGAAGTTTTTTCACAGTATAATAGAGTCAATAAAGTTCATAGCCTTCAGAGGGAAAACAGAGAACAATGTGCACACCATGGCTTGAGATGGTCACATGGAACATAGTAACAGCAAGTGAAAATAACAGAGGTAATTCGAATACAATCTGTCCGAAGACACGTACCAGTGTAACCCTCCTGTTTATTAGCCAACCTGCCGCAACATCATTAAAGTGATATTGCTCTAGGTGGGCAAATCAAAAAAGAGGTACAGGTGACGTTAGCTAAGAGGTTTTCAGGACTACTGTTCAGCCGTCGATTCGGACCAACAGTAGCACTTGCCCTAAAGTTTTCATCAGGAGCTTTAGACTACATATAAGTCAACCAATCAGTCACCAAATGAAGGCCAAAGTCTGCTCTTTTTAAGCTAAGCCTGACTGCTACATGCATCTACATATTGTTCATTTAACTGTATAGGAAAACCACATACAGCCACAAAAATGTATACCATGAGGTACACTTTTTATACCAAACAAACCCACAAAAGAAACAGTCAAAAAGGTCCCATAAACTTGTAAACTTTATTAAATTCCAATTAAAACAATGTATAAAGCAGGTACAATGGCATGATTGGAGAGATGAATAGTGCCCACAGTGGTCATAGGCTGAAAAAAAGGGCAAAATTGGCCACACACTCCTGCATAATCGGAAAACTACACCAAATTATGGCACATAGTAGCTTTCATAAATAGTAATACCGATATATAACAATAGCAATACCAATAACGGGATACCGACTCATGGTACATACCTCTGGAATGCAGGAATGGGAGGCCAAAAGCCCAACCCCGATGCACGTTTTGGAGTGGCAAAGACTCCTTCCTCAGGAGCCATGAGTCTCTCTGGGTTACTAATACCCAGACATCCATTCTGAGTTTGTCAGGAGTATACTTCCTGAGCATATCTCCTTAACAATACCCATGTTTAATATTTTGAGGGTCTTTCTACTGGGACCTAAACCAATCTATAAAACAAGGGCTACTACATCTACATCTAATAACTGTAACTCTAGCATCCCTGCATGGTTCTTCTCCTTTTCCCCGGCAGGGACACCGACATGCTTACTGCCTCGGCCACCCTGCTGTGTCCTCTGCCCCTGCTCCCGCCAAGGTTCCTGTATCCCAGGGCCGGCTCACACTACACAGGTCTCCTGGCAGCATGCGCTTCCTGCTTCTTAAAGGGGTAGCGCACACTCCGAATGTGTTACCAGCCAATATCTGAGATGCTCTAACTTTTTAAGGTACCTTACCCTGTAGGGAGGTGCCTGAGCAATTTTAGTGCATTGTTAGTCCTTGCTTGCTACTTTGTTGTTAGGTCCATAATGTCTGAACCGGATCCTGAACCCATCCTCTCTCTACCTTGTCTTAACCTGAACCCGCCTTGACTGAGTTCGAGTCTTTATCTGTCTAATCTGCACCAGTACATGTCACCCTGTACCTGATTTTGTCCTCTGTTTCTGAACCCACCCTATCTGAACTTGTTCCAGTATCCATTTTGTTTATCAGCCATACAGCATCCATTCATCCTGTGTACCAAATCCTGGTCTGACTGGCTCTCTGAGTTTATTGCTACATTTCTGCCCCTTTGGGGTCAGCTGCTACAACATCGGGAACTGCTCTGGAGTGGTACCTGGTGGCTATCTGCAGCACAAGTCTAACCTCACCTTAAGAGGCTCTAGTGAAGACCAGGTAACCGCTTAGTTATGCCCCGCCAGTTTAAACATGGCCCCATGGCACAGTGGGTCAACACCAACCAGCGTGACAATAATCTAGGTGCCAAGCTGATCTTCGTAGCTTAAAATGGTTCTATAAGAATAGGAAAGAAAGAGAGAGCAAAAGAAATAAAGAGAAATAACAAAAAATAAAAATACATTATATCTGTACAATAAAAAAAGAAAATGTTATCTAATATATAATTGCCTAGAATACTACTTCCTGCAATTTGTGCCAACTTCCGTGGCTTTGTCCGGAGCTAATGTCCGGAGCTAATGTCCGGAGATAAGTGATGTCAACAGTGTCTGATTGGTTGCCGCCTGCTGCGAGCGACCAATCAGAAACGTGCCGTACTGTGACACACTCCGCCCGCCATTTTGGTGTGATTTTTGAATTTTTACCTCACAGCAAGTTTCTACTGCGTGGAGGCGGGCCCAGTGACGTTGCTCTTCAAGCTCCTGCCGAATTTCGTCAAAAAAATGATAATACCATTTACCAAAACTATATATATTTAGTTGTGAAGTGGTTCAGTGACATTTTCACACCAATTTTGAACTTTTGTTTGGTGTTTTCTCCATATACTGCCTATTATTTTTGTTCTTTCTTACTATTATTTATTAATTGTATTATTCTTACATTTGAATAAATAAAGTATATATGGATTCTAGACTCCCGATTCTTTAGAATCGGGCTGCCATCTAGTTATAAATAATTTCTTAAATCCCTGTAAATAGCAAACAGTTATTTTGTAAAGGGAGGTAATCACTGTAAAATTACAATGGCCGCCTTCTTGTCACATTGACGGAAACCTGTTCTAGAATTTTAGGTTAAGTGCTTGTGAGCATGTGCAGATGAAACAGCGGCATGTGGTAATGGAAGTAGAAATTAGGCCCCCCTGTCATCAGACCTTCTAGTGTAAGGGGAATGATGGGTGGGTCGATGTGGAATGATGGGTGGGTCGATGTGGAATGAGGTCAGGAGATATTGTAGATAAATCAAATCAAGAGGATTATTAATTAGCACAGAAATGGTAAAATATTAATACAACTTTATAGTAACTGATATACAATTCATCTCATCCTATACTGTGTTATATTTGTAAGTAAATAGTGTTTGCATACATAGTGTTATATCATTTTAAATGATCTTCTTGCTTGTCTGCTTCTATCTCCTCTCTTTTCTCATAGTCTTTTATTTTTCTTTCATTTCACTCTTTTCCCTTGATCTTTCCACCCTCGGCTTTTTTTTTCTCACTTGTCACTTTCATCCTGTCTCATTCATTCATTATTTTTCAATCACTCAGTCATCACTTTCAGCTAAATTCTCATGTCCTGTCTCTCAATTTTACTCTTTGCTCGCAAAAACCTTTTTTGCTAATTCCGCTATCCCCTTTGTTTTCATTGCAGGGACATTTGTCGTTCAAGTCACAGCCAATGATGCAGACGATCCGACCTATGGAAATAGTGCAAAAGTCGTCTACAGTATTCTGCAGGGACAGCCATACTTCTCAGTCGAGTCTGAGACAGGTCAGGAGACCTTAGCTGTATCTTTGTTTCGGTAATTGAAGATGACATGTTAAGTCAAGCTAGGACATACTAGACAAAACTTGAAAGAGATTACATTTTCCACCCTGCACAAACTGACAAACTCAATCGAGCAAGACATCTGTAAGCATGACACCAACGTTATTAGAACCTACGAATCAAAGCTGAAATATAATTAGGGTTGTACACAAAATAGCTTCACTCGGAACAAGAAATAGGACTGAGATTTCATCCGAATAACCAAGCCACTCTACACTCACTGATAGTAACCAGCTAAGTATTGGGTTATAAGACACTTTGAAGATCTTGTAATGCTAGGTACTTTGATACAATAGGCAAGTTTTTCTTCATCCTTTCAGATTCAGTATTCATACAAATTAATAATTTCTATGTGCATATATTATTAAAGAGACAAGAAACATCATACGTAAATCTGCTACTACTATCTCTTAATCTCTTTTCACCAATCACCATTGCTTATTCAGTCTGTGAGGTTCCAAGAGGAAAAGATAGAAAAATTACTCACCTGTTAGCTCCCTCAACGATCCAGCACTGACACTTTCGTGGTCCAGCACTGACATTTTATGGTCCAGGACTGAAGCTTTCGTGGTCCAGCACTCACACTTTCATGGTCCAGCACTGACACTTTCGTAGTCCAGCACTGACACTTTTGTGGTCCAGCACTGAAGCTTTTGTGGTCCAGCACTGAAGCTTTCGTGGTCCAGCACTGACACTTTTGTGGTCCAGGACTGAAGCTTTCGTGGTCCAGCACTCACACTTTCATGGTCCAGCACTGACACTTTCGTAGTCCAGCACTGACACTTTTGTGGTCCAGCACTGAAGCTTTTGTGGTCCAGCACTGACACTTTCGTGGTCCAGCACTGACGCTTTTGTGGTTCAGCACTGATGCTGCAGTGGTCCAGCACTGACACTTCCGTGGTCCAACACTGACACTTCCGTGGTCCAGCAGTCATCACTCGCTGCAGTGCCATCATTGGGTGCAGTGTCTTGCTATTACTATAATGCAAGGGGCATCCAATGATGGCATGTAAGCAAATACAAATAATCTAACAGGTGAATAATGCATTTTTTATTTTATTACATATTCTGCTGACATTTTTTTATAGTATTTAAACCAAGCTTTATTGAAAATATGTTATACATCTTGAAATAGTCCTCTTTTCATAGCGGCCAGTACAGCAGTCATTGCTTTCTGCAGATTACATCTGAATGTAGCCTGGGAGAACATAAGCAGTGTTATCTCATCATCATTAGAGGGTGGTGAATTTAATGTCAGCTCTACAGTATTACTGAGCCTTCACATGGCAGGATCGTCACGTTATACTTTATGCACATAAATAAAGATCTATGTCTATCTTCCCTGTCATTTCTTGGTCTGTGGGAGAAGAGGCTCTTGGAGGCTGTCAAAATCTATTTCTCAGCCAATTGACACCCAAAAAGCACACACCACGTTCTGTATACTCCGAACACAGAGTACACGAAGCAATATGGCTGCCCAATGGGGAGTTATAAAAAATATATAATACATTATAAATGGTTACAATTCTTAAAAAAAAGAACAAGTACATCTAATTAATTAGTATTGTACTTTGTAAATGAAAAGTAAAGTAGAGTGAAAGAGGTATTCCCATCTCCAAGATACTATCCCAATATGTAGTAGGTGTAATATAAGCAAATATGCAAAATATAAGGTGCCATATTAGCAAATACCTCCAATTAGAAATGTAGTGTAGATCTTGTGATTCGCTATGTCACTTACCCCATGTGCAGGGCTTTGCAGTAGCTTAGGTATCCATGGTTATGACCACTCCTAGAGTAACAGATAGCTAGTTACTAGCGGCCGTATTCTTGGATACCTAAGCTACTGTAATGCCTGCAAATGAGGAAAGAGCTAGCGAATCAGAAGAACTATTTTACATTTCTAACTGGAGGTATGTTTTACTATTATTATTATACCTACTATATATTGGGATCAGATCTTGGAGATGGGAATACCCCTTTAAGGCTGTGATCACATCTGTGCTGGAGGCTCTGTCACAGATTTTGTCACATTTGTAGCTTGCAGTGCTATGTTTTCTGACAAAACAACAAACACCTTGTAGAAACTGGAACAGACCCCCATTAAAATTCAATAGAGTCCATTAAGTGCTACTGGAGTCCAAATTTATTTCCATTTTTCTACTACTTTTATGATTCCAACCCAGATTAACATAGTAAAACAAATGCAAGATTTTCAGTGTGTGAAAAAAGGCCATGTATTAAAATGTTTATGAAATGTCCAGAATTTTATTTCTTGGTCGGTTTGAATGCTTTTTGAGATTTTACAGTGCATTAGAAATAAAAGAAGAAAAGCTGTGAACATGGAAAACATGATTATGTGTAGATCCTAAAGTTGCCCTCTATATCCTAATGAAGGACACTGCAGTCAACCTCGAGTTATCTGTCGTAACTAAAAATAAAGAAAATACTTTACGTAACGCTTCACAGAATATATGAATACGCTGTAAACACACTGCAGCGTGAAGAAGAAAAAAAAACCCCATAAAATGATCTTCTCAATGAAGAGAGTCAGCACCCATATACTGTACACAATGAAATCTATTTAAAGGGAATTTGTCAGCAGTTTTTTGGTACCTCATCTGAGAATAGCATGATGAAGGCAAAGATCAGCTGAATCCATCAATGAATCACTTAGATTACTGGGTGCAGCAGTTCTCATACAATCAGTGTTTTTAAATTTAGCAATACAGCAGAGCTCAGGAAGCTAACCCCGCCCACACCACAGCTAAGCCCGCCCACACCAGGCCCTGTATGTACAGTGTTGATAGACTGTGAGGCGCCTAGCACAGAAGGGGGTGTGTCAGACTAGCATGTACGTGGTGCTACGCGTGATTATTATTATTATTATTATACATTTTTATAGCGCCATTTATTCCATTGCGCTTTACATGTGAATACGAGGCAAATATAGACAAATACATTAAACATGAGCAGATAACAGGCACACGGGTACATAAGGAGGGAGGACCCTGCCCGCGAGGGCTCACAGTCTGCAGGGGATGGGTGATGAAACACTAGGAGAGGGTAGGGCAGGTTGCGCGGCGGTTCAGTAACTTCAGGATCACTGCAGGCTGTAGGCTTGTCGGAAGAGGTGGGTCTTCAGGTTCTTTTTGAAGGTTTCTATGGTAGGCGAGAGTCTGATGTGTTGGGGTAGAGAGTTCCAGAGTATGGGGCAAGCACGGGAGAAGTCTTGGATGCGGTTGTGGGAAGAAGAGATGAGAGGGGAGTAGAGAAGGAGGTCTTGAGAGGATCGGAGGTTGCGTGTAGGTAGGTACCGGGAGACCATGTCACAGATGTATGGAGGAGAAAGGTTGTGGATGGCTTTGTATGTCATTGTGAGGGTTTTGAACTGGAGTCTCTGGGCGATAGGAAGCCAGTGAAGGGCTTGACATAGGGGAGAGGCTGGGGAATAGCGGGGAGACAGGTAGATTAGTCGGGCAGCAGAGTGTAGGATGGATTGGAGCGGTGCCAGAGTGCTAGAGGGGAGTCCAGAGAGTAGGAGGTTGCAGTAGTCGAGGCGGGAGATAAGGGCATGCACTAGCGTTTTTTGCGGTGTCGCGGTCAAGGAAAGCACGGATCCGGGAAATATTTTTGAGTTTGAGACGGCAGGAGGAGGCAAGGGCTTGGATATGTGGCTTGAAAGAGAGGGCAGAGTCAAGGATCACCCCGAGGCACCGGGAGTGTGGGACTGGGGAAAGTGAGCAGCCATTGACATTGATGGATAGGTCTGGTGGAAGGGTAGAGTGAGATGGGGGAAAGATGATGAATTCTGTTTTGTCCATGTTCAGTTGTAGAAAGCGAGCAGAAAAGAAGGCTGAAATAGCAGACAGACAGTGCGAGATTTTGGTAAGTAAGGAGGTGAGGTCAGGTCCGGATAGGTAGATCTGCGTGTCATAAGCGTAGAGATGGTACTGCATACCGTGGGATTCTATGAGCTGTCCCAAGCCGAAAGTGTAGATGGAGAAGAGTAGGGGTCCTAGAACAGAGCCTTGAGGAACACCGACTGACAAGGGGCGAAGTGAGGAAGTGGTGTGGGGGAGGGGGACACTGAATGTTCGGTCTGTCAGATATGACGCGATCCAGGAAAGGGCCAAGTCTGTGATGCCAAGAGATGAGAGAATTTGTAGCAAAAGGGAGTGGTCCACAGTGTCAAAGGCAGAAGACAGGTCCAGGAGAAGGAGGACAGAGTAGTGTCGCTTGCTCCTGGCAGTTAGTAGGTCATTGGTGACTTTAGTTAGGGCAGTTTCAGTTGAGTGATGGGGATGGAAGCCTGATTGTAACCGATCAAAGAGGGAGCAGGAGGAGAGGTGGGAGGACAGTTCAAGATGGACGTGTTGCTCCAGCAATTTGGAGGCATAAGGGAGAAGAGATATCGGGCGATAGCTAGACACAGAGGATGGGTCGAGGGAGGGCTTTTTGAGGATGGGTGTGATCTTGGCATGCTTGAAGGATGAGGGGAAGACACCTGTTGTGAGTGAGAGGTTGAAGAGGTGCGTTAGGGTTGGGATGAAGGGTTGGGTGATAAGCTCCTGGTGCTAAAACAATCATTGCAAGCAAAGAAACCTTGGATTTTGACAACATAGGCACTGCCGAAATCTGTGTTTTAACACCTACCTCATGCTGTCTTCAGATTACAAGGCAAAAAATCTGTTGACACATTCACTTTAAATTGAAGAGTTTAGCTTCTCGGCTGCAGTGACATCCGAAGTCCATCACTCGTTATTTTAAAGCCAATTCAGTCTTTAGTTAAGTTTTGGACAGCCCCTTTAATACATACAGTGTATAATCAAGGTTAGAAGACACGTTCATAAACACATATACATCTTAAGTGAATCAAAAAACACATTCACCTAGCGACTTATACACATTAATGATGCTGGGCCTGCACTGATTAAAAGTGCAATGCCTTTTAGAAATGCAAATGTAATTATCATGTTCTTATTTTGTTTCTTACACATAATTATATTGTGCTCGGAGGAAAATGCATCACACATGGGAAGGTATTTGAATTAATGTCTATGCCATTAATAGATGCGGCATCGCCACAACAAAAATACACGATAGTGAACGCCGCCATACACTAAGCACATCTGACAGGTATAAAACATAGTCATCGGGTCTGTTGTGTAATTATTTCCAGGAAATAAATGTTGCACTTCAATAGCTGAGGAATTTCTATTGACACCTAATGCATAAGAAGTAGCAAATGTGTAAAAAAAATACCTAAGTAATGGTGTACTGACATCACTCGATATTGAAGTCTTAAACATGTACCGACCGACAGCCGTGTAAAGGCCCCTTCACATTTAGCGACGCTGCAGCGATACCGACAACGATCCGGATCGCTGCAGCGTCGCTGTTTGGTCGCTGGAGAGCTGTCACACAGACCGCTCTCCAGCGACCAACGATGCCGGTAACCAGGGTAAACATCGGGTAACTAAGCGCAGGGCCGCGCTTAGTAACCCGATGTTTACCCTGGTTACCATGCTAAAAGTAAAAAAAAACAAACACTACATACTTACCTACAGCGGTCTGTCCTCCAGCGCTGCGCTCTGCTTCTATGCTCTCCTCCTGTACTGGCTGGGAGCCGGAAAGCAGAGCGGTGACGTCACCGCTCTGCTTTCCGGCTCACAGCCAGTACAGGAGGAAAGCAGAGCACAGCGCTGGAGGACGGACGGCTGTAGGTAAGTATGTAGTGTTTGTTTTTTTTTACTTTTAGCATGGTAACCAGGGTAAACATCGGGTTACTAAGCGCGGCCCTGCGCTTAGTTACCCGATGTTTACCCTGGTTACCAGTGAAGACATCGCTGGATCGGTGTCACACACGCCGATCCTGCGATGTCTCCAGGGAGTCCAGCGACGAAATAAAGTTCTGGACTTTATTCAGTGACCAACGATCTCCCAGCAGGGGCCTGATCGTTGGTCGCTGTCACACAGAACGATTTCATTAACGATATCGTTGCTACGTCACAAATAGCAACGATATCGTTAACAATATCGTTATGTGTGAAGGTACCTTAATAGCCTGTTCACACAGGCAGAGCGCGATTCTGATGCACACATAACTCTCTGTAAAGGTACCTTCACACATAACGATATTGTTAACGATATCGTTGCTATTTGTGACGTAGCAACGATATCGTTAATGAAATCGTTCTGTGTGACAGCGACCAACGATCAGGCCCCTGCTGGGAGATCGTTGGTCGCTGAATAAAGTCCAGAACTTTATTTCGTCGCTGGACTCCCTGGAGACATCGCTGGATCGGCGTGTGTGACACCGATCCAGCGATGTCTTCACTGGTAACCAGGGTAAACATCGGGTAACTAAGCGCAGGGCCGCGCTTAGTAACCCGATGTTTACCCTGGTTACCATGCTAAAAGTAAAAAAAAAAAAAACACTACATACTTACCTACAGCCGTCCGTCCTCCAGCGCTGTGCTCTGCTCTCCTCCTGTACTGGCTGTGAGCCGGAAAGCAGAGCGGTGACGTCACCACTCTGCTTTCCGGCTCCCAGCCAGTACAGGAGGAGAGCAGAGAAGCAGAGCGCAGCGCTGGAGGACAGACCGCTGTAGGTAAGTATGTAGTGTTTGTTTTTTTTTACTTTTAGCATGGTAACCAGGGTAAACATCGGGTTACTAAGCGCGGCCCTGCGCTTAGTTACCCGATGTTTACCCTGGTTACCGGCATCGTTGGTCGCTGGAGAGCGGTCTGTGTGACAGCTCTCCAGCGACCAAACAGCGACGCTGCAGCGATCCGGATCGTTGTCGGTATCGCTGCAGCGTCGCTAAATGTGAAGGGGCCTTAACAGATAGCTCAGTGCGTCTGAGGCTGCTTTTGTTCTCGGCAGCGCAAGTTTTATTTACACAATGTGCTGCCGAGAACGATGATCATTTATTCAGCACAAAAGATCATTTCACCCAATGAACAAGTGTTTTGCTCATTCGTTGGGTGATCGGCAGCCTGTTTGGACTGCAAGATTATCGTGAATAGAGCGTTCTTAGGAATACTCATTCATGATAATCATCCAGTGTAAATGCACTTTCAAAGTTTCCAAAGAATGTGCAGATCTTCTGGTATAGAATAGACAAAACATTGGACAATTATCAGAAAGTAAATAATTGCTATTTGATATCATGGCAAGCTGTAACCCCAATATATAAGAATCCTTTTCAGGTCTCCTAATTATAATGTATCTTCTTATGATAAAGCCCCCAATGTACCCTCTACTACCTTTTTTACAACCCTACTAACAACTATCTTGTGTCCTGATAACATACGCTCTTGGAGAAACTGCCCTATGTGTATTGCGCTATCGCTCAATAAGCAGATGTTACAACTAGACTGCAATAAAAAGAGAACTTTATTTTTCTCCTTGTTAAGCAAAGAAAAATATCTGCTGGCTGAAAGTAGTAGAGAAGACCAAGGGGAAAAATCTAGCTGTTATAATAAAGACCTTTCTCCACTTTTATTATCACCCGGGCACTTCCAAGCAAGCTGTAAATACACACGGTAACAAGCGCCGTTGACTTCAGTGAATGTTTATGGATCTCCCGACGCTCAATATGTAGGTCACTCATATTGTCACCACGACGGGATCCAATATTATACAATCATTGCTTTTATTGCAGGTGTCATCAAGACCGCACTGCCAAACATGGATCGAGAAAACAAGGAGCATTATCAAGTGGTGATCCAGGCCAAAGACATGGGGGGACAGATGGGCGGACTGTCCGGGACCACGACTGTAAATATTAGCCTGTCAGATGTCAATGACAACCTTCCGCGCTTCCCTCAGAGTAAGATCCTTTTACTGTTTATTTTCTTCTGAGCTGCTCCAGATTACGGAAAAATAAGAACTAAGGCAGAGAAACGGTTTCCTCACATTTTTAAACCCGTAGGGATGAAAATAGCATTAAATGTTGCTCTGCAGAGCATTTTGATTTATTTTGCTGGCAGATTTTTCAGCCTTCCGGCTTTACCGGGATATTTTGAATTCCGTATATCCTATATGTCGATGTGAAGGATAATGTCTTTGTTTGGAATTGAACGGCGTCTGCTCTTACCCTGAACAAGAGCGCCTAACGTTTATTCCTTTGAGAAACTATTTGTGATTCCTTTAACCATGAAATGTAATCATGTTTGAAATGAATGTATCTTTACACATTTTCTTTGGCGTGCATTTCAAATCTCTGAAGCTTTCACTTATTTTATTCTCGGAGTTCATCACAGTGTAGCATCTGTCTTTCAACGCCCACTGTTTGTCAGGGAGCAATACCATAAAACAAAAGTCCTAGAAGGAAAGCCTCACAAAAGTGCTGTAATTGCATTATGGAATAAAAATGGAGTCAATATTTCAAATGTCCTCTGTCTAGCCCTAGGCTGTCCATTACATCTGTAATGTTTGCTAAAACTCACAAAAGAATATTTTTCAATGTAACCCAATCAGACGTTTGGGATTATTGGCCAGGAAACATTTGCTATGTAGAAAATAGGCCATGCTGTTGCATTTACCCTGTGCATTGCCATTTTTGTACTGTGTAAAAATGTTAAGAACGTTTTTAAAAATTTACGTGCTGAAATATCTTAGGCTGATTCATTCAGAATTGGAACCTATTGTGTAAAGCTGCTTCTTTCTCCACATGCGTTCTCACATGCTGCGTCCCCGGCAGAAAGAGACAATTGTGTTTTTTGGGCATCTAGTACAGTGGAAAGCTAGTTTTATTTCAAGAAATGATGCATACAAAAGAACAAAGAGGAGGCACACAAATAATCATCTGCACCTTTATTGTGACCAAGATTGTGGTTATTGCGAATAAAAAAAAATATGCATGAATTACAATGGGGTAGCAACACAAAACGAGCAGATGGGTGAACTCTGAAGACCCCATGCAAATTAAAACATTGTTGTCCATACCGAGACTGGCTGACCATCTTTTGTGTGTACAGACCACCCAAATCTCTGGGGACTGATAATATTGGGGAGATAAGGATCGGGCAGCTTGTGTTCAGACTTTATGTTCTCCAAAACAAGTTGTTACCAGATGAGTGTAGAACTAGCTTAGGTCTTCATAAAAAAACACATGAAAGTTCAAAGTAAATGGGTGGGTTATTCACTCCTGGCTGCTATAAAGCCCCCACACACATTATACAGCTGTCGGCCAAATGTTGATTTGGTGAATTGTTCGTCTGACAGTTATCTTGATCAACTGTCCCATACACAGGAGTGCTCGCTCTGCAGAGCTATCCTGTATTTATGAGAGAGCCACTGCGAGCATATCTCTTAGGAAATTAAAAGATCCACAGATATACTAGATCATTTACTTCTCCAACATCATCTGTCAGGATCCTCATACACCTTAGACTGTGATCGTACCCATCAATATCGTCAGTTTCAGCTGACGCTAGCCTAATGTGTATGGGGCCTTGAGACTCCCAACCTGATGTCTCTTCTCAACCTCTTCTCAACAATCCTCTCACAGCATATGTTCTCACATATTCTCACATAGATATTAACGGTATCTGAACATTTATACGTAGCCTCCAGGTAGGTTCACCTACCTCCATCAAGAAAATGCAGTGTTGTAAAGTGGAAGTATTGTATTTCCTATGCAAGAGCTCTTTAAATGCACAGCACCATGGAATTAATGATGCTCTTAAAATAAAATGTCAATATCAATATTAATATATACAGTGGGGGAAATAAGTATTTGATACACTGACGATTTTGCAAGTTTTCCCACCTACAAAGAATGGAGAGGTCTGTAATTTTTATCATAGGTACGCTTCAACTGTTAGGGACAGAATCTAAAAATAAAGACAAGAAAATCACATTTAAAGATTTTTAAATAATTAAATTGCATTTTATTGCATGAAATAAGAATTTGGTCGCCCACCGACCAGCAAGAATTCTGGCTCTCACAGACCTGTTAGATTTTCTTTAAGAAGCCCTCCTAGTCTGCACTCATTACCTGTATTAATTGCACCTGTTTGAGCTCACTGTAACAACCCTGCCAGCATCACTGCATGGCCTTCCATCCCCCACCTGCCTATTATATCAACTCACTCACCCAGTGCCATGCTGTGAGATCTGTCTGCTGCTGGCTCCATGCCGTGTGCTCCATGGCCACTTACTCTGTGTACACTTCCTGGCTGTGTGCATAGGGGGGCGACGCCAGCAACTCTGGATTCTTATTGAGACTGTGTGCACCTCCCTAAGGTGTCCCTGGCCTCTGATACTTAAGGCATCCTCACCCATTGGAGGATGCCTGTGCAAACTTTTTCCCTCAGTTAGCATTTGCTCCTGAGCTGCCAGGTCGTGTCTGTCTCTGTCTCTGAGGGCTGCAATTTGCAGGCCTTCATCTGCGATCCGTTTGTGTATACGTTTCCGTTCCTGTCTGTACTCTGGTCTATGTCTGTTCCTGCTCCTTCTTTGTCATTTGTCATTTCCCACTCTGCTGTGTGTACCTCTGCCTTATCTTTCTGCTCTGTTCACCACTGTCTGTGGCTCTGCATCTCTCTGCTCTGTTCGCCATTACACTGTGGTTCTGTGCTTCTCTGCTTTGCTCACCACTACCTGTGGTTCCCTGCCTTCTGACTCTTGGCATTGACTTCTGCGGTTCTGGCTCTTGGCATTGCTTCCTGTGGTTCTGGCTCTTGGCTCCACCTCCAGCATCTTTGCTCCTTGCTCTGGCTCCAGCGTCTCCGCTCTTGGCTCCGCCTCCAGCATCTCCGCTCTTGGCTCTGCCTCCAGCATCTCTGCTTTTGGCTCTGCTTCCAGCGTATCCGCTCTTGGCTCTGCCTCCAGCGTCTCCGCTCTTGGCTCCGCCATAGCCTCTTTGCTCCTGGCTCCGCCTCCAGCATCTCCGCTCTTGGCTCTGCCTCCAGCATCTCTGCTTTTAGCTCTGCCTCCAGCGTCTCCGCTCTTGGCTCCGCCACAGCGTCTCTGCTCTTGGCTCCGCCTCCAGCATCTCTGCTCTTGGCTCCGCCTCCAGCGTCTCTGCTCTTGGCTCTGCCTCCAGCATCTCAGCTCTCGGCTCCGCCTCCAGCATCTCTGCTCTTGGCTCTGCCTTCTTCTCTGCTCTTAGCTCTGCCTTCTCTGTTCTTAGCTCTGTCTTCTCCTTCTCTGCTCTTAGCTCTGCCTTCTCCTCTGTTCTTAGCTCTTCCTTCTCTGCTCTTAGCTCCGTCTTCTCCTTCCTGCTCTTACTCCGCCTCCTGTGATTCTGCTTTGCATCTGCTCTTGCTCTACCTCTGTTCAGCAACTTGTCGTACAGGTCTCTACCTGTTTCTTTATATCATCCAGTCTGAACAGGTTCTTACCTGTTTCCATACACCCACCTGTATACCAGTTCCTACCAGAGTATCAGGCCTGTCTGCCAGAGTGCCAGTGCCAGAGTGCCAGCCGTGCCCGTCTGCCAGCCTGCATCTCCGTCAAGCCGGTCTGCCCGTCAGGGCCTCTGCCGTACCCGGCCCTCAGCCAGTGTCACAGCCGTGCCTGCCTGTGTCTTGTCCCCCAGTGGGATCAGCATCCACGGTCAGACTCCACCTTGGAGTGGTACCTGGTAGCTTCCTATTGCACAAGTCTGACCTCACCATCGGACGCTCCAGCGAATATCTAGGAAGCTAATTAGTTACGCCCCTTCCAAGGAAGTCTGGTCTGTGGTCCAGTGGAGCCACACCTCCGACCAGTCTGGGTGCGAGCGTTACACTCGTTACGTGTATATAAGACATCTGTCCACACACTCAATCATTCATTCATACTCCAACCTCTCCACCATTTCCAAGACCAAAGAGCTGTCTAAGGACACTAGTGACAAAATTGTAGACCTACACAGAGCTGGGATGGGCTATAAGACCATAGGAAAGCAGTTGGTGAGAAGGCAACAACTGTAGGTGCAATTATTAGAAAATGGAAGAAACACATTTTGACTGTCACTCTTCCACGGTCTGGGGCTTCATGCAAGATCTTGCCTCGTGGAGTAAGGATGTTTCTTACTGTTAGTAACACACTACGCCGTCATGGATTAAAATCCTGCAGGGCACACAAGGTCCCCCTGCTCATGCCAGCACATGTCCAGGCACGTTTGAAGTTTGTGGTCAGATAAGACAAAAATAAAACTTTTTGGTATCAACTCCACTCGCCATGTTTGGAGGAAGAAGGAGGAATACAACCTCAAGAATACCTTCCCAACCATGAAGCATGGTGTGGGAAACATCATACTTTGGGGGTGCCTTTCTGCAAAGGGAACAGGACGAGTGCACCATATTGAAGGGAGGATGGATGGGGTCATGTATCAATAGATTTTGGCCAACAACCTCCTTCCCTCATTAAGAGCATACCTTTGCCAAATCACTTGACACATCTGCATTTCACGATCCAATATAAATGCTTATGAGGCTGTCACGTTTTAGTAAAGTACAGTGCATACTGCCCATCCATAAAGCTATTCTCTGATATCTCTCACATAGCAAAGTTATGAAGGACTGTAAACTTTTTTTTTTATTCAATGCAAATGGCAGTTAATGACATAAAAAATAAATTAAATTTGATGTAGAATATAGATACAGTGGTGTGAAAAAGTGTTTGCCCCTTCCTGATTTCTCATTCTTTTGCATGTTTGTCACACTTAAATGTGCCAGATCACAAAACAAATTTAAATATTAGACAAAACCTAAAGGGCCCTGAGTGAAAAGATGACTTCTCCCCACCATTAAAACATAAATTAACTGTGGTTAATCACATCTTTGGTAAGCTAAGTTCACTTTCCCTAGCCACACCCAGGCCTGATTACTTCCACACCTGTTCTCAATCAAGAAATCATTTAAATAGGAACTGCCTGACAAAGTGAAGTAGACCAAGTATCATCAAAAGCTAGATGTCATGCGGCAATCCAAAGAAATACAGGAACAAATAAGAAACAAAGCAATTGAGATCGATCAGTATGGAAAAGGTTATAAAGCCATTTGTAAAGCTTTGAGACTCCAGTGAACCACAGTGATAGCCATCATCCACAAATGGCGAAAACATGGAACAGTGGTGAACCTTCTGAGGAGTAGCCGGCCGACCAAAATTACCTCAAGAGCGCAGCAACAACTCATCGAAGAGGTTACAAAACACCACACCGCAACATCCAAAGAACTGCAGGCCTTACTTGCCTCAGTTATAGTCAGTGTTTATGACTCTGCAATAAGAAAGTGACTTGGCAAAATGGCCTGCATGGCAGAGTTCCAAGACAAAAACCACTGCTAAGCAAAAAGAACATAAAAGCTCAGTTTTGCCAGAAAACATCTTGATGATCACCAAAACATTTGGGAGAATACTCTCTGGACTGATGAGGCAAAAGTTTAACTTTTTGGAAGGTGTATGTCCCATTACATCTGGTGTAGAAGTAACACAGCATTTCAGAAAAGCAACATCATACCATCAGTAAACTATGGTGGTTGTAGTTTGATTGTCTGTGGCTGTTTTGCTCCTTCAGGACCTGGAAGACTTGCTGGGGTAAATGGAGTCATGAACTCTGCTGTCTACCAAAAAATCCTGAAGGAGAATGTCCGTCCATCTGTTTGTAACTTCAAGCTGAAACGCACTGGGGTATGCAGCAGGACAATAAACAAAAACACACCAGAAAGTCCACCTCTAAATGGCTTAAGAAAACCAAAATTAAGACTTTGGAGTGGCATAGTCAAAGCTATGACCTTAATCCCATTGAGATGCTGTGACATGACCTTAAAAAGGTCATGAGTGGGCCAAAATTCTTCCAGAGTGTTGTAAAAGACTCATTACCAGTTATGGCAAAGGCTTGATTGCAGTTGCTGCTAAGGGTGACTCAACCAGTTATTAGATTTAGGAGGCAATCACATTTTCACACAGGCCCTCCAGGTTTGGATTTCTCTTCCCCCTAATAATAAAGACATTGATTTAAAAATTGTGTATTGTATTTACTTGTGTTATCTTTGTCTGATATTTACATTTGTTTGGTGATCTGAAACATTTAAGTATGACAAACATGCAAAAGAATAGGAAATCAGGAAGGGGGAAAGCTCTTTTTCACACTACTGTATAACATTGAGCAACACATGTTTTAAAACTTCAGTTATGCCTGGGTTGGATTTTTGGGGTGAATTTAGGATGATGCAGTAAAAAATAGGCATGTGGTGGTAGCTAGTCAAATGTCAGGCACAAAGTTAGTGTAGAAGTTAGTCATTCATGTGGCTTTACTATGCATAAGATAGGCCATTCTACTTCATGTCAGTGACTGTGAAATGCAAATCCGACCAGTTCAGTTCCCTGATATATGCGTGGTACATACATATCGTGGTTGCCTTAGAAGCTTGCAAGTGATAAAATATACAAATATTATAAAATATTGGAAAGTTTTGTACAGTGCTTCTTCTTCAGACAGCCCATGTCAATATCCAGACCGGCTCGTCTCTTGATGCTTCATTAAATGCAACTTACAAAGAACAGAACTTGTTTTCTTATTTGCTGCACAAAGCCTGCACAACTACATAGGGAAATGTTAGTTGTATCACAAAAATAAAAAAATTATTTCTGATTCTTGCCTGATTCCCCTGATTCCAGTAATGCGTTCATTGCTCTACTACTTCTGTTGCTTTAATCTGTTTGCGGTCTTTTTGTCACAAGTCTATTCAAATACCGTAATATTTTCTGAAGCTTTGTGAAGGGACCATTAAAACATTTTTGAAAGCTTCTATTCCTCATTCTCCAGGTACCTATCAATTTCGGGCCCCCGAGTCTTCCCCTGTGGGTTCTGCAATTGGCAGAATCAAAGCTAATGATGCAGATGAAGGTGTGAATGCAGAGACAGAATACAAAATCATTGATGGAGATGAACACAACATGTTTCAAATCATCACGGACAAGGAGACGCAAGAAGGAGTTGTTATTGTCAAAAAGGTAACTGAAAGGAAATTTAAAAAGTGAAAAGGGAAGTTTTTCTTCTTACCAGGGGAGATGTAAATAGCTATTTTTGGGTCTGGCGTTTCTTCGATGCATAATTGATTGCAATGAGTGTTAAAAATATTATTTCTTTTTAAAGATTTTGCTTATTGTATATTCAATAATATAAAACAACATAAAAAGCATAATTATATCTTCATATACTCACTCCCAGTATTCCCATTGATATTTTTTATCTCTGAAAAAATTGTCGAAAACTTCGACAATTTTCCTTGTGTTGATAGGCTTTAATTAATGTCCATTCAAAGGGAAGATATTTAAGAAGAATTTATTGGCTTCGTTTCTAGGACATTTCATTGCTGCCCTAATTTGGAAAGGTGGCACATTTTGTGTCAAGAATTACCACACTTATAGGTAAAGGTGCTAAATCCTAGGGAAAGAGGTGTAATAAAAACTTATGGTTCAAGCGCCAACATAGGATTTCACACTTCCACGAAAGGTCTGTTTATAAGTGCAAACACTAAAATAGGCACAATGAACTACTTGTCAGCCTGGCATGTGCAAGTATTCCAAGCATCAATTATGGCAGTCGGGGTTAATAATTGCAGTACCAATAAATCTGCTTTCACTTGGTTAAATTTATTGCCGGTAGCCAGGACCAATCACTGACACAGCAAGTCGATCAGTGATCGTTTAATTGTATTAATATGATTCATTAATTGCTATCAGCTATTTCTCTACCTCACCTAGTTTCCATTAGAAGTGACCGGCAGAAGCCTGTATAGCCCAGGGGATGTGCTGACAACACATGAAATTTTTTTGTTCGCGTAAAGGAGCGATCAATGATAAATTAATAAAATACCACTAGAAAAATATTTAAAAAAGTGAGGGTCCTCAGTGGTTGATACCTTTTAATGGCTAACTGATGGTAACAAGTAGCAGCTTTCCAGATTACTCAGGCACCCTTCATCAGGCTTGTGGACTTGAAGAGTAGTCTCAGAAGCTTGCTATTTATTACCATCGTCTTTTCAGTTAGCCATTAATAGGTACCAACCACTGAAGACTCTCAATTTTTTATATATTTTTTATTAACTAACACGGTGCAGAGATATATTTTTCCTGTATCTAAATTAGCCCTAGTCATTTAAAAGCTGTTTAGATTGGTAAACTATTGCCTCAAGTAAAAAGCCGATTTGCAATTCCTGCATAGTGTGGGTGCCAATTAGTGTTGAGCGATACCGTCCGATACTTGAAAGTATCGGTATCGGATAGTATCGGCCGATACCCGAAAAGTATCGTCTTAAACAATACAAGTCATAACTGGTACAGGAGGAATTAGGACCCTGCCCTCGCGGGCAGGGTCCTCATTCCTCCTGTACCAGTTATGACTTGTATTGTTTAAGATTATTGTACTTGTTTTCATTATGTATACCCCTCCTCACATGTAAAGCGCCATGGAATAAATGGCGCTATAACAATAAATAATAATAATAATACCCGATACCAATACAAGTCAATGGGACACCAAGTATCGGAAGGTATCCTGATGGTTCCCAGGGTCTGAAGGAGAGGAAACTCTCCTTCAGGCCCTGGGATCCATATTAATGTGTAAAATAAAGAATTAAAATAAAAAATATTGATATCGCGTGCCGCTCATGTGACCGCCACGCGACCAATCACAAGCCGCGACGTCATTCTCAGGTCCTAAATTCCTAGAATGAGGAGTTTAGGGCCTGAGAATGACGTCGCGGCTTGTGATTGGTCGCATGGCGGTCACATGAGCGGCACGCGACCAATCAGAAGCCGTGACATCATGGAAGGCTCTAAACGCGCTCATTTTAAGCAAAGAAGGTTGCCGGTTACCAGCGGTGATGTCCAGGGGCCT
This sequence comes from Ranitomeya imitator, assembly GCF_032444005.1. NCBI lineage: Eukaryota > Metazoa > Chordata > Amphibia > Anura > Dendrobatidae > Ranitomeya > Ranitomeya imitator. Next base: position 284,005,370 of record NC_091287.1, read on the forward strand.
CCGGAGAGGTAAGTATATCAATATTTTTTATTTTAATTCTTTATTTTACACATTAATATGGATCCGATACCGATTCCCGATACCACAAAAGTATCGGAACTCGGTATCGGAATTCCGATACCCGATACTTGCGGTATCGGAATGCTCAACACTAGTGCCAATTGAATCAGAGTACTTCATAAATGAGCTGAAAAAATACATAGCAAAAATTGCAAGAACCAGGACTGTACAAAAGACAAAACTTGTGTCTACTTTTAATGGCTTAAATATTTCTAGCCCAGGACTTCAAATCTGTCAAATCTACTTCTGTAGATCAAATGTAAGAACCTACTGAGATGTTGTCAAGTAGACATATATAGAGGCAATGTACTGACGGGAATGCAATCAGCAACAGTAAGCAACACACCACTGAGGTGTCAGCCGCTCCTAGGACCTCCTATAGAGAAGCTGTGAAGATGTGTGAGAAGCCAGGCAAAGTCTGATTGCCAATTAGTGATACCATGGCATGGTCTGGAGAACCCTGTGATAGATAACAAGCACACAGACAATGTTCATTGATAGTAGGTGAAGTAATGGATTGCGGTTTGATTTCACATTTGTGCAAGCCATCCTTATGCCACAGATTAGTGGATTTATAATCCAAGCAGCATAAAGTGACAAATAGGCAGAATAAATAATTGCGCATGAGACTTGTCAAGCCGGAAACCCATGCCAAGTCTGCCGAGTCGTTGATGCTCCATGCAGGGATGATCATTGACAAGCATGTCTATTTGTACAGCCAAGCATTCATCTTTTATGTGTTTGTAAAAAAGAAGACAGCCGTTATGTGACAAGCTTTTAACTGTCACAGCAACAGGTAGCACCAGATCTAATAAAATATATGTGTAGCCAAAGCAAGGTAAATACTGTATCTGTATCCAGAGCCCAAATCAAATGTGATATATTCTCTATCAGGAGGTGTCCATAACATTGGTGCAAAGATGGTTATCTGGCCTCATGACATCTACAACACTTCCTATTGTGTATTAGATGGTATGTCGGAGCATGAGCTAATAGATGTCATAGCACGTATTAACTGGTGCACATTCTCTTCTATATTGTTTGCACAATGAAAAGGTATTAAATAACGAGTAGGCATAGACGGGTATTTTACGCGGAATGCAAAATGAAGAGACTCCAGCTCCATGAACTGTGATTCTTTATTCACATAAGCAATTCAGAAGATATACACTAACAGCGATACATGTTCACGATTAAGGGTGCGCAGACATCTGAAACGCGTTGATGCGGGTCATGTGAATTGGTATCGCTGACTGTGTATGTTCTCCAAATTACTTATGTGAATAAAGAATCAGTGTTTGTGGAGCTGGAGTCTCTTCATTTTGCATTTTCCATGCCTTGACAAGGCGCTTCCCGGTTTTGAACACCCTCAAGATGTAATCACGGTGAGCTGGATTTTATTTTACTTGGACTTTCTGCTTTCTGTGTCTACCCTGGTTACATTAAGAAGATGCTTTTATTATGTTTTCCCCACACAGGTGTTGAGTATGGTACTGTACATTACACTTTCCACTTGGGACACTGGCTTTAGTTGGCATTAGAATTATAGTTCTACAATACTTTTAGGCTATAGCTAGCTATTCGCCAACATGTGTCACCGAACACTAAAATCACAGCGACACACTGAAACATTGGATGTAATGACATGCTGCGGTGTCGCGTTGCAACCTGCCACAAACTGTGACACTGAGTCACAAATTATTCCACTTTACTGAAAATCAAACTCGACATGCAACTTATATGAAATTTTATCTGCAACTTGCCTGTTTTATTTACAGCAAAATCAGATTTGTAAAATAGTCACGCGACAGCAAGTCACACACATGTTGCACAAGTGATATTGTTCAGTGTATTGCTGTCACGCTAAAGGAAAATTTATACTGCACGATTATGCTGAACGAACGTGAACACTCAGTTCCCGATAATCATGTAGTGTAAACAAGCTATAGATCAACCAATGAACAAGCAAAACCTTTGTTCATTGTGAAAAATGATCTTTTAGCTTGACCAAAACATATTTATTCATGGCAAGACGTTATCCTGTGTAAGCACACTGAACAATCTCTTATTTATCATTGAATACTGATCATGCACATTAGATAACTGATAGTCGAACTTTCAATAAACCATCCACTTTCCCCACTAACCCATCCAATCAACTGCGCACTCTGCTTGGCCGATCAAGCATGTGATCTCAGTAGATAAAGGGAGTAAACTGCTGCCAGACACCTCAGTCAGTGGCTTATTTCTCTGCGAATAAAAGGATTGGGCATTTGTAGTTCAGCTGTTTAAACCTTATGTCTCCTCACATTGGGGGGAAGAGCCAAGATATCCCCACATTAAATGGATAGTCAGTCCCACTGAAATTAGTGGGTTCAACCAATACACGTCTAATATGTAAGGCCATCTTAAAGCAAAGGTCACAGAATATGCCCAGAACACTCTCTTATAGAAGTCAATGAGTCGTTTCTGATTTGTTTTCCCATCATCAGAGGTCGGCTGAAAAGCTAATCTTTGAATATGTTGTTAAAACAACTAAGATAAAATGGCCAACTCTATAACCATGTTCTATTTAAAAAATTGAGAAAGCATGAATACCATATCTGCATCAATGGTAAATTTACAGTATACAATCTTGGACGAAAGTGTTGGAACCCCTGAAATTGTTCCAGAAAATGAAGTATTTCTCTCAGAAATTGATTGCACGTTCTTTGTTATTCACATGATTATTTCTTTTGTGCATATTGTAACAACACAAAAATAAATTGAAAAAAAAAGAAAAATTGGACAGAATTTCACACTAAACCCCCAAAATGGGCCAAACACAATTGCTGGCTCCTTTCTAAAATTTTTGGTAAACAACTTTGTTTCAAGCATGTGATACTCATTCAAACTCACCTGTGGCAAGTAACAGGTGTGGGCAATATGAAAATCAAACCTGAAATCAGAGCTCTCCTGCAGGTCCACGGTGCATCAGTGTCAGCATGAACTATCCATCAACATTTGAATGAAATGAAATGCTATGGCAGGAGACCCAGGAGCACCCCACTGCTAACACAGAGACATGAAAAAACTAGACTGCAGCTTGCCAAAATGTATGTAAGTAATCTAAAATCCTTCTAGGAAAGTGTCAGATGAGTGACAGTTTAGACCAAGATAGAGCTGTTTGATAAAGCTCATCATTCTACTGTTTAGCAAAAACAGAACGAGGCCTACAAAAAAAAGAACACAGTACCTACAGTCAAATATGGTGGAAGTTCAAAGATGTTTTAGGGTTGTTTTGCCAATTTTCGCACTGAGTGCCTTGACTGTGTGCAAGGCATCATGAAATCTGAAGCTTACCAAAGAATTTTGGGTCACAATGTAATGCTCAGTGTCCGAAAGCTGAGTTTGCATCCTAGCTCATATATATTCCAGCAGGACAATGACCCAAACATACTTTAAGAAGCAGAAAAAATCAAAAGAAAAAAGTAAGACGCACAATCAGCTCCGACACACCTGTGCTCCACCTTCAGGCAGCTGAGCGTTATATTTGCCACTACCGAATTGGGTGCTCGTAGAAAACAGAAAAAGATATCTGCAATAGTGCAATAAACAAGAAAACGAGCACTCACCATCTGTGCAAAAAGTCTTTCCTTTATTGAGGTTTCATGTTAAAAAAGCAGGATATAGCAGGGAGAACCTGAGGTTCCAATGATGACGATTGTTTCGCTCTGGTGAGCTTCTACGGGTCCCAAGAAGCACCCAGAAATGGATGGAAACAAAGCACTGGAGAGTTCTGAAGTAGGCTGCTTTCACACTAGCGTCGTACTCGGGCCCGTCGCAGTGCGTCAGGCCGACGTACCGACGCATACTGTGGAAGCGCCACACAACGGGGGCAGCAGATGCATTTTTCCAGCGCATCCGCTGCCCCATTGTGAGTTGCGGGGAGGTGGGGGCGAAGTTCCGGCCACGCATGAGCGGTCAGAAATGGCGGACATGACGCTCAAAGAAACGTTGCAAGCAACGTTTTTTTGTTCGGACGGTTCGCCAGAACACAACACAACCGTCGCACGACGGTTGCGATGCGTGGCAATGCGTCGCAATGCGTCGCTAATACACGCCTATGGAGAAAAAACGCATCCTGCAGACAACTTTGCAGGATGCGTTTTTTTCTGCAAAACGACGCATTGCGACTTGCAGTGCACGATGCTAGTGTGAAAGTAGCCGTAGTTAGCATTGAGTCCGGATCTAAACCCATAAAACACTTGTGGAGAGATCTTAAAATTGCTGTTGGGATAAGGCATTGTTCAAATCTAAGAGACCTGGAGCAATTTGCAAAAGAAAATTCCAGTTAAGAGGTGTAAGAAGCTTGTTTGATGGTTATAGGAAGTGATTTATTGCAGATATTTATCCCAAAGGGTGTGCAACCAAATATTAAATTGAGGGTGCCAACAATTTTGTTCTGCCCATTTTGGGTTCCTTGAAAAGATTGCATCAACTTTTCCCCTTTTTATCTGCTTTCAGGTGTGATTTTCATATTACCTATGCCCATTACTTGCCACAGGTGAGTTTGAACGAGCATCACATGCTTGAAACAAAGTTGTTTACCCACAATTTTGGAAAGGTGCGAACAATTTTATCTGGCCCATTTTGGGGGTTTTGTGTGAAATTATGTCCAATTTGCCTTTCTTCCTGTTTTTTTGGTTCCAACACACAGATAGAAAATAAACGTGCATAGCAAAACGTGTAATTGCAATACCGTTCTGGGAAAAATAAATGATTTTCTGGAACAATTTCAAGGGTGCCAACACTTAACACTTACGGTCATGAATGTGTATATATATATATATATATGTTCCTTATCTCACACAGCAATCATCTCAATAGGCCCCCTGTCGCTATCGGTGGGTTTGGCTGACATTAGTCATTTGTGTATGGGGACTCCATGAGATTATGCTTCCTTCCTTAAGGGTGAAAATATTGACTCCCTTTTTCAAAGTAATCTATTGAATTTGTATTATTTTCCCTCAGCACACTTACACAGCAAATATAATCAACACCTATAGCTTCAAGTTAGAACTATCCTGTCCTGTTAATTTGTGTACAAAATGTACAGTTCTCATTTTCTCTTTCTTCAGTGAATTTTAATAACTGTTCCAAGCTCCCGAGCAAGGACAAATTATCATATAAATTACAAAGGGAAAAAAGCATAATTAAAAATGTTTAATTTTCATTTTTTCACCTGTGTATGTGTGTAGAAACATATATTCTCTGTATATTGACATGGAGTCCACACAATCACTTTTTGTAGTTACAGCGAGTAGCCAGTAGTGTCTACAAATGATTCTCTTCATATTTTATGTGTAATTATTGTATGTTGGAATTATTGGGGTCACTGTCTCCTCTGGTAGACATGCAGGAATAGCTTGCTATGTAACCCAGAGCAAATAAAACTAAATCCTTAGTTGTCTGGCTGCTTAGTTTCACATATATCATCCTTTACCTCTTTAAGGACATGGCCTAATTTTATTCTTTATTTTTATTTCTTGTTTTATTTATATAATTTTTTTTTTTAATTTGCAAAAATCATAACTTTTGTTTTCATCATCACAGACATAAAAAAGGCAATATATTTTGCAGGTTGAGTTGTATTTGTACATATAATCATTTTGGGTTGCATAATATATTATGCTGTATGACCTTTGGTAATTTTTGTTTGGAGATGGGGTTTTTAACCATGCTAAATCTTTTGATTTTGTTTGTTTTTGCATATTTTCAAAGGTGTTGTTTTTGTGCTCATTATATAGAATAAATTGCATAGTAGCTGTATTCACTATATGCGGGTAGTTACAATTACAACAGTATGGGTTATTTATGTTTTTCATGTTTTTCTGTGTTGCACAATAATTACACTATTTTTGAACAATCAAGTATTTTTGAATCACTACAATCAAAGATAGAGCTGTGTGAGAGCTTTGTTTGTGCAGGACACCCTAGTAGAGCAAAGTGGGTTTGGGTGCAATTTTGGTGTATAAATGGTATTTTTATCACTTTCTTTTACTCTTTTTGGGAGGTGGAATAGACAAATAGCAGCAGTAATCCAATTTCACAAAATGTAATCCACAGCACTTACCCACTACTTATTCAAGTATAGCAAGTACATGGGAAGAATTGTATCCCAGAACAACCTATGGCCGTTTCGCATGTAAATAGGCTTTTTCAAAGTCTAAAAGTTTAGTGTGTAGGAGGGTCTCTCAATCCTCCTCTGACAAATGATGTTGGTGGAGAAATTTGAAAATTAACACCTGACCCTTTTGTTATTTTGGAGATAAGCTGTCTTGCAGAGGCTATCTCTGTTATCCCCTTTGAACACATGTGAACATTCAGTTTAGACAAACATTTATGTGTAGTCAGGAGAAATCGCTCATAGGCAAATGAGCACTTTCAGCTATGACACATACAGCTCTGGCAAAAATTAAGAGACCACCACATCAGAACCTTGTCATGGGCAGCCCAATCTCCAGACCTGAACCCCATTGAAAACCTCTGGAATGTAATCAAGAGGATGATGGAGCGTCACAAGCCAGCAAACAAAGAACTGCTTACATTTTTGCGCCAGAAGCAGTGTGAAAGACTGGTGGAAAGCATGCCAAGACGCATGAAAGCTGTGATTAAAAATCATGGTTATTACACAAAATATTGATTTCTGAACTCTTCCTGAGTTAAAACATTAGTTTTGTTGTTTCTAAATGATTCTAAACTTGTTTTCTTTGCATTATTTGAGGTCTGAAAGCACTGTTTTTTTTTTTACATTTTGACCATTTATTATTATTATTATTATTATTATTATTATTATTATATAATTTAAAAAAAAAAAACTAAATGTATTGCTTGGAAATTCGGAAACATGTTCTCAGACGTTTATAGAATAAAATAATAATTTACATTTTACTCAAAAATATACCTAGAAAGAGAAAAATCAGAGAAACTGAATTTTTTTGCGGGCGTCTCAACATTTTTGACAGAGCTGTATATGGGAGCCTTTAACATTGCACAAGCTACTGACGAATGTCAAGTTAGATCTGGAATAACACTTTTTATTCCAGTGCGGTTATATGAGTTAAATATCCTGTGTTAGATTTGTGCCTATAATTTAATTTGGCATTTAAAGCGGACGTCACCGCTGTGCTCTGCTTTACGGCCGGCCAGCGCTGACACAGTGCAGGGAAGCTGACGCCGGGGGACAGACACCGAAATGTAAGTATGTACTGTTTGTTTTTTTTTTACTTTTACAATGGTAACCAGGGGAAACATCGGGTTACTAAGCGCGGCCCTGCGCTTAGTAACCCGATGTTTACCCTGGTTACCAGTGAAGACATCGCTGGATCGGCGTCACACACGCCGATCCAGCGATGACAGCGGGTGATCAGCGACCAAAAAAAAAGTCCTGGTCATTCCCAGCGACCAACGATCTCCCAGCAGGGGCCTGATCGTTGGTCGCTGTCACGCATAACGATTTCGTTAACGATATTGTTGCTACGTCACAAAAAGCAACGATATCGTTAACAAAATCGTTATGTGTGAAGGTACCTTTACTCTTGAGGACACAGTATGTCCGTAATTGCTAGGATCTTCCCTGTGGTCAGTTTAATAAATGGCAAGATTTTTATAATGTGGATTGCTAAATAATGAGACTTTTACTGCAGTAATAAATAACAATGATCTTTATACTGTACATCGTAAAACAATGGAAGTTTGTGAAATCCTGGAAAAGAGGTTATGACAATGATGAATAGAATCTGAGATTCAATGCTATTAATATGTAATATTAAAAAGGATTTCCAGGAACTATTATTTTTTAATTAATAAGCCTGTACTAGGTGAAAATAACAAGCTGATCATTACTTACCATCCCCTGCTCTTGTGCTGTCTTGGGTCTTTGTTGATAGGCTGTAATGATGAGTGAGGGCGACAGATCTGCAGACAATCACTGGGTTTTATTGATAGCAGCTGAGCCCATGAGCCCAGTGATTGGATGCACAGCAGTTGACATGAGTTCACCACTGCAGCATGTCAACAAAGACTGACAGCAGCGGTGAAGAGCAGATGCTGGAGCAGAGGAAGGCGTGTAAAGCTCGGTTTTTCATTTTCACACAGTGGGAGACTGAAGAAGAACAAAATCATTCCTAGAAAACCCCTTTAATATTACATATTAATTGCTTTGAGACTCAGTCTTTTTATTATTGTCACGTTCGCTTTTACTTAAAGCCTAAAACTTTTTTCATAAAATTAGTGTGTGAAGGCTGAACATGTTATTAACTGTCAGAGGGTTTCCATATAAAGAAGTCTGATTGCCATCTTCAAAATAGAAGCCTAAATATAGAAATATAAAATGTGTGATCAATCACACAGCACAAAAGGGAAAACGGTGAGACACTAGTGAAGCAGACTTAATTACGCTCGATTTCCTTAAAATAGATAAGGTAACAAGTTACAACAAATCTTTTGATTATTGGCACGGATGCCCCAACCGTAAGGGATTGCAATGCGGCCAACAATCCCATCTAAAATAACAAGCTAGAAAATTAACATCCATTTTACTAAAAATGAATTTTATTGTAGATGAAATCATACATTTTCTTTTTACTAATAAAGTACATCTGACCTTAGAATGGCATTTGATTTGATGGGAACTACGGTATATAATAATTCATTTGTGTCATCAAATACGTTATGAAGATATTGACCATTCAACACGAACTACACATGTCTGCAAGGGTACAATTGTTTGAAAAGTAAAAGGTGATTTTTATATAGTTTTGATCTCTGAACTCAGTAAATATGTAAAAAAAAAATCCATCACATCCAGTTTTTTTTCACAAATGCTGACTCCATTAGGATTTTTCTTGCACCATACTTTGACCCCTTATGTGACCTATGGTGGATGACTTTGGTGCCATTAGATTAGTAAAAAAATTAATGGGCGCTGTGCTGCGATTGGCTATTGTGGGCAGGGAATATTTGTTTAACCCAACTTCCAAAGAATGTGATAATGTCCATAGGACCCAATCATAGCATATATTTCATTTTACCTCAGCAGTATGGGAAATGAAAGCTGCGTTGTGATTGGTTATTATGGGGAGCAAAGGCAGATATTGTTTTTAGACCGAGATCATAAGAGTGTGGTGGTGTGCTGCTTACCACGATTCCTTTCAGTATTTAGTGGTTGAGGTGCATTGAGCTTGTGCTTTTAACAACGTGATCAAAATGCCTACAAGGGGGGCATAATTCACCTGACAACGTTTGCTACATTTGCAAATGTTTTATACAAGGAAAGAACACTCCACTTCACAGAAAAGTGTGTTATGTGTACCTTGGTGTAAAACTAGGTAATCAGGACAAGTCGTGGCCTCCAAATGTAGTGTGTTGTGTGTGTAGAAGAACTATGACAGTGGTCTGAAGGGATGAAAGACAGCTTTCGTTTTGGCGTGCCTGCGATCTTAACCCCTTAATGACCGGAGCTTTTTTCGGTTTTGCGTTTTCGTTTTTCGCTCCCAGAGCCATAACTTTTTTATTTTTTCGTCAATGGGACCATGTGAGGGCTTATTTTTTGCGGGACGAGTTGTACTTTTGAAAGACACCATTGGTTTTACCATGTTGTGTACTAGGAAACAGTAAAAACTAAAACTGACCTACCATTATGATTCTCCAGGTCATTACGAGTTCAGGGGTTAAAAAAAAATTCCAAACTTTGCTAAAAGAAAAAAAAAATGGCTCAAATTTCCGAGACCCATAGCGTCTACATTTTTCGGGATCTCGGGTTGGGTGAGGGCTTATTTTTGCGTGCTGAGATGATGTTTTTAATTATAACATTCTGGTGCAAATACATTCTTTTGATCACCTGTTATTACCTTTCAATGCAATGTCGCAGCGACCAAAAATAGTAATTCTGTTGTTTTGAATTTTTTTCTCGCTACGTCGTTTAGCGATCAGGTTAATCATTTTTATTGATAGATCAGGCAAATCTGAATGCAGCGATACCGAATATGTGTATGTTTTTATTGTTTTATTTTGAATGGGGCGAAAGGGGCGTGATTTGACCTTTTATATTTTTTTATTTTTTTTCATATTTTTTTAAACCTTTTTTTTTTACTTCTGCCATGTTTCAATAGCCTCCATGAGAGGCTAGAAGCTGGCATAGCCTGATCGCCTCTGCTACATAGGAGCGATGCTTAGATCACTCCTATGTAGCTGAATTACAGCATTGCTATGAGGGACGACCACAGGGTGGGGCTCACAGCAATCTGGCATCAACAACCACAAAGGTCTTCAGGAGACCTTTGGTTGTCATGCCGACGCATCTCTGACCCCCGATCACATGACGGCGCTCAGCGATGCTCATATTTCCGGCCCAATGGCGCTTGTTAAATGCCACTGTCAAGAGTTTGATAGCGGCATTTAACTATTTAATGGGCGTGGGCGGATCGCGATTCTGCCTGCGCCTCTTGTACATCAAAGTGGGGGTTCTGCCATAGGACATACTGTTCCGTCCGATGGCAGAAATGGGTTAATGACACTGCTAAATCATAGTGATACTGCTACTTTTGTATGTGCAACGTGGAGGGATTGAACCTTACAAAAAAGCAATTTGCCCTGTGCCTCCCGATCCAGGAATACCTGTCCCTTCATCTCTGGAGAAATTTGAAGATACATCTGATTCAGAACATGAAGAGCAGGATTCTGACGAAGACTTTTACTCTAGTCCCAAAATGCCACAGCTTTTTTCACAGCTCAAATTAAATGACTTAGTCAGGAATATGGACCTTCCAAAACATTCTGCAGAACTTTTAGGCTCTAGAGTCTAGACTAAAGGGAAAATAACTTGCTATCTCCTGGTACCTGTTTTTCATAATACAGATGAAGAGAAAACAAATTCTTTCCATAAGGTGTCCTAGTGTATTGCAGTGATGTTCCTGGGCTGATGGAAAAATGTAACATTGAGTACAATGTGAGCGAGTGAAGACTCTTTATTGCTTCATTCAAAAAGTCTGAAAGCTGTGCCACTGCACAATGATCCAAAAGAGGGCAAAAAATTATCCACGCTCTGCCATGTATAATACAGAAAGCCAAAAACAAATGGACACTAGATATAAGTAAATGCACAGTATGCTTTAGTGCCTGTAGGGCATTCGGTACACTTGAAGGAAAGCTATGAAAATTTAAACTTTATCTCAAGGAAAGTACAGTGCCTTGCGAAAGTATTCGGCTCCCTGGAACTTTTCAACCTTTTCCCACATATCATGCTTCAAACATAAAGATACCAAATGTAAATGTTTGGTGAAAAATCAACAACAACTGGAACACAATTGTGAAGTTAAACGAAATTTATTGGATGTTTTAAATTTTTGTGGAAATTCAAAAACTGAAAAGTGGGGCATGCAATATCATTCTGCCCCTTTAACTTAATACTTTATTGTGCCACCTTTTGCTGCGATTATAGCTGCAAGTCGCTTGGGGTATGTCTCTATCAGTTTTGTACATCTAGAGACTAAAATTCTTGCCCTTTCTTCCTTGGCAAACAGCTTGAGCTCAGTGAGGTTTGATGGAGATCGCTTGTGAACAGCAGTTTTCAGCTCTTTCCACAGATTCTCGATTGGATTGAGGTCTGGACTTTGACTTGGCCATTCTAACACCTGGATATATTTATTTGTGAACCATTCCATTTGCAGATTTTGCTTTATGTTTGGGATCATTGTCTTGTTGAAAGTCAAATCTCCATCCCAGTCTCAGGTCTTTTGCAGACTCCAACAGGTTTTCTTCAAGAATGGTCCTGTATTTGGCTCCATCCATCCTCCCATCAATTCTAACCATCTTCCCTGTCCCTACTGAAGAAAAACAGGCCCAAACCATGATGCTGCCACCACAATGTTTGTCAGTGGCAATGGTGTGTTCAGGGTGATGAGCTGTGTTGCCTTTACGCCAAACATATAGTTTGGCATTGTTGCCAAAAAGTTCAATTTTGGTTTCATCTGACCAGAGCACCTTCTACCACATGTTTGATGTGTCTCCCAGATGGCTAGTTGCAAACTTTAAAATACACTTTTTATGGATATTTTTGAGAAATGGCTATCTTCTTGCCAGATTTGTGCAGTGTACGACTGATTGTTGTCCTTTGGACAGACTTTCCCACCTCAGCTGTCGACGTCTGTAGTTCATCCAGAGTGATCATGGGCCTCTTGGCTGCATCTCTGATCAGTCTTCTCCTTGTTTGAGATGAAAGTTTACTCCTTCCATTTCAATATGATCGCTTGCACAGTGCTCCTTGGGATGTTTAAAGTTTTGGAAATCATTTTGAATCCAAATCCGGCTTTAAACTTCACAACAGTATCACCCGCCTGTTGTGTTCCTTGGTCTTCATGATGCTCTCTGTGCTTCAAACAGAGTCCTGAGACTATCACAGAGCAGGTGCATGTATACGGAGACTGGATTACACACAGGTGGATGGTATTTATCATCATTAGGCATTTAGGACAACATTAGATCATTCAGAGATCCACAATGAACTTCTAGTGTGAGTTTGCTGCACTGAAAGTAAAGGGGCCGAATAATATTGCACGTCCCACTTTTCAGTTTTTGAATTTCCACAAAAATTTAAAATAACCAATATATTTCGTTCAACTTCACAATTGTGTTCCACTTGTTGTTGATTCTTCAGCAAAAATTTACATTTGGTATCTTTATGTTTGAAGCATGATATGTGGGAAAAGGTTGAAAAGTTCCAGGGAGCCAAATACTTTCATAGGCACTGTAACTGCAAGGATCAATATGTGTTGAACTGAAAGTTATCTCTTTGTTCCTTGTGCAGCAAGGAGATTACATGAAGTACCCATGCTATTACTTTCTTAAAAACATTGGTGCTGTTAGCGAACAGCAGGGAGAAAGATTTCATCAGGATATCAAGGAGATGACAATACCAAGGTAGATGGAACGTGAATATGATGGGGGACTACTGCTGGATGCTTCACAGAGAAGATCCGCAGGCCTTCTATAATTCAAGAGAAAAGGAAAAGGCTCAAGAATTCATTTCCAATACAGTTGCAGAATTAGTGTTCAATACATTTTTATATAGAATATTGTGCACATTTTGGCTACAATGAAGATTTTTCTTGTTCATCTCGCTTGTACGGAATTTCACATGCGTTTTATGCAAAATCCATTTGTGATGGTTACAAATAAGTGTTTTTTTTAATCAGGGCCAAAGAAAACCTAAGATATTAACCTTTTTTGGCCTTTTGCTATTTATTTGAACTTCCATATTTACAATGCAAGAAGGTAAAGCACAAACAAAGTGAAACAAATGTGCAGATACACTTCCGTGATTACTGCAATGATAAAGTAAGGCTGTGTGCACACGATGCGGAATTAGTGCGGATCCGCAGCGGATTTTTCCGCTCAGAAACGCTGCAGTTCCGCAAAGTGATTTACAGTACAATGTAAATCAATAGAAAAAAAAATGCTTGCTGATGGTGCTGAAAAATCCGCATGAAAACCGCTGCTGATCAAAAGAAGTAGCATGCCTCTTCTTTTGTGTGGATCTGCAGCGTTTCTGACCCCTTCCATATAGAAATCCGCAGGGGTAAAAAACGCAGAAAATCCGCACAAAATACGCATCAATTTTGCAACAAAAATGCACAATATCCACATAAAATCTGGCCCCTAGGTGTGTGTCGGATCGGTACACTCTGGCTGTTTGACATGGAGCTAACAACCAGCGAGAACGAGAAGTGAGTCGCCGTTACGTCACTTGGATCGCTCCTGCATCGTTCTGGAGTTGCTATGTTTGACGTCTCTACAGCGACCTAAACAGCGATGCTCCAGCAATCTAGTTTAGATAGGCTCGTTGTCTATATCGCTGCAGCGTCGCTGAGTGTGACGGTACCTTTAGAGAACACAGCACCGCTTGGTTGACCCTGTGTTTGCAGGTGTCAAGAAATAAATGTCCCATGAACGTTTGTTTAGCTGACAGCTATCTAATCTGTATGGGGACTCTTAAGGTACCGTCACATTAAGCGACACTGCAGCGATAAAGACAACGATGCCGATCGCTGCAGCGTCGCTGTGTGGTCGCTGGAGAGCTGTCACACAGACAGCTCTCCAGCGACCAACGATGCCGAGGTCCCCGGGTAACCAGGGTAAACATCGGGTTACTAAGCGCAGGGCCACTGTGTCAGCGCCAGCCGTAAAGCAGAGCACAGCGGTGACATCACCGCTATGCTCTGCTTTACGGCCGGCCGGCGCTGACACAGTTAGTGCAGGAAGCTGACGCCGGGGGACGTGACAGACAACGGAATGTGAGTATGTACTTTTTTTTTTTTTACTTTTACAATGGTAACCAGGGTAAATATCGGGTTACTAAGCGCGGCCCTGCGCTTAGTAACCCAATATTTACCCTGGTTACCCGGGGACTTCGGCATCGTTGAAGACAGTTTCAACGATGCCGAAGTCTTTTCCCTGATCGTTGGTCGCTAGGAGAGCTGTCTGTGTGACAGCTCCCCAGCGACCACACAACGACTTACCAACGATCACGGCCAGGTCGTATCGCTGGTCGTGATCGTTGGTAAGTCGTTTAGTGTAACGGGACCTTTAGGCTATGTTCCCACTTCTGTCTGGACATTCTGTTTGTCTCACTGTTTTGTGGCCAACAGACAAACACAGTATTCAGATTAGATGGATTGTATAATTGATGCAAATTTGAAGAAAGGGACCTCATTGATTTTTATGGGATTATCTGGGTTAGCATAGCTGCACATGACTCTTTTCTCTTAATCCAAGAAAACAGTCCTTTTATTCCGATCAGACGCTGATGAGAGTTTGATCAGAGTGGTATCAGTTTTTCTCGGAGGTTGAGAGGAAAAAAAAAGTTTCTACACCCTCTCCAATCTGGCATCCAAATGCGGTCTGATGTTTTTCACAGAGCCATAGACTTACATTGTCAATTTTGGTCCGACGCTCGGATTAAAATTGGACATGTCTCTGATTTTTTGCTTAGACCACTTGGTCTGAGGAAAAAAATGAATATGTGCACAGCCCCATAGAATATCATGGGTACAAGACTATACATGGAAACCATGGATAGCACTCCTACAATATAATTGTTTATGTGCACAAGCTCTTATTTTTAATTGTTCCTTTTCAGAACAGAATAAAAAGCATATTATGCAGACCTTTTTTTCCATTCTAAAAACTGACATACAGTGTAATAGAATCCAGACAGACCCCATAATAATCAATGGGGTCCCTCTTCCTATATTTGTATCAGTTATGCCAAACACCCTTTTGGGGCATTAATTGCATTTGTCTGTTCCTAAAAATGGAACTGACAGTTGAAACAAAAATGTGATTGTAGCCATATAATGTTCTGTCTATTGCTTGCTACTCTCCCAATCCTGTTAAAGAACTTTCTCTATCTTTGAAGTAGACATGGCATTTGCAATCTGTACAGGTAGTCAAAGTAACAAATCGGATTGCAGCCTTTGGTTTTTATACTAAGAAAATGGTAGTCATTTTTTCTGTTGTCGTCCTCTCTTTCCATCTCATCTAATAAATAAGCCCTAATCATTTGAACTGAACAAAGTTTTGGGAGCACCATTGTAGAGAGCTGAAATTGTGCCCAGGTATTGCAGGTTTTCACATCTCAGTTAGCTTACTATTGAAAAATAAACTAGTCACAATTGCTGCTTCTCATTGTGGAGTCTCTGGATCAGTAAAGCACCACTCCAGCTTTTTTTTTATTTTACCTCTGGAGTGGTGTCACTAATCTAAGTTCTCTGTCCCTAGTATTATACTCACCAGCCGCCGTCATCATCTGCTATCGGTGCCGCTCTGATCAGTCTTCTGTGTTTTGTGACCTGCAGGATTGTTCCTATGTTTGTTCGGCGAGCCGGAAGTTATTACTTAACGTAAGTCTATGACAGTCAGAACAAGGCTCTGATAGACTTATACTGAGAGTTTGTGACCGTTACCTCTGGTTTTCAGTCAGTTAGAAGTTGCAGTCACAAGATGGCAGATCAGGACAGGAGCGGTGTCGTGAACAGCTGAAGAAGGTGGCTTGTAAGTATAATGCTGAAGGCAGAGAACTTAGATTAGTGGGACCACTCTAACAGTAGAATGAAAATAAATGCTGGATTGGTGCTCTAAATAAAACCTTATTGGGGATTGTGAAAGTTCTGGGCCAGTCTTATTTCATTTAACAGTGTGATCAGTTAACTTACTGTATACATACAACCCCACAATCCTTATTTTGCAGAGACAAACATGACCCAAGTCTTGAAAGTACACTCTAGAGTTTTCCAACATAAAAGCCACTGTGTGAACATACCCTTAAGTTCAGCTTTGATAGAGTATTTTGAAGGTTGCTTTCACGGGAAGTATAGCACTTCAAAAGCTAAAAAATATCTAAGGTTGTCACAGTGTGTAAACAGGACATGTAATATTGGAAAACTCTTCTCCGAGGTCTTCACATTTGATTGATTACTTTGTCAGGACCGACAAGGGCTGAGACTGCGGTGATCTGCTCTTGTAAAACTATTGGGAGAGTATAATCCAACATAGCAAATGTGAACATTCATCTAAAATCTGAATGCATCTGGATGCTTTTTAATCATTGTCTCGCCTTAAATGTGTCTTTGTAGCAGGAACATTCAGTTATACAGAAGCATTAATCAGCTTGCTCTAGTTTTTCCGTTTCATTTTCCTGTTAGGCAAAAGCAATTTGTTGTACTGCAGCCTCTTGCTGTAGTTGTATTTAGATTAAACGTCCCATGAGTTTATATGATTTGCAATTCATAGGTGTAGAATTTTATGGCTGCACATGGGTCCATTCTATAACCTCCAGTTGCTGGATGACTGTAAACCCTTTTGTGTTCCTAAGTGATGCTCGTAATAAATATTCTGGGAAGTGGCCCAAGCTGAAATTCTAGAAAACATTAAAGCATTGTGCTGCTTCAGTTGTTATGCCTTTGATACGTTTCAATTACATTGTCTGCCTTCTTGTAAATGACATTTGTTTTATTATTTTTTTATTTGCAGTTTTGCGCGGTTAATAATAGGCAGGTACTTAATGTGTGCGGATATCTTTGTTTCATTTCACACTGTGTTTACACTGGGAAAGCTCTACCCAAAAAGTGAAATTGATTAGATCATTACTGAGCATGTGACTTAATCCGCTCTACAGATTATCTCTGTCTGCTTGTTTGTATAGTCATCTGCTGGACTCATTAACAGAAATGCATTGTAATCCATCCATCTAAGCTGAACCATACGTTGTAGTTAGGGTGGCATCTACTGTATGAGTGATGCTAGAAATTTCTAAATTCAATGAAAGCAAAAATATGTTGATAGATGATGCATAACATTTTAGATGGCAGCTATCTGATGCAATGAGATATATATTTATTAAAGGTTTTAAAAGGAAGCGATCATCAGAAAATGGCCTAGGTTTCAAACAGGTTTTTGTGTTATTTTTTTAATTTTTATATATGACAAGCTGTATTAATAAAACACAGAACTCCTGTAATTTTCATATTAGCTATTGGAGCTTTTTTAGACTTTCACTTCCTGTTGTTTCAGGAAACAACACTTGTACATAGCCGCAATGGTCAGACTCTAATGCAATCTTATGTATAAAAGTGTCAAATGAGCTTGAGCAAAGGTTATTATGAAGAAAGGATCAGATGTGATTTCACCTATTGTAACTGGTGGCTCCTGTGTTAACAGCTGTGTATAGAGGTGTTACCTGTCATTGTAATCCTGCCTCTGATAATATAGAGCTTTGCAGTAAACTCTTCCTGAAAGGAGAGGAAGTAGGAATGTTAAAAAAAAAAACATGGCCAGTGTGAAAATTGCGAGATTATTTACTTTAATTTTAAATTTTTAAAACATTTTTTAACAATACAAAACAGTGTACCACTGTAAGCAACTTTATGGAGGGCTACTTTTGTTGTTTTAATAAACATGATAATATGGAAACAAAACACCGCCACAAATTTTTAACTACATGTAAAGTAACAGAAAACCCGATTTTAACAATATTAATTTTCTAATGAAAGCTTCCCTTTAAAAAGTCCATATTAATACCAGTGGGACCTAGAAGTTGCCTACTTCAGAATTTAATAAAAAATGTCATCATTTAATAAAAAAAAGTATAAAAAAAAAATTAAGAGATGCTTACCGATAACCCGCTCTTCTTCTGATAGCTTCCAGGTCCCCTGCTGGTCTCTATATCCTGGTCCCACTCGACACAATGGAAATAACCAGTCCGCCAATCAATGACTGGCTCACTGACCCACCTCTACCAGAGATTGGCTGTAGCTGACCACATGTGTGAGCTGACAACAGAGATAGGTGGAGGAAAGGGTAGGGTCAGAACAGGAGCTGCAGGGGGGTTGTATCATTTCTTTTTTTCTGGTATGCTGACAACAAAATTGTTGATGTGAACAGCCCTTTAAGGTTATAAGCAATTGGTTTACAAAATTTATTCTATTTTTCAAAAATGGAATTTATATATTTTTTCATTGATTTTTTTTTGTATATTATTTCATTAAAATTCAATGTTTTTATTTCATTTGTTAAACTTCTTCTGTTTGCTTCTTACAATACAATTTGTGCTTATAAATCACATTATGTTTTGTGTTGCATTTAATATATGTAGTGTTGGAGCAGCACGAGAAATATTCCTAGAGTGTCACACTTTGCAATATTTTTCAAGTGTGTTCTCCCGCTGGTAGACCTAAACAGAGAACAGGTGTTTCATACTAATACCCTCCAAACAACATCATTTGCATTACACAAATACGAAACAACAGGCAGTCCAGTGTAAAACACAATATATCTAATTACTTAGAACTGTTTCGAGGATGTGAACGTCTCGGTCCTCCATGGGACCACTAATTCCGATGAGACTTTCACCAAGGAATGGAGAGCTCTGGCGGATTAGAAACATGTTTAAATCATGTTAAGTACATTGCATAGTGCACGTTAGGAATGAATGCCTTCGACTTGCTGCTTTTTATTGCAGTGCGGTGCTGTGTGGTAAAGTAGAGCGAGCAGATATATATGCTGCACGTTCTTACTCACATCATCTCCAGTAATTATTTTTATTTTAAGATCTTCTCCCCGTGCAAGGAAAATATACTCTGCAAATATACTACAGTGGGATCAGAGGAGGTATTCTATCATCGCTAATTCTCCTCCATATTAAATTATAACTCCCTATAACCACATTGTGGCTTGATTACTTTCTAGGAGAAATCACTGTCCCCTAAATTTAAGTCTTCCAGTGCAGCCAATTAAGCAGGTGCTCGAGATATAACTAACACTTAATTAAACAATTAATCTAATTCTTTTTATCATCGAGACAATTTGCTTATGGATTTGGCTACACAGCAGATTTGCTGCTGGCAGTTTGGTCTCTTGTCTTAAAGTGCCACACTTTGGAATCAAGAAGGAAATAGTGAATGTTCCGTTACCATCATTTAATAGTATCTGTATTTATAGTGATGATTTATATAGAAGAGTTAAGATTTTTGTTCCTACAGCGGCCAGAGCCACCTGTCGACATGATTTTATGTATCCAAAGTCTCAATGACTATTGGCGGTGAGCTTACGGTCCATGTTTTAAGATTTTGCGTCTCATACGTTGTGCAATATAATCTTATGTTGCATGTTGTCAATGGGGTGTATGCTGGGAAAGGTATGAGAACTGATCATTAGAACCCCTAAATGAAGCGGTTTGGTGAGCTTTGCATGAAATATCATTTTACCTGTAAATGGAATACGGCATCTGCTTACTAGCTCTATAAAGAAAACTGCTTTGTCCACTTGCTGTGTGGATCTACGTTCTCTGCTCTCGCTATAGCCTGCTTACCTCCCTGAGATAGGTCGTACTGGTGTCCCAAAATCTGACTCTGGGTCAGAACCGAATTGACGCAACATGATCAACAATATCTCAAGCTGTAGTTACCGTGCAAATGTCTTGATCAGCACAGAAAAGCTTAGCAATTTAGAGAGTACCTTTCACTGGATTTTTGCAATTTAAGCTGTGGACCTTCTCCAATTGGTGCTGCTCCTCTGATTTTGGAATAGTTTTTCTCCCGTGCCACTCCACTCCAAGGCCGCTCCCACAGAGAGGTTCTGTGTAACACTCCAAGTTGGTCAAAATGGACTTAGAAAAAAACGAATAGTTCCAGAATCAGTGAACCAGTAGCAATTGGAGGAGGTACTCAGTTTAAGTTATACAATCTAGTGATAGGTCCTCAATAAATAAGTGCATTCCAGATAACTTTGTAAAGTAATTGGTCATATATGCCTGCCAGTATCAATGACATAGACCATTGATCTAATGTATATGGAAATTATGACAGATGTGGATAGGAAATCAGCTCTGGGCACTTTCCAAAATGGCTACTTTTTCTTTTACCTAAAAGTTTCTTGCAGGCCCAGATGTCCCTCCCATTAAATAAATGTTTGCTTGCTGTTTATGGGGAGCGGTGAGAGAGTTACAGGTGCTTCTCACTAAATCAGAATATCATCAAAACGTTAATTTATTTCAGTTTTTTAATACAAAAAATGAAACTCATATATAAATAAATGACCAGAAAAAAATGGAGTATAATGTCGAAAACACATAAATTAATAAAAAGGTATAAATTTATTTGACATACAAACTGCAGTAGACATAATTGCATCAATCAATAGTAATTATAAATATAATACAAGCATTAGGATGAGGAAGATAAGTGGCTGCAGTGCCCTCAAAAATCAAAATCCACATATAAATATAGTATCATAGTGTCAATATACGTCAGAGTGAGTCAGTGACTGCCTTCTTTACATCTCTCAAGTCAGCAGTCTTCCTCATGATTGTGGAGCCTACTGAAACAGACTAAGGGACCTTTTTAAATGCTTAGGAAGCCTTTGCAGGCGTTTTTGATAATTATTCTAATTTACTGAGATAATGACTTTTGGGTTTTCATTGGCTGTAAGCCATAATCATCAACATTAGCAGAAATAAACACTTGTAATACATCACTCTGTTTGTAATGACTCTGTATAATATATGAGTTTCCCTTTTTGTATTGAAGAACTGAAATAAATTAACTTTTTGATGATGTTCTAATTTAGTGAGAAGCATTTATATCTAATGTGTATGCACCCCACTTCTGTTTCTATTTCTTTTGCTTTTATTATATTGCTTTTTTTTACATGATCCCAAGAAGCAAGCAGAAAACGACGTCTAACTTGTGGACCAGGTTCTAAAAGGTTTCTATTGTCCTTTTAGTAACAGCTGTGTAATGCTTAGCACCTAGTCTCCCAAAAGTGAAATACCCTATTAACAAAACTCAAATAATATAGTGCTCTTTTCTTGTAATTAAATATTGCGGTATTACTTGGTCTCAAGAGCTGATGTTTGCACGAGTATATTTGTGTGCATGGGAGAGAGGAGGCGAGGCTGCAATGTTAGTGCCCTAGTTAGCATACAGTTCAGGCTTTAATATTAGCTGATAACATCATCCTTCTCCTGTTAGCCTGATACTTATGTCTTGTCAAAAATCAGCAAGACCTCTGATTACAATCCTCTTAAAATTAAGTGGATGATTACCAGACGCTGAGGAGAGTACTTTTGGAGAATGATGGAAGGCAGCCTATATCCAGCTGCTCCTGTCCTCAGTCCAGTGGTGCCTGGAGTGATTAGGAACTTCCTACCTATTTTGACCACGCATATGTAGGCCAAATCTCTCATTACTCTTGATACTTAGGGGGACCAGCTTATTTATGATATTTTAATTTTAGGTCAGTTTAGTACGCACTGCCTTCAACTGAATACTATCACTGTACATTGAAAGCAAAGATAGATCAATCTTACACTTTTATGTGGAAAGGTTGTATTTAACCACCGTCAAAATGAATGAATCATGATGTGTGTAGTGCCATAGCATATACTACACCCTAAAAAGTGCACTAAAATATGTATAAAATAAACAAAGGTGTACTACCGGAGGCCTCCTTCACACTCCCATGTCTCCTGTACATGTCACCCATTTTTTTTAACAGTTACAACACGTAATTGTCTTTTTTTTTCAGCAATATGGATGACAAGGGCCAATACAAGTCTATGGGTCCATGAAAAACACATTCAGCACATGGATGACATCAGGGTACCGTCCGTGTGCTGTACGTGTTTAACATTGCAAAGTATAGGAGAAGCGTTGTAATTTTTCTTTCACTGATGACACACTGATGGTAAAACTGGACACATGGATGATATACCGATGGAAAACATGGACGGCACCAGTACCGGTTTCCACAGATGCATTTTTCATGGACTTTAGTATAAAAAAAGAGTTCTTTATTAAATCAAGATTTTCTTGTTACATGTGGTTTTTTAAAAACTTGTAAATCCTTATTAAAATTAAAGCATCGACAACTTGCAAATTTCATTAAGGCCACTGGTGAAAATAGCAGGATTACATCTGACTTAGGCTACTTTCACACTAGCGTTGTACTCGGCCCGTCGCAGTGCGTCGGTCCAACGTGCCAACACATACTGTGGAAGCGCCGCACAACAGCAGATGCATTTTTCCAACGCATCCGCTGCCCCATTGTGAGTTGCGGGGAGGCGGGGGAGGAGCAACATATTTTTGTTCGGACGGTCCGCCACAACACGACGCAACCGTTGCACGACGGTTGCGACATGTGGCAATGCGCCGCAATGCGTCGCTAATGTTAGTCTATGGGGAATAAACGCATCCTGGAGACAACTTTGCAGGATGCGTTTTTTACCCAAAACGACGCATTGCGACGTATCCCAAACAACGCTAGTGTGAAAGTAGCCTTAGTTGTACGACGCAAGTTGGGAGCCAGTGTATGCACAGGATGAGTCTACCTCAAACATGGCAGATAATGGCTGCATGTCACATCCAGGATCGGTCTCTAACAGCCGTAGGTGGAACTAATCTCCACTCATAACTGTTAACCTGTTAAGTGCTGCTGTCAATCTCTGACAGCAGCACTAGCTGCGCATCAGCATAGAAGCACATCATTCTATGTGCCCATAAACTGCCCCATGACGTGATCATGAGGTACCGATGGGTTGCTTTGGCAGCTAGGGGTTAGTTGAAGACCCGGAACCTACAATCATGGAGCTTCAGTGAAACCCAGCCTGCAGCTGGACTTCAAAGGAGTTTGTGATTTTTACCATATGCAGCAATACTAAAATATTTTTATCATCATAATCAGGCTGACCTGGACAATCATGATGCCAGGTCATTTTTACCACACAAGTACACCGTAAAAAACATTCCCAAAAAAGTCAGATTTTTTTTTTCTCATTTTCACCGCACTTTGATCTATCCTGTTTCCCAGTACACTATGTGATACAATGAACGGTGTCATTCAAAAGTACAACTTGTCCTGAAAAACAAGCATCGTGCTTCTATAAGGAAGGAAAAATAATAAGTTATGGCTCTTAGAAGAAGATAGACATATTCTGAGAAGAGTGGCTGAAATGAAACATGATTATGCGATACTCTGGAGTGGTTTATAGAGTATCTGTCTATATGTGACAGGTAGATGTGAAGGATTTTGCTAGCATGTCATGTAATGTATTTATATCTCAGATATATCTATAATATAACGCTGGGAGCGTCACTCTGTCCGAAGCCTTTATAGACTGTGCAAGCGCAAGCGCCGGCGCAGTCTGGGCCTCACAGAGTGACGCTCCCTGGAGATCGCGGTATGCATAAACAAAACACTGAACGCACACCGCGATCTCCACCGGAGAGTCAGGGACCGCCAGGAGGGTAAGTATATTCACCTGTCCCCCGTTCCAGCGCTGCGTGTGGCTCCGTCTCCCGGGTCCTCTACTGTGACGTTCCCAGTTCAGAGGGCGCGATGACGCGCTTAATGCGCGCCGGCGCCGCCCTCTGACTGAACAGTCACAGCCAGAGGAGCCGGAAAATGGCGGCGCGCGGCGCGGGAACGGGACAGACAGGTGAGTATAGCAAGTGCTGGGGGCCTGAGCTAGCGGTGACTCCGGCACCTGACCCCCACAGCGCGCCGGTGTCCCCGCCTGCTCAGGCCCCCAGCACTCGGCGCCCAGCGACGATAGGTGAGTATGGTATTTTTTTTTTTATATATGGCAGCAGCATACGGGGCATATATAATGGAGCATCTTATGGGGGGCATATAATACAATGGTGGCGCAGGATGGGAGCAGCCCATGACAGAACGGGCGCAGGATGGCAGCAGCACATGACAGAACGGGCGCAGGATGGTAGCAGCACATGACATAACGGGGGCGCACGATGGGAGCAGCACATGACAGAACGGGGGCGCAGGATGGCAGCAGCACATGACAGAACGGGGGCGCAGGATGGGTGCAGCACATGACAGAACAGGCGCAGAATGGGAGCAGCACATGACAGAACAGGGGTGCAGGAAGGGAGCAGCACATGAAAGAACGGGGGCACAGGATGGGAGCAGCACATGACAGAACGGGGGCGCAGGATGGGAACAGCACATGACAGAACGGGCGCACGATGGCAGCAGCACATGACAAAACGGGCGCAGGATGGGAGCAGCACATGACAGAACGGGGGCGCAGGATGGCAGCAGCACATGACAGAACGGGCGCAGGATGGCAGCAGCACAGGACAGAACGGGCGCAGGATGGGAGCAGCACATGACAACGGGGGCGCAGGATGGGAGCAGCACATGACAGAACGGGGGCGCAGGATGGCAGCAGCACATGACAGAAAGGGCGCAGGATGGGAGCAGTACATGACAGAACAGGGGCGCAGGATGGGAGCAGCACATGAAAGAACGGGGGCACAGGATGGGAGCAGCACATGACAGAACGGGGGCACAGGATGGGAGGAGCAAATGACAGAATGGAGGCGCAGGATGGGTGCAGAACATGTCGGAATGGAGGCGCAGGATGGGTGCAGCACATGTCACAATGGGGGCGCAGGATGGGAGCAGCACATGACAGAATGGGGGCGCAGGATGGGTGCAACACATGACAGAATGGGGGCACAAGATGGGTGCAGAACATGTCAGAATGGAGGCGCAGGATGGGTTCAGCACATGTCAGAACGGGGGCACAGGATGGGAGCAGCAAATGACAGAATGGAGGCGCAGGATGGGTGCAGAACATGTCGGAATGGAGGCGCAGGATGGGTGCAGCACATGTCACAATGGGGGCGCAGGATGGGAGCAGCACATGACAGAATGGGGGCGCAGGATGGGTGCAACACATGACAGAATGGGGGCACAAGATGGGTGCAGCACATGTCAGGATGGGGACGCAGGATGGAGCAGCACATACCAGGATGGAGACCATATACCAATATAGATGCTAGCCACCCGGGCGTAGAACGGGTTCAATAGCTAGTATATATCTATATATATAGTTGCCTAAGGGTTTTTCCGTCTGTCTGTCTGTCTTTCTGTATGTCTGTCTGTCCTGGAAATCCCGTGTCTCTGATTGGTCGAGGCCGCCAGATGTCATAATGGTTGCCATGGCGACGATGATGTCATAAAGGTTGCCTCGACCAATCAGCGATGGGCACAGTCTGCCGCGAATTCTGGAATCATCATTGTCCATATACTACGGGGACATGCATATTCTAGAATACCCGATGCGTTAGAATCACCAGGCCTCGACCAATCAGCGACGGGCACAGCATGGCGACGATGATGTCATAAAGGTTGCCTCGACCAATCAGCGACGGGCACAGTCTGCCGCGAATTCGCCTCGACCAATCAGCGACGGGCACAGTATCGACGTAGATGTCATAATGGTTGCCATGGCGACGATGATGTCATAAAGGTTGCCTCAACCAATCAGCGACGGGCACAGTCTGCCGCGAATTCTGGAATCATCATTGTCCATATACTACAGGGACATGCATATTCTAGAATACCCGATGCGTTAGAATCGGGCCACAATCTAGTATGTGTATATATATATATATATATATATATATATATACTGTATATATATATTAATTAATTGTCCGTAATTTGCAATTCAGGGACCAGTGGGAATGATAAAATTCTCTGTAGAATGCCGCAGAATATATTGGTATTTTATAGAGCATTGAGGAATTAATAAACCACTTGGTTGTACAAATCTACCATGCTATGCCCTGTAATAGCCGATCAATAAAGATGTTCTCAAGTGCAAGTTGTGTTTTATTCTCAGATGGCTATTATGGCTTTCAATAAACATCTCCTTTGAGTTCCAGATTGTTCATTGCTTTTTACATATTGAATCGGAGATAATGCAAATCCAATGGAAATGGCATTGCCAATAGCACAATTTTACAGTATTGGAAAAAAATCAGCTTGCATCCCAGACATTTTTACTGCTGTGTCATCAAAATGAACAACACATCATAGAAAAATATAATATATCCTATATAATGCCACATATAACTCAATGGCGTCATTAACAATGCTGTCATTAGTATACGATATGCCGAGAAGCACAATATACCGTACATAGAGACAGTAAATTCTTCATCATTTAGAAGTTAGAATTTTGGAAAACTTGTATTTTTTTCTGCTTTTCTATTTAATATAATTGTATGTTTTTTGACAGCCGATGGATTTTGAGAAAACGCGGATGTACAATTTAAAGGTCGAAGCTGCCAATACTTATGAAGACCCGAGATTTCACTACTTAGGACCCTTCAAGGATGTTGCTACTGTGAAAATTATAGTGGAAGATGTGGACGAGCCTCCAGTATTTAGCAAGTCGGCCTATGTACTCGAAGTGAAAGAAGATGCCAAAATGAATTCCATTATAGGAGCAGTCACAGCCCAGGATCCGGATGCTGCTAGAAGCTCTGTGAAGTAAGCAGAAGAGAAATGCACTTCTGTAATGATCAAAGCTGCAAAATGTTATATTATTAAAAGCCTTGTAGATGATGAGACTAAAATTATCAAAGGATGCTATGGTTTAACACTTTAGCTTTGTGTCATTCATGCAAATGGCTTTTTAAGAAGTGCTATAATTTTACATTCTTTCTTCAGGCTCTGAACCATGCAACTGCAAGATCACATTGCTTCAGGGAAGAAACACAATTGATGACAAATTGAGTAAAAGGGTCTCCAGGTATCTGCTACCCCATCTGAGAGCAGCATGATATAGGACAGAGATGAGTCCAGTGATGCATCACTTATTCGGCTGAATTCTGCAATTCTGATAAAATCATTCTTTTATCTGCTGCAAACCTAGCAATTCTCTGAATACTGAGCTTTCTATAAACCCGCCCACATCACTGATTGGTAGCTTTCTGTGTACACTGTGCATAGGCAGGAAGCTGACAAACAGTGATGGGGTGGAGTTAAAGAGAGCTCATGAATATGCAGGACTAAATGGCAGCAGGTTTGCTAGTGATAATATTCTATAGATAAAACAGCGATTTTCTCAAAACTTTAGCAAGTAGTACAGTAAGTGACACATCAACACATCACTGGACTCGTGGTCTCTGTCTCTGCATTATGCTGCTCTCAGATTAGGTGGCAAAAACCTGGTAATAGTAAGTGTACATGCCACAGAAGACTATGTGACTCTCTCCTGTGTCGGTCGCTCTATAGAGTTGTTGCTTTATTAATGGAAAATGTATTCTTTGTCTGCCTTAAGTGTATCCTATTTTTATCAATGAATGAATTTACCATACATCCACATTCCCAGAACACATTGATGCGTCGGTACTGCATTGCTGATGGGATATTAGGGGTAGAATACACTGCCTACTCCATATTGGATACCCTTCTATTATATTATTTTAGTGTCAATTTGCAATGTTTTAGACATCAAAGAAGCAATAAATGAAAAAAGTATATAAAGGTACAAAAAACAGTCCATATTGTCACTTAAATATTGCCACCAAAATATTTTAGTAGCCCAAAAATAAAAGGACTGGTAAAGTGTTGCTGACAAAGTGTTTGGTCATTTAGAATGATAAGACTTTAAAGGGAACCTGTCACCCCGAAAATCGCGGGTGAGGTAAGCCCACCGGCATCAGGGGCTTATCTACAGCATTCTACTCACCCAGGGGCGGTCCCGCTGCTGGTCCGGTCGGATGGGCGTCTCTGGTCCACTGCGGCGCCTCCCATCTTCATTCCAAGACGTCCTCTTCTGGTCTTCAGCCACGGCTCCGGCGCAGGCGTACTTTGTCTGCCCTGTTGAGGGCAGAGCAAAGTACTGCAGTGCGCAGGCGCCGGGCCTCTCTGACCTTTCCGGCGCCTGCGCACTGCAGTACTTTGCTCTGCCCTCAACAGGGCAGACAAAGTATGCCTGCGCCAGAGCCGTGGCTGAAGATCAGAAGAGGACGTCTTGGAATGAAGATGTGAGGCGCCAGAGCGGACCAGAGACGCCCATCAGAGCAGGACCGCCCCTGGGTGAGTATAATCTAACGTCTTTTTCTCCTTTTTCAGGTAACATCGGGGGCTTATCTACAGCATTACAGAATGCTGTAGATAAGCCCCTGATGCCGGTGGGCTTACCTCACCCGCGATTTTCGGGGTAACAGCTTCCCTTTAAACATTAGAGTATTAAACGGTTTTTAAAATGCATAAATATTAATATCCTATCCTTGGAAAAGACTATTAGTGAAGGATTAGTGGGTTCAAGCTTCAAGACCCAGCTGATCAGTAGAATCAAGGGACCACAAACTCCAATTAGTCCCTTCACTGTATATGGAGCTGCCTTTTCATTTAGTCTGCTCGGTGTCATACCAGTGTACAGGCCTGAGCTGCAGTTCCAGATGCAGCCACACTCGTGTAGTAACAACGAGGAGAGCTGTCATTCCCTTCCATTAGCATGTGTCACGTGGTTGGTGCCATTTAAGTATTTATGGTCCTAAGGTCAGGACTTCTGTGTTTAAAAGGGTATTGTGACTGGAACAGATTATCATCTATCCCAAGATAAGGTTAGTTTTGACCTTCACAGATGTCCAGAAAATTATATTCTTATGTCTGTTAGAATGGAGCAGTAGTGCACATGCCTTACTGCCTATCCATAAAGTTCCTATTGGACTATGGAAGAAAGCTAAATAGTGCACCAAGAGCCGCATACAGAATGATCGGAGCAGCGGTTCTGCACTTTAGCTCTATTCTAATAGGAATAAAATTGCTCCATTCAGGTAATTGGTGGAGGTTCCAATGGTCAAACCTCCATGGATCTAAAAATTACCACCTATCCCTTGGTAGGTGATAATGTAACTTGTTCCAAATGAAATACCTCAGAATGTTCCAGATAACTTTATAACTATCACACAATGAAAGGTTCTGCAACTTTCTTCATATCTTTGCCTGTTTCAAGATATACACTCCTCAACATGGAAATTGCAACACCAAGAAGGAAAGATTACGGAATTATCGCTATCAAAGGATTGATAGACACGTTAATGATACGCAAATGATGAAAGAATGGAAATACATTTTTAATCATCTTGATTTTTTCAGAATTAAGTATGAGCATCATATACAGAAATACATGCACTTACACAGCTTGGCATGTTATTAATGAGGTTAATGGTCGTCTGACGAATGTTTTGCCACACTGAATGCATTTGAGCAAGATTCACTGCTAGTGCTCCCCTTGCAATGTTGTCCCAGAAGTGCTCAGTGGGAGATAACGCAGAAGATGCTGCATGCTATGGAAGCCACACAGGCTGCTCACAATAGTACAAGCAACTTGTGATCTGGTATTGTGTGAAATAATGGGTCGTGGGACACCTAGAAGAATTGGCTGTACAACTGGTTCAACATCCTAAGCAATGTAATGCCAAGCTGTTGGAGTACCTGGAATGAATACTAAAGGCATTTGGCTTTTGTATATTTTGCCACTCTACACAAAAATCCCCGGAGTAGGACCAGTATGGTGTTCCCTTGTGAAGACCTTTTCAGGGCATCTCCCATGTGCTCTTGTCAGATTTGAAGAATGTTGTATAATGATCCATTCTTTGCTGCAAGCAAAATTAGATATCAGATAAATAGCCTAAAGCAACAATGTCTACACAAACCATCAGAACGTATTTGCACGACATAGGCCTATAAGTGAGATGTCTAGCTACTGGTGTTCAACTGCCCTCACACTACCTCTCACAAAGGATAAGATATCAAGCTAGGATGTGTGACGCTAGACACAACCCACTTACAGGCCGTGATTCAACAAAAATTCGGACGATCCGAGGTCAATACCAAAAGAGCCCGCAGTAAGCCAAGAGAAAATACTAAGTCGTAAGTCAGGTCATATGCCAGGGTCAGAGAATACCAGAGAAATAGCGAATAAGCAAAGGGGCAGTAACAAATAGGTAGTCAGTACACCGTCCAAAGGTCCGCAGCAGAATATCAGATGCAAAGATGCAATAACAAATGGGTATTCTGAACACGGTCCAAAGGTCAGCAGCAGAATATCCGATCCAAAGGGACAATATCAAACGGGTAGTCAGAACACAATCCAAAGGTCAGCAGTATTAGATCAGAACTTACAGCACAGGGATTAGGCAAACACACACCAGAGAACCAAGCTTAGAACAAGCTTTTGACTGGCAGTGATCTGGATCAGACAACTCACCAAAATAGCAGGGCAATTAACAAGAACAGGGAGCACCTGTGGAAATTTCTACACTTTCCAGTCTCAGATAGGTCAACAGGGCTGTCAGTCAAAGCACTGACAGCTCAACAGTCAACAGGCCCCAGGATAGGATGACAGAGCTGTCCATCAGTGAGTCCCAGACACTCTGAGCATAGGAATTGTGACAGGCTAGAATGAAGTTTTATTCTCTTCAACAAGTCCAGCTTTTGACGACAAAAATGCCTTCATGAGGCAATGTGAAAGTGTCCCAGGAGTAATTTTTGCAACACAAAAACACAAGGCCAAATGTTGCTTGTGCTACTGGATGGCCAAAACCTGCCATTATGGCCTGCAGCATCTCCTGGCTTGTCTCATTGAGTACTTCTGGGGTCATAACTGCAAAGGGAGGTGCCAGAAGCGGATCTTGATTATTGGTGTACCCAAGTGTGTGACATAGCATTCCTCAGATAACTATTAATAACCTCACTGACATCATGCCAAGGCTTGTAAGTATCTGAATGTTTGTGTGTAACACTTATACCTGATCCTGTTTTGACCATTTGTTTCCATTTTCTCATCTTTTCTGTAATTTTCATAATTGCAAGACTTTTCCTTCTTGGTGTTGAAATTTAAATCTAGTGTACTGTATGTTTGAAGCTAGTGAGAAAGAAAATCTGTGACTAGGCAAGCCCATATGAGATAGATCAGTTTATCCAAAGCTTATATACTTTTCCCTAACTGCTCCATTGCAGCAAACTTTCAGGGCAAAGGAGATCCTTGTGCTGCTGCTGTTAAAAGCTCACAGATGATTTTCTAGTCTGGACACAATTATAATAAACTCTAATTTCTACGGCTATGTGCCCATAGCATTTAGCATGCTTTCAGTGGCTCCATCAATGCTTATCTCTGAAGCCATGCCAGACGGGATTTGGGCTTATGTGCCAACCGGGCCATTGATTATAATGATGCAGACAGAGTCACAGTGTGCTATGTCGGACATAATTTAGTCAGTATATGTCTAGTTTAGCTGGGCACCAAGATGCACTCGACTTTGAAGGTAAGCCCCGATGGAGCCACTGGGTTTATGCTAAAATTCTATTTTAACATAACCTTCAACATATCAGGGCTGTTCGGGCTTTATCCTCTAGATTTACATCACAATGTCCGCATTCACTAACAGTAATCGATGAGTATTGTACCGTGCTAGGCAGTTCCCATACAGCTCATTACTTAGTGTTCATATTTATAGAAAACTTATCATTGTAAGATCCAAATAAATTGACTTCAGTATCTACAGGTGTCTTCACTGCAGGGTCATATAGGAGGCACAAACATGTACAAAGCCACGCTTATCCCATTTTTGCAAAGAGCTTGAGCTCCAGGCAGCCGTCACCCACTTGTTCTGTGAAGAGAAATGTCACATTTGCATTATTCCTGCACGGTCAATTGAAGACAGAAAAAGAGAGGCACAGCAGAACTCTATTCCAACAGGTTAACCTGGTGTGACCATCCTTCATTGTAGTCAGACGTTTTAGGAGATGTGTGACCTATCACAAGATTGATGTTACTCCTTGCATACATAATATAGCTGTCATTCCCTTTCTACTGTGGATTGTATGCTTTGGGTGTAATACCTTTGTTTATGCCTTGCTGACCTTAACCTTGTAATTCCATGGTGTTTATCGGGATGAGGCACAAATATTTAGGAGATTAATTGAAAATTTGTCTTTAGAAAGAATTCATTTCTTAAGGCTTTTAGGTCCCTCTGGTTGAGCGTTATGCTCGACCGTTATATTGAGTTGCCTGACTGTTACATGTGTACTATACCAAGGTTTATTACATAGCAAACATTCTGGAAATGCAGCACATTTCATTTGAAATGAAATTGTTTTCCTTCGCAGCTCATTACAGCCAGGGTTTTGATACAGAAAAGCTGAGCGCACCCATGTGACTTGAAGCTTGCTTTTGCATAAAAGCTACCCTGTGTTTTTTTGGATGTCAGGTGCGGTCCAATAACTGTGGAAAGCAATTTACATTTATTCTTTTTAATCAGGGTGCATCAGAAGCCTGCCTTGTATGAAATTCAACATTTAACACATCCAAACGTGATGCAGAAATCCATCCAACACTGATCTTAGCTTGTTGGATGGCACTGGTGATAAATAATCCCTTTGGAAATAGTAAAATAAAATCTACAATATCACTAAACAGTTCAGAATGATTGCTATAGATGTGATTTATATTATCTCTACCACGAAAAATCCTTCTTTCTAATATTATCAATCGATTATGTAAAGCACCAACATATTCTGCATCGCTGTACAGATATTGATCCCGAATTATCAAGATTGACATTTTGTATACCAGTCTTCTTAATGAATTTACAATTTTTTTGGCTTCTATACACCACCACAAGAAATGTACCCAAGTCAAAAATTGGAATACATTTCTGTCATAATTTACACAATGTTTGTAGCATAAATGATGATAAATTTGCCAGCTATGCTTGTCACTCCCGCTTATGGATAAGCTCTGCCCACTTTTCAAATGTTGGCGGGACTAGTCGGGCCTGGTGTAAAACCCGCAAATGTCATAAAGTTCCTTACAGTTTTACACCAAAATTCTGACAATTGATCAGGGCCCATGTGTTTACTCATTCATTGTCTGTCACAATCTAATCTCCCTATAAGCCGTATAAAATGTTAAGGGCCAATATCTGACAGTTTGGGAGCTGATTTTAACCATAAGCTATAGCTGTTCAGATCTAGTTATAGGAGAAACTAATAGAGGTGCACAGATCAATCTTTGGAGTATCAAGTTTGAGTCAATTTTCCTGAAATTGGCACTTCCAAATGAATTCAAACACTTTGTGAGTTGACTCAAAATTCTAAAAAAAATGCACAGCTGCAATTTTTGGTAATACATTTAAAGCCAACAGATGGTAAAAACAGAAAAAAATAAATACTCACCTCACCCTTACTTTTCCTTTGCTGCACATGATATGGTCTTCTTCTTTCTGCCGTTGCACACCACATCTCCGGCTTCTTTATTAGCATAAGGTTGTGATGTCACAACGTGCACCATGACCTTACAATGTGCTGTACCCGAGCGGTAAGTCCTGGTCAATAGTGAAAAGGACAGAGATGTGGTATGTGATGGCAGAAACAAGAAGACCGGATGGCTGGCAATCGGCATCAGAGCAACCTGAATGATGACCGGTGAGGTGAGTTTTAGTTATTTTTGTTTTTTAGTACATCTCACATTTACTCTATAATATATCTACTATATAATTATCTAAGGGTCACTTCCGTCTCTGTCTGTCTTTCTGTCTGTCTGTAACAGAAATCCCAAGTCGCTGATTGGTCGCGGCAAAACAGCCACGACCAATCAGCGACGGCCACAGTCTGGCTGCAAAATGG
The DNA here is from genome assembly GCF_032444005.1 of Ranitomeya imitator. NCBI lineage: Eukaryota > Metazoa > Chordata > Amphibia > Anura > Dendrobatidae > Ranitomeya > Ranitomeya imitator. The sequence continues at coordinate 284,039,480 of NC_091287.1, forward strand.
CCGCTCCTTACTCCCCGCAGTCAGTGCCCGCTCCATACTCCCCTCCAGTCAATGCTCACACAGGGTTAATGGCAGCGTTAACGGACCGCGTTATGCCACGGTGTAACGCACTCTGTTAACGCTGCTATTAACCCTGTGTGACCAACTTTTTACTATTGATGCTGCTTATGCAGCATCAATAGTAAAAAGATCTAATGTTAAAAATAATTTAAAAAATCATTATAGACTCACCTTCCGGATCCAGCCCAGGCCTTTCCCGCTCCTCGCGACGCTCCGGTGATCGGTCCATGCATTGCGGTCTCGTGAGATGATGATGTAGCGGTCTCGCAAGACCGCATGTTAACATCTCGCGAGACCGCAATGCACTCTTGGTAGCGACGGGCACAGTCCGGTCGTCGTGATATTCTCACCTTCCGTCACCTCCGCAGCAGCTTTTCCTGCAGCTTCGCTGATTGGTCGCGACCAGCCGGCGTGACCAACCAGCGACATTGCCGTGGGATTTAAATCCCGCTTTGCTGATTGATTGCGACTAGCCGGCGTGACCAATCAGCGACATTGCTGCGGGATTTAAATCCCGCTTCTCTGATTGCTCGCGTCCAGCTGGTGCGACCAATCAGCGACATTGGCGCTGGATTTAAATCCCGCTTCGCTGATTGCTTGCGCCCAGTCGGCGCGACCAATCAGCGACATTGGCGTGGGATTTAGATCACGCTTTGCTGATTGGGTGACATTGGTGCAGGATTTAAATCACGCTTCGCTGATTCCTCACTCCCAGCCGGCGCGACCAATGGTAGCGCCCAGTCGACGCGTCCAATCAGCGACATTGGCGCGGGATTTAAATCACGCTTCGCTGATTGGGCGACATTGGCGCGGGATTTAAATCCTGCTTTGCTGATTGGTCGCGCCCAGCTGGCACGACCAATCAGCAACATTGCCGCGGGATCTAATGTTAAAAATAATAAAAAAAATAAAAAAATCATTATATACTCACCTTCCGGAGCCAGCCCAGGTCTTTCCCGCTCCTCGCGATGCTCCGGTGACCGGTCCATGCATTGTGGTCTCGCGAGGTGATAACGTAGCGGTCTCGTGAGACCACTACGTCATTATCTCGCTAGACCGCAATGCACTCTTGGGACCGGAGCGTCGCGAGGAGCATCGGTAAATGCCTCGGCTGGATCCGGGGGGCCGACGGAAGGTGAGTATATAACTATTTTTTATTTTAATTCTTTTTTTAACAGAGATATGGTGCCCACATTGCTATATACTACATGGGCTGTGTAAGATACTGCATGGGCTGTGTTATATACTACATATCTGTGCTATATACTATGTGGGCTGGGCAATATACTATGTCGCTGGGCAATATACTACGTCGCTGGGCAATATACTATGTGGCTGGGCCATATTCTACGTGGCTGGGCAGTATACTACTTGTCTGCTATTTACTACGTGGCCTGTGCTATATACTACGTGGGCTGTGCAATATACTATGTGGTTGTGCTATTTACTATGCGGCTGTGCTATATACTACGTAGCTGTGCTATATACTTCGTGACTGTGCTATATACTACATGGGCCGTGTTCTATACTACGTGGCTGTGCTATATACTATGTGGCTGTGCTATATACTACGTGGCTGTGCTATATACTTCATGGGCTGTGTTATATTCTACGTGGCTGTGCTATATACTATGTGGTTGTGCTATATACTACATAGCTGTGCTATATACTACGTGGCTGTGCTATATACTACATGGGCTGTGTTATATACTATGTGGCTGTGCTAAATACTACGTGGCTGGGCAATATACTACGTGGGCTGTGCTATTTACTACGTGGGCTGTGCTATATACTATGTAGTTGGGCAATATACTAAGTGGCTGTGTTATTTACTATGTGGCTGGGCAATATACTAAGTGGCTGTGTTATATATTACGTTGGCTGTGTTATATACTACTTGGCTGTGTTATATAGTATGTGGGTTGTGTTATATACTACGTGGGCTGTGTTATATGCTATGTGGCTGTGTTATATACTGCGTGGGCTGTCTTATATGCTACTTGGGTTGTGTTATATACTATGTGGCTGAGCAATAATATACTACGTGGCTCTGTTATATACTACATGGGCTGTGTTATATACTACATGGCTGTGTTATATGCTACATGGGCTGTGCTATATGCTACGTGGGCTGTGTTATATGCTATGTGGGCTGTGTTATACACTATGTGGGCTGTGTTATATGCTACTTGGCTGCGCTATATTTCTCTGCTGTATCTGTACATCATGAATCGTGGTATGTGTTAAAGAGGGGGGTCCACTGAGACTCTTTCGCCCGGGGCCCTCAAAACCTAGAGCCGGCCCTGGCTTCACTGATTGGTCACGCTCGTCCGCGAACAATCAGCGACAGTCGCAGTCTGCCCGCGAATTGGCGCGGAATTTGAACCACGCTTCGCTAATTGGTCGCGGCCGGCCGAATCCTGTGTATAAATTGCATTATACTGAAAACTTCATAAATAAACTACATACATATTCTAGAATACCCGATGTGTTAGAATCGAGCCACCATCTAGTGTATAAATATAATATTCTAGCATTTGGTTACACCCCAGAGCATAAAACAAACCATTCAATTTTGGAGGAAAAGTCATTTACAATGTATTTGTTGGTTGTTGAGATCCATTGCTCATTTTCTTTGTGCTGCCTAAAGTATTCTTTTTATCCAGATGATAGATTATTATATTATTGATCCTAATTAGTTTACAATGTATTTTACATATACATATTTATATACAGTCATGGCTGAAAGTGTTGGCACCCTTTAAATAGTTCCAGAAAATGATGTATTTTTCCTAGAAAATTAATGCAATTACGCATGTTTTGTTATACACGTTTATTTCCTTGGTGTGTATTGGAAGAACACAAAAAATAGAGAAAAAAGGCAAATTGAGCATAATTTCATACAAAACCCCAAAAATTGTTGGCACGTTTCCAAAATAGTAGGCAAATGACTTTGTTTCAAGCATGTGATGCTCGTTCAAACTCACCTGTGGCAAGTAACAGGTGTGGCCAATTATGAAAATCACACATGAAACTTGATAAAAAGGGAGACGTTGCATTGTGGGATTGTGTGTGCCACACTAAGCATGGAGAACAGAAAGAGTAGCATAGAACAGTCTTAGGGCTTGAGAACCAAAATTGTTGAAAAATATCAACATTCTCAAAGTGTGAAGTCCATCTCCAGAGATCTAGATGTTCCTTTGTCCAAGGTGCTCAGCATAATCAAGAAGTTTACAACCCATGGCATTGTAGCTAATCTCCTTGAACGTGGACAGCAGAGAAAAAATGAAAGGTTGCTTAGGCTACGTTCACACTAGTGTTCTGCTAGTGTGCGTCGCCTTAGCGTCGGGCGACGCAGCGGCGACGCACGCGTCATGCGCCCCTATGTTTAACATGGGGGACGCATGCATTTTTGTGTGTTGCGTTTTGCAACACTTGCGTCTTTTTTGCCGCTAGCGTCGGACCAAGAAAATGCAGCAAGTTGCATTTTTCTTGCGTCCGATTTTCGGCAAAAAACGACGCACGCGTCGCAAAACGCAGCGTTTTTGCGTGCGTTTTGCCGCGTTTTTGTGTGCGTCGTGCGTTGCGTCACCGACGCAGCGGCGCGCAACGCTAGTCTGAACGTAGCCTTACCTGCAGATTTTGCATTGGTTTTGCGACGCGTGCGTCGTTTTTTGACGAAATCGGACGCACAGAAAATGCAACTTGTAGCGTTTTCTTGCGTCCGACGCTAGCGTCTAAAACGACGCACGTGTCGGAAAACGCGTGCAAAAAGACGCACGCGTCCCCCATGTTAAACATAGGGGCGCGTCGCCGCTGCGTCGCCGCGTCGCCGACGCAACAGCGACGCGACACTAATGTGAACGTAGCCTTACTGAGGATCTAAGGCACCGAATTCATGTCTTTAAGGATAATCTGAAACAATTTCACAAGCGAAATTGACGTGTTTGGATTAAAAAACCAATTTCCAGACTGAAAACAAAAGCAACGCATTTTGCTGCTTCGGTACAAAAATACAACGCAGAATATCCATAGTGTTTGAATATACCAAGGATGTCTTTTAGTCTGAAAATGTTGAAATATGGTTAGAAGCAATGCAGGGTTTATTGTTCCTATGGTATCCAAATACACAAGCAATTGAGATGATCAATTTCTTTTCTGCTTACAACAATCTTTCAGGGATCAAACACTGAAAAATAAAGCAGATAAATATTTGCCGAAATAATTAATTCCCAGCTTTCTTTTCATGCTTTTTTAAGTAGAGTAAATAGATAATAGCGGCACTTCATATGCTACATGTCATTGCAGCACACTGATCCCTTCTTCTTCAATAGTACATTCTTCTTGTGTGACAAGCAGCCGTTCTAGGAGAGCCATCAAACCTGAAATATAATTAAACCCCAAAAGAAAAGACATGTTAAACGATCCTCAAAGCTACTTATATGTAAATGTACTTATATCATGAGAGACATTAAGATGTTCGACATTGCGGAACTTTTGCTATAACCACATTAATCCTGGGCTCTCTATTATTAATGCATTCTAGTTGTACGCTCTGAATGCTCTTGTAGACACTTTATACGTTTTTGCCCTTTGTTACCTTACTTGCTTATTGAAAGGACACCTGACACGGCTAATAGATTATTAAAACTATAAGTATAGCAATTCTGTGCTGCATTTTTTAACTGTAGGGTATAACAAGATATCATGTGTGTGTAGCCAAAGGCAATGTAAGAGATGACAGTGAATCTTAGGTAGTTTTCCGTATCATTAAAGGAGCGCATAGACGTGAGATAGCTGTCACTATATCTCAGAACTCACCTATACACCTAAACCCGCGACCAAGCTGTGATATGTTTGCAATGGGGAGAAAGAAAAAGGCTGCTGCTAGAAATCTTCCCTGAGAACAAAGCATGTTAACCCTTTATGACATTTCACACAATTAATTTATGTCATGGTCGGGAAGGGGATTCCACAAAACGATGTAAATTTATGTCATGGCAATCATTCGGGCACGTGATTGAAGCGATGGGGACCACCACGGTGCAGGAAGACTACTGTACACAAGATGAGGTGCAAACAACAAAGGGTAGATTTATTGGAAGGCAAGGAAGGAAAGGAATGAGGAAGATGTAAACAGGGGTATACAATGGCAACAGACAATTTACAAGAGTAATAAGCTTTATCTTTTCCGTAAAATAGCACGGTGCTCCAGCTATAACAGACTCAAAATATGTCTAACAAGCAAATGTAAACAATAAACGAGTGATGATGTTAATCTACGTATACCCTCCGTGGCCTTTACTAAGCAGGCCACACGGCTCCCGTGTACTGACTATTGAAGCCTACACTAGGCCCTAACAGGTGCACCAATCAGGAACAAACTCACGGTGATGTTGGAGAATCAGGTCCAGTCCCAGGGGGGCCCCCAGCAGTCCAATACGGTGGTGCGCACGGCTTTCTGTCAGCTCTGTGAAACCTAGTCTTCTCCTTGCTTCTGGATCCTAGGGATGCTCCTGGAAACTGTATAAATCCCTTTCTTTGTATCTTCGTGACTCTCTTGCAGCTATATCAGGACACAGTTTTTCTCTCTTTCAGCTATCAGCACAAGTCCTCTCTCCAGCAGCCTCAGCTCACACACGCTGATCCAGCTCCACACCTGCATTCTGCGTAGACTAGTTCATTACAATGATTATTGCAGGGGAGAAGCAGAACATTCCATCACGCCAGACAAGGCGGTGCAGCCTCTTAAAGTGACAGCGTGTTCCTTACTGTCCATAACAGCACCACCCTCTTACATGATCAGTCATAGCTGAGCTCCGGTTGACACTGCCAGGAGCGGTGCCCACAAATCTATGGGATATTTAACCCCCTAAATGTTGTGATCAATAATGAGCATAGCATTTAGAAGCCTGGGAGAGGAAGGGGGCTCCTTCTCACTTCAGATTGGCGCTCGCAACATCATCTTGTCATGACGATCTCCGGGTCAGCTAGCTGATCTTAAATCTTAAACCAATATATAGATATACTTATATGGAAATCTTAAACAGCCCAACCTCTAAAACTGTCACACTATTTACCCGCTTCAGTGAACTCTGTAAAAAATAATAACAAACGTGGCAAAAAAACCTATGCTTTTTCATCATGCAGACAAAAAAGTGGAATAAAATGCAATCAAAAATAAAAATATAAATAAAAATGGTGTCTCTGAAAAAATCATCTTGTCCTGCAAAAAACAAGCCGCCACATAGCTCCATCAGCGGGGAAATTAAAAAAAAAGTTATAGTTCTCAGAGCATTCCAATGCAAAAACAATTCTTCTTTCTATAAAATTGTTCTTACTGTATAAAAGCAACAAAATCTAAAAAAGATTTTATAAATGTGTAATCTAACTGACCGGAAGAATAAAGCTGCCTTATCACTTTTACTATATAGTCAATGGCATAAAAAACAATTTCTAAATTGCTATTTTTGTTCTTTCTGTCTCCCAAAACTTTGAATAGAAAGTGATCAAAAAAATGTTATGTGCTGAAAAAAGGTAACAATAAAAATGTCAACTCATTCTCCAAAAACATGCCCTCACATGACTGTTTGCAGAAATATAGAAAATATATTGCTCTCCAAAAAAAGCAATGCAAAAACTTTATTTTGCAAAAAAGCATCTTTTAGGGTGTGATAGCAGCCAAACAGAAAAATAAACCTGATACAATACAAATCTGGTATTGCTGTGGAAAAAATTGTAGTTTTCCCCTTACTCAGCGTAATGTTATACAATTCTGTGAGTCGCCTGAAGTTTAAAAATGCTCCCTACACACAATGATAAATTCCTCGAGAGGTGTAGTTTCCAAAATGGGGTCACTTCCTGGGATTTCTGCTGTTTTGGCATGGGCATGTCAGGAGCTCTTCAAATATGACATGGCATCCAGCATATATTCCAGCCAAGGTTGAGCTCCAGAATATAGTTGGCGCTTCAAGCCCTGCCGTGCAACCAACCAGTAGTTTTCCACCACATGGGGTATTACTGTGCTCTGGAGAAATTGCACAACAAATTGTATGGTACATTTTCTCCTGTTACCCTTGTGAAAATTTGATGCAAAGCCAACATTTTTTGTTTGGAAAAATTATTTTATTTATTTTTCACAACATTATAACATTCTGTGAAGCACCTGTGGTTTCAAGGTACTCACCACACCTCTATATAAGTCTTTTAAGGGTGTATTTTCCAAAATGGGGTCATTTGTGGGGAATTTCCAGTGTTTATGCACATCAGCGGCTCTGCAGATGCGACATTGCGCCCGCTACCTATTGATGTCAATTTTGCATCGAAAAGTCAAATGGTGCTCCTTCCTTTCTGAGCCCTGCTGTGTGCCAAAAGAGTAATTTTCCAACACATATGGAGTATCCACGTTATCAAGATAAATTGCCCAACAATTATATGGCCCATTTTCTCCTGTTACCCTTGTGAAAATTACAATTTGGGGCAAAACCAACATTTTTACAGGAAAAATGTATATGTTCATTTTCACGGCTCAGTGTTATAACGTTCTATAAAGCACCTGTGGTTTTAAGGTAGTCATCACACCTCTAGATAAGATAGAGCAGTAGTTTTCCATCACATATGGATAATCAGTATAAATTGCACAACAAATTATATGGTCCATTTTCTCTTGTTACCCTTGTGAAAATGCTAAATTTGGGAAAAAGTCAAAATTTTTGTGAGAAAAATAAAAATAAAATGCTTTCCCTGCACATTGCTTTCATTCATGTAAAGAAGCTTAAGGGTTAATAAACTTATTGAATGTGGTTTACATCACTTTGAGGAGTATAGCTTGTTTTGCCCCATGCATATTTTACAGTATCTTCAATAAACATCTGTCAGGTGTTGAGTTCCTGCTGCTGCACAGGGGGAATCTCGAACCATGTCCTCTATGGTCTCCCATTCTTCCTCGGCCGCGGTGGAGTCTGCTCAGCAGACACGTCAGTCCCAGCATCTGGCTCAAGCTGATACTGTGCGTCTAGTTACAGCTGCCATCCATGGTTCAGCGTTTGTAACCAGCATTGATCAGCGGCAAGCAGCCATTCCAGGGACTAAGCCCTAGTTTTTGTCTACTGAGCATGTCCGTGGGATGACCTCTCATTGGAGGTCGGAGGTCACATGCTCAGTACCTGTAGCGGCTCTGATTGGACCACTAGAAAGGTCCCGGAAGGCTACATCTATAAAAGGCTTACATGGCCGCTCGGCCATGCGCTAGTATAAACCAAAATTGTGTGTGTGCTTGTATGACTGTATCCGGCGAAAGTGCCTTGATGTTCCCCTTCCCTCCGGTTGTTGCATGGGCATTAGGGTGAGTGGGGCTCGGTTACAGTGCCAGTTAGTGGCTTAGCAACTGCCACACACTTGGTCAGCGTCTTTAGCGGCGTATGCAAGCCGAAACTGCGCACAGTCCGTGCACTATAGCTTTCAGTTAGCGGTTTTGCAGTTGCGTCCGCACTTACAGACTGAGCACAGTTTCTTTACAGAGTAGGGTGGGAATTCCCGTTTGAACCCAGCATCTGTCTCCGGGCATCCTCATTCGTGGGCTCAAAAGCCACTGAGTGACAGAGCGGGTTCAACCACCAGCTTAGTGGGGGTGAGTGCTAGGGATCCCACTAGCTCCTGCTCTGCTGTGCCCTGTGACAGCTAACAGAGTTCAGCCTTCCTATTGTGCTCTGCAACTCTTTGGAGCAACAGAATTCGCATTTGTTCACACCGGGTGACGTTAACCCGTGTGCACTTTGGTGTAATACAACTATAGAGTGCTGCCATTACTTAGCAGCAGGTTCCATCACTGCACGGTGGACCGCGGGCTGCGAACGCACCTTATATCTTCCTTAATATTATTTGGTGCGTTCCGCCAGCCCTAACATACTAGTGCCAGGAGTAATGGTGGACGAACAGCGACTACAGCGGTACATTCAGCAGCTGGAGAGCAGGTTGGCGGCTCTCGAGCGCTCAACCTCAGCCGTGGATGTTACCGCAGTTTCTGTTCAGGCTGCTAGCAAGGCTGCAGCTAGTTTATCCACTGCCACCCAGCTCTGACGTTATCCCATCTCCCATTGCCAGACAAGTTTACTGGTGACAGTAAGCTATGTTGGGGATTCGTGAGCCAATGTGCTATACACCTTGAGCTCCTGGCTGCACGTTTTCCCATGGAGCGGGCTAAGGTGGGTTTTATTATATCTCTCCTGTCGGACAGGGCTTTGGAGTGGGCTATGTCGCTGTGGGAGCACGACTAGCATGTGGTGCAGAGTGCTCTGTGGTTCTTGAGCACTCTGAAACAGGTCTTTTTGGGACCTAGTGTCACCCAAGATACGGCGCTCCAACTGCTGGCATTGACACAGGGTTTGTCCATGGTCAGCCATGTCCTCATCCCTGTATTCTGGAGGGGACTAGCTGACCATGTGAAGGACGCCTTGGCCACTAGGGAGATTCCTGCCACACTGGAGGAGTTAATACCAATTTCTATCAGCATCGACCTTCATTTTAACAAGAGAAGGTTGGAGGGAGCCCAGTGTAGGCAGAGCTTTCAGCTGGCTCCCATTTTCACCAAACCTCTGGAATCTCCGTTCCAGGCGTCCAAGCCACATAAGGCATTGGAGGTCTCACGAGCTGGAACTAAGTCCGGGACTGCTCGTACACTCAAGGTCTGTCATGTCTGCCGGCAGGACATCTTGCCTCCAGATGATCTCAGCGGTCGGGAAACGTCCCCGTTTAGTGACTGTAGGAGGTGGTTCACTAGACACAGCGGTTTTTTCCTCCAAATTGTCCTTCAAGGGGACAATTACCATTGGCCCATCCATTCATACGGTAGACCTTTTCATGGATTCCGGGGCGGAGGGCAACTTTGTCTTCTGCCTTCGCCCAATGGCACGCAATACCCTTTGTGATGCTCGCCAAGCCAGTGACAGTACGAGTGGTAAATGGGTCGACTCTGCCCTCAAAGATAACTCATCAAACTATCCCTTTTACTCTTGCCTATGTCACCATCCCATCAGGAGATTATCTCATTGCTCATCATTCCCGAGGGAATTGATGAGATCCTGCTAGGGATACCCTGGTTAAGTTACCACTTCCCACATATGTGGTCCTCATGAAGAATTTTGGGATGGAGTGAATCTTGTGAGGGTAGATGTCTGAGGGGAGTGCATTCAGGTTGCTACTACTGAAGTACCCGCAGATCTTTCCTCTCTCCCCAAGCACTATTAACCCTATGCGGACGTGTTCTCCAAGAGGGCTGCGGAAACCCTACTGCCCCTATGACTCTCCTATTGACTTCTTACCTGGTCCAGAGCCTCCTCAGGGTTAAGTCTATCCCTTTTCTCTCCCGGAGACGGAGGCAATGACCCAATACATCCAGGAGAATCTGGCAAGAGGATTCATTAAGAAGTCAGTGTCACCTGCAGGGGTGGGGTTCTTCTTCATGCAGAAGAGGAATGGAGAACTACGTCCATGCATAGATTACAGGGGTCTTAATGCCATCACCGTTAAGAACAAGTACCCTCTGCCCCTGATATCTGAGCTCTTCGATAGGTTGCGGGTAGCGAGGGTGTTTACTAAGCTTGATCTGCAGGGTACTTACAATCTGATTTGCATCCGTGAAGGGGACAAATGTAAGACGGCATTTAACACCAGGGACGGGCACTATGATGATGCCCTTCTGGCTCCGTAATGCTCCTGCCATTTTCCAAGACTTTGTGAACGACATCTTCCGAGATATGCTCTTCACCTTGGTCGTAGTCTATCTGGATGATATTCTCATCTACTCTCCAGATATAGACTACCACCGGAGAGATGTTTGCAAAATCTTTGACCTCCTATGGGCAAACTCCCTCTATGCCAAGCTGGAGAAGTGTGTGTTTGAGCAGGAGTCCTTGCCTTTCCTGGGCTATATCATCTCCGCCCAGGGATTGGCTATGGATCTTGCCAAGCTACAGGCTGTGATGGACTGGCAGGAACCCCATTCTTTCAAAGCAGTGCAGCGCTTTATGGTGTTCATTAACTATTATTGCCAGTTCATTCCCCACTTCTCAACTTTGATAGCTCCCTTGGTAGCCCTCACCAAGAAGGGAGCAAATCCCAAATTGTGGTCGGAGGAGGTCTCCAAGGCCTTCCTCTCTATCAAGTCCCACTTCGCTAGCGCTCCCATTCTACATCGCCCCGTAATGGAGGTGGATACCTCATCCGTCTGGAGCAGGAGCAGTCCTATTCCAAAAGAATGTTCAAGGTTCGACACATCCTTGCTTCTTTTCCAAGACCTTCCCACTGGCGGAGAGGAATTATTCCATCAGGAACAGGGAGTTGCTAGCTATGAAGATGGACTTCTCGGAGTGGAGACACCTCCTGGAGGGGGCTCATTTTCCCTTCGAAGTTTTCACTGACCACAAGAATTTGGTGTATCTACAGAAAGCCCAGAGGCTAAATTCTCGCCAGGCTAGGTGGTCCCTGTTCTTCTTCCGGTCCCATTTCACCCTCCATTTTCTCTCCGGGGAGAAGAACATTCGTGCCGAAGCTCTCTCATGCTCCATAGTGTCATCTGAGGAGGAGGAGCCTCGGTTAATTGTCCCTTCAGAGAGCCTGAGAGCTGTGGCCCTGGTATTGATAGTCTGTGCCTGCGGGCAAGACTTTTGTACCACCTAATTTGCAACCAGAGGTTCTCTCTTGGGACCAAGAGAACATCTGAGCTCTTGGTGAGGACGTACTGGTGGCTGCATATGGCCCGTGACTTTGGAGACTATATTCGGGCTTGTGTCTCCTGCGCCAAAAATATTTCTCCTCAGCAGCAGCCTGCTGGGTTACTTTACCCCCTGCCGGTGGCAGACAGGCCCAGGGAAATGATTGGGATGGACTTTGTGGTGGGCCTACCCAAGTCTCATAGCTGCACCGTTATCTGGGTAGTCACCGACCATTTTTCTAAATGGTGCACTTGGTGCCTCTTCCGCAGGTACCTTCTGCATGGGCCTTTGCGGCATTATTTATTAAGCATGTTTTCCACCCACACGGTATGCCAGACAAAATTGTCAGTGACCGAAGTCCCCAGTTTGCATCTCGGTTTTGGAGAGAGATCTGTCATCTACTCTGCATTGAGCTGAATCTCTCTTCACCGAACCATACCAAGACAAATTTTTTTGGTAGAGGGGGCCAACGAGACCCTGGTCACATACCTGCGACATTTTGTTTCAGCCGGGCAAGATGACTGGGCATCCTTGCTATCATGGGGGGAGTTTGCACTGAACAACGCCATAGCCGATTCCACTGAGCAGACCCCATTCCTCCTTGACTACGGCCAGCATCCACGTGTCTCGGAACCATGCCCGTGTCGTCCACCCACTCTGGGGTGGCAGACTGGGCGGTGGAGGCACATGACATTTGAGGCCGCACACAGGATGCCTTCCGGGCCTCCAAGGAAAGAATGAGATGCACATCGGTGCCCCGCTCTGACCTTAGCTCCTGGCGACTTAGTGTGGCTCTCCGCCCATAACATCAGGCTGCAAGTTTAGTCCACTAAGTTTGCGTCTCGCTACATAGGCCCCTTCAAGGTCCTGGAATAAGTCAACCCCGTGGTCTATCGATTGACCCTTCCTCTACACCTAGGTATCACCGACACCTTTCATGTGTCCCTCCTAAAACCTTTTCACATGTCCTGGTTTTCCGAGGAATCTGCTGGGACATCGGGCTCATCCACGGATGATTATGAGGTGAACGCCATTTTGGGGTGTAAGGTGGTACGTGGCAAAAAGTATGATCTGGTGGACTGGAAGGGTCATGGCCCAGAGGACAGGATCTGGGAGCCTATTGAGCACATTCAGGCTCCTCAACTCATTGCTGTAATGTAGCGAGGCCCTGGGGGGGTAATGTTAGGTGTCAAGTTCCTGCTGCTGCACGGGGGGAATCTCGAACCATGTCCTCTGCGGTCTCCTATTCTTCCTCAGCCGCAGTGGAGTCTGCTCAGCAGAGACGTCGGTCCCAGTGTCTGGCTCAAGCTGATACTGTGCATCTGGTTACAGCTGCTGTCCCAGGTTCAGCCTTTGTAACCAGCATTGATCAGCGGCGAGCACACGTTCCAGGGACTAAGTCCTACTTTTCATCTACTGAGAGTGCCCATGGGATGACTTCTCATTGGAAGTCGGAGGTCACATGCTCAGGTCCTGTAGCGGCTCCGATTGGACCATTAGGAAGGTCCCGAAAGGCTACATCTATAAAAGGCTTGCATGACCACTCGGCCATGTGCTAGTATAAACCAAAATTGTGTGTGTGCTTGTATGACATGGGCATTAGGGTGAGTGGAGCTAGGATACAGCACCAGTTAGTGGTTTAGCCACCACCACACACTTGGTCAGCATACGCAACGCTGCATGCACTCGGTGCACTATAGGTTTCAGTTAGCGCACTTACACTTGCACTTACAGACTGAGCACAGTTTATTTACAGAGTAGGGTGGGAATTCCCATTTCAACCCAGCATCTGTCTCCGGCCATCCTCAGGCTCTGGCTCAAAAGCCGCTGAGTGACAGAGTGGGTTCAACCTCCAGCTTAGTGGGGGTGAGTGCGAGGGATCCCACTAGCTCCTGCTCTGCTGTGCCCTGTGACAGCTAACCGGGTTCAGCATTCCTATTGTGCTCTGTGACTCTGTGGATCAAAAGAGTTTGCATTTGTTCACACCGGCTGACGTTAACCTGTGTGTACTTTGGTGTAATACCGCCATAGAGTGCCGCCATTACTTAGCAGCAGGTTCCATCACTGCACGGTGGACCCCGGGCTGCGAACGCACCTTATATCTTCCTTAATACTATTTGGTGCGTTCTGCCAGCCCTAACAACGTCTGTGTATTTTACCGCATACAGATGCTGATTTTTTTATTTTTTCTGATATAAAGTTGGGATTGCATTACCCAATTTTTTGCATTAAACAACTGTCAAACAGTAAATACTTACCAATCAGCAGTTGTTTAATAGTTGGTTTAGACAGATACCAGACACTTAATGATATTCACTGAAATATCTATAATTAGAGATGGGCGGACCCATGGATGTTCGGGTCTGTTGGATTTGGCCGAACATTATAAAAAAGTTTGGTTCAGGTACCAGAAGGGTACCCGAACTTGATCATGAACTCCCTTCAAGTGAATGGGGGAATGAAGTGACCTGAAGGCACTGCCTGTCACAGTTGCTGGGTATCGCCAACTGCTGCAGTCACATAGAGGACAGTGTGTAAGCCAGCTGTTATGACCGACGGTGAACAGGTTACTGCTGGTCAGGTCGGCTGATGACCAGTACTGTCATCAGTGTCGCCTGCTCTCGCTGTGAGCGGTGATGTCTGTAAAGTTACCATAGTTCATCGGCTGTGAACTGCGATAACCTTACTGATTCCATGCTACTCTCAGTGTGTTCCAGTGGCCATGTTGAGCGGACACATTACTGATGTCACCGCTCAGCACTGCATCCTGAGTCGGGGATCGTTGTGAGATGGATTTATGGCAGACCCTTTTGAATTTTATTTTTTAAAGGTAATAAATGGGTAATAGAGGGTTGGGGACTGCTTTTTACAATTAAAGGACTTTTCTGTTTTGTGTTTATTGCTTTGCACTATGGGGTTAGAAATGGAGCTGTCTTATACACGCCTCTCCATTACTAACCCCTGGGCTTGATGTCAGCAGTCATTACACAGCTGACATCAACCCCAAAATTTTTCCCCACTTGCCAATGTACTAGGGCAAGCAGGAAGAGCCATGCAAAGCACCACAATTGGAGCATCTAATGGATGCGTCTTTTCTGAGGCAGCTGCAGGGTACTATTTTTAGACTGGGGAGACGCAGATATCCATGGACATTCCCAGCCTGAGAATACCATCTCCCAGTTGTTTGCTTTACCTTGGCTGGTTATCAAATATAGTGGTTGCTCCACAACGTTTATTTAAATAATTGATTTAAATAATTTTTAAAAAATGGTATGGGATCCCCTCTATAACCAACCAAGATAAAGCAGACATCTGAGAGCTGCAGACCACAGCTGTCTGTTTTACCTGCGCTTGTTATCAAAAATAGAAGGGACCCCACGTCTATTTTTTTTTAATTTAATTTTTATAACATCCTACGCTGACAAAATGGGGCCCGAAGAACCTACACTGTAAAAGCTTGTTGATTGTATATGCTGCAGCTTTTCAAAAAGCTTTATGCGGGATGCTGAACCCGAACAGTAACACGGACTTCCGGAAGAAGACAGTTGGAAGAATACAAAATGAAGTCCGTCCATCCATTCAGAAGCCAAAAGGTGGACACCCAGGCAAAATATCGCCGTCAACAAGTTGGCTCATCCCAAAGTCTACCAGTTCTCGTGTGACAAACACGGCAGTGGAGGTGGCCAATATGCTTCATAACAGTGAGATCACAGACGTCGATGCAAGTACCGTGCGATTACATTACTTAAATATTGTCATCAGAAGCGTCAATTCGAGTTTGCAAACACGTACGAAAAGTGGACATTTAAAGATTTGAAACTGGTGATTTGGAGCGATGACACAAAAGTAAATAGACTAGGCTCTGATAGATGCAAATGAGTCTGAAAGACACAATGGAAAAAGGGGCTAACGGATTGAGAAATTGAAGGTAATGTCAAGTTCGGTGGAGGAATGCTGAACTATATGTGAGAATCCTACAAGATAATTTACTTTGTACGCTCAAGTACTATGGGTATGAAAAGAACGACATAGTGTTCCAACATGACCACAACACAAAGCATATGTCAATATTGGCAAAGAAATGGTTGAATGACAATGAAGTGGAGGTGCTAGAATGGCCCCCAGAGTCCCCAGACCTCAACCCAATCAAACACTTGTAGGTAAAAATGAAGAAAACCTGTATACATACCCAAGTGAGTCAACCATTATGCACAAACTTTGGGAGCGTGTAGAACAGAGCATGCCCAGAATGATCCAGGCAGTGTTGAAAGCCAAAGGTGATTTTACAAAATACTATCAAAATTAAAATTAAAATTTAGATCACTGGGAGCAAAACAGTAACAATGCAGTGATATACAAGAATTTGCTTAACTAATCATATGCTAAATAGTTGCAAGTCAAGTATGAGATATCCAAGCTGATGATGGTAGTCTCATGTACAAAGCAGAAGTGGATGGTGAGATATGGAGCATGAAAGTCAAAAGCTCAAACCATTGTTACTCTTTTGCACTTCACTTTATGATGCTCCTTTGGAAAGCAAAAGATTATTATTTGTTATTATAGCGCCATTTATTCTATGGCGCTTTACATGTGAAAGATATGGAGTGGCGTTAGCTTTGGTATAAAAAAAAAAAGCTAGCATTTTCCATTAACAACATACAGGTGAACATCACAAATGTACCGGACATAACCGGATAAAAAGTGACTCGATTTTGACATCTCGGGAAATCTGTAGAAAACTCAGTGTTTTAAGCTTCCGTCAGAAAGGGATTATTCAAGTGCTTGTTGTTAGGAAGCTGAGACTTTATTTAAAATGTTTTGACATTTATAGTGTTAGATATTTCCTGATAGTAAAACGTTGCTTTTAACAATGTAGTGACATTGCAGGCTTTTTAAGTAATTGTATGCTTTTTTTTTGCTGCTATTGTGAAATAGCAGGAATTTTTAAATGTCATTTCTAATTTAATATATTGCATTATTGCTGTTAACAATTCTGTCTGGGCATTGCTGTGGATAAAAGACAACATTTAATGTTTGGCCTGTGTTTGCAGGTATTCGGTGGATCGCCATACAGATATGGATAGGATATTCAACATAGATTCGGGAAATGGATCGATTTTTACTTCCAAATCTCTGGATCGGGAGGCACTGTTGTGGCACAATATTACTGTAATAGCTACAGAAATCAGTAAGTAAACCTTAAATACCATCACTTTCCATGTAGTGCAGAAGCAAGGACTTTTAAAGCTTAATACACTCAGGAAAGTATGACCAGGCATGTTGAAATTTAATTGTTAGTTTCTCATAAGCAATGATGAAAGGGTCTGTTGTGCGCGTGCATGTATATATGTGTGCGCTTTCGTAAAGAACTGTGGATAAATGTATAATGCTCAGTTAATGGAATGTAATTCTGCTAACAGATGATGTTTGGCTAAAATAATTGAATCCATTCTAAAACAATAACCATTTACTAATTGCTTAGTACTATATTCCCAGTCAGAGCTGACACAAATGCATTGCCATCTTTACTGGAAGTCACCCAGAGCAAGATTAAAGTTAATAAAATTAGTAACCACTATGAAGTCAATCTGAAAGGCAGACACAATTACACATGAGGATCTGCTATTGGCAGCTGTACACACTTTCAAATTGCATCTTGTAGAGTACAGTACATAGGACATGGTGTCATTGAAGTGTGTAAAACGGAATATTATCAAATGATTTAATAACACTTAAAATCTAGTTAATGATATGGATAGAAGGTAAAGTAAATTTCATTTAACCCAGCATTGCAGATGTTCTGGATTATTGGGCTGCCAAACAGCATGCTAAATATGTTGGTAAGAGTAGATAACCTCCGTGATGGAAGACTAAAAATGTACTAATATTGCGTTTTTACTATATATATATATATATATATATATATATATATATATATATATATATATATATATATATATATATATATATATATATATATATATATACCAGATGGTAACCCGATTCTAACGCATCGGGTATTCTAGAATATGTATGTAGTATATTTATGAAGATTTTAGAATAATACATTGAATACACAGGATTCGGCCAACCGCGGCCAATTAGCGAAGCGTGGTTCAAATCCCACGCCAATTCGCGGCCGGACTGCGCCTTTCGCTGATTGTTCGCGGCCGGCCACGTAGTATATAGCACAGCCACGTAGTATATAACAGCCCACGTAGTAAATAGCACAGCCACGTAGTACATAGCACAGCCATGTGGTATATTGCACAGCCACGTAGTATATAGCACAGCCACGCAGTAAATAGCACAGCCCATGGAGTATATAGCACAGCCCATGGAGTATATAGCACAGCCACGAAGTATATAACACAGCCCACGGAGTAGATAGCACAGCCATGTAGTATATAACACAGCCCACCGAGTATATAGCACAGCCCACAGAGTGTATAACAGCCCATATAGCATATAACACAGCTTACGTAGTATATAACAGCCCACGCACGCAGTGTATAACACAGCCCACGTAGTATATAACAGCCCACGTAGTGTATAACACAGCCCATGTAGTATATAGCACAGCCCACGTCGTATGTAACAGCCCATGTAGTGTATAACACAGCCACGTAGTATATAGCAGAGCCCACATAGTATATAGCACAGCCACGTAGTATATTGCACAGCCACGCAGTATATTGCACAGCCCACGTAGTATATAGCACAGCCCATGTAGTATATAACAGCCCATATAGTTACATAGTTACATAGTTATTAAGGTTGACGGAAGACTATAAGTCCATCTAGTTCAACCCATAGCCTAACCTAACATGCCCTAACATGTTGATCCAGAGGAAGGCAAAAAAACCCATGTGGCAAAGAGTAAGCTCCACATTGGGGGAAAAAATTCCTTCCCGACTCCACATACGGCAATCAGACTAGTTCCCTGGATCAACGCCCTATCAAGGAATCTAGTGTAACATTATACTTTTCAAGAAAGGCATCCAATCCCCTCTTAAATTTAATTAATGAATCACTCATTACAACATCATACGGCAGAGAGTTCCATAGTCTCACTGCTCTTACAGTAAAGAATCCGCGTCTGTTATTATGCTTAAACCTTTTTTCCTCCAAATGCAGAGGATGCCCCCTTGTCCCTGTTTCAGGTCTATGATTAAAAAGATCATCAGAAAGGTCTTTGTACTGTCCCCTTATATATTTATACATTAAAATAAGATCGCCCCTTAGTCTTCGTTTTTCCAAACTAAATAGCCTTAAGTGTAATAACCTATCTTGGTATTGCAGACCCCCCAGTCCTCTAATAACCTTGGTCGCTCTTCTCTGCACCCGCTCTAGTTCAGCTATGTCTTTCTTATACACCGGAGACCAGAACTGTGCACAGTATTCTAAGTGTGGTCGAACTAGTGACTTGTATAGAGGTAATATTATGTTCTCCTCCTGAGCATCTATGCCTCTTTTAATGCATCCCATTATTTTATTTGCCTTTGTAGCAGCTGCCTGACACTGGCCACTGAATATGAGTTTGTCATCCACCCATACACCCAGGTCTTTTTCATTGATGGTTTTGCCCAGAGTTTTAGAATTAAACACATAATTATACATCTTATTACTTCTACCCAAGTGCATGACCTTACATTTATCCCCATTAAAGCTCATTTGCCATTTATCAGCCCAAGCTTCTAGTTTACATAAATCATCCTGTAATATAAAATTGTCCTCCTCTGTATTGATTACCCTGCAGAGTTTAGTGTCATCTGCAAATATTGAAATTCTACTCTGAATGCCCCCTACAAGGTCATTAATAAATATGTTAAAAAGAAGAGGGCCCAATTTTGACCCCTGTGGTACCCCACTGCTAACCGCTACCCAGTCCGAGTGTGCTCCATTAATAACCACCCTTTGTTTCCTATCCCTGAGCCAGCTCTCAACCAACTTACACATATTTTCCCCTATCCCCATTATTCTCATTTTATGTATCAACCTTTTGTGTGGCACCATATGAAAAGCTTTTGAAAAGTCCATATACACTACATCCATTGGGTTCCCTTTGTCCAGTCCGGAACGTACCTCTTCATAGAAACTGATCAAATTAGTCTGACATGAACGGTGCCTAGTAAACCCGTGCTGATACTGGGTCATGAGGTTATTCCTCTTCAGATACTCCAGTATAGCATCCCTTAGAATGCCCTCCAGGATTTTACCCACAGTAGAGGTTAAGCTTACTGGCCTATCATTTCCGAATTCAGTTTTTGCCCCATTTTTGAATATTGGCACCACATTTGCTATACGCCAGTCCTGTGGTACAGACCCTGTTATTATGGAGTCTTTAAAGATTAAAAATAATGGTCTATCAATCACTGTAGTTAATTCCTGCAGTACTCGAGGGTGTATCCCATCCATAGTGTATAACACAGCCCACGTAGTATATAGCACAGCCACGTAGTGTATTGCACAGCCACATAGTATATTGTACAGCCACATAGTATATTGCACAGCCACGTAGTATATTGCACAGCCACGTAGTATATTGCACAGCCCACGAAGTATATAGCACAGCCCCATAGTATATAGCACAGCCACGTAATATATTGCACAGCCCATATAGTATATTGCACAGCCCACATAGTATATTGCACAGCCCATGTAGTATATTGCACAGCCCACGTAGTATATTGCACAGCGCACGTAGTATATAGCAATGTGGGCATCATATTCCTGTTAAAAAAAGAATTAAAATAAAAAATAGTGATATACTCACCTTCCGTTGGCCCCTGGATCCAGGCGAAGCGTTTACCGATGCTCCTCGCGTGCTCCGGTCCCAAGAGTGCATTGCAGTCTCGTGAGATGATGACGTAGCGGTCTCGTGAGACCGCTATGTCGTCATCTCGCGAGACCGCAATGCATGGAGCGGTCACCGGGGCATCGCGAGGAGCGGGAAAGGCCTGTTCTGGATCCGAGGGGCCGACGGAGGGTGAGTATATACCTTTTTTTTATTATTATTATTTTTAACATTAGATCTTTTTACTATTGATGCTTCATAGGCAGCATCAATGGTAAAACGTTGGTCACACAGGGTTAACAGCAGCGTTAACGGAGTGCGTTACACCGGGGCATAACGCGGTCCGTTAACGCTGCCATTAACCCTGTGTGAGCGCTGACTGGAGGTGATTATGGAGTGAGCACTGACTGCGGGGAGGAAGGAGCGGCCATTTTGCCGCTGGACTGTGCCCGTCGCTGATTGGTCGTGGCTGTTTTGCCGCGACCAATCAGCAACTTGGGATTTCCGTGACAGACAGACAGACAGAAAGAAAGACGGAAGTGACCCTTAGATGATTGTTTAGTAGATTTATATATATATACTGTATATATATATATATATGTGTGTGTATTTATATTTATATAATTGCCTTGTAATGTTTTCATTTCCTGTTCTGTCCAGATGTCACCGTATCCCAGAATTCCAAGGGGAGGAAGTTCACCGACCGCCATATTGAGACACCCAAGTGATAGGTGTCTCAATATGGAAACTGCTGCTGGTACCAACCTATTGCGCGGTACCACCAGTGGAACACTGTCACACCACACACACACACACACTCTATATGCCGTACGCGCCACACACACATGCTCACATATTTACACTCACGCAGCCTCTTGCACGGTACCACCAGTGGAACACCATCGCGAACACGCCGCCACGGAATCAGCCAAATGGTTCACTGACTGATGCCATCTTTGTACAGGAGGAGCGCATGCACAGTTTTAATGTGACCACCGCTATCTGTCTGCACAAAGATGGCGGTGGTCTGATTTACTGCACAAATTACATGCAGGTGCAGTGAATCATTCGGCTGATCCCGGCAGCAGCTGCGCGACGTGTCTTCAGGCAGAGTGAGCCGGTCACATTAAAGGGGTTTTCCCACGACCGAAAGTTCATTTTAAAAATTGACTGTCTGACCATGCACGGAGCATACCACATCTCCTGGGCAGGGGAGGAAGCAAAAGACAATACTGACATTACAGCAGGGGATCACAGTGGATTCATTTTGTGAGGTAAAATATTTCACTGACTGTTTTTAAAAAATATTTTACCTCACAAAATGTATCCTCTGTGATCTCCTTCTGTAATGTAAGTATTTTCTTTTGCTTCCTCCCCTGCCCAGGAGCTGTGGTATGTTCAGTACACGGTCAGACACGGACAATTTTTAAAATGAACATTTGTTCGTGGAAAAACCCCTTTAACCCCTTTCTGACCTCGGACAGGATAGTACGTCTGAGGTCAGAACCCCCGCTTTGATGCGGGCTCCAGCGGTGCCTGGACGTCACGCGATTTATCCGCCCCTATTAACTAGTTAAATGCCGCTGTCAAACGCAGACAGTGGCATTTAACCGGCGCTTCCGGCCATCGGGCCGGAAATGAGCGCATCGCCGACCCCCGTCACATGATCGGGGTCAGCGATGCTTCTGCATAGGAATCATAGAGGTCCTTGAGACCTCTATGGTTACTGATTCCGGTTTGCAAGCCTGCAATTCAGCTACATAGCAGCGATCTGATGATCGCTGCTATGTAGCAGAGCCAATCGAGTTGTGCCAGCTTCTAGCCTCCCATGGAGGCTATTGAAGCATGGCAAAAGTTAAAAAAAAAAAGTAACAAAAAATGTGAAAAAAATATAAAAGTTTAAATCACCCCCCTTTCGCCCCATTCAAAATAAAACAATTAAAAAAATCAAACCTACACATATTTGGTATCACCGCGTTCAGAATTGCCCGATCTATCAATAAAAAAGCATTAATGTGATCGCTAAACAGTGTAGCAAGAAAAAAATTCGAAATGCCAGAGTTACTTTTTTTGGTCGCCGCGACATTGCATTAAAATGCAATAACGGGCGATCAAAAAAATGTATCTGCACAAAAGTGGTATCAATAAAAACGTCAGCTTGGAACGCAAAAAGTATTCCCTCAACCAACCCCAGATCACGAAAAATGGAAACGCTATGGGTATCGGAAAATGGCACAATTTTTTTTTTTTTTAGCAAAGTTGGGAATTTTTTTTTACCACTTAGATAAAAGAGAACCTAGACATCTTTGGTGTCTATGAACTCTAAATGACCTGGAGAATCACAATGGCAGGTTAGTTTTAGCATTTAGTGAACCTAGCAAAAAAGCCAAACAAAAAACAAGTGTGGGATTGCACTTTTTTTGCAATTTCACCACACTTGGAATTTTTTTCCCGTTTTCTAGTACACGACATGGTAAAAGAAATGATGTCGTTCAAAAGTACAACTTGTCCCGCAAAAAATAAGCCCTCACATGGCCATATTGATGGAAAAATAAAAAAGTTATGGCTCTGGGAAGGAGGGGAGCGATAAACGAACACTGAAAAACGGAAAATCCCAAGGTCAAGGTTAAAAAGCAAATATCAACGCCAACATGGCTCCTCATAAAAAGTATGCCAATGACAATGAAAGGAAAGCAGCAAAGGTACAACGTCGAAGGCAACAAAGGGCAAATGAGACTCTTGAAGAGCAACAGCATCGCTGGGACAAAAACAATGCATATAAGCGTAGGCGTCAAGCACATGAGTCCACTGATGCAAAAGTCACTAGATTATCACAGAATGCCTGCCCCCATCGTGACATTACCGTTTAGATATACTAGATGGTGGCCCAATTCTAACGCATCAGGTATTCTAGAATATGCATGTCCACGTAGTATATTGCACAGCCCACGTAATATATTGCCCAGCCACGTAGTATATTGCCCAGCCATGTAGTATGTTGCCCAGCCACGTAGTATATTGCCCAGTTACGTAGTATATTGCCCAGCAATGTAGTATATTGCCCAGCCACGTAGTATATTGCCCAGTTACGTAGTATATTTCCCAGTGACGTAGTATACAGCACAGAGCCACGTAGTATATTGCACAGCGACGTAGTATACAGCACAGATCCCTGTAGTATATAGCCCAGCTACGTAGTATATTGCCCAGCCACGTATGTCACAGGTTAAAAAATAAACATATACTCACCTTCCGATCCGAGGGCCCCTTGTAGTTCTGTTGCCTGTGCACGATGCACGCGGCAGCTTCCGGTCCAAGGGTGTTATGACGTCGCCGTAACATGACCGTGACGTCATAGCAGGTCCTTCTCACGCAGGTGCGCAGGACCTGTGATGACGTCGCGGTCACATGACCGTGAAGTCATGGCAGGTCCTTCTTGCACAGTCGCGCAGGACCTGTGATGGCGTCAAGGTCACATGACCGTGACGTCATGGCAGGTCCTTGTCGCATACCATCCTTAGCACCGTAACCTGCCGCTTGCATGGAGCGGTCACCGGAGCGTCGCGAAAGGTGAGTAATGATTTTTTTAAAATTATTTTTAACATTAGATTATTATTATTATTTATTAATATAGCACCATTAGTTCCATGGTGCTGTACATGAGAAGGGGGTTACATACAGGGTAGATATCGTTTACAGTAAACAGGTTTACAGTGACGGACTGGTACAGAGGGGAGAGGACCCTGTCCTTGCTGACTTACATTCTATGGGATAGTGGGGAAGAGACAGAAGGTAGGGGTGAGGCGGCGGCTCTGGCGGTGGTGAGGCGGCGGCTCTGGTGGTGGTGAAGCGGCGGCTCTGGCGGTGGTGAGGTGGCAGCTCGGTTATTTTTGGCTGTAGGCTTTCCTGAAGAGATGGGTTTTCAGGTTCCGTCTGAAGGATCCGAGGGTGGTGGATAATCGGACGTGTTGAGGCGTGGAGTTCCAGAGAATGGGTATATTTGGGAGAAATCTTGGAGGCGGTTGTGTGAGGAACGAATAAGTGTGGAGGAGAGTAGGAGGTCTTGGGAGGATCGAAGATTACGTGAGGGGAGATATTGGGAGATTAGTTCAGAGATATAGGGAGGGGACAGGTTGTGGATGGCTTTGTAGATTAGTGTTAGTAGTTTGAACTGAGATCTTTTTACTATTGACATGCTGCATAGGCAGCATCAATAGTAAAAACTTGGTCACACAGGGTTAATAGCGGCGGTAACGGAGTGAGTTACCCGTGGCATAACGCGGTCCGTTACCGCTGGCATTAACCCTGTGTGAGCGGTGACTGCGGGGAGTATGCAGCGGGCGCCGGGCACTGACTACAGGGGAGTAGGGAGGGACTAATCGGACTGTGGCCGTCGCTGATTGGTCGCAGCAGCCATGACAGGCAGCTGGCGAGACCAATCAGCTACTTGGAATCCATGACAGACTGAGGCTGCGATCAATGAATATACATGACAGACAGAAGGACAGAAAGACGGAAGTGACCCTGAGACAATTATATAGTAGATATGGATTATGGTAATATCAGGATCAATAAATGTTATTAATATGCAAATAATGAAAGGAAACAATCTTGAAAACACCTTGTTTTATTCAGTATTGAGTATGAGCGCCAAGAGCAGAAATGCTTGCACTTAGATGACTTGGCATGCTATCAGTGAGGTTATTAATGGTTGTCTGAGAAGTGTTCCGTCACACTGAATGCACTTGGGCATGGAAATTATCAACATCCACTGCCAAGAGCTCTCTTTGCAATTGTCGACCAATGTGTCTGTTCGGACACATTTATTGAGACGCTGCAGGCCATGGTTGACCATTAGGCTTC
Source organism: Ranitomeya imitator (assembly GCF_032444005.1). Lineage (NCBI taxonomy): Eukaryota > Metazoa > Chordata > Amphibia > Anura > Dendrobatidae > Ranitomeya > Ranitomeya imitator. The sequence goes on from NC_091287.1 coordinate 284,064,911, forward strand.
ACCAGCTGCCCACAGCACAAGTAATATTATGTTATTTAAAAAAAAATAGGCTATATTTTGTTAAAAAGAAACAAAAATGTTTAAGTAATATTAACATTTATCTGTTTTTGCACACCTGTTTTACCAGTGCAATTTGACAACCCTGCACACCACACCTATACTAAGACCTGCTGCCACCTTATGCCGTTTGTGCATATACAGTACCTACCGAGCATTTTTTGTACTGGTTGAATAATTTGGGTTGAAAAGATTGTAAAAAGTTAATTATAGTTAAAGTTAATTATAGCCTCTCTGACCTTTCCTGGCATCTGCGCACTGCAGTACTTTGCTCTGCCCTCAAGGAAAAAACCCTAAGGGGATTACGTTTAGTTCAATGAGATATCTGTATGCTTTAAGATGTTTCTGGCACTTATGAGACCATTTGTCATTTTAAAAAAAATGTATCAGTATATAAAATTAGCAGCAAAGTTATTTTTGTACATGGTTTCATGTACGTGGACTGTAGCTGATTTTGCCCGAACCATTAAGTGAAGCTGAGCTACAATACCAGACACAGCTCATGAACACGAGTGGCACTGACTAATCTCATAAACCCTTTTAAACATTTTATTATGTACTTATATTATTTATGGCCAATATTACTACCGAACAGTATATGAAGAAAAGGAAGATGTGTCTTTTACTTTTTTTTAATAGGGCTGCATTTGCCAGTTTTAGGGTACATGTATTTTATTCCATCCAATTTTATAACAAAAGTGTCATGCTACATTTACTAAGTGGCTACAATTTTCTGCTTGAGAAGGTGGCTAGAAAATTGGCGACACACAGCTTGTGTTCTTCTAATTAGGCTTTTGATTGTCAGATCCAAAGACTCGCAGACACAGTGAAAAAAAAAAGCTGTTTCCAAAAATTAGGCATTTAACAGCTGCTTTTGATCTCTGCAAATTTTAGCCCTCCAACAGCCAATGTACCCAGTTCTCTTATCTTCTTATTACAGGTAATCCTAAGGAAAGTAGCCGCGTTCCTGTGTTCATTAAGGTTCTGGATGTGAATGACAATGCCCCAGAGTTTGCCATGCTCTATGAGATCTTTGTTTGTGAAAATGCAAAGGCAGAACAGGTGTGTATAATAGCTCTACTTTCAGCTCATTTGCATGTAAAATGGTATAGATGGAACAATGTTTCTGAATCGATGGCATTTTGGAACTACGAGTGGTCATCAGCCCAGTTGTGTCCGTAAACTAGCTATGTGCCAATCTCACTGGCAAAATGAAGTGACATAATATGATGTTTCACTACTACAATATTTCATCTTGTGTATGGATATTAGATGTACTGTATGCCAAGACTTTCATACTGAGCACCTGTAAAACCATGATTTCTATATTACATCCAAGCATTTACGAGCTTTAAATTGGATACTGCAAGATAGGATTCTCAGTTCTTTAAAGAAATATCTCCTTTCTTGGGCTGTTCCTGGTATGACAGTTTAGTTCCATGAAAGTGGTGAAGTACTCTGGGGTGTACAAAGAGGTCCCATAGCAAAAGCCCAAATCGTCCCCTCTATACTCTCCTCCCCTTCCATGAAAAGCAAAGGACTATTGATGAGTCATGGCGCATTCTCAAGAGACAAAACATATAGTTAGAGAGAGATTACAATATAATATGATATACAGCTAGGTCACAAAATATTTGGACAGTGAAGGAATTTGTGATTTGGACTCTGCATGCCACTATTTTTTATTTAAACTGAAACAACCGAGATGCAATTGAAGTGTAGACCTTCAGGATTAACTAAATTTGTAGGAATTGTAACCAGTTTTCTACAAAGCCTCATCATTTCAGGGGCTCAAAAGTAATTGGACAAATTAACGTTATCATAAATAAAATGTTCATTTGTAACACTTTGTAGAAAATCCTTTGTGGGCAATGACTGCCTCTAGTCTAGAAGTCATGGATGTCGCTAAACGCTGGGTTTCCTCCGTTGTGATTCTTTGCACGGCTATTACTGCAGCTGATTTCAATTATTGCTTGTGTGTGGGTCTTTCTGCCTTAAAGGGACACTGTCACCTGAATTTGGAGGGAACAATCTTCAGCCATGGAGGCGGGGTTTTCGGGTGTATGATTCACCCTTTCCTTACCCGCTGGCTGCATGCTGGCTGCAATATTGGATTGAAGTTCATTCTCTGTCCTCCGTAGTACACGCCTGCACAAGGTAATCTTGCCTTGCGCAGGCATGTACTACGGAGGACAGAGTATGAACTTCAATCCAATATTGCAGCCAGCATGCAGCTAGCGGGTAAGGAAAGGGTGAATCAAAAACCCCAAAACCCCGCCTCCATGGCTGAAGATTTTTCCCTCCAAATTCAGGTGACAGTGTCCCTTTAAGTTTTGTCTTAAGCATGTGAAATGCATGGTCGATGGAGCTGTGATCTGGTGATTGACTCAGCCATTGTAGAATATGCCACTTCTTTGCCTTAAAAAACTCCTGGGTTGCTCTTGCAGTATATTTTTGGTCATTTTCCATCTGTTTTGTGAAGCACTGTCCAATCAACCATGCTGCATTTGGTGAGCAGAAAGTATAGTCCTGTACACTTCAGAATTCATCCAGCTGCTTCTGTCTGCAGTCACATAATCAATAACCACTAGTGACCCAATGCCATTGGAAGCCATGCATGCGCATACCATCACACAGCCTCCACCATGTTTCCAAAGGATGTGGTGTTTTTTGGATCATTAGCCATATCAAGCCTTCTCCATTCTTTCTTCTTTGCTTCATTCTGATACAGATTGATCTTAAATCCATCTGTCCAAACAATGCTTTTCCAGAACTGTTCTGGCTTCTTTAGATGTTTTTTGGCAAAATGTAATCTGGCCTTTCTATTTTAAGTCTAATTTATAGTTTGCACCTTGTGGTGAACCCTCTGTATTTGCTAGCATGAAGTTTTCTCTATTTGGTAGACTTGGATACTGAAACACCCACTTCCTTGAGAGTGTTCTTCACTTGGGTGGATGTTGTGAATGTTTTTTTCCCAAGCTCACTAGTGTGCTCTATTTTTTGCAGAATGTACCAAACTGTTGATTTGGGCACTCCTAATATTTCTGCTCTCTAGTGGATTTCTTTTTTCATCCTAATGAGGGTCTGGTTTTCTTCTATTAAGAACTCCTTTGACTGCATGTTGTAGGCTCACAGTTACAGCTTCCAAATTCAAATATCCGTCCAATTACTTTTGGTCCTTTTAAAAAGAGGTACAGTATTTTTCTGACAATGAGATGCACCTAGGTTTTAGATGAGGCAATTAGAAAATAAAATTGAAGCAAAAATTGTGGTCAATTCTGTACTTAATATCTCCTATCCTTGTATATATGGTCCCCCTCATCCCTATCCTGGTATGCATGGCCCCCTCATCCCTACCCTGCAATGCATGCCCCCCCATCCCTCTCCAGGTTTGCGTGTCACCCTCATCCCTATCCTGGTATGCGTGGCCCCCTCATCCTTATTCTGGCATACATGGCCCCCTCATCCCTAGCATGGTAGGCTTGGCCCCTTATCACTAGCATGGTAGGCATGGTCCCCCTCATCACTATCCTGGTATGCAGGGCCCCCATCTCTGTTCTGGTATGCATGGCCCTAATCAGAAAAACATAAAAAATAAAAAATCAGTTATGCTTACCTTCCCTGCACTCTCTTGCAGCATCTTGTTCTGATGCCAGCAGCTAATTTATGCTTGTAAACAGCACATGGCAGGGACGTCACGTGCTGCTTATAAGCTGAAGGACAGCTGATGGAATACTCACCCATGCCGGGACTACATGCATAGAGCAGTGAATATTCATTGCACTTTAATAATGGGTAATGTGTTAGCCGTAGCCACCGGTTTCCTGCAGCTGCCGGGCGTTCAAGTGTGCCGCTACTAAAGGGAATGAATATTCACTGCATTCCACGCCTATTGGAGTGGAGAGCAGTTGATATTCCTTGCCTTAATTAGCGGACACATGCGAACGCCCGGCACCTCGTGAAAGAATAAAGTTATGTTAAAACCAAGCACATCATTGTTTTTCTTGTGAAAATCTCAATACGTTTGATGTGTCACATGACCCTCTTCCCATTGAAAAAAAATAAAGTTGGATCCAAAATGGCTGACTTCAAAATGGCCGCCATGGTCACCACCCATCTTGAAAAGCTTTCCCCCTCCCATATACTAGTGTGCCACAACCAGGAAGTTGATATCACCAACCATTCCCATTTTATTTAGGTGTATCCATATAAATGGCCCACCCTGTATATAAGTAAATAAGCACCATAGTTTTCACTTGAATCCTTGGATGATGCCTCCCTTTTTTTTGAATATTAAAAGGATTGTCCTACAATACATTGCACCACTTACTGAGGACCGTGCTACTACTTTTTTAGTTTGACATGTATCTATTTAGATCTCTAGAATATTGGAGGTGGGCATCTAGTGTCCAACACCAAAATATCCATTAACAATTTCTGTGTTCGCTTCTACTAGTCATACATGTTTATCCATAAGATAGGGGAAAATTCGGTATAAAAGTCCAAAAGAAGTTACACTGTTAACATTTTTTCAACAAGTTTTTTGTTTAGTTCTTGTCTTAATTAGGAAAGTCAAACATATTTTCCAACTAAGTGTTAGACATGAATTGAAAGATGAGCAACTATATATTTGAAAAAGCACCTGTACTGTCAACATTGACATAGCTCTGAAGAACTGTAAATTATGATGATGATGAGTGACAATTACATTAATTACTGTAATAGAAAAAAATGAAATGGCAGGCCTACCTGAGATTTATCCTATATTAGTACTGTGCAGGGCTAGGTATTCCTTTACTTGCAGGTGAGCAGACTAATGGCACCCATATGGTCAATTAACATCTTTGATGTACTCAGGCTTACCGTATATTAGAACATGCTTTCATTTATTTACTAGATAGATAGATAGATAGATAGATAGATAGATAGATAGATGACTGAAAATGAGTGTGACCGCACAATACAGAAAGAAGATGCAGCGCCGGGAGAAGCAGGGACTGCAGGGACCGCGCCGGGAGCAGGTAAGTATACGGAGAGGGGAGCGCTGCGCGATATTTACCTGCTCCTCGCTCCGGTGCGGCTCCGTCTCAAGCGTCCTCTGGCAGTGACGCTCAGGTCGGAGGGCGCGGTGACGTGGTCAGTGCGCGCCCTCTGCTGAGCGTCAGTGCTGGAGACGGAGCCGCACGAGGAGCAGGTAAATATTGAAAGCACCGGCGTCCTGAGCAAGAGAGGCGAGTATGTGATTTCTTTTTTATTGCAGCGGCAGCAGCATTATATATGGCACAGCTTTATGTGGAGCATCTATGGGGCCATAATGAACGGTGCAGAGCATTCTATATGGCACAGCTTCATATAAGAGTTTGTATGTTCTCTCCGTGTTTGCGTGGGTTTCCTCCGGGCACTCCGGTTTCCTCCCACATTCCAAAGACATACTGATAGGGAATTTAGATTGTGAGCCCCATCGGGGACAGCGATGATAATGTGTGCAAACTGTAAAGCGCTGCGCAATATGTTAGCGCTATATAAAAAATAAAAATTATTATTATTATATGGAGCATCTATGGGGCCATAATGAACGGTGCAGAGCATTCTATATGGCACAGCTTTATATAAGAGTTTGTATGTTCTCTCCGTGTTTGCGTGGGTTTCCTCCGGGCACTCCGGTTTCCTCCCACATTCCAAAGACATACTGATAGGGAATTTAAATTGTGAGCCCCATCGGGGACAGCGATGATAATGTGTGCAAACTGTAAAGCGCTGCGCAATATGTTAGCGCTATATAAAAAATAAAGATTATTATTATTATATGGAGCATCTATGGGGCCATAATGAACGGTGCAGAGCATTCTATACGGCACAGCTTTATGTGGAGCATCTATGGGGCCATAATGAACGGTGCAGAGCATTATATATGGCACAGCTTCATTATGGCCCCATAGATGCTCCATATAAACGGTGCAGAGCATTCTATATGCACAGTTTCATATGGAGCATCTATGGGGCCATAATGAACGGTGCAGAGGATTCTATATGGCACAGCTTTATATGGAGCATCTATGGGGCCATAATGAACAGTGCAGAGCATTCTATATGGCACAGCTTTATGTGGAGCATCTATGGGGCCATAATGAACGGTGCAGAGCATTATATATGGCACAGCTTCATTATGGCCCCATAGATGCTCCATATAAACGGTGCAGAGCATTCTATATGCACAGTTTCATATGGAGCATCTTTGGGGCCATAATGAACGGTGCAGAGCATTATATGTGGCACAGCTTTATATGGAGCATCTATGGGGCAATAATGAACGGTGCAGAGCATTATATGGGGCACAGCTTTATATGGAGCATCTATGGAGCAATAATGAACGGTATGGAGCATCTACTTTTATTTTTGAAATTCACCGCTAGCTGCTGCATTTCCTACCCTAGGCTTATACTCGAGTCAGTAAGTTTTCTCAGTTTTTTATGGCAAAATTAGGGGGGTCGGCTTATACTCGAGTATATACGGTAAATTAAGAGGTAAATTAGAGGCATGCACAAGTCATAATGTGCACCACAGGAGATTTACAAAATAAATTTATATGTAATGGATAACGCATAATACATTAATGTCAAGCTGTGACGATCTTCAGTTAGGAAGATGGGCTTCAAATTATCCCTGGAACTGGTACCCTAAATATTCCTGTCCCAGAGGTACTCTTGAAGGTAGAGAGGCCTGAGTCTCCAACCTAACTATAGAAAGCTTACTAGAAAGCATATATCCAAAAAGAGCATACAGAAATCTCTAGCAGAAACTACAAACTCCAACTTCAGCACACCAACTCCAGCAAGCCAGAAAGTAAACTTTCACAGGCAGGAATGAGAAGGTCTGGCTAGATTTCATAGAGATCAAAAATGTGCAGGTCAGGAGCAGCTGTGAGATGGAGCAGCATGTCTATAACCAGCATACAAAGAGCTTTTAACCTCCTCAGGGCCAAAGAAAACAAAGTCCATTTAATAGGGGAAACAAAACACACCGACTAAATGGAAGACCTGAGATTCACAATACATAATGATGGCATCACCCCAGATCTCCCAGGAGGACGTGACACACTTGTGACATTTAATCGGTAACGAAGCCACTGTATATTTGTAGACTAGTTCAGATTCACATATTTGAAGGAATATTAGATATGTTATATTGAAGCCCACTTACTATGTTACAAAAATGTGAATAAAGGCATTTACAGATGTGTCCACTTCTACTCACCACTAAGTTTTCTTGGGACACCTATGGTGATGGTTTAGCTAACTTTGGAACAATGGAATCTTGTGTTAAAATTCAATATACCCATTCCTCTTTTTCCTGACAATATGTTGGAGAAGAGTCAAGAATCCTCACACGTATTGTTCTTTATGGTTGGAGAATATGGATGCCCCATACGCATTGTTCTCTATGGTTACAGAGTATGGGGCCCCCAAACTTATTGTTCTCTATGATTGGAAAGTCAGGTGGCCCCATACACATTGAGCTCTATGGTTAAAGAATCAGGAGGCCCAATCCACATTGTTCTCTGTTGATGGAGTGTCAGGAGGCTCCATACGCAATGTTTTCTATACTTGGAGAGTCAGTAGACCCCCATACACAGTGTTCTTTATGTTTGAAGAGTCAGGAGGCCCCATATACATTGTTCTCTGTGGTTGGAAAGTCAGGAGGCCCCATATACATTGTTCTCTATGGTTAGTGAGTCAGAAGGCCCTATACACATTATGTTCTGTGATTGGAGAGTCGAGTGGCCCTACACACATTGTTTTCTATGTTTGGAGAGTCAGGAGACCCTATACACAATTTTTTTTATGGTGTAAGAGTCATTAGACCCAATATAAATTGTTTTCTATAGTTAGGGGACAATATGTATGAAGTCCTCTTCACGCTCTAGGGTTAGAAAGTCAGTAGGCCCTATATACAATGTTCTCTATGGTTGGAGAGTCAGGACTATACATGCACATTGTTCTCTATGGTCTGCTAGTCTCACCAACATTATTAATGTATATGATCAACTTTATTTATGGCTTAGGCATAAGTAAACATTCGGCCATCCTTGTCCTATTAAGTCAACGTATTGTGATTGAATAGTAACAGAACATAAAAGCTGTATTATTACCTGTGGATTATAACTCTATTATGCATTGTCTCCGAGAACTCCCTGTTCTTTATTTTATATTCACCTCTAACATCTCAATTCCCATTCCCTACAGATAATACATACTGTAAGTGCTATTGACAAGGATGATTCGTATAGTGGACTTCAGTTTTCATATGAAGTAGCTAATCCAGCAGCACACAGTACAAACTTCACAGTCAAGGACAACAGAGGTAACTATACTTAATAATGTGCGGGTAGGTGTGCATGTGTAAGTGTGTATGTGTGTGTGCATGTATAGGTGTGCATTTATAGGTGTGTAGGTGTGCATGTATAGGTGTGCATATGTAGGTGTGTATGCAAGTGTGCATGTATAGGTGTGTATGTGTGTGTCCATGTGTGCATGTATAGGTGTGCATGTATAGGTGTGTGTGCAAGCGTGCATGTATAGGTGTGTATGCAAGTGTGCATGTATAAGTGTGTATGTGTGTGCACGTGTGCATACATAGGTGTGTGTTTAGATAGCTGTGTATATTGCAGCTGTTTGTGTTTTTGCGTATGTAAAGTCTCTGATTTTTTCATAATGTTCATTTTGGATTTCAGATAACACAGCTGGCATCTATACACGGAGAAACGGATATAGCCGCCATGAGATGAACACATACTTACTGCCAGTGGTTATTTCAGATTATGGGTTTCCTATTCAGAGTAGCACTGGCACTCTTACCATTCGTGTTTGTGCCTGTGACCACAAGGGTAACATGCAGTCTTGTACCGCTGAAGCTCTGAGCCATCCCACTGGTTTGAGCACAGGAGCTCTGATTGCCATCCTCCTTTGCATAATTATACTACTTGGTAAGTAATGGTGTTTACAGAACTGATTTATAAATATTCTGAAATAATCTATATGTGGAAAAGTGAAGTTGTAGAAGGCACATTCATATCTATTGATTTCAACAGGAAATGTGTAATTCTTCCGATCCTTGGGGTCACACTATAGGTAAATTGAACTCAAATTGAAAACAATCCCTGGAGATCCCTGCAGCCAGACAAGATGTGATCAGTCTATCATAGGGGGACCACTGTCACCAAAACTTGCCACCTTTTCTTATACATACACACGTGGTCAAAATTGTTGGTACCCCTAGTTTAATGACAGAAAAACCCACAATGGTCACAGAAATAACTTGAATCTGACAAAAGTAATAATAAATAAAAAAAATCTATCAAAATGAACAAATGAAAGTTAACATTGCTTTTCAGCAATGCTTCTGCAGAATTTAAAAAAATAAGTAAAACTCATGAAATAGGTCTGGAAAAATTATGGTACCCTTAATTTAATATTTTGTTGCCAACCTTTAGAGGCAATCACTGCAATCAAACGATTCCTGTAACTGTCAACAGGGTGGATTTGATTTAAATCTAACTGATTTAAATAACGATTTAAATCACGATTTAAATCACTAGTCAGTAAGGCTTGATTTAAATCAGTGATTTAAATCAAAGTTTCTACCTAACTGAATTTGACTCCGCAGAGGTCCCAGCCTCTTCTTCACGGCAAAAATGTTACAACATGAACAGAGTTGAGAAAAAGACCTTAATCCTATTGTTCTACAAACCTATGAATACAGAATCAACCCCTTCAGTGCCAAGTCCAAGAAGTTAGACAATATGTTTCTGATTGTTTGGAGTGGAATAGATCTGCACAACACAAGAAGAATGTGAATCTAAGTGTGAAGGGGTGGAAGGACAAGCAGACAAGAAAATGAAAGTGAAACTTTGAGCACAATACTGCAGCATAGCCACAGACAAGTCTGGATCTGTTTGTGTGTACGATCTGAGGTTTATTACATTCTTTCCTTATAATGGCAGCAGGCCGTAAAAGAGACCCAGTTTGGGAATATTTTAATGAAGCTCCTTCGCCTATCGGTAAGGCAGGCATGCATGCAAAATGCAAACGATGCAACAAAGAGATGCAAGGCCTGGTGGCACGAATGAGGCAACATCATGAGAAGTGCGGTGATGAAGATGAAGATGCAGTATTGTGCTCAAAGTTTCACTTTCATTTTCTTGTCTGCTTGCCCTTCCTCCTCCTCACACTTAGATTCACATTCTTCTTGTGTTGTGCAGATCTATTCCACTCCAAACAATCAGAAACATATTGTCTAACTTCTTGGACTTAGCACTGAAGGGGTTGATTCTGTATTCATAGGTTTGTAGAACAATAGGATTAAGGTCTTTTTCTCAACTCTGTTCATGTTGTAACATTTTTGCCATGAAAAAGAGGCTGGGACCTCTGCGGAGTCAAATTCAGTTTTGAGAACTGCGTAAGTAAAGCGAGCGTCTGTGATAATATAGGAGAGAAACTGCCCACTAATCCTACAGAAACCTCTGGAAGAGCATGGCATTGTGAATGTTACACATATACAGCCTTTATTCTACTGAGTTAAACAACTCAGCTTTATCTCATGATGGAAGAACCTTTGGATGGTAAAATATTTTCCTCAAAAAGCAGTTTATTAAAAAAAAATCCGATTTAAATAAAAAAAATCCGATTTAAGTAAAAAAAATCCGATTTTTTTTAATTTAAAAAAAAAAAAACATTGATTTTTATCCACCCTGACTGTCAATGAGACTTCTGCACCTCTCGACAGGTATTTTGGCCCACTCCTCAAGAGCAAACTGCTCCAGTTGTCTCATGTTTGATGCTTGCCTTTTCCAGATGGCATGTTTCAGCTCTTTCCAAAGATGCTCAATAGGATTTAGGTCAGGGCTCATAGAAGGCCACTTCAGAATAGTACAATGTTTTCCTCTTAGCCATTCTTGGGTGTTTTTAGCTGTGTGTTTTGGGTCATTATTTTGTTGCAAGACCCGTGACCTGCGACTGAGACCAAGCTTTCTGACACTGGGCAGCACATTTCTCTCTATAATCCTTTTATAATCTTGAGATTTCATTGTACCCTGCACAGCTTCTACTGTAGATACCCTGTGCCAGATGCAGCAAAGCAGCCTCCTCCATGTTTGACAGTAGGGACAGTGTTCTTTTCTTTATATGCTTCATTTTTCTGTCTGTGCTGATGTGCCTAAAAAGTTTCATTTTTGTCTCATCTGTCCATAGGACATTCTCCCAGAAGCTTTGTGGCTTGTCAACATGTAGTTTGGCAAATTCCAGTCTGGCTTTTTTTATGATTTTTTTTTTTTTTTTAACAATGGTGTCCTCCTTGGTCATCTCTCATGAAATCCACTTTGGCTCATACAACAACGGATGGTGCGATCTGACACTGATGTTCCTTGAGCTTGAAGTTCACCTTTAATCTGTTTAGAATTTTTTCTGGGCTCTTTGTTAGCATTTGTATTATCCGTCTCTTTGATTTGTCATCAATTTTCCTCCTGCGGCCACATCCGCGGAGTTTGGCTACCGTCCCATGGATCTTAAATTTCTGAATAATATGTGCAACTGTAGTCACAGGAACATCAAGCTGCTTGGAGATGTTCTTATGACTTTTACCCTTAACATGTTTGTCTATAATTTTCTTTCTAATCTCCTGAGACAACTCTTTCCTTCGCTTCCTCTGGCCCATTTTGAGTGTGATACACACCAAGTCACCAAACAGCACAGTGAGTAGCTGTAGCCCCATATACAGGCACACTCACTGATTCCAAGATTGTAGACACCTGTAATGCTAGTTAGTGGGAACACCTTGATTTAACATGTCCCTTTTGTCACATTATTTTCCGAGTTACCATCATTTCTGTCCAGACCTATTTCATGAGTTTTATTTTTTTTTTTAATTCTGTGGAACCATGGTTGAAAAGCAATGTCTGACTTTCATTTGCTCATTTTCATAGATCTTTTATTTATTATTACTTTTGTCAGATTCAAGTTATTTCTGTGACCATTGTGGGTTTTTCTGTCTTTAAACAAGAGGTACCAACAATTTTGACCGTGTGTATATTGACCTCAGTTTACATATTGTTGCTATATTGTGATCTGTATCAGAATCTCAATACATGTATATGATGTATGCAGAAAATGAAAATGCCAGTGATTTGGGGTGGAGTGCATTACCAGGCAAACAGGTCATCCTATATTCATCATACAATGTTCTTCATACAAGTGAACGCTAGATATTGGAGTTAGGTTACCCCCGACAAACATATCGTTCTGGTAGAGTATTTACAGCGGAGTACAATGCCTCTGCAAAACTTTTATACTGCGTAAACTTGGAAAGGTAGAGTGTTAGTGAAAACATTCCTCTTATCTGTCAAGGCCACATATCTTGTGTATCTTCCATCACTCCTAATGTAAGGCAATCAGCGTTTCTCCCAAACTGTAAGTTCATGTGGCAGATAATAACACAGTAAGTATTGTGAGAAGAGAGCCGCACTCATTGTCTTGTGAAATGTTAGTTGACTACGGCGATGCGGAAAGCTCTCAGCCCCACCATTGATTACTGTAGTGTGCATGCTACAGTTGAGTATTGCGATGTCTTTTTGTATAGCCGCCTGTCAGCCAGGATGTCTTTTTCTATACTTCAGCTTCGGTACAATTATTTGCAGGTATTTTACAAACAGAGATGAAACACATCCATTATATAAATGCAAACAGGATTCTAAAGTTTCATTATGGACAGATCTACACCCATAATTCTTACTCCATAAAGTTCGCCTTTCATACATTTCATGTATTTCTTTTTATAGCCTTTCTACAAGAATGGCTTTATTCACTTATGTAAAGGAATTATTTCATATTAGGTGGAGTTATATTCACTACTAAGAAAAGGCATCTCAGAAAGCAGACTCTCATCATGAGAAGAACTGTAATACTAAGTCCTGCCTGTGCACAAGAGTGGCGCTGTTTCTTATACATCGTTTGCACTTCCCGTTAGCGTCAGTCAGATGCATTCTAAGATTTGCTATCTGATTGCAGAATTTCAGTTGACACTTTCTGTATTCAGACGTATTGATTGATTTCCGTCCATGAGTTGCTTGCTTCAGGTCTGCAAGGAGAGAAATGTGCAATAACACACAATAATATACAATACATAGAGGAGGGTGACTTTAATTACAAATAATCGGGACTGAATATAATGAGAATGAAAGAATTGATCAAAAGAGAAGAGTTTCCTGCTCTGCCTGTCTCATCACAGAACTTTACATAATTAGAGGCGCGCTGAATGTTGATATCCTTCCATGACATTGTTTATGGCGTGCAGAGTTTATCATGCCCTTGAATGCAGTCAATTCCTTTGTTGTTTCCCAACAATGACATAATAGGCAGCGTTTCTTCTTCCTTCAGACAGTATTTCAGCTTTTACCCACACTTAGTCCTATCCAAACAGATCAATGTGGCTTTATTTTCTTAGGATTATGTGACCAGCAGAGCAAGTCGTGTCTGGCTGTATTTCTTCCTATGTAACTATTTACTTTTACACTCTTAGCTTCTGTCCAGATTGCTTGGGTCTTTCTCGCATCCTTTTGGCTGTCATTTATTGTCTGTCCACATTAATTATCTTTCTTTCACTGGCAAGATTAGGACATGTGATTGGTCGATAATGTCATGTGCAGAGTTGTAGCTTTGATCCTTCAGGCACTCGCTCCTGATCTATGCTTTCACAGGGAAGAACTATAATAGTATGTTCTGTTTTTCATCTGGACTGGAGAAATCTTAAAGAACTGATATTGTATGAATGGAGAGAGGATTTTTAGGTAAATATACTGGCCTATACAAAATATGACAATCCGGCATGATTACAAACTGCTTAAAACTCCCAAAAGTGCCAGCATAGTATTCTAGAGTTCTACTGCCAGCTCTCTAGCTAAGCCAGAGCACGACTGAGAGTGCATTTACAGCGGCCCATCATTGTCCCGATAATCGTACAGTGTAAACATCCTGCCGACCACCTGACAAAGGAGCGAAACGCTTGTTTGCCAGGTAAAATTATATTTAAGCTAGAAGGTCGCTCTGTATACATGGGAAGTAGAGTCGGCCAACTAGATATACAAGTAGAGCGCCAATGGGTAGACATGAAGCCGATCGGTTAGAAGCCTCCACCTGCTAGTATAAGCCCACCCTTAGAGTATATTTGATTACCCGATGTTAACTGTACAGAGTGCTCACATATGCCACAGGGATCTACACATATTTTATTCTTATCGCCACTTGTTCTCAATGAGGCACATGAGCTCATTTATCTTTAAGATATATTCCTACATGTGCTAATTTCTAAAAGGCTAATTAACCTAAATATGCCTTGAAGTATGGCGCGAACAGGACTATCCACTGGGACCGCGTGTATACAGGTGAACCACTGCAGACAGATGTTTAACTAGCGTGTAATAGCAGCACATGATAGATGGGTCTCCGATAGTGTGGTTGGTGTTAAATATGAAGCCTTTTCCAAAGTATTGTTACATGCTACATTATGCTTTACAGATCTTAAGACATTATATAGAAATTCATACTTAGAAACATGGATGCCTAGGTTAAATGGACGGTGATATTAGATGAAGCCTGAAAGAACTACGGAAGTCCCTCAATAGGTAGAAAGATTATATATTGACGTTGCCATAAAATCAAATGACTAGCCATGACTCATTGGTCTTATACTGAAATCAATGGGAAGAAAGATTTTAAAGGAACATTAAAATGCAGCAATACCTCTAATATCTTCTCCTCTGCTCCGATCATAATCTGGTCTGTCCAAGAGAAAGCAATATCCCTCTTCCTTCTCACATCTTGTATATGGCTGTAGGACACTTTTTGGCATTTGTAGCCTCCCCCTTCTGCCTTGTCTACAGCAGGGGACACGTAATATCAGGTCCACACCCTCAGTGTTTGACAGCCCATATGGGAGCAATTAGATGAAAATTATCCTGTGTATTCGCCGTAATATTTTATAAGATTAATTGCTTCAGAAACATGCAGAAGATAGTGCAGATTGTCAAACATTATGAGGAAGCGCTGCCGTCTGCTTTTGTCATTAATTTCCATTTTTAAAGGCCTACATACTGTATATACACAATAATTTAGCTAAACCAGCTGACTTCAGAAGGAGAGCCAACCGTCTACTGTGTATTCATGTCTCCATCTCTCTTAAAGGGGTGTTCCCATGTCCAAGATCCTATCCCAATAACTAGTAGGTGTAAGAATATTAATACCTCCAATTAGAAATGTAGTATAGTTTTGCTGATTCGCTGTTTTTTTCCTCATCTGCAGGCTTTTCAGGACCTAAGGTATCCATGGTTATGACCACTGATATAGTGACAGTTAGTTAGCTAGTGGTCGTAACTAGGGTTGAGCGAAACGGGTCGGCCACTTTCAGAAGTCGCCGACTTTTGGCAAAGTCGGGTTCCATGAGGTCGGCGATCTTCTGAATGTGGTATCGCAATTCCGATCCCGATTTCCGATATGTTTGCAATATCGGAAATCGGTATCGGAATCCATATTTAATGTAAAATAAAGAATTAAAATAAAAAATATCACTATACTTACCCTCTGACGCGCCCTGGTACTAACCGGGAACCTTCCTTCCTTCGAATCAGCGCTTCCAGGACCTTGCGGGACGTCGCGGTGACGTCGCGGCTTGTGATTGGTCGCGCGGCCGCCCATGTGACCGCTCGCGCGACCAATCACAAGCCGCGACGTCACGCAAGGTCCTGCAAGCGCTGATTCTTAGGAAGGAAGGCTGCTGGAAAGAAGCAGGGCGCGTCCGAGGGTGAGTATATAGCAGGGCGCGTCCGAGGGTGAGTATATAGCAGGGCGCGTCCGAGGGTGAGTATATACCTAATAGGAATATACTCACCCTCGGACGCGCCCTGCTTCTTTCCGGCAGCCTTCCTTCCTAAGAATCAGCGCTTGCAGGACCTTGCGTGACGTCGCGGCTTGTGATTGGTCGCGTGAGCGGTCACGTGGGCGGCCGCGCGAACAATCACAAGCCGCGACGTCACCGCGACGTCACCACAAGGTCCTGGAAGCGCTGATTCGAAGGAAGGAAGGTTCCCGGTTAGTACCAGGGCGCGTCAGATGGTAAGTATAGCGATATTTTTTATTTTAATTCTTTATTTTACACTGAAATATGGATCCCAGGGCCTGAAGGAGAGTTTCCGCTCCTTCAGACCCTGGGAACCATTGGAAACCCAATGCACTGCATTGGGTTTCGAGTTTCCGCGGACCCCGACTTTTTTATAGGATCGGCCGATTTCACTCGACCCGACTTTTGAAAAAGTCGGGTTTCGTGAAACCCGACCCGATCCTATAAATGTAAAGGTCGCTCAACCCTAGTCGTAACCATGGATACCGAAGGTCCTGCAATGCCTGCACACGAGGAAAGAGTCATAGTGAATCAGAAAAACTATACTACTATACTATACTACCATCCACCTCTCGTGTCTCCCCTTTTCCTCATAGTCTGTAAGCTTGCGAGCAGGGCCCTTATTCCTCCTGGTATCTGTTTTGAACTGTATTTCTGTTATGCTGTAATGTCTATTGTCTATACAAGTCCCCTCTATAATTTGTTAATCGCTGCGGAATATGTTGGCGCTATATAAATAAAAATTATTATTATTATTATACTACATTATTAATTGGAGGTATTTGCTAATATTATAATTACACCTACTATATAGTGGGATAGGATCTTGGAGATGGAAAAATCCCTTTAAGGATCAGGCATACTGGATTTCAACATGTTCAATCCTTCTCACAGGAGCTTATTACTCTTTCCCAACTGATAACACATGAATGCTTAGACAAGTTGAGCGTGCATGTGCAGGGGGCTGGAAGGAATAGCCATGGTCAGAATGAACATTTAGCTGACACTAATGTCTACAGCCATATTAGATTGTTCATCCATCTGGGCATGAACATTTTGAAAGCTTAGAGTGTTATTAAATGACAACAGAAACAATACTCTTTTTACCAATGCCTACCTCTCTAGTTCTGATTCTGGTGATTGACTGCAGCTATTCCTCCTAGACCCCCTCTATATACATGCACGCTCAGCTTGGTCAAGCATGTATGGGCTTTGAGTGGGGTGGTGGAAATATGTTCTTCTTCACCAGATGCCTATGATCAGAGGAAAGTTAGGACACCTTCATGCAGGTGATGTGGTCAGGTGGTTTTGGCGGAGGTTGCCGTAGATGGCCACCTCAATGCTGAGCAAAGATCCGAGCACACGAATAAGAATTACAGTTACGCTTCAGTCTCGGCAATAAGACTTGTCAGTGAATTCCATAGAGAAGCACTAAATAATCACCGCCTGCAATAACTCAGCGAGTGTGTAAATCATGTATAGATGAGCCTCGTGTCAGCCTCGAAACCACAACAAAAGTGGCACGGCTGTACGTAATTACATGATTATTAGGGGGAAGCGAGACCTTTCCCTTGTGTTTACCGCCTTCACAAAAGGACAATAAAAATGCCTTTCCTGCATTAATACATCTCTTATATTCTGAGAAATGACTATGTTAGGGGAGAATAATGCACTATTAATTAAATAGTCTAAATTCAGAAGCACCATAAAATTATCTCCCAAGAAGCCATTTATTTGCACTAGCAGGAAGGAAGAGCAATTCATTTCCTCGGTTTAAGACTTAATTGCTCGAACAGCTTCATGATTATTTTGGCTTTAGCAATTGTATTCGGCAGGTAATGCGTTTCCCTAGTCTCAAAGAAGGTTTACTTGCAGTTTTAGGCATAATATAAAGAGTTTTCATTTAATCGTCTTCAAAGGGGCCCTCGGTGCGCTGATAAAATGATTACAGGTTTAGAGCCCAAACTTTCTTTCATGTTGTTCTTTGCCCTTTCTTTTTGAATTAGTATGTTGGCACTTTATTCGCCTGCTGCGGTAGACGCTCCCATTATTTGTAACCGTTTTTCTTTCTTTTTTTTTTTTTTCCCTTTGCAATTTGAACATAAACTCAGAAGTGGGACACATTAATATGAAATACAAAGGCAAAGGCACAATTGTTCACAGTGACATGTTTCTCTATGCTTCAGCTGGTGATTTTACAGCACGCATATATTGACTTTATTAGGCAGTATTTCTATCACATCGGGCTTTTTCTCTCTGCTCGGATTCGGAGGATGCCATGGCATATGCAGTAGTGGAGTTTATAAAATAGATGACACAAATGGCATATATTAGAATTCTGACATGTCTCTTCATTTGCTGGTAGGCTCGGCTCACATCCCTCAGGTTCCCAGACCCTTATTATTGTAATTGAAGCAGCGATCCCTCTCTGGGTATACTAACTGTTAATTATGTTAGTGTGCGCCTGTGATGGCTGCATAAAAAAAAAATCAGCATTAGGGACAGCGTTGGGCAAACAGATACGAGGGCAATGGCGCTGTGCCAGCGCTGCTAATATTTTAATTTCAAAAACTCAGTTCTCTGGTGTATTAAAAGCAGAACTGAATGGCATCAAACAAAATGTTTACTGTGCAGCCAAGAAAACAGAAGAAGATGTTACATGCATTACTAAGTGCCATCTTTGTCATTAGCTATTCTTCCCCGATAATAAAAAAAACATAGGGACTTGGCACAAGCGTCAGCCAGTTATACATAGCAGCGGAACAATAACGCTTTGTCCATGTGACCTCCCTACTAATTCCTGCTCCAATAACAAGAGCAGAAAGAGATGCAAATTAGAGTATGCGGCGCTCACAAAGCAATTCGATTAAATAATTAGCATTGTTTAGCCACTCGATAGAGGGGGGAAAAGGCTACTTGGATTCCAATTATTTTGTGAATGACTGCCGAGATAACATCAAGCAGAGCCTAGGAATGATCACTCTGGGAATGCTTACCGGGATGGACGTCGGCAGTGCTGGGTCCCAAATCACATTATCTCCAATAATTGTCCGTCTTTACTCACTTCTTCTATTATTTCTAAATCAGAACGGCAACATTTAACAGCAGGGTCTTAGTTTAATAAAGCAAATACAATAGACTGCATCTGTTCACATGTAGATATAATGTCCGGACTGGATATCTGCAGTATAAAAGCGGATTACACTGCAGTCATTAGGATGGAGCTGAAGGCTTCATTTTGGTGTCTGCGCTCTCACCTCATATTTTTACCCTAGAATTGTATTGGTAGGTATTCACAGCTTAGTCGTTTCTCCCATATTCCATATAGAGGCTGGACATAAAATGTGCAGTGTTATAATAAGCACCATCCATCAGTCCCACCCATTAATGACCTACATAGAAAAGGATTGATTTCTTTAACACACACCTAATCATATCTGTAATAAAAGTCATACTTGGTCCTAAGTAGGTTTATAACGTACTGACACATATTTAACGAAGCAGGCAATACGCAGAATTACCATGAAGATGCAGGTGATCATCTTGGGTCATTCTCTTACAGCATAGAAAGCCACAGGCTTTGCAGTATTTATTATTATTGGAATGTATCACTAATTTTGTTCTGATATTTATGTACAAAGAGTTAAAGCAAAACTGTCAACCAGTTTCTACTATTTATTCTGAGAACAGCATACTATAGAGCTAGTAAGCCTGATTCCAAAGCTGTGTCAATTATTAGGCTGTATGCCGTAGTTTCAATACAATCAGTGTTTTATCAGCAGTAGATTATCGCTGCTGGACTAGGTCTCAAGTACAGTTAGGTTAATCTGTGTAAAGCTATGTGCCCACGTTGCGTTTTTCATGCGTTTCCGCCTCGTTTTTGCCGCAGCAGAAACGCTTAAAAAAAAGTTTGAAAAAACGCATTCCCATGCAATCCTATGGGATTCTGCAGTTGCTGTGCCCATGCTGCGGATTTTCCCGCTGTGGAATCGCATAGCGGTAAAATCCGCACATGCTTATTATTTCTGCTGAATCACGGCGATTCCGCCGCCATAGGATTGCATTGAAACGCGCACTTTAGGCACGTGGCTATGCCCACCGTGCGTAAAGTGAGTGCTTTATGTGTGGATGGTACCCATGGTTTGGAGGAGAGGAGACTCTACTCCAGGTCCTGGATACAATATTTCTGTAAAAAAAAAGAACTAAAATAAAAGATAGGGATGTACTTACCTTCTGATATCCCCCGGAGTCCTCCCGCCTTTCAGTGGTGCACGCGGCGGCTTCCGTTCCCAGGGATGCATTGCGCGAATCACCAGAGATGACGTCACAAAGGTCCTTTGCGCAAAGCATCCCTGGCACAGAACGCATCGGGAGTGCCGCTGAGGAGATCAGGGGCCGTCGGAAGGTGAGAATAACCATACTTTTTTATTTTTTTTATTACTTATAACATTCTATCTTTTACTATTGATGCTGCATAGGCATCATCAATAGTAAAAAGTTGGTCACATTTGTCAAGCACCATGCTTGAAAAGTGTGACCAACCTGTCAATCACTTTTCCAAGTGATGCTTCAAATCGCTTGTAAAAGCGCAAGCATTCTGCAAGTTAAAAACGCTTGCAAAACGCTTGTGTTTTGCGGGAAAACAGAATGTTAGGGGTCGAGCCGCATATTCATCACTGTAAATGAGCGGCCCCACGTGACCGCTCATACAGTAGAAGATGCGGCCAGGACAGGAAGCAGCGCCAGCCAGCGAGGGAGCCGGGTGAGTATTTTAAGAACAGCGGGCGGGCGCACAGGGGGTGGGAGGGGGGGTGGGGACATGGACCTTTATTTTAAACACGAGAAACAAAAAAAAAAGGATTATTCATATCTTCTTTACAGCAAACGCTGCTGCAGAGAAGATATGAATCGCGGCTTCAGCACCAGTGGGGGGGACAGCGCTTACTGTAGCGCTGTCTCCTGCACGGCACACGGACTGCACACGGACAATGTCCATGTGCGGTACGTGTTTTACACGGACCCATTGACTTTAATGGGTCCGTGTAATCCGTGCGCTCCCACGAACACTGACATGTCTCCGTGTTTGGCACACGGAGACACGGTCCGCAAAAAATCAATGACATCTGCACAGATGCATTGATTTTTGTGTGTCTACGTGAGTCAGTGGCTCCGTTACGTGAGGAAACTGTCACCTCACATACCGGAGCCACTGACGTGTGAAACCGGCCTAATATTGGATGTCAGTGTTAATAAATCTGCCCATTGATTCTTAGTTTTTGTTTATCCTGTTGATGACACTCATTAATTCAATTATTGTGGGAAACATTTTGGCACGGTTGCCTAAATTTAGCGGTGTTTTATATTGTACAATGAAAGGTAACTCATTGTATCCCCCTTGTGTTTTGCATTATAGCAAATTTCATAAAGGGAATCAGAAAATAACCTTACCGGGAATGTCTCCAAAAGGCTTTTGTGCTTTAATCACAGCTAAATATATATATCTACAGAAGTTAACCACACAGGATACACCTCTGCGAGACTTTTCTTTACATTTTCCTCGCTAATTTCCTTTGATTTACAGTAAGGGATCATTTGAGTACAACTGTGTAATTATACTAAAGTCTATTTAAAGTCTCGCGTACACTTCCTTCAATCAATGCGCCTATTTAGGTATGATAGGACAATGATGCTGCAGCACTTAGACCATTAGTCATTCTTCTTTCCGTTTAGATAAAAGAAGCTACAAATCCAGCTCTGTTGGTAAAATCTCTGCCAGCTTCCTTCTCTTTAAATCTCCATTTAAAATCTTCGATATGGAAAAAGAAGAATAAAGAATGACTTATTAATTGGAGGAGACAAAAAAGAACAGTGTGTTTTTATGCCAGTTGTTAGTGATGTAATGGTAACGTGCCGAGTGTAGTACGCCACAAACAAAAAAAACAAGCAATTTCCCATTCTGTAAGGCAAAGATCTAAAGAGATTGTAGTAATTGGGGCTTAAATGTGAAGTAAAGCAACATTATACCACTATCTCAACATCATTGGAAGGCGTAGTGAAGTACTCCACATGTAATAAGCGCCATTTAGGAGAAAACCTTACAAGCAATAAAATGGTGTCAATCCCTGCATAAAATGATCCAAATATACATATATTAAACAATTTACAATTCAATTGGAAGCCAAAATGCTGAGTTATATGGAATACTGGAAGAAACCACTGCAATTACTGGCAACACCATTGCTTTTCACATTGGCTACAGCAGTGCCTGAATGGCAGGAATGTTGTTATTTTGATACTTAGCCACATAACTCTTCTCACCTTGATTTTTTTATTTATAATGTTTAGATCATTAATATCTCTGCTAAATATTATTCCCATTGTTGCCTTGCAAGGCCCTTCTCTCACCATATAGATCCTTACAGCAAGTGATAGGGACATTATTAGGAAACAACAATTGCAATAAGTTGGGATGTGCTCTCCATGTTTGTGTTGGTTTCCTCCCACACTCCAAAGACATACTGATGATGATGATGTTTGTAAAGCACTGTTGGAAATAAAAGCATTATATAAATGAGTAAAATAAATAAATTGCCATGACTTGTGAAATTTTACGAAACCCAAACACATTTTCCAGAAATTTGATTTGAAGCAGCCGCTTGGTCATTAGGTTCCTTCATGATATAACAAATCCATGAAGTTGTATAAATGTCTACAGGCTCATGGATGAAAGCTGGGTAACATAGATATACTTATGTACTGTGTGATAATCAACATGTGCTTTGCTCTTGTTTCAGTGACCGTGGTGCTGTTTGCTGCCCTAAGACGACAGAGAAAGAAAGAGCCATTGATTGTATCTAAAGAGGATATCCGAGATAACATTGTGAGTTACAACGATGAAGGCGGTGGAGAAGAAGACACTCAGGCTTTTGATATTGGCACCTTGCGGAATCCAGAAGCCATGGATGACAACAAACTGCGCAGGGATATTGTTCCAGAAACTCTATTTTTCCCACGTCGAACACCAGCGGCCAGAGATAATACTGATGTCAGAGATTTCATAAACCAAAGGTTGAAGGAAAACGATCTCGATCCAACAGCACCACCCTATGACTCCTTAGCCACTTACGCGTATGAAGGAAATGGTTCCGTGGCCGAGTCTCTCAGCTCTTTGGAATCTGTCACTACAGATGGAGACCAGGACTATGACTACCTAAGTGACTGGGGGCCGCGTTTTAAAAAACTAGCAGATATGTACAGTGGTGCAGACAGTGACAAAGACTCTTAATACATTGCCTTTTTTGGATTTCCAATTTTTGGAAAAGTAAACAGCATTTAAAAATGAGGAGTAGCTATGTCCATGGCTCTCTCTTTGGGCCATCTGCTCGTCCAATTGTTTAATATTTGAAATTCGTGGAGACTTAATGTCGGAAACTTTTTATAGTACAATTTATGAGCTTCCAAGAGGCATTTTTTCATTTGTTGCTTTGCTTTTTTATATTACCACTTTTAGTCAGCCCTTTTTATCTAATCTGTGATATAAACACTATGGGAGGGAGGGGAGCAATATTTGTACACAGTCTACTCGCATTAATATATCTACTGTCTCCATTGCCATGGACAGTCACATGTTCTATTGCGCACCAATTGCCCTTATACCCACTGAATGTTATATTGTAATGATGTGGGAGGTATAAATATTACAGGTTAGGCCACGTGGCTTCAGATCCACCACCTTGCCCCAAGTATACAAAGAATATGTGGGAATATATAATACAAAAAAGCAAAGGATATTATAGTGGATCTGATATTTAAAGCTGTTTTTACCTCATCACGGTGGGAAGTATATTAGCACTCATCAATTTTGCAAGCATCACTTTTGACATTTTAGTGTCTCCAGGTTTGGAAAAAAGAGACTCGTGGACTTTTTTTGATTCTGATATTTCCATAACTGAGCCACTGAAGAAAAAAGCAAAAAAAACAACAACAATTTTTTCCCCCCCTTACCGTCTGTGAGAAGACAATACAAGCTGTCAAGTGTAAAACTTTGTGAAGTACGAAAATAGGTTAACATTGTCTCTGTTCCGAACATCATGGAAAGTGTTTAGTAGAATTCTATACAAGTGTAACAAGAATCCCATAACTTCAGGAGGTTTCACATTAAAATGCAAAGAATAGGCAAGAACATTATCTACCTTCTTATTGTTTTAGGTGCGATAGCAGTAGAGGTTCTGTAAGAAGCTTAACACTATACATGCTGTAATTTGTATACACCAAAAATAGGAAATATTCTTGCCGTATAATGTGATGTGCTCAGAAATGACGCTTCTTGGACAGGCATGTGATCACGAATGTTTCAAGGACTGGGATGGAAGCAGTTTATAATACCATAAAGGAGATCATGTTATCTACTGATCAGTGTTAATTTCAACTATTTGCTATGATTTCTGTGTAATATTTTGGTTTATTTAAATAATTATAAAGCTGTTGTTTTTATAGAAATTGTGTGTTTACTTGAAAATGGAAAAAAAAATCTAAAGGTGAAGGGTTAAATCCCAACAAATATCTGGTTTTACACAGTTTTATAAAATGATATAAATCCATTCCAGCAGGACACAGTGAAAAAAACATTTCTCCGAATCACGTCCAGTGATTCTCTAGAAGATGCAGCAAAAAGAGCTGTTGCTTTTAAAGAAGACCTTTCACCAATGCTTTCCTTATAAACTGTAGAGTCCTGCACATAGAAATAAAAATGCACATGAATTTTTTATTATTATTAATAATATTATTTTGTGGAGATACAGAGCAACAAAACTACTGGTGCCTTATGTGTTAATTTTTTATCATTTAATTGGGTGGTTCATTTCATACCACTCTAATGCTGTCGAATCATAAAAAAGGAGCGTTCGTATGTAGGAAAAAGTAGGCGCCCACAGTAATGACCTAAATGAGACGCCTATCGAGGTGAGAACCTGTGCCAGCATACTCATGTGAGACTGTGTCTCTTGTGACCATGCCACCTTCCCGTCACTTCCGGTTAGTAAAGTACTGGGAGAAGAGGTGGACCTCAGCATCGGAGTAAGGAGCAGCCGATGACCGAGGCTAAGGATTCACACGTGACCACGCTGGCACAGTTTCTGACCACAATGAGCATCTCATTTAGGTAAAAGCTGTGGGCGTCTACTTTTTCCTTTCTATGGATGATGCTGTTTTAGGATCGAATAATGTCATCGTGAGATGAAAGTACATGCCCACAGCGAATAATGAAATTAAACAGCCAGTTGAATGATTAAAAAAAAATAATACATCAGGCACCAATAATTGCCCCTTACCTCCACAAGAGAGTAGAGAATATTTAAAAAAAAATTAATCTACATTCCTACTACTACATGCAGGAATCTATAGTCTATAAGACAAAAATTGGTGAAAGATCCTCTATAAAGTAGTGATGGGAGACTCATCCTGCTCATAGACTGGATGTTTGGCATGGGTGCAACAATTCAGCGTATCTCGGACACAGTTCTAAAAAACGTAGTTTTCCCATTCACCATGTCTCTTTAAGGGGAAAATTAGGCTACAGAGTTCATCAGCTTTAGAAATAATTTAATGAATTCCTGAAATTGATCCAGGATTGATAACATAAATAAACCATAAATAAAATAGAAATGCTGCGTTCTTCTGTGTGCATGTAACTTTGCACGCATCTGTTCACTGTGGGCTTTCGGATAAATCTGTATTATAGCTTCTTTTAGTATGTAGTCATAATAGAGCTTCCACAGAGGTGCCAGGGTACCTCCATATGGATGATTTTATATAGAAGCATATGCAATGCAATATACATTTGCTGCATGCTTTCAGTGCAGGTAATATAGTGAAGTTATGATCCCGTAGAATCATTCTGGGGAAAAATATCTCACACAAGGCACCCAATCGAGCATGAGACGGCAACACTCATGGAGCCTCCTACATACATCTTTCCATTTCATGAGGTCCTAGAGTGTACTTTATATGAGTTCCAAATTAGTAAAATTATATAGATGTGTGGAAACTATTTTTTTTTTATTCAAACCTTTACAATGAAAATGTTTTTAGGGATTATTTATCATTATTTTCTAATTCTTAGACATTGCAAACTTATACTACGCAGTCCAAAAATTAGCCCCATTTATCAGTGTTTCAATTTGTGGCATGCTTACATTGTTTAGTCTAAGTTTCCATCACCTATTAGCTTACTTTGTGCCAGAAATATGCTGCACATTTTTAGTAGCATAAAGTGTCTACATTATATTATAAATATGGTACAGGAATTCTGTGTCTTTTTGCTTATTAAATGTACCCCTTTTATGTGTATTTATTTGAAAGTTAGATCTGCAATTATCAAGAAATTCTTTCAAAATCTCAAGTTGCTTTTGGAAGGAAATATTATATTTAATCAGCAAAGATTCTGAAAGGCTTGGCTGTAAAATGACTTCTGTCACTCATTTACATATTCTTAAGGGAACAAAAAAAACAGAAAGTGCTCTGTTAATCACAGGCAACTAATAATTAAATACGACAAATTTCAATAGGGGAAATTTGCTAAGCTAAATGAACCAGAATTCTAGCTCAATGTGTGATAGAATAAACAGGTTTAAAAAGTTTTCATAAAAGTGAATAAACTAAGAGATGGTGTAAGGAAGAGAGAAAAGTGTCCAACACGTGTAGAAAATTTACCATACAGCATAAGCACTGTGATATATATGTTATAACTGTAACCTACCTTGTCTGGTTTTAAAGAGAATATATCAAGTGAAAACAACACTATTAACCTGGAGATATGGGGATAGTCTGTAGGATAATAGCGTTCTGAATTTGTCTGGCGCCAGCAATTAGACCTCGCTGCCAGGAGGGAATAAACTTTATGTTCCCAATAGCATCGGTTTCAGGCATAGGGGTGGTATCGACATGGGCTCAGTAACCCCTCTATGTATAGAGAGCAGAAGCTGTAACCACGCCCCCCACAGTGACTGACAGCCAGCCATAATGACGAGCTGCTGTCAGTCAGTGCCATAGGGCAGTTACAACTGCCCCCCTCTATGTACAAAACAGTGACTGAACCCGTGCCAGCGTCACCCCACTGTCTGAATCGGGAAAATTTCCTCCCGGCAGTGGGGGTCTAAATGCGGGCAATGGGCAGATTCAGAATGCTATTAACCTGCAGATTAACCTCACTTATATCTGCACATTAATAGAGTTTTTCACTTAACAGGTTCCCCATTAACCCATTCACGATCTTTGACATACCTATACATCTTAGTCAGGTTAAGGTTCACAACCTTTGACGCATAGGTACGCAAGGAGCATGGTCTAAGAGGCTTGTGTCAATTTAATACTAAAGGGTATAATACATTGAAATGCAGCGATCAGCATAATGATAGTCAAAGGCCCATACCAAACTAAGTAAAAAAGTTAGTTACTCAGTGAAACCTCCCCCCCCCAAAAAAAAAAAAATCTGGCAAAAAATTATGCTTTTTCTTCATACTACCGAGCAAAAACAAGAAATAAAATGCGATCAAAAAGTCGAATGGAAATAAAAATGGTCTCTGAAAACGTCATCTTGTCGCACAAAAAAAAGCTGCCATTCAGCTCCATCAGCAGAGTTTTAAAAAGTTATAGCTCTCATAATAAAGTGATGCAAAAATAATTTTCTTTGATAAACAAAAATTTTTGTATAAAAGCGGTAAAACATTAAAAAATGAGATAAATGTGGTATCGCTGTAATCATACTGATCATTTTCAATTTTACTATACAGTGAACGGCATTAGCATACGCAGGATAAATTGCGTTATAAATTGTACGGTCCATTTTATCCTTTAATCACTTTTTAAAGTTGAACACTTGGGTCCAAAGCACCATTTTAGTGGGAAAAAATGATCATTTTCAATTTAGCCAGCTCAATATTATATAATGCTCACTACACCCCTAGATGAATTCCTCAAGACGTGTGGTTCCATGATGAGGTTACTTGGGTTTTTGCTTTGTTGTTTTGGCATGTCAGGGGCTCTTCAAATGTGACATGGCATCTTCAATCTTTTCCAGCCAAAATTTTGCTCCAGAATTTAATTTGCGCCTCTCCCCTGCTGAGCCCTGTCATTTTCCTAAACAGTAATTTTCCAACAGATATGAGGTATCAACGTGCTCAGGAGAAATCGCACAACATATTTCTCAATACTATAAAATTCTGTGAAGCACCGGTGGGTTTAAGGTGCTCTCCAAACCCTCTATATAAGTTCCTTGAGAGGTGTAGTTTCCAAAATGGAGTCACTTGTGGGGGTTTCCACTGTTTAGGCACATCAGGGGCTCTAGAGACATGGTGTCCGCTATGTATTCCAGCCAATTTTGCGCTTAAAAAGTCAAATGTATGCTCGTTCCCTTCCGAGCCCTGCCATGCACCCAAGCAGTAGTAACCACCGCAGCGTATGAGGGGCCTGTGCTCTGAACGGAGCACGCACCACTTACGGAGTTGCGCTGGAGCCACAGGAGTACTGTAAATGATTATGCCTCAGTTTGTATTTTTCAAACAATCCGACAGCCAAATAAGACAGCAGCAATTAATCTGCCCTTTTGAGTGTCAAACAGATCATAAAGTTTGAGGAAATCCTAAGGCTATGTGCAAATAGTTTTTTTTAATGTGGATTTCAAAGCAGATCTGCTTCGAAATCTGTATAAAAAAAAATTAAAAAAACTTTTTAAATACTCTTTGAATGCTTTGGATATTGATGCGTTCTGCCCATGGTTGGAATTAGGCACTGATTGCACTATTGCAGCTCTGTATGTTTCTGTGGGATGCTGTCGGGTTTCAGAGAAAACATTACTGTGCACAGGTTAGAGACCTGTCAGTCAGAAGGATCAAGGTCGAGAGATGAGGACCTGCCTGGGACTAGTCATCTGAGATATATAGACCATAGCCAGCATTTCAAAAAATGTTTTTTTTTTCTGAAACCTTGCAGCATTCCAGAGTGAAACATACATGGCTGCAACTGCACAGCCAATGACTCATTTATTCAAAGAAAAAAGAAAAAAGCAGAGCTGCACAGCCGTACATCCCAGAGCCAACCACAATCCATCTGTGGTGTGGTAGGAGAGCCCAACTTCAGAGCAGAGGTGCTCGCATGAAAACAAGTGAAAACTCCATGAAAATAATTAGAAACTGCGGCAGCTCTCACCAGTCCTTGTGTGGTACAAGTCCTTTATTAAGACACGTAAAGCAACAACATTTTTTCACGGCTCGGGGGAGTGGAAGCAAAGAGGAGGTGAGCAGGGATTGATGACAGCCATTTCGCGCTAACAACAGCACTTCCACGGGTGGAAGCGCTGTTGTTAGCGCAAAACGGCCGTCGTCAATCCCTGCTTATTTTCAATTACTCATTTATGCTGTCCATTGTTCAAGCAGAATACATCAAATAACAGGTTCCCTTTAAGAAGTCTTAGACTGTTTATATGCTTATGGCATATTTTCCAGTTGGGTGAACCCACCAACTTTATCAAGAGGAAGAGACATCCGGAACTCCAGAAATGCTGGTGTTTTTTCCACGAAGTATCTTCTTTCACATTTTTTTTTTATAATTTCTTGAGCACTTTTTCAAGGTCTTTTGAGTCAGTGTTTTAACTTTTACTGTTTTTCCGACATTTTTGAGGCATCTTTTTGACTGCCTTTCTCCGCAATTTTTTTTAAACTCCATTGAAGGAACCCCTCGTCCTTTTTTAATAAAAAATGTAGCAACAGGCGTCAAAAGATGCCTCCCAGACTTCTTTTGAACCTTCCCAGTGACTTGTGTTGTAAAGATTAGTGTGTCTTGAGGGAATAAAATGCCTAAAGATTAGTCAAGTCACTTATTTTAACCGCTTGAAGGAAATGGTTGAAAGATGCTCACAAGCCTGAACATATGAACTGCAAGTCATTTTTACATGAAGATGAATATATTCATTTTTTTGAGCTTTTAGTTAGGGCGTTTTCAAGCAGGTTTTGGAGTGAACCCACCTGAAAAAAACTTTGTATGGTCACACCCTAAGTTCTCTTCTTCGATATCCAGTAGTTCAAAAATGGGTGTAACTAAATGGCCAAAAAGTCAACTTTTTTCCTTAAAGGGAACCTGTCACCTGAATTTGGTGGGACCGGTTTTCGGTTATATGGGTGGAGTTTTCGGGTGTTTGATTCACCCTTTCCTTACCCGCTGTCTGCATGCTGGCTGCAATATTGGATTGAAGTTCATTCTCTGTCCTCTGTAGTACATGCCTGCACAAGGCAAGATTGCCTTGCGCAGGCGTGTACTACGAAGGACAGAGAATGAACTTCAATCCAATACTGCAGCCAGCGGGTAAGGAAAGGGTGAATCAAACACCTGAAAACTCCGCCCATATGACCGAAAACCAGTCCCACCAAATTCAGGTGACAGGTTCCCTTTAAAGGGAATCTGTCATCAGGTTTTGCTACCTTATCTGAGAGAAGCATTATGTAGGAAAGAGACCCTTATTCCAAAGAGGTATCACTAAGTTTCCTGTGTGTAGAAGTTGTGATACAATAAAAGTTTTTAGATGTTGTATGTAGCATTGCTCAGAAAATTAACCCCCCCCACACCACAGCTTTTTGTGTACATTGTCTATTGACTATGAGCTTCTTATCGCAGGAGGTGGTGTGGCTGGACCAGGGCTCATGTGAGCTGTACTTTAGGAAGTGATAGTCTCCTGGTGATAAAATATTCATTGTATGGCAACAACAGCACACAGCATAATAGGTGATACATCCTACCTCATGTTGTCCTCAGATTATACAGCAAAAAACTGCTATATAAGATTCTCATTAATAAAGGCTGATATGGTATAAATAAAGATTCATATAGCAAAGCTTGGGGCCATAATCCTTCAAAAGCAAAAACAGCAGTCAGTGGATTTAAACATGAAAACAAGGTGACCATTTTCAAGCCTTTCTTTTGGGGAGTTCAGGAATCTATCATCAATTGTGATCAATGTAATAAACACAAGAAGAAGGCGTTGAGCCTGTGAAGCTTAGGGGAGGTATTGATCACCATGCTACTACTGCTGTAAGTAAGAAGTTACAATGGTGAAAGAGACAACAAATGTACAGAATTTACTTTCTCTATTCACTGTTCTGATTAGCTGTATTCTTAGTCAGGGACAGATGGTCACCTTGTTTTCTAGATGTCAATTCTACAAATATTTTCATTTTCCTGAAATCTTTCTAGACCCCGTGAGTATGACATATCGAAAAACTGTACAACTTCCCTCCTGTGCCACAGTCTCAGCTATGTACCAGCATCAGCTGTTCATCCCACCTATTGAGTCAAGTTTGTAGAATTATTACATAGCAGATGTTTAAATTATGTATATCAAATAGATGATCAAAGTAACTCCACCAACATCTGTATGTCATGCTTCAACACCATTTTGCTCAACACTGCAGCAGCTCACATATGGTCATTAAACGCTAGATTTAGGTGTGAGGTGGAACATTTCTTTTGGTAAAGACCCAGTTGTGTCACTGAACCACACAACAGTTCCATACAGGGAACGGGGATTTAAGATCACCAGTCTTGCAGTAGCATCCTCATACAGGTTCAAGGGCATATGAGTGGACTAAAATCTTCTTCAAGAACATAAATGTAGACACAACAGCTTAGTTAGGAAAACTAACACGTTTCGACCAGAAGGCCTTTATTAAGACATTTTGGAGGAAAGTCCCTGGTTTTGCTGACTGAGATGTTTTGTCTACATTAATGTTCCTGAAATAAACTTGAAGATTTTAGTCCACTTGCGTAGTACCGGATATACTTTCAACATAATAGTTCCATGGTTGGAAATATTATTATCGTTAGCCTACTGCCAGACGGCCGCATATTTTCTCATCCGAGAGAGAATCGGGCCAATTATGGAAATGACACTCTGATGGCCAGCATAGAGTGATCTAATTCTCTCGCATTAGAAAATTGGAGCACAGGTGTATAGAAGATGGAAAACAACATTCGTCCATCTTCTCCATTCATTGGGTCATCCGAGTGCAGTCCAATGTTTTCAATGCCTATGTGAAATTGCGTTATGCTGCCGTTTTTTTGCTCTTTTATTAACATTGGTCCGAGTGCTAGCTGGTAAAAAAATCGTATTGTGCAAGTCCGATGTATACGCTGGTGTGAGCGAGCCCTTACCATCTTTATCTTGCTTCAGAGAAGGATAGCTAACTGAGGGCCACATGTGGCTTATAGACTTCATTACTAGCACTGTCCTTTTATAGCAAATTAGAATCAGTCCATTTTCTAACGCTAAAGATTTTTAAAGAAAGAGATATCTACTTTTGAGCAGCTGCTAAATGGCTGTCACATGTAAAGGCCCCCATTCACAATAGCCTAAAGTTGGCAACATCAGAATCGGTAGTGTGTGTATATGCGGACCCCTGACTCCCTCAACAGAGAATGTCAGAAGAGAGAAGGGTCAGCACATTGAAATTCCAACTACGGCAACTAACTTTGGGCATTGCTGCAGCAGTAGCAACTGCTCTTGTTGAGAAGTTCATGTAATTATTTTATGGCCACTGCTAAGTGAAGGAACAATTATGAAGATACCACAGTGTGGTGGACACAATGGCATTGGACATGTTATCACTATGGTGGTATTACTTGTCTACTCTTTAGGCACTGCCATGAGGAATATCTGCATGGTGGCACTTATTGCATAGGTCTCTGGTTTGGTGACAGTTTCCTGGGTGAACATGAGTTTAGAACAGTCCAGGACAATTTGGGATCATCGACATGACTTCGTATTGGGAGGAAATGGAGAACACCATGTTGACCCCACATTTTGTGTGGTGGGGCTGTGACCCTGCTCATTGACTTCTAGAAGGCAGCTAGTCATTATTGCAGCTGTCAGGAGACAGTAAGCCCGCCACCCCTGCTTTATTGTGCTCCCCTGTGTGGGCTTTATCAGCTGCTTTTAATTTTACGGCATCAGTCACTTATTACAGCATTATCAGCATTAATGAACCACTAACGGGAAAAAAACGTTTATAGTCTCATTGCTGTGAAAATTCTATCTAAAAAAAAACAATTTTATGGACCTATAATCTCAACCTTTCCTAAACCGGCTCTTACAGTTTCATTGCACTTAATTTTTTGCTGCTGTAAATTCGCTTTATTGCAGTTTTAATTAAATTGCTCAGAATATGCAGTGAGCATAGGATTTATATATACCAAATAGTGGCAGGTTTCCAAGACCCCTCCAGCACATCCAATTCTATGCTGTAGGGTGATCTTCATACCCATGAATCAGGTTTTGCATCTCTCCTACGCAGGCATATCTACACTGGTGGTGACACAGATTGTATAATGAAACAGGTTTACGCGGCTTTCCAGGAGAAATCTCCGACTCCGCGGCAGGTACTTGTAATTACATTAATATTCCCACAATCTCTGATACCTGGAACAGCTTGTCTGCGCCACTTTATAATTTCACAACCGTTCTTTAATTTAAAGGTCCTCAAAGGTAATTTATACTGTTTAAGTGAGAAGCCCAGAATATCAATGAAAAATAGAGCAATATCCTTTAGCGTTCGGTAAGTCTTCTGTAGCGCATTGTGCATGATGTATACTGTGCTCAAAGTGACAAAAAATTGCGCGGTAGTCAGAATATGACTTCTAGAAATTGCAATAATAAATAATCAGCCAATACTGAATAAATAACGCATGAAGCTACAGGAAGCTGTAGTGCAAATATGGAACAACAGCATTTAGTATAATCGAATATTGAGAATACAATCTTTTATTAACCGTGGTTTTACAGATACAGCTACAGCGCGTATATAACTTATGGCGGTTTCAGACAGAATTTTGTTGTAAAAAAGAAAAATCATCTAAAAAAAAATTGTAGAAAGGCAGATTCGGGATTTAAAGGAGTTCAACCGGTTGCTATGAGACCCAGGAAAATCTGTCTCAGACAAGCGCTATTCTTCTTACCTATCTCATTTGTGTCTCCACAGCAACCGCCCGCCAATAATAGCAATCGGCTATCAACCAGGGATGGCATTGCGCGTACTTTAAATTTTTGTAGAGCCCTCTTTTCTCTATGTAAGGACTTTGACCTACATGATTTACAAATGACTAGACACCAAAGTAAATGCTCCAAAGTTATGCTGGGGAGGAATTTGTTCATTGTTCTGTGCACCTTCCTTCTCTGGCCAAGCCATACCCTACCTGGTAAGACCCACCTCCTCATTGTGTAAAACACTCTGCCTCAAGCACAATAAATAGTTCTAAAAAAAAAATCAAGTTATGTAAAAACTAACAAAAAATTGAGTAATATCCTTAAAAATTGAGGCTTATTCTCAATACTAAATCTGCCCCAATAAGCCCTATTTATATATGTTATTGAGAACTATATGTGTAGGTTTGTGTAATGGCTCGCGCAGATGACTGTAGTTTGGCCCAAGTGCAACCCGTCAATACATTGGATCGCACTCAGACCAATGTTATTCACTGAGGCCGTGCACATGCCTAATTTTTTCCTTGGAACGTGTGGTCTAAGGAAATAAATCGCATCATGCACTATTTACCTCCAATAATCGGGTTGAACATTAAAGTCAATGGGTCCGTGAAAAAAAGCGATTTTCACAGACTGACATAATGGAGAAGATGGGAGAACTTTTTTCTTTTTATTCTCCACATCCAAGAAACACAGACCCCACTCTGATCACACTCTGATTAAACTCCAATCAGTGTCTGATTAACATAATCAGACCGCTTCTCTGATATTCAACGCATCCCATTGAAAGGTAAAG
Organism: Ranitomeya imitator; assembly: GCF_032444005.1. Taxonomy (NCBI): domain Eukaryota; kingdom Metazoa; phylum Chordata; class Amphibia; order Anura; family Dendrobatidae; genus Ranitomeya; species Ranitomeya imitator. The sequence goes on from NC_091287.1 coordinate 284,099,728, forward strand.
TCTTGCTACACTATTACATGTAAAGTGTCAAGCGAAATCTTGCTACATCTGTATGATACTCATAACATTATTTTTATATTTTATGTTATAATATACAGTATATAATATATTAGAGTATTTGACAGATAAATTCTGAAATTAACAGCTCAATTTGCACCTGTTTTTTATGTCGTTTTTGGTGTTTTTTGCTGTTTTGACTTGCGTCAAATTCTTTTAATTTGCACTTTTTCAGGCAATATATGTCCATGTGATTTTTTTTTATGTTCACCATTTTGGAGGTGGCTTTCCAGATGTTTCCAGCTGATTCATCAATTGCAACTTTATAAAAAGTCACAACATTTTTGCACAACTGTACTACTGTTCTCCCTACCATGATTTTATGTACACTGTTTAGCAGAACATGCAACTGTTTCTGAGAAATGCCACAAAATCAATAAGGAGCACAAAAAAGGATTTTGTATTGTGCGCAAAATGCTGCAAGATAAGACAAAAAGCCTAATTATGTATCGGGCTCCAAAGGTACCTTCACACTGAGCGACGCTGCAGCGATACCGACAACGGTGCCGATCACTGCAGCGTCGCTACGATCCCGAGGTCCCCGGTAACCAGGGTAAACATCGGGTTACTAAGCGCAGGGCCACGCTTAGTAACCCGATGTTTACCCTGGTTACTAGCGTAAACGTTAAAAAAACAAACACTACATACTTACCTTCATAGTAATATACATAGTAACATAGTAAGGCCGAAAAAAGACATTTGTCCATCCAGTTCAGCCTATATTCCATCATAATAAATCCCCAGATCTACGTCCTTCTACAGAACCTAATAATTGTATGATACAATATTGTTCTGCTCCAGGAAGACATCCAGGCCTCTCTTGAACCCCTCGACTGAGTTCGCCATCACCACCTCCTCAGGCAAGCAATTCCAGATTCTCACTGCCCTAACTGTAAAGAATCCTCTTCTATGTTGGTGGAAAAACCTTCTCTCTTCCAGACGCAAAGAATGCCCCCTTGTGCCCGTCACCTTCTTTGGTATAAACAGATCCTCAGCGAGATATTTGTATTGTCCCCTTATATACTTATACATGGTTATTAGATCGCCCCTCAGTCTTCTTTTTTCTAGACTAAATAATCCTAATTTCGCTAATCTATCTGGGTATTGTAGTTCTCCCATCCCCTTTATTAATTTTGTTGCCCTCCTTTGTACTCTCTCTAGTTCCATTATATCCTTCCTGAGCACCGGTGCCCAAAACTGGACACAGTACTCCATGTGCGGCCTTCAGCTGTCTGTCCTCCGGCGCTCTGCTTTCCTCTGCACTGTCAGCGCCGGTCAGCCGGAAAGCAGAGCGGTGACGTCACCGCTGTGCTTTCCGGCTGGCCGGCGCTGACGCAGGATGCAGGAGGAGTGCAGAGAAGCAGAGCACCGAGGACAGACAGCTGAAGGTAAGTATGTAGTGTTTGTTTTTTTAACATTTACGCTGGTAACCAGGGTAAACATCGGGTTACTAAGTGCGGCCCTGCACTTTGTAACCCGATGTTTACCCTGGTTACCAGTGAAGACATCGCTGGATCAGCGTCACACACGCCGATCCAGCGATGTCAGTGGGAAGTCCAGCGACGAAATAAAGTTCTGGACTTTCCTCAGCGACCAACGATCTCCCAGCAGGGGCCTGATCGTTGGTCGCTGTCACACATAACGATTTCCTTAACGATATCGTTGCTACGTCACAAAAAGCAACGATATCGTTAACGATATCGTTAAGTGTGAAGGTACCTTAAGACTCTGAAATGGATTGCACTGATATCAGTCTATTGTCCTCACTGTGCTATATTTTCTCTGTTTTATAATTATTTTTACCTCCAAGGAGGGGCGTACATAGAAATCATGGGGCCGCATAGCAGGATTTGGACCTAGTCCCTTTCCCCCACCAAAAAAATAAAATAAAATTCAGCAGGATCACAGAAGAGTATATCTTACAACTTTGCAGTCCTTACAAAGGAATTTTCCTCCTGTTGAAGTCCCTACATTCCCAGTTAATTGCCCCCATAAAGTATAATGCCAACAAAAGTGCCCTCCCAAAGCACAGTATGATAACCCCACATTTAATTCCTCCACAGTACCCTCAACACACGCACAGTATGATAACTTATTAATACAAGCAACTTTATTTATGGAGATATATGGTTTAATTTCTTTGCATGTATGGATTGAATGGATTGTTACCAGCATGTGGTGGGAATTTAATGTCAATAGCATCTGTAGAAATATATTTACTTAGAAAATTGATGACATGTTCAATATGTATTTCACCCAATCCGGTATAAAGGGACCCACATAGTCCTCCATATATTATAATGGAAACCAAATTGCCTTCCATATAGTTTAATGCCCCCACGTAGCTTACCAATAGTATAATGGACCCTACATTGTCTTCCATATAGTATTATGGATCCCATATTGCCTTCCATAAAGTACCGCAAGGACAGGGTCCTCTCCCCTCTGTACCAGTCTGTCACTGTAAACCTGCTTACTGTAATCAATATCTATAATCCTGTATGTAACCCCTTTCTCATGTACAGCACCATGGAATTAATGGTGCTATATAAATTAATAATAATAATAATAATGGGCCCCATATTTCCTGCCATGTAGTATAATGGACCCCATGTTTCCTTCCAAACAGTATAGTGAGCCCCACATAGTCCTCCATACAGTATAATGGGCCTCACATTTCCTTAAATACAGTATTATGTGACCAACATAGTCTTCAATACAGTATAATGGCCCCACATAGTCTTCTATGCAGTATAATGGGCATCACATAGTCATCCATACAGTATAATGGTCTCTATATTTCCTTTCATACAGTATATTTGGCCCTGCATGGTCCTGTATACAATATAATGGACCCCACCTTGCCTTCCATGCAGTATATTTGACCACACGTAGTCCACAATATAGTATAATGGACCCCACATTGTCTCCCATACAGTATAATGGATTCCACATTCAGTAGTCCTCCATATGGTATAATGCAACCCCATAGCACTCCAAGCAGTATAATGGCCCCCACAATGTTCTGATTGACTAAAATAAATAAATACCTTTCCTCATTCCTCTGCTCCTCCGGTCTCCGTAGCCTGTGTTTTGAAGTTCTTCAGCGCTCAGCACAATGGGCACGAAGTAGTGATGTCATCGCACCAGTCACCACAGTTTTGCATATGAAAGAAACGTTATGGATGTATAGGACCTTGTCCCTCAATAAAAATTAATCCTTTCTTGTTGATATCTGATGTGCCAGTCATGAACAATCTACCATTAAAGCCATATGCAACTCAGTCTGCAAGGGCATGGGGACATGAAGGGGTGTGTCTGCGCATTTTGACTACTTCCAAGTGCACTGACACACCCTGCTGCAATTTAGGCTTGATTCAGTCCTGATTTGCATGTGGTTTCACCTTAGATTTCCATGACTGGCACATCAGATAACTACAAAAAATTTATTATTGGAGGACAAGTGCCTATATAGCCAGAACACTATTTTAATATGTAAAATGTGATAACTGTTTCCCTTTGATTTTATAGATGTGATTTTCTGTTTTTTCTCTGCTGAAACCTATTCAATGAAGATGGTCAAATCGATCCACTACACATCTGACTTTGAGTTGAATTTCCTTAGCTTCTCAGTTCCCAATGAATTTGGACAATTTGTGATTTGAATTGCACAAATTGCCAAACAAAAAAATGTCCAGCACCATATTGCACGTTCCTGAAGATTGCATCAACCAGAAGCCGGCCAACATGACATCAGGCATGGCAGCTCTAACTTCCCCATAGTGCCTTGGTGATCTATATTATCAACGGTACACTCCATAGAAATATAGTGGGCTGATATTGCAATTCTGAAGCATGAACCATCGTTGCATTCTTGGTTACAGCTTTTAAAATGGGAGGATAAAATAATGTCTCACATTTAATAAAGTTTAAAAAAAACAACCCTTTTTTTACTTTTGAAAAAAAAAAAATTTAACTCCAACCTTAGCACAACCCTAACCCCAACCCTAACACAACCACAACCCTAACCCCAACCCTAACCCTAACTGCAAAGAATGGAAAAAAATAAAAAAGATGCATTTTATCATTTTTATCTAACTAAGGGGGTGACAAATGGTGGTTTGATTTACAATTTTTTTTTATTTTGATCATTGTGATACGGTCTATCTAAGTGATGAAAAGGAACCAATAAGAAAAATTCTCTATTGTTGCTGGGTACCGGCTGGCAGATCTCCAGGAAGATGACACTGGGGATCGGGGAAAAGATCAGGAGAAACTGGAGATGGTGCAGGTTTATCTCTCTTCTCTGATATGTCAGATCATAATAGAGGAGAGAGTAATGAATTGTAAATGATACTTTTTTTTATGATCGCCGCTATTTGGTGCATAACGGCGATCACGTGACGGGGACTGTAAAAACTGGCCCGAATCATGTTCTCTGGAGATTTTCCGACCCTGAAAGGTGCTATACTCTTATTTCTCAGCGCAGTTAAAAGTGTAAGGAGTACCCTTAACTGCCGCCGTTAAAGTGCGCATCGGTGGTCATTAAGGAGTTAAGCATTCCCCCGGCTGTAATCAAAATCCCTCATGACCTTATGTTTTCTACGTGGAGGTAGAGTTTGTCACTCATGGGTAAAAGTAGCATTTTGAACCTCAGGCTGTAAATGAGAGGATAATGATAGCAGTGCTTCAGGAGTTAGTAGTGAGCAGAGCTCAGTTCATATCGCTGCTGATAGAGGCAGAATAACAGAGCCATAATCTGTCACCAAAAGTGCAGGCTGAGCTTTTGAGCCTGCTTCTAAGTGTACGCTCACACTGGAGTAGATTCTCTCTTGTGAGAGAATGGGGGCGATTATACTAATCTGTCAGAGTTGGATCCCAGTGTCATCTTACTGTGCTGTGATTCTCTCGCAGAGCGAAGAAGACTGAGAACTTAATTTCTCCATCTTCTCCGTTGTCTCTGTGAGGTTACATAAGACTGCGCTCAGATGACATCCGAGTGCAGTTTGATGTTTTAAACGTGCATTTTAGAGGGGCTGTTGGTTACCACCGGTTACCATTCACGTACTCATAACCAGACACTTAGCCAGATATGATGTGACTATTTGGATATTACTTAAGCTGTGTTTGCTTTGAAGAGCACAGAAGGGGGTTAATATTGTCCTGGGAAACCTCGTACACTTCTTTTCAGGGAAATTAGAGGTTTGCATTATTGAGACTGATTAGCTGCAAATCAATGTTTTAAAAAACATTTGTTGAATTCAGAAAATTTGAATTGAAAGACTGGAACCTGTTATTATTCTGAACATGCATTGCTCTACTGTACAGCTATTAGTGATTCTCTGCTAACATTCTATGTTCCTCTCCTCAAATTCCTGTGTTCTATTCCCACTATGCAAAGTCTGAAGGGAAGAGCAGCACCAGCCCCAATAACATTGGTTTTGGCTGCATTTAGGGTCAGGATAATTATGGAAAAAAATATCACGTGTTTTATGTGAATTGTCTGATAATGTACAGAAAACAAAGTGAGAGTTACAGAAATATTTTCTTTACTTTTCGTTTTGTTGCAGACCCCTCCCTATACAAACTTTTCACAGATTATGTAACCTAACCTATTGGCTTCTGGTTCTCTTTTTCAGTATATTATTCAGTAAGATGTGGACTACATGATATGGTTTGCAATATTTTGTGGTCTCTACCCTTTCTTTGCCTATTTTGCCTCACTGTTCCCAAAATAACATTTACATATGATCCATCATCTTCCTGGCCACCAAGAAAACTGTAGCAGTTGTATGAAAAATAGAGAGATTTAGGCAGAACTTTACCTCTAGTGTGAATAAACTCAATTTACGGTGGCTTGCGAAAGTATTCACCACCTCTGCATTTTTTGTGAGCTTTGCTAACTACCGCACAACTGGAATTTCAGTTTTTTTGAGGGTTTAGAGAACATGCATGCAACTGTGAACTTTTGGTTTTCTTTTTATTGTGAAGCAAACAACAATTAGGACAAAATAACTGAAAACTTCAGTGTGCATAACTATTCACACATCTAAAGTCACTACTTTGTACAGCCTTTTTTTGCAGTAATTATAGCTGCAAATCGCTTTGGATAAGTCTATGTGAGCTTTCCACATCTTGCCACCAGGATTTTTGCCCATTCCCGAAGGCAAAACTGGTCCATCTCCTTCAAGTTAAATGGTTTCCTCTGGTGAACAGCAATCTTCAAGTCTGACCACAGAATCTTAATTGGAGTATGGTCTGGGCTTTGACTAGGCCACTCCAAAACATTTAAACATGTCCCCTTAAACTCTTTGAGTGTTGCTTTAGCAGTATGCTTGGGTCATTGTCTTGTTGGAGGGTGACTCCTTCCCAGTTTCAAATCACTGACAGACTGAAATATATTTTGCTTGGGAATATCGCTGTACTTCACACCATCCATCTTCCCCTTGACTCGGGGAGTGTTCCCTGTCCCTACTGCCAAAAAACATCCCCACAGCATAATGCTGCCACCACCATGTTTCACTGTGGGGATGGAATTCTTGGGATGATGAGCTATGCTGTGTTGGTGCCAGACATAGCGTTTACTGTTATGAATAGGTAATTCAGAACCACAATGGACCTTGAAGTTCAGAGCACACAAGTGACCTGACAAAAACCACAAAACATAGGACGAGCTCTGAGACGTGGAAACTCTGCTGACCGCAATCCCTAAACCTATCAAACCACACTAGAGGTAGCCGTGGATTGCGCCTAACGCTCCCTATGCAACTCGGCACAGCCTGAGAAACTAGCTAGTCCTGAAGATAGAAAAATAAGCCTACCTTGCCTCAGAGAAATTCCCCAAAGGAAAAGGCAGCCCCCCACATATAATGACTGTGAGTAAGATGAAAATACAAACACAGAGATGAAATAGATTTAGCAAAGTGAGGCCCGACTTACTGAATAGACCGAGGATAGGAAAGATAGCTTTGCGGTCAACACAAAAACCTACAAACAACCACGCAGAGGAGCAAAAGACCCTCCGCACCGACTAACGGTACGGAGGTGCTCCCTCTGCGTCTCAGAGCTTCCAGCAAGCAAGCAAAACCAAAAAAGCAAGCTGGACAGAAAATATAGCAACAAAAGTAACACAAGCAGAACTTAGCTTATGCTGAGCAGACAGGCCACAGGAACGATCCAGGAGGAAGCAAGACCAATACTAGAACATTGACTGGAGGCCAGGATCAAAGCACTAGGTGGAGTTAAATAGAGCAGCACCTAACGACTTAACCTCATCACCTGAGGAAGGAAACTCAGAAGCCGCAGTACCACTTGTGACCACAGGAGGGAGCTTGATCACAGAATTCACAACAGTACCCCCCCTTGAGGAGGGGTCACCGAACCCTCACCAGAGCCCCCAGGCCGACCAGGATGAGCCATATGAAAGGCACGAACAAGATCGGCAGCATGGACATCAGAGGCAAAGACCCAGGAATTATCTTCCTGACCATAACCCTTCCACTTAATCAGATACTGGAGTTTCCGTCTCGAAACACGAGAATCCAAAATCTTCTCCACTATATACTCCAACTCCCCCTCCACCAAAACCGGGGCAGAAGGATCAACAGATGGAACCACAGGCGCCACGTATCTCCGCAACAATGACCTATGGAATACGTTATGGATGGAAAAAGAATCTGGAAGGGTCAAACGAAAAGACACAGGATTAAGAACCTCAGAAATCCTATAAGGACCAATGAAACGAGGCTTAAACTTAGGAGAGGAAACCTTCATAGGAATATAACGAGATGACAACCAAACCAAATCCCCAACACGAAGTCGGGGACTCACACAGCATCTGCGATTAGCGAAACGTTGAGCCTTCTCCTGGGACAAGGTCAAATTGTCCACTACATGAGTCCAAATCCGCTGCAACCTGTCCACCACAGTATCCACACCAGGACAGTCCGAAGACTCAACCTGCCCTGAAGAGAAACGAGGATGGAACCCAGAATTGCAGAAAAACGGTGAAACCAAGGTAGCCGAGCTGGCCCGATTATTAAGAGCGAACTCAGCCAACGGCAAAAAGGACACCCAATCATCCTGATCAGCAGAAACAAAACATCTCAGATATGTTTCCAAGGTCTGATTGGTTCGTTCAGTCTGGCCATTTGTCTGAGGATGGAAAGCCGAGGAAAAAGACAAATCAATGCCCATCCTAGCACAAAAAGCTCGCCAAAACCTCGAAACAAACTGGGAACCTCTGTCAGAAACGATGTTCTCTGGAATGCCATGTAAACGAACCACATGCTGGAAGAACAATGGCACCAAATCAGAGGAGGAAGGTAATTTAGACAAGGGTACCAAATGGATCATCTTAGAGAAGCGATCACAAACTACCCAAATGACCGACATTTTTTGAGAGACGGGGAGATCCGAAATAAAATCCATAGAGATATGTGTCCAAGGCCTCTTCGGGACCGGCAAGGGCAAAAGCAACCCACTGGCACGAGAACAGCAGGGCTTAGCCCGAGCACAAATCCCACAGGACTGCACAAAAGAACGCACATCCCGCGACAGAGACGGCCACCAAAAGGATCTAGCCACCAAAACTCTGGTACCAAAGCTTCCTGGATGACCAGCCAACACCGAACAATGAACCTCAGAGGTAACTTTATTCGTCCACCTATCAGGGACAAACATTTTCTCTGCTGGGCAAGGATCAGGTTTATTAGCCTGAAATTTTTGCAGCACCCGCCGCAAATCAGGGGAGATGGCAGACACAATTACTCCCTCTTTGAGAATACCCGCCGGCTCAGGCAAACCCGGAGAGTCGGGCACAAAACTCCTAGACAGGGCATCCACCTTCACATTTTTAGAGCCCGGAAGGTACGAAACCACAAAGTCAAAACGGGAGAAAAACAGCGACCAACGAGCCTGTCTAGGATTCAACCGTTTGGCAGACTCGAGATAAGTCAAGTTCTTGTGATCAGTCAAGACCACCATGCGATGCTTAGCTCCTTCAAGCCAATGACGCCACTCCTCGAATGCCCACTTCATGGCCAGCAACTCTCGATTGCCAACATCATAATTTCGCTCAGCAGGCGAAAACTTCCTGGAAAAGAAGGCGCATGGCTTCATCACCGAGCAATCAGCACCTCTTTGCGACAAAACAGCCCCCGCTCCAATTTCAGAAGCATCAACCTCAACCTGGAACGGAAGCGAAACATCTGGTTGACACAACACAGGGGCAGAAGAAAAATGACGCTTTAACTCTTGAAAAGCTTCCACAGCAGCAGAAGACCAATTGACCACATCAGCACCCTTCTTGGTCAAATCGGTCAATGGTTTAGCAATACTAGAAAAATTACAGATGAAGCGACGATAAAAATTAGCAAAGCCAAGGAACTTTTGCAGACTCTTCAGAGATGTCGGCTGAGTCCAATCATAAATGGCCTGGATCTTAACAGGGTCCATCTCAATGGTAGAAGGGGAAAAAATGAACCCCAAAAATGAAACCTTCTGAACACCAAAGAGACACTTTGATCCCTTCACAAACAAAGAATTAGCACGCAGGACCTGGAACACCATTCTGACCTGCTTCACATGAGACTCCCAATCATCCGAGAAGACCAAAATATCATCCAAGTATACAATCAGAAATTTATCCAGGTGCTCTCGGAAGATGTCATGCATAAAGGACTGAAATACTGATGGAGCATTGGCAAGTCCGAATGGCATAACTAGGTACACAAAATGGCCCTCCGGCGTATTAAATGCAGTTTTCCATTCATCGCCCCGTTTAATACGCACAAGATTATATGCACCACGAAGGTCTATCTTGGTGAACCAACTAGCCCCCTTAATCCGAGCAAACAAATCAGATAGCAGCGGCAAGGGGTACTGAAATTTGACCGTGATTTTATTTAGAAGGCGGTAATCAATACAAGGTCTCAGCGAACCATCCTTTTTGGCCACAAAAAAGAACCCTGCTCCCAATGGCGATGACGACGGCCGAATATGACTCTTCTCCAAGGATTCTTTTATGTAACTCCGCATAGCGGCGTGCTCAGGTACAGATAAATTAAACAGTCGACCCTTAGGAAACTTACTACCAGGAATCAACTTGATAGCACAATCACAATCCCTATGCGGAGGTAGGGCATTGGACTTGGGCTCATCGAATACATCCCGGTAATCAGACAAGAACTCTGGGACCTCAGAAGGGGTGGATGATGAGATAGACAGAAATGGAACATCACCATGTACCCCCTGACAACCCCAGCTGGACACAGACATTGATTTCCAATCTAATACTGGGTTATGGACTTGTAGCCATGGCAACCCCAACACGACCACAGACGCAGATTTTGCAACACCAGAATGCGAATATCCTCCTGGTGCGCAGGAGCCATGCACATGGTCAGCTGGGTCCAATACTGAGGCTTATTCTTGGCCAAAGGCGTAGCATCAATTCCTCTCAATGGAATAAGACACTGCAAGGGCTCCAAGACAAACCCACAGCGCCTAGCAAACTCCAAGTCCATCAAATTCAGGGCAGCGCCTGAATCCACAAATGCCATGACAGAATAGGATGACAAAGAGCAGATCAAAGTAACGGACAAAAGAAATTTCGACTGTACCGTACCAATAGTGGCGGACCTAGCGAACCGCTTAGTGCGCTTAGGACAATCGGAGATAGCATGAGTGGAATCACCACAGTAGAAACACAGCCCATTCTGACGTCTGTGTTCTTGCCTTTCAGCTCTGGTCAAAGTCCTATCGCACTGCATAGGCTCAGGTTTATACTCAGATAATACCGCCAAATGGTGCACAGATTTACGCTTACGCAAGCGTCGACCGATCTGAATGGCCAAAGACATAGACTCATTCAGACCAGCAGGCATAGGAAATCCCACCATGACATCCTTAAGGGCTTCAGAGAGACCCTTTCTGAAGATTGCTGCCAAAGCACATTCATTCCATTGAGTGAGCACAGACCACTTTCTAAACTTCTGACAATAAATCTCTATCTCATCCCGACCCTGACACAGAGCCAGCAAATTTTTCTCTGCCTGATCCACTGAATTAGGTTCATCGTACAGTAATCCGAGCGCCAGAAAAAACGCATCAATATTACATAATGCAGGATCTCCTGGCGCAAGGGAAAATGCCCTGTCTTGAGGATCGCCACGTAATAAAGAAATAATGATCTTAACTTGTTGAACTGGGTCACCAGAGGAGCGAGGTTTCAACGCCAGAAACAGTTTGCAATTATTTTTGAAACTCAGAAATTTAGCTCTATCTCCAGAAAACAAATCAGGAATAGGAATTCTTGGTTCTAACATAGAATTCTGAGCCACAAAGTCTTGAATATTTTGTACTCTTGCAGTGAGAAGATCCACACATGAAGACAGACCTTTAATGTCCATCACCACACCTGTGTCCTGAACCACCAAAATGTCTAGGGGAAAAAAAAGGCAAAACACAGTGCAAAGGAAAAAAAATGGTCTCAGAACTTCTTTTTTCCCTCTATTGAGAAGCATAGTACTTTGGGCCTCCAGTACTGTTATGAATAGGTAATTCAGAACCACAATGGACCTTGAAGTTCAGAGCACACCTGACAAAAACCACAAAACATAGGACGAGCTCTGAGACGTGGAAACTCTGCTGACCGCAATCCCTAAACCTATCAAACCACACTAGAGGTAGCCGTGGATTGCGCCTAACGCTCCCTATGCAACTCGGCACAGCCTGAGAAACTAGCTAGTCCTGAAGATAGAAAAATAAGCCTACCTTGCCTCAGAGAAATTCCCCAAAGGAAAAGGCAGCCCCCCACATATAATGACTGTGAGTAAGATGAAAATACAAACACAGAGATGAAATAGATTTAGCAAAGTGAGGCCCGACTTACTGAATAGACCGAGGATAGGAAAGATAGCTTTGCGGTCAACACAAAAACCTACAAACAACCACGCAGAGGGGCAAAAGACCCTCCGCACCGACTAACGGTACGGAGGTGCTCCCTCTGCGTCTCAGAGCTTCCAGCAAGCAAGCAAAACAAAAAAGCAAGCTGGACAGAAAATATAGCAACAAAAGTAACACAAGCAGAACTTAGCTTATGCTGAGCAGACAGGCCACAGGAACGATCCAGGAGGAAGCAAGACCAATACTAGAACATTGACTGGAGGCCAGGATCAAAGCACTAGGTGGAGTTAAATAGAGCAGCACCTAACGACTTAACCTCATCACCTGAGGAAGGAAACTCAGAAGCCGCAGTACCACTTGTGACCACAGGAGGGAGCTTGATCACAGAATTCACAACAGTTTACCTGAGTGGCCAAAAAGTTCAATTTTGGTCTCCTCTGACCACAGCACCTTTCTCTATACAGTTGGGGAGTCTCCCATATAAATTTTGTCAAACTCAAAATGAGTGTTACAATGTTTGTGTGTAAGTAAAAGCTTTTTCCTGACCATTCTTCCATAAATGCCACTATTCCATAGTGGAAAAGGAATGTTTATCTTTCAAGTGGGTGCTGGACTCTCTATGGTAGTACCTCTTAGGCGGAAGTTCAGACTAGTGTCAGACAATGCCCCACTGAAGTAGATGAGGGAGAAGAAAGGGAACAATGCTTGAGTGACCAGGTGGTTCTTAGCACTTCAGGATTTTCCATGTGGAGCATAGGCCAGGGAAACTGCATGGCAATGCTGACGATCTATTGCGGATCCACTGTTTATTGGCAGAAGGTGCCAAGCCCCCCTGGCTTTTGGCTGAGGGGGAGGGTATGTAAGATGGCCACCGGAGGAGGCCACAGATCAGACAGGGCCAATGGAAGTGGACGTGCTAATTGATTTGCACCAGCTCTGCCCTCTGGTGGACTACTATAGAGCTTTCTGCTGCAGCTGCAGACACCTATCACGCTCCTGCATAACCCTATGGCAGTGGACCGGGCTGCAGAAGGTGTAACTTTACCACCAGAAATAAGGCACATGTAACGTGAGGAGGAGCCGCTGGAGGGAGCTGTGACGAGCACATGGCCACACAGCTCAGAAACATCCTCTATCGTGCAAGAGGGAAGATTCCAGGATGGTAAACTACCCATGAGATCTACGTGAGGGTTCAGGCTGCTCACAGGTGGGAGAGCCAGTGATGGCAAAGCGAAAATATGAGAGTATGCTGTGCAAGCTGTTCCTGTACCCATGGCACTGCCCGCTTTCTCCACAAATTGTAGAGATCTGTACTCACTCCACTGCAGTTGAGGTAGGCACAGGAAGAGAGATACAGCTTCCATTTTATCTGCCAAACCATGCTCCTGGGGGTTGGAATATGTGAGCAGTCATTCCCACCCATCTCTTATGACTGCTCATAAAGCCCAGCCCTGGAATGACCAAATAATTCTCTCAGCACTATATGTGCGGGAGCATGCTTCCGAGCTCACATCACTGCAGCTAATAGCCACGATGACACATATCTCCCATCAAGGACTAGACCGGCGGACATCTGTGTATACACTATATATATATATATATATATATATATATATATATATATATATATATATATATATAAAAGCAGACAGAGTCTAAAGCTTTTAAGAGATAACTGCATACAGTTATTGATTTCAGATGACATAACGCACACATTTATGACATGCTTATATGTGTAGCTCCATTTGAATACACAATCTTGTCCACTGATATATTGGCTTGTTGGTGTCTACATAACTTTCTATGGATCACACTGTTGTGGCTGCTTAGCTTTCTGCCCATATATTCACTTTGTAGTTCCCTGGAGCAAAGTCTCATGACACTTGTACAGCAATTAGAAGACGCTGTTTCCAATACTCTTGTGTAGTCCGTATTGCTCTTCTGATCTTATATCTGACAGTGGCCTGAAGGGAACAAGAATCTCTTTTCATTCTGTCAGATCCGCCTTGATCAGACCCCTTGTCCATTTTAAACAAATACAGCTAAAGAACATATTCTACAATGTTGTATGCTTAGATTACTTTATTTATGTCTGCCATCACAAGGTAACATCTATGGAGATGAGAAATGTATGTCACATATTTCTATAATGTGTGTGGTATTGCGTACTGCATTCCGATCAGGTTGATAACATGAGCTGTAACATTTCCATGTCTCCATATCATATAAAAGATGTTGTGTTAGGGTATTTTCACACTAGCGTTTTCTGCAATCCGTCACAATGCGTCGTTTTGCAGAAAAAACGCATCCTGCAAAAGTGCTTGCAGGATGCGTTTTTTCCCCATAGACTTGTATTGACGACGCATTTGCGACGGATTGCCACACGTCGCATCCGTCGAGCAACGGATGCGTCGTGCTTTTGCGGACCGTCGGGAGCAAAAAAACGCTACCTGTAACGTTTTTTGCTCCTGACGGACCGCTTTTTCCGACCGCGCATGCGCGGCCGGAACTCCGCCTCCACCTCCCCGCACCTTACAATGGGGCAGTGGATGCGCCGGAGAAATGCATCCGCTGCCTCCATTGTGCAATGCAGCAAACGCTAGCGTCGGAATCGCTCCCCGACGCATTGCGACGGGGAGATTCCGACGCTAGTGTGAAAGTAGCCTTACTTATATAGACTCCTTAACTACATGGAGAAACTAGATAAAAGATTTGCAAAGTAGATAATTATTACAGTTAAGAAGTCTCTTAGTATTCACCATAATGAAACTTATGATTCTTAAAGGGGTTGTCCAGCTATGGGGTATAAGTCTGCAGTCACTGTATGTAACTGTAAACTTGTGAATCTCCACATTGTGCAACTGCTTGACCATAAGTATATGATTTGCATACATGCTTTCACGTGATGAGTGAGTGTACTCGTTGCTCGGGTGGTCTCCGAGTATTTGTTAATGTTCGGAGATTTAGTTTTCATCGCCGCAGCTGAATGATTTACAGCTATTAGCCAGGCTGAGTACATGTGGGGGTTGCTTGGTTGCTAGGGAATCCCCACATGTAATCAAGCTGGCTAATAGCTGTAAATCATGCTGCTGAGGCGATGAAAACGTAATCTCCGAGCAGTCATAAATGCTCGGAGACCACCCGAGCGTGCTCGGGAAAACCCGAGCAACGAGTACACTCTCTCATCACTAGTGCCGACCAATTGGACACAGCTAGTGTATTGCTAATCTATTGCAAGTGTTTTGAGCAAGGCTGGACACACTCTAGTTGGACTGTGTCTGGAAGCATGCAAATTGCAAACTTGTGGTCACATGGCAGCCTGCTCCCCACACCAGAGAATCCTCACATCATGCTGTGCACCAGATAAGAATTCTCCAGCCTACAGTCACACAGAGTGACTGCAGATTTTTAGGACCAGACAAACCCTTTAAGGGTATATGAAGCTTTTATGAACTTTGACACTTCTACATTAGCATTACATTTAAAGTTGTTGTGATTGAGAATAGTGAACTCCCAGGATCACTATAAAAATGAACAAAAGTTTACAATATTTATTTGCCATAACTGGTAACACTTTGAAAAAATAACTCGAGTGTTCAAACAGTGCATTAGGTACATTGGAAGGCCTATCATCTAGATGAAAGCACTGGGCTTCAATGAGCAAAATAAAATGTTGTTGATTAATTCTTAAGGGGTAACAGGAAGCAATCAGAAATCCCACAGTCTCTGATTACTTTACTAGCCACTGGACTATTACAGTAGGGTCAGTAAGTAGCGATGGACAAACCCTTGAATGTTCAGATCCCGCGAGTTAGGCTGAACATCTAAAAAGAGTTTGGTTTGTGTGCCCGAACACAGACTGAATGGGGTGCCTGAACATCCGAAGTGTGTCACGCTGTTATCTGCATGAAAGCGTGGCAAGTGTGGGCTCTGATCGGCGGTAAGGGTACCGTCACACTAAGCGACGCTGCAGCGATACCAACAATGATGTCGATCGCTGCAGCGTCGCTGTTTGGTCGCTGGAGAGCTGTCACACAGACAGCTCTCCAGCGACCAACGATCCCGGAGTCCCCTGGTAACCAGGGTAAACATCGGGTTACTAAGCGCAGGGCCGCACTTAGTAACCCGATGTTTACCCTGGTTACCAGCGTAAACGTAAAAAAAACAAACACCGCTCTGCTTTCCGGCTGGCCGGCGCTCACAGCCAGTGCAGAGGAAAGCACAGCGCCAGAGGACAGACAGCGGAAGGTATGTAGTGTTTTTTTTTTTTACTTTTACGCTGGTAACCAGGGTAAACATCGGGTTACTAAGCACGGTCCCGCGCTTAGTAACCTGATGTTTACCCTGGTTACCAGTGAAGACATCGCTGGATCGGTGTCACACAGGCCGATCCAGCGATGTCAGCAGGGAGTCCAGCGATGAAATAAAGTTCTGGACTTTCCTCAGCGACCAACGATCTCCCAGCAGGGGCCTGATCGTTGGTCGCTGTCACACAGAACGATTTCCTTAATGATATCGTTGCTACGTCACAAAAAGCAACGATATCGTTAACGATATCGTTATGTGTGACGGTACCTTAAGATCTTTACAGCCGGTCAGAGAGCTGCGGTTCCCATGCTGTCAGATGATAGTGTGAGCTAGTAGCTGTGATCAGCGGTATAAAGGTTACCTCCAGTCAAAGGCAAGCCTCCTGCACTGTGTCAGATCGCTGATCTGACACAGTGCTATGCAAAGTGTCAGATCTGCGATCTGACATGATACAGTGATGTCCCACCCTGGGACAATATTCTAAAGTAAAAAAAATAAAAATAAGACGTATAAAAATATATATTTTTTTTAAATCCCCAAATAATAAAAATAAATAAATATATTTTTCCAATAAATCCATTTATTTATGTAAATAAAAAAATAAATAAAAGTACAGATATTTGTATCGCCGCGTCCGTAACGACTCGCTCTATAAAACTGCCCCACTAGTTAACCCCTTCAGTGAACAGCGTAAAAAAAACGAGGCAAAAAACAGTGCTTTATCATCATACCACCGAGAAAAAAGTGCAACAAAACGCGATCAAAAACAAGGATGTAAATAAAAATGGTACCGCTGAAAAAGTAACATAGTAACATAGTTAGTAAGGCCGAAAAAAGACATTTGTCCATCCAGTTCAGCCTATATTCCATCATAATAAATCCCCAGATCTACGTCCTTCTACAGAACCTAATTGTATGATACAATATTGTTCTGCTCCAGGAAGACATCCAGGCCTCTCTTGAACCCCTCGACTGAGTTCGCCATCACCACCTCCTCAGGCAAGCAATTCCAGATTCTCACTGCCCTAACAGTAAAGAATCCTCTTCTATGTTGGTGGAAAAACCTTCTCTCCTCCAGACGCAAAGAATGCCCCCTTGTGCCCGTCACCTTCCTTGGTATAAACAGATCCTCAGCGAGATATTTGTATTGTCCCCTTATATACTTATACATGGTTATTAGTCATCTTGTCCCACAAAAAACAAGCCACCATACAGCTTCATCAGCAGAAAAATAAAAAAGTTATTGCTCTCAGAATAAAGCGATGCAAAAATAATTATTTTTTCTATAAAATAGTTTTTGTGTAAAAAGCGCCAAAACTCGAAAAAAAGATATAAGTGAGGTATCGCTGTAATCGTACTGACCCGAAGAATAAAGCTGCCTTATCAATTTTACCACATGCGAAAAAAAAGCAATTCCTGAATTGATAGTTTTTGTTCTGCCTCCCAAAAATCGGAATAAAAATGTCATGTGCCCGAAAATGGAGCCAATAAAAACGTCAATTCGTCCCGCAAAAAATAAGACCTCACATAACTCTGTGGGTCAAAATCTGGAAAAATAATAGCTCTCAAAAAGTGGTGATGCAAAAACTATTTTTTGCAATAAAAAGCGTCATTTAGGCTAGTTTCACATTTGTGTCTGTGCGCAGCGTATCATCCGCCACTGCAAACGCATGCAAAAACGCATGTAAACGCATGCTAATGCAGCGTTTTTTATCTGTGCATGACAGCAAAAAAACGTAGAATTTGCATGCTTTTTTGCATGCATTTGCACTTTTTATGCGCATGCGTTCGATATTTCCAGCTGGGCGTGTCTCAATGGGCATGTCTCAAAACAGTTCCTGGACATGCGCAGTCCGAAGTACGCAAGCGCATCGAACGCATGCGTACGCAAGCGTTCCCATAGACAGTAATGCATTTTTTTGACGCACTCATCCACATGCACATGTCTGCGCATATTTGACAGATTTTTGACGCCTCCAAAAATGCAACATGGTGCGTTTGCTGCGCCCAGCTGAACAACGTGAAAAAATGCATGCGTACGCAAAAGTAGGTACGCATGACGCATGTGGATCTATGCGGATCGTACGCTGCGCACACAGACGCAAATGTGAAACCAGCCTTAGTGTGTGACAGCAGCCAAACATAAAAACCCGCTATAAATAGTAAATTAAACCCCCCTTTATCACCCCCTTAGTAAAGGAAAAATAATAAAATTAAAAAAATGTATTTATTTCCATTTTCCCATTACGGTTAGGGCTAAAGTTAGGGTTAGGGTAGGGGCTAAAGTTAAGGTTAGGGTTGGGGCTAAAGTTAGGGTTGGGGCTAAAGTTAAGGTTAGGGTTGGGGCTAAAGTTAGGGTTAGGGTTGGGGCTAATGTTAGGGTTGGGGCTAAAGTTAGGGTTAGGGTTGGGACTAGAGTTGTGGATAGGGTTTGGATTACGTTTACTGTTGGGATTAGGGTTAGAGGTGTGTCAGGGTTAGTGGTGTGGTTAGGGTTGGGATTAGGGTTAGGGGCTTGTTCGGGTTAGGGGTGTGGTTAAGGTTGGGTTTAGGGGTGTGTTGTTAGGGTTGGAGTTAGATTTGGGAGGTTTCCACTGCTTAGGCACATCAGGGGCTCTCCAAAAGCGACATGGCGTCCGATCTCAATTCCAGCCAATTCTGCGTTGAAAAAGTAAAATGGTGCTCCATCCCTTCCGAGCTCTGCCATGCACCCAAACAGTGTTTTACCCCACATATGGGGTATCAGAGTACTCAGGACAAATTGCACAACAACGTTTATGGTCCAATTTCCCCTGTTACCCTTGTGAAAATAAAAATTGGAGGGCTAAAAAATCATTTTTGTGGAAAAAAAGGATTTTTTATTTTCACGGCTCTGCATTATAAACTTAAGTGAAACACTTGGGGGTTCAAACTTTTCAGAACACATCTAGATAAGTTCCTTGGGGGGTCTAATTTCCAAAATAGGGTCACTTGTGGGGATTTCTACAGTTTAGGTACATCATGGCCCATGCAAACGCAACGTGACGCCCGCAGACCATTCCATCATAGTCTGCATTCCAAAACGGCGCTCCTTCCCTTCCGAGCTCTGCCATGTGCCCAAACGGTGGTTGCTCCCCACATATGGGCTATCAGCATACTCAGGACAAATTGCAAAACAACTTTTGGAGTCCGATTTCTCCTGTTACCCTTGGGAAAATAAAAAATTTGGGGCGAAAAGATCATTTTTGTGAAAATAATATGATTTTTTATTTTTTCTGCTCTATATTATAAACTTCTGTGGAGCACTTGGGGGTTCAAAGTGCTCACCACACATCTAGATAAGTTCCCTAGGGGGTTTACTTTCCAAAATGGTGTCACTTGTGCGGGGTTTCCACTGTTTAGGCACATCAGGGGCTCTCCAAACGCGACATGGTGTCCTATCTTAATTCTAGCCAATTTTGCATTGAAAAGTCAAACGGCGCTCCTTCCCTTCTGAGCTCTGCCATGCACCCAAACAGTGTTTTACCCCCACATATGGGGTATCAGCGTACTCAGGACACATTGCACAACAACTTTTTGGGTCCAATTTCACCTGATACCCTTGGTAAAATAAAACAAGTTAGATCTGAAGTAAATTTTTTGCAAAAAAAAAGTTAAATGTTCAATTTTTTTAACATTCCAAAAATTCCTGTGAAGCACCTGAAGGGTTAATAATCTTCTTGAATGTGGTTTTGAGCACCTTGAGGAGTGCAGTTTTTAGAATGGTGTCACTTTTGGGCATTTTCTGTCATATAGGCCCCCTCAAGTTCACTTCAAATGTGAGGTGGTCCCAAAAAAATGGTTTTGCAAATTTTGTTGTAAAAATGAGAAATCGCTGGTCAACTTTTAACCCTTATAACTCCCTAACAAAAAAAATTGTATTTCCAAAATTGTGCTGATGTAAAGCAGACATGTGGGAAATGTTGTTTATTAACTATATTTTGTGATATAACTCTCTAATTTAAGGGAATAAAAACTAAAATTTTGAAAATTGCTAAATTTTCACAATTTTCGCCAAATTTCCATTTTTTTCACAAATAAATGCAAGTCATATCGAAGAAGTTCTACCACTATCATAAAGTACAATATGTCACGAGGAAACATTCTCAGAATCACCAGGATCTGTTGAAGCGTTTCAGAGTTATGACCTCATAAAGTGACAGTGGTCAGAATTGTAAAAATTGGCCCTGTCACTTAGGTGAAATCAGGCTTCGAGGTGAAGGAGTTATGATGACAGACTGCTACTCCAATCAGCCATACTCCTGCTGTCGCTGAAAACAACAAGAGCAGGCAGCGTTGATGGGAGTGTTCATCAGCCGGCTCCTGTGCAAAATATAAATAAATAATAAAAAATGACGTGGGGTCTCTTCTATTTTGGATAAATAGGACAAGCCAAATGATAGCTGGGGGCTATCTGTTTTGGATATCTCTCTGATCTGGTCTCTTCATATATCACAATCCTACCTGTGGGAACGTGAGCTATCTCCTCAGCAATAGCGCCGCCACTCTCAGCCCACGCTCCATCCCCATACTTAGCACATGCGCAGACTAATGGGATGGTGCGTGGCCTGATGTGATGGTGTGCAGCTTGATGGCACGGCGTGCAGCATGATGGGACGGCGTGCAGCATAATGGGATGGTGCGTGTGCAGATGAGAGTGGCCGCAGCGCTAGTGATGAGGGAGATGTCGAGCGGCCTGAGGAGACTGATGGCGATGCTAGTATTGAGGAGATGGCACGCATGACCACTGGGAGGGCTCTGTGTGCCCCAGCTTCCCCACTACTGCCCTAGAGCCATGTATCTAATGCCGATTATGGGTGATACTCCTCACAGGCATGTATCTAATGCCAAACATGTGTGATGCGCCCCAGAGCCATGTATCTTATGCTCATCATGCATGATATACCCCAGAGCCATGTATCTAAGGCCCATTGTCACGATATGGTATGAAATATCATATATTGCAGCGCTGGGGTCCTGGGTTCTAATCCCACCCAGGACAACATCTGCAAAGAGTTTGTATGTTCTCTCCGTGTTTGCGTGGGTTTCCTCCGGGCACTCCGGTTTCCTCCCACATTCCAAAGACATACTGATAGGGATTCTAGATTGTGAGCCCCATCAGGGACAGTGATGATAATGTGTGCAAACTGTAAAGCGCTGCGGAATATGTTAGCGCTATATAAAAATAAAGATTATTATTATTATAAGTAGTTCTCTTGCTAGCCTGCGTGGGCTAAGCCCCCCTTCTTGGAGTGATACTGCAACAGTTTGTAGCTGCAAATTCCTGGCTTTCCTTCTCAGAGAGTGTGGGGGTTAGGAGAGCCAAAGGTATTTACGACCGGCATTTCCTGTGTAAGCTCTTGTTCAGCTATAAGTGAAGTAGAAACTTCGAGGATCCATGAAAGATTCTTCGTTTAGTTTTTGTTAGATATTAGGCAAACGATGTAAGCTAGAAATACGAAAATATATATTCTTATTTTCACTCAGTGTATCTACCCATCCCGCGAAACACGGGCTTCTAACTCCATCTGGTAAAGAAGTAGGGATTTCTCTGTAAATATGTATCCCAGATAGGACATATTTGATCTCATTAGAATGCTCACGTTAATCCGAGATGAATGATGGATTTGTTAGGACTATAACATGTTTTGTAGCGGAGTTATCGGAATTAGATATAGATTAGAAAAAATGAGTTAACTGAAGAGGTAGGAGGGACAAGGTGATCCAACCCCTTTCTGGGATGTTAAAGGCTTAAGCTATAACTGTCTGCACACATCCCCAACTTCCTTCTTGTCCTATTTTCCTGGAAGAGCTGAGTACATCCCATGAGCTGGGACGTATGGAAAACTGCCCTAGCCTGGTTGCCTGTCATGCTTTGAACATGTCAGTGTTACTTTTTCTCATTTATTCCCTTTATGTTATAATTACCCTTGTACATATTTGCAATTGTCTCATTTGTAACATCTTTATAAAATATTTTTGATAAAGCACTGCCTAATTTTTATGGAATATAATATTTAATATTAGTTCATTCTCCTGTTCTAAACCGTACCCTAAGTCTTCTGAAGGGAAATACGCTACTGTTACTGTTGTGTTGGGTTAGCTTCGGACCCGTTTAATCGAAGCTGTTGGCGGCGATACCGTGTGCTGACTGTTGAGTGATGCTGTAGCGACTGCGGCGTTGATAATTATTGTTCCTGCCTAAGTGGGAGTAGTTATTGCGTCGCTGCAGCGTGCCCAATAGCCAGTACATAGCAGGCAGCCTGTCTGGCGACTAATTACCCTAGGTGCAGTACCTAATCTGACCTGAGAGTAAGGGGGGCACCAGAGAGCTGTAAGTGTTAAGTGGAACTGTAAGCGGGATATACATAAATCCCTGCAGTTCGTGGTATATAGAAAAGCAGTGGGATACCTAAAATAAGCCGCTGCTGTAAACTAAGAGGTCAATAGCCTTGTGTGTGGTTTTTCATCACATCGTGGAGTGGAGGGATAACTAAAATAAGCCCCCCTGCACATGTGATAGCCGTCTGTTGGCCTAAAGTCACCTCAATCCGTGACGTAGGGGTGACGGTCACGGTGTGAATCCTGACCAATTGGTGACAGCGGTCAGGGGAATCGTGACATTTGGTGGCAAGGCGGTGGGATATCTTAGAGCATTAGTGATTTGGCTTGAGTAATCATTCCTCTCACTAAAAACTTTCAGAAAGTTCTTGCGAGGACTCTGCGCAAATAAGTTTGGAGAACGAACTCAGTGTTTTATTAGTCTTGAGACAATTGTGTACGGGTAATTATCCCCTCCCTTTCTCTTCGTTTTTCTATCCTATCTTTTATTTGGCAACCATGGCTGCGAAAGGGGAAGCCTGGTACAACCAGCAGAAGAAGGACATTCTTGCTGGGATATGCATGTACCATGGCCTGAACCCCCAGGACAAGTCCAAGGCTCAAATGGTCGCTGACCTGGTGCAATTCGAAGCAGACCAAGCCAGGTCACAGAGCCCAGAGGCCGCAGAAGCCAGCACCAGCGAACATGGTGCTGCAGCAGAGGTCCAACCACTGAATGCCGGCCCTGTTAGTAATCCGGGCGAATTGGACCCCCACCTGCAGGCGGCCTTGAAAGAATTCCCCACTGACGACCATGAGGGACGCCGGCAGCTGATTCAGCAATACCGGCAGGAGGCCCAGGCCCAGCAAGCCGAGAGAGAGGCCCGAGCTGAGAGAGAGGCCCGAGCCGAGCGGGAGGCTGAGAGAGCCGAGCGCCAAGCCCAGCGAGAACATGAACTGGAGATGCTCCGGCAGGGGGGGATGCCCTCCACCACCCAGAGACGTGAGCCCAGCAGCGCTCAGATACCTAAGCCCCGGCCCGATCACTTTCCTGTTATGGAGAAGGACGGGGACTTGGACACTTTTCTGCGGGCCTTTGAGAAAGCCTGCAGACAGTACCGGCTGCCTACAGATGAATGGGCACGATACCTAACACCACGGCTGAGAGGCAAAGCTCTGGAGGCGTTTGCTGCCCTCCCTCAAGAACAAGATGGAGACTATCAGGCCATCAAGCAGGCCCTGATAGCAAAGTACCAGCTTACTCCCGAGGTGTACCGTAGAAAGTTCCGGACCCTCCAACGTGGCCCACACGACAGTTACAGTGATGTGGTGCATGGACTGGGGACCCACTTTGACCAGTGGACCCAAGGACTGTCAGTGACCACCTTCGCACAGCTGCGAGACCTGATGATCCAAGACCAGTTCTTTCATCTTTGCCCAGCTGAGGTGCGACAGTTCGTGATGGACAGAGAACCCAAATGACGTAACGAAAGCAGCGCAGATTGCCGATGCCTATGAGGCCAACCGTAGATCGGAAGTGCGGAAGCCAGTCACCACCAGCTGGAGAGGGGGTAAGCCTGCAACCAACGCCAGTATCCCTGCCAGCCAGCACTCCAGAGGTCCTGTCCCCGTAGCCAACAGCACCAGACCTACCACTGAACCTCGCAAGTGTTTCACCTGCCATCAGACTGGTCATATCAGTCCCTCCTGCCCAACCAAGCAGAAGAACACCCCAGCCAAGGCTCCAGGGCCTAATGCAGCAGTTCTTTTGGTGGGTGGTGTGGTTGGGAGGGTGTGTGACAACGTACAGCACGTCACTGTGGGAGGACATGTTGCTACAGGCCTCAAGGACACCGGGGCTGAACGAACCCTCATCCGACCCGAACTGGCGGCCCCTGAAGAAATCATTCCGGGGAAAACCCTAACTGTCTCTGGGATTGGGGGCATCAGCTGTCCCTTACCGATGGCCCGGGTTTTTATTGATTGGGGTGCCGGGAGTGGGGTGAAGGAAGTGGGGCTGTCTGATAATTTGCCCACTGATGTTTTGTTGGGGACTGATTTGGGGAGGATGGTTGCATACTACGTCCTTGACACCGCTCCCCAATCTACTAATGAGGGTAAAGTTAACCCTGATGATGATGATGATGGGAAATCGCATGTGTTACCTGACCATGCTTTATCTTGTAATGATGCATCTAATAACCATTTTTTCCCCTAGGATTGATGGTGAAAATGTTGTACCTGTGCCAACTGAACCTGATATTGATTTTTCTGTGAAGGTTAATGTGTCCATAGGTACACGCGTGCCCAGCCACGTCGCTCTGCGGAGTGAGACAGCTGAGGAACCCCTAACAGGGGCAAGTGTCGGTGCTACAGGAAATGGGGAGATGCATGGGAACCGTGAGGAAGGTGATGCCATGAAAGTGACCAGTGCCACCGAGGAAGGTAACTGGCCCATAAGTAGCATTGCCCCTGGAGTGTTGGGGGTGGATGGGGAGGTAGAGCCCATAACAGCGCCGGCTGATGGGTCTGAAGAAACCCCCGGGGAGACAGTCTACGTAGCTGCTGTCACCTGCAGTCATAGTGCCCGGAACGCAGATAACTGTCTGCCTTTCGGACCCTCCTCAGTCATTACTGTGACTGAACCAGAGGTGGACCCAGAGCAGGTCCAAGAGGGTTCCCGTGGGGAAGGGACCCTGACGTCGCTTTTGGCTTCCCCTAGCCAGGAGTTTCAGGCCGCTCTGCACACAGATGCGAGCCTAGAGAGTTTGAGACAACTTGCCAGGACGCACTTCTCCGAGACTGATAAGGAGAAGGTGTTCTGGGAACAAGGAAGGTTGTACTGGGAGACAGTACCCGGAGAATCACAAAAGGAGTGGTTGAGGGAAAGACAGCTGGTCGTCCCGCAGCAATTCCGGGGTGAGTTGTTGCGGATTGCCCATGAGATCCCGCTAGCTGGACACTTGGGGATCAGCAAAACTAAGGCCCAGCTGTCTCAACACTTCTATTGGCCTAAGATGGGGACAGATGTGTCAAACTACTGTCGCTCCTGTATCACTTGTCAAAGAGTGGGGAAGGCGGGGCCTGCTATTAAGGCTCCCCTGATCCCTTTGCCAGTGATAGAGGAGCCTTTCCAGAGGATCGCGGTGGACATTGTGGGCCCGCTGGCCGTCCCCAGCAGCTCTGGAAAGCAATAAGCAATACATCCTTACTGTGGTAGACTATGCTACCTGGTACCCAGAGGCGGTAGCTCTGTCGTCAACTAGGGCAGATAAGGTGGCGGATGCCCTGTTGGCTATCTTTTCACGTGTAGGGTTTCCCAGGGAAATGCTTACTGATCAAGGGACTCAATTTATGTCTCGCCTAATGGAGGCTCTCTGTAAGAGAATGCAGGTGAAGCACCTGGTATCGAGTGCGTATCACCCACAGACCAATGGCTTGTGTGAAAGCTTCAATGGTACCCTCAAACAGATGCTACGCATGCTGGTTGAGACTCAAGGGCGCGACTGGGAGTGGTACCTCCCACACCTGCTGTTCGCTTACCGAGAGGTTCCGCAGGCCTCGACGGGGTTCTCCCCCTTCGAGCTCCTGTACAGCAGGCGAGTCCGGGGACCCCATGGGTTGGTAAGAGAATCCTGGGAAGAGGAGCCGAACCCTTCTGAAGTGTCCATAGTGGAGTATGTCACGCGCTTCCGTGACAAGATGCAGACCTTGACGCAGTTGGTGCATGACAATATCACGCAGGCTCAGGCTGATCAGAAGCACTGGTATGACCAGAACGCCCGGGAGCGGACCTACCACGTGGGTCAAAAGGTGTGGGTGCTGGTCCCCGTACCAACGGATAAGCTTCAGGCAGCCTGGGAGGGCCCGTACGCCGTCCACCAACAGCTCAACCCGGTCACTTACGTGGTCACGCTTGACCATGCTCGGGGTAGGCGAAAGGCCTTTCATGTCAACATGATGAAGGCTCATCACGAACGTGAACCTTTCGTCCTACCGGTCTGCAGCTTGCCAGAAGACGGTGAGGAAGACACCCTCCTGTACATGCTGGCCCAAGCCAAGGCCAATGGGTCCATCGAGGACATGGAGGTAAGCGCCTCGTTAACTGAATCCCAGCGGTTGCAGTTGCAAACCACACTGGAACCCTTCCGGGTCGTGTTCTCCAACCGACCTGGGAGGACTCAGCTAGCAGTCCACGAGGTGGACACCGGGAATCACACCCCACTACGGCGAACACCCTATCGAATCTCTGACCAGGTGCAGCAGACTATGCGCCAAGAGATCGATGAGATGTTACAGCTGGGGGTGATTCGACGGTCAAAGAGCGCGTGGGCATCACCTGTAGTTCTCGTGCCAAAGAAGGACCGGACCACCCGGTTCTGCGTGGACTACAGGGGGCTCAACGCCATCACAGCCTCGGATGCGCACCCAATGCCGCGCATCGAGGAGCTGCTTGAGAAGTTAGCTGGCGCAAATTACCTAACAATAATGGATCTGAGTCGAGGATACTGGCAGATTCCCCTGAGCCCTGAGGCACAGGAGAAGTCCGCCTTTATCACACCCTTTGGACTGTACGAGTCCACGGTCATGCCCTTCGGCATGAAGAATGCCCCTGCCACTTTCCAGCGGATGGTCAACCTCCTGCTTCAGGGACTGGAGAAGTACGCTGTGGCGTACTTGGATGACATTGCCATCTTCAGTCCCTCCTGGAAGGAACACCTGCAGCATCTCAAGGAGGTGCTCAGGCGAATTCACCAAGCAGGACTGACTATCAAGCCGGGAAAGTGTCAGATGGGTATGAGGGAGGTTCACTACCTGGGGCACCGGGTAGGCGGGAACACCCTGAAGCCAGAGCCTGACAAAGTGGGAGTGATCGTGAACTGGCCCACTCCCGTGACCAAGAAACAGGTGATGTCCTTCCTGGGCCCTGCAGGGTACTATAGGCGCTTCGTACAGCACTATAGTAGCCTGGCAAAACCTTTGACGGACCTCACCAGGAAGAAGCTACCCCACATCATCAACTGGACAGATGGCTGTGAGGGGGCCTTCCAGGCGTTGAAAACCGCACTGTGCAACGCCCCTGTGTTGAAAGCAGTCGACAGCAGTCGACCATACTTGGTGCAGACCGACGCCAGCGAGTTTGGCCTTGGTGCTGTGCTCAGCCAGGTTGACTCGGAGTACCAAGAGCACCCCGTGTTATACCTGAGCCAGAAGCTTTTGCTGAGGGAAGTGGCCTACTCCACCATCGAGAAGGAGTGCCTGGCCATAGTCTGGGCCCTGCAGCGTTTGCAGCCCTACTTGTACGGTCGCCCCTTCACTGTGGTGACCGACCACAACCCTCTGCGCTGGTTAAACGCCATGTGTGGTACCAACGGCAGGTTGCTACGCTGGAGCCTTGCCCTTCAGCAGTTTGACTTCACCATTGAACACAAAACGGGCAAAGAGCATGGGAATGCAGATGGACTCACTCGCCAGGGTGAACCTACTGAGGTGCCCATGGAGGCATACCATGGGGTACTGCCTCCCTAGCGCACACCAAAAGGGGAAGGTGTCACGATATGGTATGAAATATCATAAGTAGTTCTCTTGCTAGCCTGCGTGGGCTAAGCCCCCCTTCTTGGAGTGATACTGCAACAGTTTGTAGCTGCAAATTCCTGGCTTTCCTTCTCAGAGAGTGTGGGGGTTAGGAGAGTCAAAGGAATTTACGACCGGCATTTCCTGTGTAAGCTCTTGTTCAGCTATAAGTGAAGTAGAAACTTCGAGGATCCATGAAAGATTCTTTGTTTAGTTTTTGTTAGATATTAGGCAAACGATGTAAGCTAGAAATACGAAAATATATATTCTTATTCTCACTCGGTGTATCTACCAATCCCGCGAAACACGGGCTTCTAACTCCATCTGGTAACGAAGTAGGGATTTCTCTGTAAATATGTATCCCAGATAGGACATATTTGATCTCATTAGAATGCTCATGTTAATCCGAGATGAATGATGGATTTGTTAGGACTATAACATGTTTTGTAGCGGAGTTATCGAAATTAGATATAGATTAGAAAAAATGAGTTAACTGAAGAGGTAGGAGGGACGAGGTGATCCAACCCCTTTCTGGGATGTTACAGGCTTAAGCTATAACTGTCTGCACACATCCCCAGCTTCCTTCTTGTCCTATTTTCCTGGAAGAGCTGAGTACATCCCATGAGCTGGGACGTATGGAAAACTGCCCTAGCCTGGTTGCCTGTCATGCTTTGAACATGTGAGTGTTACTTTTTCTCATTTATTCCCTTTATGCTATAATTACCCTTGTACATATTTGCAATTGTCTCATTTGTAACATCTTTATAAAATATTTTTGATAAAGCACTGCCTAATTTTTATGGAATATAATATTTAATATTAGTTCGTTCTCCTCTTCTAAACCGTACCCTAAGTCTTCTGAAGGGAAATATGCTACTGTTACTGTTGTGTTGGGTTAGCTTCGGACCCGTTTAATCGAAGCTGGTGACGGCGATACCGTGTGCTGACTGTTGAGTGATGCTGTAGCGACTGCGGCGTTGATAATTATTGTTCCTGCCTAAGTGGGAGTAGTTATCGCGTCGCTGCAGCGTGCCCAATAGCCAGTACATAGCAGGCAGCCTGTCTGGCGACTAATTACCCTAGGTGCAGTACCTAATCTGACCTGAGAGTAAGGGGGGCGCCAGATAGCTGCAAGTGTTAAGTGGAACTGTAAGCGGGATATACATAAATCCCTGCAGTTCGTGGTATATAGAAAAGCAGTGGGATACCTAAAATAAGCCCCTGCTGTAAACTAAGAGGTCAATAGCCTTGTGTGTGGTTTTTCATCACATCGTGGAGTGGAGGGATAACTAAGATAAGCCCCCCTGCACATGTGATAGCCGTCTGTTGGCCTAAAGTCACCTCAATCCGTGACGTAGGGGTGACGGTCACGGTGTGAATCCTGACCAATTGGTGACAGCGGTCAGGGGAATCGTGACACCCATCCTGAGTGATCGACCCAGAGCCATGTATCTAATGATCATCATGGTTGATACTCCTCATAGTCGTTTATCTAATGCCCATCATGCATGATATGCACTAGAGCCATGTATCTGATGCCGATCCTGTTTGATACGCCTGAGAGACGTATATCTAATGTCCATCATGTGTGATACACCTCAGACCCATGTATCTAAGGCCTATCCTATGTTATGCACCCCAGAGCTGTGTATCTATGGCCCATCCTGTGTGATACACCCCAGAGTCAAGTATTTAATGCTCATCCTATGTGATACGGCCCAGAGCCATGTATCTAATGCTCATCCTATGTGATACGACACAGGGCCATGTATCTAATGCTCATCCTTCCAAAGACATACTGATAGGAAATTTAGATTCTGAGCCCCATCGGGGACAGCGATGATAAT
Organism: Ranitomeya imitator; assembly: GCF_032444005.1. Lineage (NCBI taxonomy): Eukaryota > Metazoa > Chordata > Amphibia > Anura > Dendrobatidae > Ranitomeya > Ranitomeya imitator. The sequence continues at coordinate 284,129,760 of NC_091287.1, forward strand.
GTGTGCAACCTGTAAAGCGCAGCAGAATATGATGGCGCTATATAAAGAAAGAGATTATTATTATTATTGTTATGAGAGATTATTATTCTATGTGATATGGCCCAAAGCCATGTAACTAAGGCCCAACCTGTGTTATACACCCCAGAGAAGTGTAACTAGGGTCCATTCTGCATGATACACCGCAGAGCCATGTGTTTATGGCCCATTCTGCATGATACACCCCACAGCCATTTATCTAATGTCCATCATGTGTGATACACCCTAGAGTCATGTTTCTAAGGCCCATCACGTGTGATACACCTCAGACCCATGTATCTAAGGCCCATCCTGTGGGCACTGACTGGCACTTCCAAGCTAATGTGAACAGGTGCAAACTAGGAGCAGCCACCTCCATATACAATATACAAAGGAAGTTGGACTATGTCATGCTAAAGCATGTAGACATGGAATATATTAAATATGAATAGCAATGCTGCAATGGATAATAAGAAAAAATTGAGATGCTTAGCACATAATTTGCAGCACGCAGGAGGGCAGTGTCAGGGCTCCTACTGTAGAGCAACCAGACAGAGCAGGCCCAAGCCAGAAGGGTCTGAGAGCCGCGACCAGAGACTGCCGATAAAGACGCATCCTGTCCACGCTGACATTGCTGACTGTAAGTGACCATTCCTGCCATCAGGACATAGACGCGTGCATGCACCGACGGGGAAGCCGGGTTACCCACCGTGAGTGGTTTCCCGTTAAACCTGCTTTCAACCATTTATTGTCTCTGGACTCTGACAAGGAAAAAGACTGTGTTCTTTCCTGCTCGTATCCACCTAGGTCCGAGAACATCGCCATCGGCTGCAAACGCTACACCGCCTGATGCAGACCTGGTTTCAAGAGTTGGAGAATTCTGAGGTGAGTCCTCTACGAGGTACAGCTCTACAGGCTGGCGACCGGGTGTTAGTACGAGAGAAACGCCCTCGAGATAAACTTGACTATCGATGGGAGAAAACACTGTACCGGGTGAAGTGGCGAGTCAACCCTGAAGGACCAGTCTATGAAGTCCAGCCTGAGGGAGAAGAAGATGACCCTACTCACACAGTACACAAACATGCTCCGCCCCTGTGTATCCAGAGACCCTGTCTTAGAGGAAGAGGAAAAACCCAGCATTGCTGAGAGCCTTCCCTTAGTCAATAGCGATTGTGAAGAAGAAGAATGTCTAAAGCTACTGTAAGTGGGCCCGGAAGGAGAGCAAATATCCGAGACCCCTGGGACTCCTGAGATTCCTGAAATGACTGTTAGACCAAAACTGGGTGTGTCCCCGCCCCCGCCCGGAAATGTCAGGGCTGTCACCCAGGTTGCACAGGGGAAAGCATAAGGCCCCAGACCGACCTTTGCACTCAGGAGTAGGGGGCGCCGCTAAGATAAAAGAGCTGCAGCATGCAGAAAATCAATCAGCCTTAGCGGGAACATGAAGTGCGCAGGAGGGCAGTGTCAGTGCTCCTACTGTAGAGCAGCAGGCCCAAGCCAGAAGGGTCTGAGAGCTGTGACCAGAGACTGCTGACAAAGGCGCATCTGGTCCCCGCTGACATCGCTGACCGTGAGTGGCAAATCCCACAGTCAGGACATAGACGTGCGCACGCACCGACAGGGAAGCTGGGTCACCCACCGTGAGTGGTTTCCCATTACACCTGCTTTCAACCGTTTATTTTCTCTGGACTATGACAAGGAAAAAGAGTGTGTTCTTTCCTGCTCGTCATTTCTCGACCTGCCGATCATCGACTGGACCACGAGGAATCACCACCGCTGCCAGGATCCAGGACGCCATCTTATTTAGGACTATAACGCCCTTTATGCGCCACAGCCTTGGCGCCAACGCTCACATCCCGAAAACCGCATTCTGACGTCTTCGGACTGATAAGTTTGCTATTCTTGAACTTTCTACCTTATCCACTACACCTGTTTACCTGCGTTCCAAACCTCTTGTTCAATTATACTGTTCTTTCCCATTTTCTCCCTGCGAGGAGTATACCTGTTAAAGTAAACCCCATGTTAACCCTTGCTCTGCCTCCGACCCGTTACTGCATCTTGCAACTTGCTCACACTGGGACCCTACGTGTCTCGTGTGAATACCTCTCTTAGGCTGAAGTCTGAATTCCTGGGTAAATGGGGATACCTCTCTCAGAAGCCTGTATTTATGGGTAAGTAGAATCCTATTGTAATTAAAACCACCACATAGTGAATGGTAAAGTGCTCGGTCAGAGAGATGGCCGCTCCTAGTTTGCGCCTGTTCACATTAGCTTGGAAGTGCCAGTCAGTGTTTTGTTATTTGTATGTTAGCTCTCTGACCGAGCACTATGCCATTCAACATATGGTGGTTTTAATTACAGCAGGATCCTGCCTACCCATTAATACAGGCTTCTGAGAAAGGTATCCACATTTACCCAGGAATTCAGACTTCAGCCGAAGAGAGGTATTCACACTAGACACATAGGGTGCCAGCAGCATGAGACGACCTTGTCGTTGGTTGCTGGGCATACATGAATTGGCCAAGTGATGTGCTAAGCATCTTAATTTTTTCTTTTTATCCAGAGCAGTATTGCTATTCATATTTCATATATTCCATGTTTACATGCTTTAGCACGACAGAGTGCAACTTTTTTTGTACATCCTGTGTGATGCAAACCAATGAAGTGTTCAGTCCATTCTGCATGATACGTCCCAGAGCTATGCATCTAATGCCCATCATGCAAGATATGCCCCAGAGCTGGTGAGGCCTTACAAAGAGAATCTGTCACCAGGTATTTGTCACCTAATCTGAGCGCAGCATAATGTAGAGACAGAAATCCTGATTGAAGCAGGGTGTCACTTACCCTACGCTCACACTTGCATACCGGGGCTTTGCGGACGGCTCCGTACTTCCTCCGTGAAGCTCCACCCGCTTCCGCACTTCTTCTGATTAGGTCCGTCTACTTCTGCATGCGTCCTGCGTACCGATATTTAACATTTGGTACGCAGGACATGAGGATGTATGCAGATGTATGGGGATGCGTCTTTTTGACGCACCCGCCGACTGCACAGAGACAACAACATGTTGCGTTCCCGTCTGGTCGGCAGGCACTTCAAAACGATACATCTGCATACATCATCATACATTCGCATGTCCTGCGCACCCAATGTTAAACATAGGTACACAGGATGCATGCAGAAGTAGGCAGACCTAAACGGAAGAAGTGCTGAAGTGGGCAGAGCTTCACAGAGGAAGTACACAGCTGTCCGCAAAGCCCCGCTATGCAAGTGTGAACCCGGCCTTACTGTGCTTCTTGCTGTAATTTTGATAAAATGACTTTTATCAGCAGAAGATTATCTCTAAAAGACTAGTAAACCTGGTGCTATGTATGGCCTTCATATTCATGAACTCTGTATAACCCCACCCTCACCACTATTGTTTGAAAGCTTTCCAGCTATGCACAGTGTACACAGAAAGCCACCAATCAGTGGTGTGGGCGGGGTTATACAGAACTCAATATTCAGAGAACTGGTAAATCTACAGCAGAGAAACAGTGATCTTGTAAAAAACTGCAGCCAGCAGCCCAGTAAGTGATACATGGCTGAAATCAAGGTTTTTGCCCCAACATTATGTTGCTCTCAGATAGGGTAGCAAAACCTGAGGACAGATTCCCTTTAAACCTCCCCCATTTTATGTTAATGAAGGACACAGCATGAGGAGTAAGTGTAGAACATAATTTTAGCTTGGGAAGGTACAGATGAATGACCTCGGGGAGACCAAAACATCCAACACCGCGGAGACACCATCACGTGTTTCTCAACGCAGTGATCCAGAACACCGCCCCCATCCCTTATGGGAAATATGCAAATGCATGTAAAGTAAGCTGCGGAGACACCATCACGTGTTTCTCAACGCAAGCAATGAATAGCCAGGCCTTTCCCCGGGAAGGAACAACCATGGGAAGGGCAGCATCCAATAAAGGAAAACATCCAATAAAGGAAAACCACCTATGCCAAGCATCCACAGACAGCTGTTTCGGGGTTTTTGCCCCTCATCAGTGTGGAGTAGGAAACTGGCTATTAGGAGCAGTGCCTAGTAAAAGGCTGTGAAGGTACAGATGAATGACCTCGTGGAGTAGCCAGAAAAATAATGCAAGAGCCAATAATGACACGATCACGTTTATTGGTACATATAACTATGAATGGCAAAACATCAGAGGCATCTTGAGTAAACACTGGTCTATTTTGAAGACGGAGCCCGCCCTGGGGACCAGCTTGGGAGATTTTCCCGCCATGACCGCCAGAAGAGCACCCAATATTGGTAATCTTCTGGTTAGGAGTCAATATGTTCCACTCATTAAGAACTTTTTTGGTACCGGGGGCCCCCTCCTGGGGTGATTTCGGTGTGGCCACTGCCTGGCTTGCGCGAATGTCCAGCGCATCTCTACTTTTGAAACATCAGATGGCCTTAAACAATTTAAAATTAGACAGCACATTACTTGTGGCACAAGTAATGTCATCTATTATGCCACATGTGCGTGTCTCTGGATTTATATTGGCCTCACATCTAGGGAACTCAGAGTGAGGGTGCGCGAGCATGTTCAGGACATTCGCGCAGCCAGAGCTGTGGTCGATCCCTCTGAGCTGAAGACAATCCCGCGTCACTTCAGGACTTTTCATTATTGTGACGCGGGATCACTTCAGGTCAGAGGGATCAAGAGTCTACATCTGGGGGTGAGGGGTGGGAATTACAAAAAACTTTTGGCCTAACGAGAGGCAAACTGGATAGTGCGCCTCAACACTATGGTGCCAAATGGGTTAAATGAGGCATTGAGCTTCTCTTCGTTTTTATGATCAACAGACCATTCTCTGAAGTTCATGAAATCGTCCCTTTTTCTGTCATCATTGTACTCCCCCTGATCATGGTTTTGGATCCTAATTTTGTTCTTAATGTTTTTAACTTTTAAATCTTTCTATTATTTTCACAGTTTTTAGTAAATTTTTCACAAACCGGAATATGCCCATATGCATCTACATACCTCCAGCTATATCGTATATCCTTTCTACTGAGCCCAGCACATTGGTGATTTTGTAATCAACATTCAATATGTATGGATTGTTTCAGCATCAGGACTTCCTGTCACGAATATTGATCAACAGTTAACTGGGGACTATTATTATATTGGATGATCATCCACTACTATGCATGTAAACATAGTGTTATCCCACTTGAATGTGTATCTTTCAGACTTACTCAGTTGTGCGCGTGCGTGCTGTCTTTGCGGCAGCTCCTCCCCCTGCAGCGGCGTCTCCAAAGCCCTCTGCGTGTGCGCGGTGAATTTTATTCCCACGCATGCGTGGTCGCGCCTGACGCCGGCGGACGGTGTAGGACCTGCGGCTCGCAGTGCGCACGCGCCGCATATGCTGGGGTGATTGGCCAGGTCACAACATGTGACCGGCCTTGAATGATTACCTATGGGATATTAAGGTCCTTGCCGCGCTATAGAGTTATCCCCTTGATAAAGCTAAATACCAACAGGCGAAACGTGCGTTGAGGCGCTCTTGGATGCAATCTGGTGCCATCTACCCCATTGATTTTTTGCTGGTAAGCGCTGCTCTATAAATATTTTTGTATGTACAGACCACTTGGTATGAGATGTATGCACTTTATTTAGAGCACGCCTTACAGTATATACTTCAGGTATTTTGTGTACTATTGGGGGGTAGGTGGCGCTTGTGATCCTGCACATCATCATTTTTCTCTTTTACCCATTGTATTTATGCCACTTGATAAATTTATAATAAAGTACCTATATACTCGAGTATAAGCCGACCCGAGTATAAGCCGACCCCCCTAATTTTGCCACAAAAAACTGGGAAAACTTATTGACTCGAGTATAAGCCTAGGGTGGAAATGCAGCAGCTACCGGTGAATTTCAATAATAAAAATAGATCATTATTTCCCCATAGCTGTGCCATATAGTGCTCTGCGCCGTTCATTATTGCCCTATAGCTCTGCCCCATATAGTGCTCTTGCACCGTTCATTATTGCCCTATAGCTCTGCCCCATATAGTGCTCTTGCACCGTTCATATTGCCCCATAGAAAGCTCTGCCATTGTCGCTGCTGCTGCAGTAAAAAAAAAAAAAAAACACATACTCACCTCTCTTGATTGCAGCTTCCAGCGTCTCGTTCCGGCGTCCGGTCCCGACGTCTCTCTGCGCTCTGACTGATCAGGCAGAGGGCGCCGCGCACACTATATGCGTCATCGCGCCCTCTGACCTGAACAGTCAGAGCGGAGATAGACGCCGGCAAGATGGAGCGGCGCCCGGCGGCTGGAACGTGGACAGGTGAATATGACATACTTACCTAGTCCCAGCGATCCTGACGCTCCCCCTGCCGTCATGCGGTCTTCGGTGCTGCAGCCTCTTCCTCTATCAGCGGTCACCGTTACCGCTGATTAGAGAAATGAATAGGCGGCTCCATCCCTATGGGAGGTGGAGCCGCCTATTCATTTCTCTAATGAGCGGTCCCACGTGACCGCTGAAGAGGGGAAGAAGCTTCAGCACAGAAGACCGTGGGACGGCAAGGGGAGCGTCAGGATCGCTGGAAGCAGGTAAGTATGACTCAGCGCCCTCTCCCCCTCACCCGCCGACCCTGCCACCCACCTTGACTCGAGTATAAGCCGAGAGGGGCACTTTCAGCCCAAAAATTTGGGCTGAAAATCTCGGCTTATACTCGAGTATATACGGTATTTGTTTTTTAACCCTATATACTCAACTTTCCTCCAATTTTTCTAAATATTAATGTCACTTTTCTGGTGGGGTGCCCATACTTATGCACCTGTCAAATTTTGTTTGAATGCAGATTGCACATTTTCTGTTAGAGCAATAAACTTCATTTCAAGGCAGAAACATTATTGTGTCCAACAGTTATTAGCAGGGGCGGGCTGGGCCGGGTTGCAAGAATGCATATGCCCCCCGTGCCGGTGTGTAAGCAGCTGCTGAGGGCTGCTGGAGGACCTGCACTGCAGTGTGTGATGAGCAGGAACACACGGCGGGACACGCCGCCTGCACCTATGGCTGGAGCCATGGCTGGCTTCAGTAATGTGCAGGCTGCGGTGAGTGGGGGCAGTTCCTGGCACACAGAAGAGGAGGATGGGTGCAATACTTACATAGTGATCGCACGCAGCCTCCTCCTCTTCTGTGTGCAGATCTGTCTCTGATATCCGATCTACCAGGACCTGGAGGGGAAGGAGCTATAGTGTGCAGAGCAGCAGCACAGGACAGGAGGGCAGGAGAAGATGAGAGGTAGGCAGCTCTGTGTGCCCACTGCCCAGCACATTCCAGCTAATCTCTCCAGCTGTTCATCTCAAGGTTTGCTGTGCTAAGTAGCAGGAGGAGGGGGCATTTGACAAATTAAATATGGCAGGTCAGAGTATGTGTTTTTTTTCTGAGTATGTGTCGTTTCCTATGTGTATTTTCCTGGGTGTGTCTGTGTGTGCAGGGGTGTAACTACCACGGTTGCAGCGGCCACCGGGCCTGGCAGGTCAGAGGCCGGTACATCAGAGGCACACGACTCCCCCCCGTCGCAGCCGCCGCATTGAACTATACTGGCATCTATGATGCTGGTACAGTTCAAAGCAATGATGGAGGAGAGAGCGTCAGCTGACGCTCCCTCTCCCATCATTCCCGTCTGCCACTGACTTTGCAGGTGCGCTATGATGTCACTTCATCACGCACCCGCTGAGTGCGGGATCCAGGCAGTGCAGCATCTGCACAGGTGATAGCGGTCGCCAAATTGGCAGAGCCTGTGGCGGCTTCTGGGACTGGGAACAGGCGGCTCCGGGGCTGGTGGGTGGCGCGTGGACCGAACCACCCAGGAGGGGGATGCCGCAGCAGCTCAGCCATGTGGAGGATCCGGGGATGAACATGGCGGTGTATGGGACTGGCAGCAGTGAGGTGTGTCTGCTGCCCATGTGTCGCCGTCCTCGGCTCCCTGCATCCCCGGACCCCTGTGACACCAGCCCCATTTCCTCCCTGCTCTCCTGTGCCCCATGTCCTTGTAGGTCCCCAGATTTAGGTCATTGTGCTCCGGGCCCCTGAACACGCCTTGTACCTCCTCCCCAGGTCCCCCAATGCTCCCCATCTCCCATGCCCTGAGTCCTCCTGTACCCCCATGCATTCCCTGCCCCTTGTCCCCATGTGACCCGTCTGCCCTGCTCTCAAGTCTCCCCTGTCCCCTTTCTCACAGTGTGTTCCCCATCTACCCTGTCCTCGTAATCCCTGTGCCCCCTTCTTCCCTGCTCCTGTCTCCCCCCGTATTCCCTTGTCCCCTTGCAGCCTTGTCTCCCCATGCATCCCTATCTACTCTGCCCTCAGAGTCCCCTTGTGTCCTCTTGTGCCTGACTCCCTTGCTTCCTAGTCCCTGTGTGTCCCCTTGTGCCCTTCTCCCCTTCTTCCTACTCCCCATGAGTCCCCTTGTGCCTGTCGCCCTAGTGCTTGTGTCCCTTGTCTCCGTGTGTCCCCTTGTGTCAGTCTCCCTTGCCCACTCGTCCCTGTGTGTCCCCTTGTGTCAGTCTCCCTTGCCCACTAGTCCCTGTGCATCCCCCTGTGTCTACCTTGTCCCCTTGTGTCAGTCTCTCTTGCCCAATAGTCCCCTTGTGCACTTCTCCCCTGCCTCCTAGTCCCCGTGTGTCCCCTTGTGCCTGTCTTCCTTGCTGCCTAGCCCCTGTCACCCTTTTGCCTGTCTCCCCTAGCCCCCTTGTGTCCTTCTCCCCTGCCCCCTAGTCACTGCTTGCCTGTGTCTTTCTCACTGCCCCTGTATAGAGGAGCTGCATTATACTATGAGCGGGGCTGCATTATATTCTATGGGGGTTACATTATATTGTAAGGTGGGGCTGCATTATACTTTTGTGGGGTGGCTGCAATATATTCTGTAGAGTGGCTGCATTATACTATATGTGGGCTGTATTATACTGTATTGAGGACTATGGGGAATACATTATATTATATGAAGAACTATGGGGTCCATTATACTATGGGAAGTGAATTGTACGACATGGATGACTATGGCGGTGCATTATAGTATATGAAGCACTATGAGGAGTGTATTATACTATATGGAGGACTGAGCAGTGTATTATACTATATGGAGCATTATGAGGAGTGTATTTTAATATATGGAGGACTGAGGACTGTATAATACTATATGGAGGACTATGGGGAGTGTATTATACTATATGGAGGACTATGGGGAGTGTATTATACTATATGGATGACTATGAACTGTGCAGTATATTATAAGGAGGACTATGGGGGTGCATTATATTATAAGGAGTACTATGGGTGTGCATTATACTTCTTATATGGATCCCCATGACTTCTATGTAAGCCCTGATGAGTATAATGGTTTATTTTCTTTTATAGATTACATAATGGCAGTACGGGGGACAAATATATACCAGGATGGGGCACAGCATAGCTACGCCACTGAGGTCACACTATACAACTTTGCAATAAAATGAACCCATAAGAAAAAATGCACTAAGGGATCCAAACCATAAAACAATCAATTAAATACATAAATACAAAATCTCATAAATCATAACAACATGCGGGATACCAAGATGGAAAATTCTACAGAATGGAACCACAGGTCAAAGGCAAATTCATATAATCAATAGTGCCAGCACCCTACCACAAACATAACTAACATACATTATATAGCCATATTTATATTGGTCAGACAAGGTGTATAAGTATACTGGTAAATAACATCCAGTGACCAAAATTGTGAGGGTCAGGAAGGGAAACTAAGCCATATAATCCAACATAATTACCTTAGACCTCCGGTGCCACTGCCCCTACGCATGTTTCGGCTTGTGTGCGCCTTCTTCCGGGGGAGTCACTGAGGTCACACTATACAACCTTGCAATAAAGTTATAGTGTGCGAAATGAATAGGAAAAATGTGAATTTGGGTGGAAAATATTTTGGCATGGTGGGGGGGCCCATTTGAAAGTTCGCATCAGGGCCCATAATTTTGTAGTTATGTGTTGTGAATTCTGCTCTTGGGTTCCCTCCAGTGGTTGTAGGTGGGAATGCAGTTGTCTCTGAGTCGCAGTCCTGGCCAGGTGTATCTACTGATTACAATTCTGACCGGGATATTTAGGTGTGCAGGATTCATTGGCCCTTGCCAGTTGACAATGTTCCTTGTGAAGTGTTGAATCACTTTCTGGCTTCTCCTGCTTAGCTGCCAAATTCAGCAAAGATAAGTGTTTGTTTTTTTGTCTCTGTGGCACACTGCTGTGTGCTTGTTTTTGTTTGTATTCCTGCTCTGATTGTAGGATTCGCTGGAGTTGCAGATATACGCTCCTACATCTTTAGTTAGATGTAGGAAGTTTTTGTATATTCTGCTGTGGATATTTTTGAAGGGTTTTAATACTGACCGCACAGAACTCTGTCCTATTTAGCTAGAAGTGGCCTCCTGTGCTAAATCCTGTTTTTCTGCCTGTGTATGTTTCCTCTCCGACTCACCGCCAATATTTGTGGGGGGCTGTCTATCCTTTGGGGATCTGCTCTGAGGCAAGATAGTATTCCTATTTCTATCTTTAGGGGTATTTAGTCCTCCGGCTGTGACGAGGTGTCTAGGATTGTTAGGTACACTCCACGGCTACTTCTAGTTGTGGTGTTAAGTTCAGGATTGCGGTCAGTATAGTGACCACCTACTCCAGTGAAAGTTCTCATGCTGCTCCAACGTCACCGGATCATAACAGTACAACTGGCCAACAATGAGTTAAATGCATCTCAGAAGAAGGGAAGAAAGGTCTTGAGCCATTTTTTTTTCTCCAGTCTCTTTTGTGTTCTCTTCCCTCTTAATATCTGGGTGGCTGAGGAGCCTGGCGCAAGCATGAATGTTCAGGAATTAGCTTCTCGTCTAGACCAGCTTGCTGCTAGGGTGCAGGGTATTTCTGATTATATTGTTCAGACTCCTGCTTTAGAACCGAAGATTCCTACTCCTGATTTGTTTTCTGGTGACAGGTCCAAATTTTTGAGTTTTAAAAACAACTGTAAACTGTTTTTTGCTTTGAGACCTCGATCCTCTGGTGATTCCATTCAACAGGAAAAAAATCGTAATCTCCCTGCTGCGTGGAGACCCGCAGATTGGGCGTTTTCCCTGGAATCTGGGAATCCGGCTTTGCTTAATATTGATTAATTTTTTTCAGGCTTTGGGATTATTATATGATGAACCTAATTCTGTGGATCAAGCTGAGAAGACCTTGTTGGCTTTGTCTCAGGGTCAAGAGGCGGCAGAATTGTATTGTCAGAAATTCAGAAAATGGTCTGTGTTGACTAAATGGAATAATGATGCTTTGGCGGCAATTTTCAGAAGGGGGCTTTCTGAATCCGTTAAAGATGTTATGGTGGGGTTTCCCACGCCTTCTGGTCTGAGTGATTCTATGTCTCTGGCCATTCAGATTGACCGGCGCTTGCGGCAACGCAGAACTGTGCGCGCTGTGGCGTTATCCTCAGAGCAAATTCCTGAGCCTATGCAGTGTGATAGAACTCTGTCTAGAACGGAACGACAAGGTTTCAGACGTCAAAATAGGTTGTGTTTTTATTGTGGCGACGCTTCTCATGTCATTTCTGTCTGCCCTAAGCGGACAAAGAGGATCTCCAGTTCAATTACCATCAGTACTGTACAACCTAAATTTTTGTTATCTGTGTCCTTGATCTGCTCATTGTCATCATTTTCTGTCATGGCGTTTGTGGATTCAGTCGCCGCCTTGAATTTAATGGACTTTGAGTTTGCCAAGCGTTGTGGTTTTCCCATGCAGCCTTTGCAGAACCTTATTCCTTTAATGGGCATTGATGCTACACCCTTGGCTAAAAATAAGCCCCAGTTTTGGACACAGGTGACCATGCGCATGGCGCCAGCCCATCAGGAAGATTGTCGATTTCTGGTGTTGCATAACTTGCATGATGCTATTGTGCTGGGTTTTCCGTGGTTGCAGGTACATAATCCTGTGTTGGATTGGAAGTCCATGTCTGTGACTAGTTGGGGTTGTCAGGGGGTTCATAATGATGTTCCTTTGATATCAATCTCCTCTTCTTCCTCTTCTGAAATTCCGGAGTTTTTTTCTGATTTTCAGGATGTATTCGATGAGCCCAAGTCCAGTTTCCTTCCACCGCACAGGGACTGCGATTGTGCTATTGACTTGATTCCAGGCTGCAAGTTTCCTAAGGGTCGACTTTTCAACCTGTCTGTGCCTGAACATACCGCCATGCTGAGCTATATTAAGGAGTCTTTGGAGAAAGGGCATATTCGAACATCTTCTTCACCGTTGGGAGCGGGGTTCTTTTTTGTTGCTAAAAAAGATGGTTCATTGAGACCCTGTATAGATTATCGCCTCTTGAATAAAATCACGGTCAAGTTTCAATACCCTTTACCTTTGCTTTCCGATTTGTTTGCTAGGATTAAGGGAGCTAGTTGGTTTAGAAGATTGACCTTCGGGGGGCATATAATCTTGTTCGTATTAAGCAGGGTGATGAATGGAAAACTGCATTTAACATGCCCGAAGGCCATTTTGAATACCTTGTGATGCCATTCGGACTCTCTAATGCTCCATCTGTTTTTCAGTCCTTCATGCATGATATCTTCCGGACTTATCTTGATAAATTCTTGATTGTATATTTGGACGATATTTTGATTTTTTCCGATGATTGGGAGTCTCATATGCAGCAGGTCAGGATGGTATTTCAGATCCTTCGTGACAATGCCTTGTTTGTGAAAGGTCTAAGTGTCTCTTTGGGGTGCAGAAGGTTTCTTTTTTGGGCTTTATTTTTTCTCCCTCGTCTATAGAGATGGATCTGGTTAAGGTTCAGGCCATTCATGATTGGATTCAGCCCACATCCATGAAGAGCCTTCAGAAATTTTTGGGTTTTGCAAATTTTTATCGCCGTTTCATTGCTGATTTTTCCAGCGTGGTTAAACCCTTGACCGATTTGACGAAGAAAGGCGCTGATGTGGCGAATTGGTCCTCTGCGGCTGTCTCTGCCTTTCAGGAGCTTAAACGTCGATTTACTTCTGCTCCGGGGTTGCGCCAACCGGATGTTTCTCTTCTGTTTCAGGTTGAGGTTGACGCTTCTGAGATTGGGGCAGGGGCCGTTTTGTCTCAGAGGGATCATGTTGGTTCCTTAATGAAACCGTGTGCCTTCTTTTCCCGTAAGTTTTCGCCTGCTGAACGCAATTATGATGTCGGCAATTGGGAGTTGTTGGCTATGAAGTGGGCGTTTGAGGAGTGGCGACATTGGCTTGAGGGAGCTAAGCACCGTATTGTGGTCTTGACCGATCATAAGAATTTGATTTACCTCGAGTCTGCTAAACGGCTGAATCCTAGACAGGCTCAATGGTCCTTGTTTTTTTCCCGTTTTGATTTCGTGGTCTCGTACCTTCCGGGTTCTAAGAATATTAAGGCTGATGCCCTCTCTCTAGGAGTTTTTTGCCTGATTCTCCTGAGGTCTTAGAGCCGGTCGGTATTCTGAAAGAGGGGGTGGTCCTTTCTGCCATTTCCCCTGATTTACGACGGGTTCTTCAGGAATTTCAGGCTGACAAACCTGACCGCTGTCCTGTGGGGAAACTGTTTGTTCCTGATAGATGGATTAGTAGAGTGATTTCTGAGGTTCACTGTTCCGTATTGGCTGGTCATCCTGGCATTTTTGGTACCAGAGATTTGGTTGGTAGGTCCTTTTGGTGGCCTTCATTGTCGCGTGATGTGCGTACTTTTGTGCTGTCCTGTGGGACTTGTGCGCGGGCCAAGCCTTGTTGTTCCCGTGCTAGTGGGTTGCTTTTGCCACTGCCAGTCCCTGAGAGGCCCTGGACGCATATTTTAATGGATTTTATTTCTGATCTTCCGGTCTCGCAGAAGATATCTGTTATCTGGGTTGTTTGTGACCGGTTCTCTAAGATGGTTCATTTGGTGCCTTTGCCTAAATTGCCTTCCTCTTCAGATTTGGTTCTGTTGTTTTTTCAGCATGTGGTCCGTTTGCATGGTATTCCGGAGAATATTGTGTCCGACAGGTTCCCAGTTTGTTTCTAGGTTTTGGCGGGCCTTTTGTGCTAGGCTGGGCATTGATTTGTCTTTTTCTTCTGCATTTCATCCTCAGACAAATGGCCAGACCGAGCGAACTAATCAGACTTTGGAGACTTATTTGAGATGCTTTGTGTCTGCTGATCAGGATGATTGGGTGGCTTTCTTGCCATTGGCCGAGTTTGCCCTTAATAATCGGGCTAGTTCGGCTACCTTGGTTTCGCCTTTCTTTTGTAATTTTGGTTTTCATCCTCGTTTTTCTTCTGGGCAGGTTGAGCCTTCTGACTGTCCTGGTGTGGATTCTGTGGTGGACAGGTTGCAGCAGATTTAGGCTCATGTGGTGGACAATTTGGTGTTGTCTCAGGAGGAGGCTCAACGTTTTGCTAATCGTCGTCGGTGTGTTGGTTCCCGGCTTCAGGTTGGGGATCTGGTCTGGTTGTCTTCCCGTCATGTTCCTATGAAGGTTACTTCTCCTAAGTTTAAGCCTCGGTTGATTGGTCCTTATAGGATTTCTGAGATTATTAATCTGGTGTCTTTTCGACTGGCGCTTCCGGCCTCTTTTGCTATCCATAATGTCTTCCATAGATCTTTGTTGCGGAAATATGTGGAGCCCGTTGTTCCCTCTGTTGATCCTCCGGCCCCTGTGTTGGTTGATGGGGAGTTGGAATATGTTGTTGAGAAGATTTTGGATTCCCGTTTTTCGAGGCGGAAGCTTCAGTACCTGGTCAAATGGAAGGGTTATGGCCAGGAGGATAATTCTTGGGTTTTTGCCTCTGATGTCCATGCTGCTGATTTGGTCCGTGCCTTTCATCTGGCTCATCCTGATCGTCCTAGGGGCCCTGGTGAGGGTTCGGTGACCCCTCCTCAAGGGGGGGTACTGTTGTGAATTCTGCTCTTGGGTTCCCTCCAGTGGTTGTAGGTGGGAATGCAGTTGTCTCTGAGTCGCAGTCCTGGCCAGGTGTATCTGCTGATTACAATTCTGACTGGGATATTTAGGTGTGCAGGATTCATTGGCCCTTGCCAGTTGACAATGTTCCTTGTGAAGTATTGGATCACTTTCTGGCTTCTCCTGCTTAGCTGCCAAATTCAGCAAAGATAAGTGTTTGTTTTTTTGTCTCTGTGGCACACTGCTGTGTGCTTGTTTTTGTTTGTATTCCTGCTCTGATTGTAGGATTCGCTGGAGTTGCAGATATACGCTCCTACATCTTTAGTTAGATGTAGGAAGTTTTTGTATATTCTGCTGTGGATATTTTTGAAGGGTTTTAATACTGACCGCACAGAACTCTGTCCTATTTAGCTAGAAGTGGCCTCCTGTGCTAAATCCTGTTTTTCCGCCTGTGTATGTTTTTTCCTCTCCGACTCACCGCCAATATTTGTAGGGGGCTGTCTATCCTTTGGGGATCTGCTCTGAGGCAAGATAGTATTCCTATTTCTATCTTTAGGGGTATTTAGTCCTCCGGCTGTGACGAGGTGTCTAGGATTGTTAGGTACACTCCACGGCTACTTCTAGTTGTGGTGTTAAGTTCAGGATTGCGGTCAGTATAGTGACCACCTACTCCAGTGAAAGTTCTTATGCTGCTCCAAGGTTACCGGATCACAACAGTTATGCCACTGTGTGTGAGTTTTCCTGGGTGTGTGTGTTTTCCTGGGTGTATGTGTGGTTTTCTCAAGTGTGTACACGTGCATGTGTGGGTGTTTTTTCTGTCTTTGAGCCTGCATGTGTGTGTGTGAGCGTGTGGTCAGCCCATAATTTCACTTTCAAATATCAAATTTGTAATGTGTGTGTGTATATATATATATATATATATATATATATATATATATAAATATATATATATATATATATTTATCAGTCCCAGAGTACCCTGTATGGCGGATAGTCATCGGCCCCGGCGTATCCAGCGTAGCAATTAGTGATCGGCCCGGCGTATCCCGCGTGGTGAATAGTGGTCGGCCCCTCCAGAACCAGGGTGGTGTATAGTTGTTGGCCCCGACGTATCCCTTGTGACATAAACGGCATAATTAAAGTGCCCCTGTCAGAAGGATTGTGCACAGTCACCTACAGACAGTGCCAGCTCGGCGCCGTTATACTGATTACAATGATACCTGGTGATGAAATCCGTCTTGTGGTTGTTGTCTGATCTTTATATTCAGTTTTGTGTTAATGAAATGCTCGTACTCCGGGGCGGCCCATGGGGGATCTTCATGTGGTGCTCTGATTAGGTATTCATAATGCAGACTGCTGATAGGTCACTGCTCCCTCACTGACCTGCCCCCTAGTTTACATAATGAATATTTTATATACAGTAAATAAAAATCCACTGATCGGGGGTGGGACGTGTTATAGTATGTGTGCTGGTGGGATTTGTGTGGCAAGACAGCTTTTTTGTCTCTGTCCAGCCTTGGACAGAGAGAGCGAACGACCGCAGAGCAGAAACCTGCACTGGACTGAGAACTGTGACCCAGGCAGCAGAACACCACTGATAAGACCATCTGTCTCCCTACCGCTCCGTGTGTGTGTGTATACACACACACACTTTATGACCTTGCGTGTACATATGGATATGTGTGTGTGGTACTGTTCAGACACTGTAGGTTTTGCTGAGGCATAATATGATGGTATTAGTAAAGCATTGTTCATTGGTTAGTGAGGCAGTGTCCTGTTCTGTTGAGAAACTGTGTGGTGGACAAGGTGTTACGGAGGTACTTTATGGTGGAGTTATGGAGGTTTTGTATGGTGCCGTTATGGAGGTAGTGTATGGGCGGCGGACAGCGGGAATGGTGAGCAGTGATCCACATACAAGCTGAAGATTACATGGCCTGACAAGGGGAGAGGAGGGAAGGGAGTATTGGGCAAAGTGTTTTACTGCTAGCACAGATACAAGGACTGTGGTGTGTGTGTGTGTGTATCATTAAACAGTGGGGCTGTGCGTGTGTGTGGGTCATTCTATGTGACTGCAGACTTGTGAATCCTCACATTGCTTGCAGTGCTGTGGTTATTCAGCGGGTTTGTGACTGCAAGTTTGTGATTTGCATACATGTGGTCACATGCCGACTAGACTTGCAAGGCTTAATGCAACTGTATTGAACAAGGCCAGAAACAGTCTAGTCGGAATGTGGCTCGGAATATATAGATCGCATACTTGCAGTCACAAGACTGTTCGCGATGCCGGCACCAGAGAATCTTCACAGCGCACAGTGAGCATGATATGAGGATTTACACATAGTGACTGTAGACGTGTAGCATAAAATCTGACAACCCCTTTAAGGATGGGCCGCTACTCATGGGCCACTGCTGTGTGCTTGCCCCCCAGGCTAAAATTTGCCAGCCAGCCCCTGGTTATTAGATATATGAAACTGAAATAGCTGTTGAAAAAAAACAAACAATTTTTATAAAACATTAAACTTAAGATTAATAGGGGTGCCCAAACTTTTTCATATAACTGTACATGCGTCTTATTGCTTACCGGGGGGTGGTGGCTGCGGTGAAGCGGGGTCCCGGGGTCACTACTGGAGGAGGCAAGAGTGAAGCGTTGCTGCAGGCCGCAGGCTGGGATGAGGGGGTGTTCCGATTTGCGGCCTACCGCTGCTGGTGTTCTGTGCTGCAGGGGCTCTGCCAACATTTTGTGAAAGGCCAGAACCCCTGCAGTTTATTTATTTATTTTTACTCATTTACATAGCGCTATTAATTCCACCGTGCTTTACTAGTGGCACTGTCCCCAATGGGGACATCTAAATTCCCCAATCTAAATTCCCTATCTTTGGAAGGCAGGAGGAAACCGGAGTACTCAGAGAAAACCCATGCAAACATGGCGAGAGCATACAAAATCCTTGCAGATGTTGTCCTTGGTGGAATTTGAACCCAGGACCCCAGCGCCGCAAGGCTGCTGTGCTATCCACTGAGCCACCGTGCAGCGCCAGTTGCATGGCATGGTTTCCTATGGGGTGGACTCTGGAAAAATAGCTGCCGGGGGTGACGCATGTGCAGAAGGAGATCTCGGCACCAAGATCTCGGGAGGTTAGATCTCAGCGCTGAAATCTCATCTCCTAAGATCTTGTTGCCGAGATCTCCATCTGCTCATGCACCGCCCCCGGCAGCCATTTTCCCAGAGTCCACCCCATAGGAACCATGCAACTGCAGGGACTCTGGCCTTTTACAAAATGTCGGCTGAGCTCTCGCGGCACCTTACGCCCGCAGCACCGAACACCATGCTGCACTCATGTCCGTGTTTTCTCAGCAGCACAGATGACAAGGGCAAATACAGGTCTATGAGTCCATGTAAACATGCCATCCCTGTGCCATCCGTGTGCCGTCTGTGCTTAACATGGAAAGTATATGAGAAGCTTTGTAATTTCATTTCCGTTATCCATACTGGAAAAACACGGATGGCACATGGATGGCACACTAATTGAAAACACTGATGACACCGATATCGGTGTAATATGTACGTGTTTTATATGGACATGGGGGCCCCACTTTGAATTTTGCCTAGGGCCCCAATTTGTCTAAAACCGGCCCTGGCTAGATGAATCACCAGCAAAGAAGCACTCAGTGTTCTTGTTACAAGATGTTTCCCCTCCATCCTGTAGAATGTAAGCCCGCAAGGGCAGGGTCCTCTTCCCTCTCTATCAGTCTGTCATTGTTAGTTTGTTTACTGTAAGTGATATCTGTAATTTGTATGTAACCCCTTCTCATGTACAGCACCATGGAATCAATGGTGCTATATAAATAAATAATAATAATAATAAATAACACTAAAGGTGGACTCAGACTGGTTGCTATGGGCAATTGCTAAAGTTTCGTTAATATTTTTGTAAATTAGGTCTTTGTTCCTATGGTAAGATTGTAATGCTGTAAAAAGGGGGAAGTGTTGTCATAGGGCCTAGAATTTAATTATGTTTGAGGTAAATTATTATAAGTCCTTTATTTTTTTTAGACGCAGTAAATGCTTTTTACTTTTGGGAACTATTCCTTAATCGCCCGGCTCCCTCAGCCTTGATGGTAACCAATGTGATCGGCCATATTATTACTACTTGTGGTCAATATTAATTAATACCTGTGGAGATATCACTCATGGTCATATGTGACATCATCAAATACAGGAGGCCATTGTTACCTCACCGCATGATGTCACAATGACTGTGGGTCTATACAAACAGGTGTTCTAGGGGCAAAGGCTCATTTCAGAAGATGAAGACGAGGAGAGCGGAGGATCCAGGATCAAGGAGACGGATTCTCATTTCAGGAGATGAAGACGAGGAGAGCAGAGGATCCAGGATCAAGGACACAGATTCTCATTTCAGGAAATGAAGATGAGGAGAGCGGAGGATCCAGGATCAAGGACACAGACTCCCATTTCAGGAGATGAAGACGAGGAGAGCGGAGGATCCAGGATCGAGGACACAGATTCTCATTTCAGGAAATGAAGATGAGGAGAGCGGAGGATCCAGGATCGAGGACACAGATTCTCATTTCAGGAAATGAAGATGAGGAGAGCAGAGGATCCAGGATCAAGGACACGAATTCTCATTTCAGGAGATGAAGACGAGGAGAGCGCAGGATCCAGGATCAAGGACACAAATTCTCATTTCAGGGGATGAAGACGAGGAGAGCGCAGGATCCAGGATCAAGGGCACAGACTCTCATTTCAGGAGATGGACACGAGAAGAGTGGAAGTTCCAGGATTGAGGATACAGGTAAATAAGAAACCTTATAGGGATTTAAGTTAGTGAACTTAGTGCCAGCATGGACTCTCCAAGTCTACAGATTGTGGCTGTAAGGTTCTAGATTTCTTCAGCCCTTGCTGGTAGAATCTCTAGACTTGGGTGATGAAGGTTCTTTGTGAGGTCACACAGCGGAATGTTGGACACTGAGAGTTCTATGCAGCAAACATGGGGACATCAGAGAGGTCAGCACAAAGATCGCACCTCGGATGGAGACACCACTGTAGCTACTATGGTCAGTGACACTTCAAGTGGTATATGTGCAGGGCCGTATTTGCCACTAGGCACTTGAGGGCACGTGCCTAGGGCGGCGGGATGCGGGGGGGCGCCCTTGAGCTAGGTTTTTTCTTTTTTTTTATTTTTTTTTTTTTATAAAACTCCGGGGTTAAGTTTCCGCCCCCCCTCCTCCCTCCCTCCTTCCCGCCCCCCCTCCTCCCTCCTTCCCGCCCCCCTCCCTCCCTCCCTGAAGACGTAATACTCACCTTCCTCCAGCGGTGGCTGCAACTGCGTCTCAGCGCCTGCAGCGCGTCCTGTCTTCAGCGGTCACATGGTACCGATCATTAAGGGTGATGAATATGCGCATATTCATCACCCTTAATTAGCGCTACCATGTGACCGCTGAAGACAGGAAGGAAGACGCTGAGATGCCAGGAAGTTCTGTGCTGCGCGCCGGTGAGAGGTAAGTATGACAGGGAAAAAAAGTGGGGTGCCGTGCACACAGGGGGGAAGGATGGGGAGCCGTGCATACAGGGGAGAAGGATGGGGAGCCGTGCATACAGGGGAGAAGGATGGGGAGCCGTGCATACAGGGGAGAAGGATGGGGAGCCGTGCATACAGGGGTGAAGGAAGGGGAGCCGTGCATACAGGGGAGAAGGATGGGGAGCCGTGCACACAGGGGAGAAGGATGGGGAGCCGTGCACACAGGGGAGAAGGATGGGGAGCCGTGCACACAGGGGAGAAGGATGGGGAGCCGTGCACACAGGGGAGAAGGATGGGGAGCCGTGCATACAGGGGAGAAGGATGGGGAGCCGTGCATACAGGGGAGAAGGATGGGGAGCCGTGCACACAGGGGAGAAGGATGGGGAGCCGTGCATACAGGGGAGAAGGATGGGAACCGTGCACACAGGGGAGAAGGATGGGGAGCCGTGCACACAGGGGAGAAGGATGGGGAGCCGTGCACACAGGGGAGAAGGATGGGGAGCCGTGCATACAGGGGAGAAGGATGGGGAGCCGTGCATACAGGGGAGAAGGATGGGGAGCCGTGCATACAGGGGAGAAGGATGGGGAGCCGTGCACACAGGGGAGAAGGATGGGGAGCCGTGCACACAGGGGAGAAGGATGGGGAGCCGTGCACACAGGGGAGAAGGATGGGGAGCCGTGCACACAGGGGAGAAGGATGGGGAGCCGTGCACGCAGGGGAGAAGGATGGGGAGCCGTGCACGCAGGGGAGAAGGATGGGGAGCAGTGAACGCAGGGGAGAAGGATGGGGAGCCGTGCATACAGGGGAGAAGGATGGGGAGCCGTGCACGCAGGGGAGAAGGATGGGGAGCCGTGAACGCAGGGGAGAAGGATGGGGGAGCCGTGAACGCAGGGGAGAAGGATGGGGGAGCCATGAACGCAGGGTGGGAGGATGGGGGAGCCATGAACGCAGGGGAGAAGGATGGGGGAGCCATGAACGCAGGGGAGGATGGGGAGCCATGAACGCAGAGTGGGAGGATGGGGGAGCCATGAACGCAGAGTGGGAGGATGGGGGAGCCATGAACGCAGGGGAGAAGGATGGGGGAGCCATGAACGCAGGGGAGAAGGATGGGGAGCCATGAACGCAGGGTGGGAGGATGGGGGAGCCATGAACGCAGGGTGGGAGGATGGGGGAGCCATGAACGCAGGGGAGAAGGATGGGGGAGCCATGAACGCAGGGGAGAAGGATGGGGAGCCATGAACGCAGAGTGGGAGGATGGGGGAGCCATGAACGCATGGGAGAAGGATGGGGGAGCCATGAACGCAGGGGAGAAGGATGGGGAGCCATGAACGCAGAGTGGGAGGATGGGGGAGCCATGCTTGCA
Organism: Ranitomeya imitator; assembly: GCF_032444005.1. Taxonomy (NCBI): domain Eukaryota; kingdom Metazoa; phylum Chordata; class Amphibia; order Anura; family Dendrobatidae; genus Ranitomeya; species Ranitomeya imitator. The sequence continues at coordinate 284,151,630 of NC_091287.1, forward strand.
GGGGAGAAGGATGGGGGAGCCATGAACGCAGGGTGGGAGGATGGGGGAGGCATGAACGCAGTGTGGGAGGATGGAGTATAAATATGGAGTATAAATACTGGGCCCTATAAGGGGGACACAGTGTGAGAGGACAGTGTGAAGAGGGGACCGGTATAGAAAGGAGAGGTCAGTGTGAAGAGCATGTACCATAAGAGGGACAGTGTGGGGGTCATACTTTGTGCAGACAATATAGTGAGGGGCAATTTTTTATTTGGGAGCATTATAATGACACTTGTATCTTTAAGGGCGTCATGTGGAGACTTTCTGCAAAAGAGCGGCGAAGATGGAAGTCTGCAGAGACGGCTGTGGATGAGAAAAAACTCATCATGGGATCTGGACAAGATGAAGAAAAGGAGAACGGCTCCAGAGGCGACGTCATCTATCAGGTACCTGGATGTAAATGTTATTTGTGATGCTAACTCTCATGTTTTTATATATGCTAGGAGATTTAAAGGGACACTGTCACCTGAATTTGGAGGGAAAAATTTTCAGCCATAGGGGTGGGGTTTTCGGGTGTTTGATTCACCCTTTCCATACCCGCTGGCTGCATGCTGGCTGCAATATTGGATTGAAGCTCATTCTCTGTCCACCTTAGTACATACTGTACCTGCACAATCTGCAATCTTGCCTTGTGCAGGCGTGTACTATGGAGGACAGAGAATGAGCTTCAATCCAATATTGCAGCCAGCATGCAGCCAGCGGGTAAGGAAAGGGTGAATCAAACACCCGAAAACCCCGCCCCTATGGCTGAAAATTGTTCCCTCCAAATTCAGGTGACAGAGTCCCTTTTAAAGGGGATGTCCAGGCTTGTGATGAGTCTGCAGTCATTCTTTGTGACTGCAGACTTCTGAATTCTCACAGTGCACACTGCACGCTGTCAGGATTCTCTCATGCTGGGGATTTACATTAATGCGATCATGTGCTGACTAGACATGCGTGACCTCCGTCAATGAAAATGAACTGAGCGAGGCCGGGCACATCTAGTCGGAATGTGGTCAGAAGTATACAAATCACATACTTGTGCTGACATGACTGTCCACCGGCAAGGGAGAATCCTAAAAGTGTGCAGTGCATGCGTTGTGAGAATTCAGAAGCTGCGATGTCAGGATTCAGCTCTGCAAGTTCCAGTAGTCGTCACATGGACACGTCACTCATATGCGATTTTCAGACTTAGAGTATGTGTCCACGTTCAGGATTGCATCAGGATTTGGTCAGTATTTTACATCAGTATTTGTAGCCAAAACCAGGAGTGGGTGATAAATACAGAAGTGGTGCATATGTTTCTATTATAGTTTTCCTCTAAGGCTATGTGTCCACTTTCAGGATGGCCGGCGGTATCGCCGGAGCGGCTTAGCCGCTCTGCGGTAAGCCCCGCCCCCTTTCTGGGACGCGATGATGCCGGATGTGTTCACAGCACACATCCGGCATCATCGCACCCCACCATAGCGCCCTGTGCTATATCTTGCGGCGACGCAGCGTCGCCGCAAGATATACGGACATGCTGCGATCTGAAAAGACGCGCAGCATGTCCGGAGTCGCAGGGCCACCGCGTGCGTGTTACCACGCATAGTGGAGACGGGATTTCATTAAATCCCCTCCACTATGCTGTAACATCTGGACGCTGCGTGTTTGACGTTGCGGCTCTATGCAGCGTCAGACACGCAGCGTTTCCTGCACGTGGAAACAGACCCTAATTGTTCCACTCCTGGTTTTGGCTTACAAATACTGATGAAAAATCCTGACCAAATCCTGATGCAATCCTGAACGTGGACACATACTCTTATGGTCCTGTGACAACGAGCTTCTCTTCTGCTTCTCTTAGTTTTTCACTGAACATTGAGAGCATTAGGGAGAGGAGCTCGTGGGCACATGACTGAGTGTGCAAATCACATATGTCCTTGGCGGAGGGGGGGCACCAAAATGAATTCTTTCCCCGGGTGCCAGAAACCCTAGATACACCTCTGCCGGTATCCTACTGCGAGCGGCGATTACCGGGTCCGGTGGAGGGAGGTCTGTGCACAGGCAGTGAGGCAGGGACTGAGGGTGTGCACAGAGAGGATGGAGACCCGGACACTGCCCGTCCCAGTCTACGCCGTAGCCTAGAGCCCTCATTATCATAGGAATATGTCAGTTAATAAATTGCTTTTCTGAAGCTTTATAGTGTAGTTATAGGTCAGGGAGGGTTGGATAGGGATGAGCTAGCAAGGTGCAGGGACAGGTAGTGATGGCTACTTGCGAACATGTGCGGCAATTGCGGTTTTGCACTTACGATGATACATAAAACACTGCTAGTAGTGTTTTTTCTCATTGCTGCAAGTACCGCATTTGCCGGATGGCGGCAAAACCGCAAGTGCCGCACATGTCTGTAAGTCCCATAGGGAATGAATGAGGCCGAATGCAGTGTTGCCCTAAGTGATCCATTACGCGGCAGATGCGGAAAAACTGTCGGATCTGCTGCAAAAGGCGACTTTCACATCAGCGATTTTTGCCAAAGTCACTGCCGATAGTGTTATACTCACCAAAGGGGGAGGCAGCACTAAAAGTGCCTAGGGCAGCAGAAACTCTAAATACGGCCCTGTATATGTGGCTAGTACAGATTGTTGGTGGTGGTTCTGTCACCTTAATTTAAGATTATTGGGGCAAAAAAATTACCATTATTCCCCCACATGGGAGAGAGGTTTGTGTACATACATTGGGGGAAAATATATTTATTTGTTTACTTTACTTTCTTTTTATTTATTTAGTTTACCATTTTATTTTCCTATTTTATTTTATTTATTTTACTTATATATAACTGCATTTACAACATTTAAAAAAAAAAATTTAGTACACCATTTTTAAGAGTTTACGTCAAATCTTAAAAATGCAGAGAAAAGGGGGCTTGTTTATCTGGCATAAAGTACAATATATTTATGACGCTTTCTACAGGTTTTATAATGATACTCTCCCTCATATTATTTTTTTTCTTACCAGGGATAGAATCTGGATCCTGGAAGGAAGATTGAAGAATCTAAAGAGAGCCACGCAATTATTTAGTGTTAATCATTTATTATGTCTGCACATGATATTTGTTGTCTTATGATGTCATTATATGCTGATTATATGGATCTAATCCTGGAATCAGTGCATCATGACATCATATTGTTTAGGTGTCTGCTGTCTTACCCAACTGTATAAGGAGTAGTACATACATATTTACATGCTTTAGCTCTACAGAGTGCAACTTTATCTGTTTGCCAACTGTATAATGGTCCTGATATGATGCAACAATCCTATGTCTGTATATTAAGGGGTAGTGTTTGTAGGGAGGTAGTGTTCTGTGTGGGGGGATAGTGTTCTGTGGGGGATAGTGTTCTGTGGGGGGGGGGTAGTGTTCTGTTTTTTTTACAGGGGAGATGAACATGGCCAAGCTATGAACTTCAGGGTCTGATCTGAATAGGACAGGTGAGGCGAGTTACCAGGACAAAGAAGATCTTCTATCCAGAATCGAGTCACCATATTGAATATTATTGCTGTATGTATATATGTCAGTTAGTTAGCTGTAGTATGGCCTTGGTCCAGGGTTCTCGAACTGATCGCCTTTTCCCGGGGTCAAGAAGGAATTTTTTCCCTGTGACACAAATTGGCTGAACGTGTCCAGGTTTTTTGCCTTCTTCTGGATCATTGGCTTTCGGTAGAGGTAAAAATTGTATTTAATAAAATTTGTTTAAAATCAATGATCGGTCTCCTTATGTCTTTATTTTTATACAGCACTCAGGTAGTTGTATATGCTATTTCTCATTTTTAAGATCCATGGCTGCCACAATATGAAGGCAAACAGAAATATGTCTGCTAATGCAATGTCTGTGTTTGTCCTTCCTAATAACACTCCTAGTGGCACGTCCCCCCTAATAACACTCCTTGTGACACGTCCCCCTAATAACAGTTCTAGTGGCATGCCCCTATGCCCCTCCTAATAGGGTATAAATTGCTGATTGGCGGTGGTCTGACTGCTGAGACCACCAGTGCTATCACAACTGGAGCTTTGGAACCCCCAATATTGGGGCTCTGCAATCCTGTTCTCAATTGAGAGGAGATTCATTGTCTATGGGACAACCAAGTACAGTGCTCGGCTATTTTCAGCAGTCTTATAAACAATGAATGGAGTGAAGACCGAGCATGACCAAGGTCATGTTCACACTTCTCAACACATGACGTGGGGTGCAGCTCTCATTCAATCCAACTCTCAACCTCTGTGTTAGGCTATAAAGTGAGCATAAATCACTATTTTTGTATAGAGTCCTGAGGAAGGACAAAGCCGTCTGTGTCCCCACCGTCTGTCCTCTTTGTGGCCGGCTCTGATGCGAGGGCTAATGAAAACTGTCAATCTGTCACTGCTGGCAATAAAGTCACCATTGGTCTCAGGGATACTGGGGCAGAGGTGACCCTGGTGCGTCCAGCCATGATAACCCCTGCCGATATCATACCAGGAAAGACTATGTCTATAACCGGGATTGGAGGGGTCAGCCCTGCCGTGCCCATGGCCTGTGTGTTCCTGGACTGGGGAGCAGGGAAAGGACTGAGAGAAATGGGAGAATCAGAGGCTATTCCCACCAATCTGTTGCTAGGCATGGACCTGGGGAGGATGGGGTCCCACTATGTTCCTCCCTTGCAAGTAAATGCTACAGAGAAGGTAGAAGCAAGTGACCCACCTGAGATCCCGTGCGAGAAAGGAAAATGTCCCAATGCACAGAACTGTAAATATGTGGTAGCTGTGACCCGGAGTCGGGCTGCGGCTCAGACTCAGAGATTAGAGGGTGAGTCTCAGACAGAACTGCCAGAACAGGAGGCCCATGCTGTGGCCCCGAAGCCTAATCACATGGCAGACCCAACAAAGTCCCTGATAACAGACACTGAAGACTCAGCTTCAGACCAAGGCCTGGCAATCACACTAGGCCAGGGCCTGCAGGCTCACAGTCAGAGCTTCCAGGAAGCCTTGCGGACAGATGTCACTCTGGAAGAGCTCAGATGTCTTGCAGACCAACCCCTTGCTGCTTCTGGCAAAGAGAGAGTATACTGGAACCAGGGCAGACTGTATAAAGACACACTCCCCACGGATACTACAGAATCTTGGGACTATGAAAGGCAGCTGATCGTCCCTTATCCATTTAAGGAACAATTACTGAGAATTGCCCATGAAATTCCTTTGGCCGGACACCTTGGAATACAAAAGACTAAAGCTCACCTGACATATAACTTCTATTGGCCCAAGATGGGGACAGATATTGCCAATTACTGTCAATCCTGCGTATTTTGTCAGAGAGTTGGAAAGTCCGGGAATATACAGAAAGCTCCATTGATACCACCACTGCCTGTGATCGATGAGCCTTTCCAGCGAGTGGCTGTGGATATCATAGGGCCACTTGCAATCCCTAGCAGCTCTGGCAAAATGTACATCCTCACAGTGGTGGACTATGCTACACGATACCCGGAAGCCTCTGCGAGCATTTTGTGGCTAGCGCCTATCATCCCCAAACCAACGGACTCTGCGAGCATTTTAACGGAACATTAAAGCAAATGCTCAAAATGCTGGTGGAGACTGAAGGGAGAGACTGGGAGTGGTACCTCCCCCATCTGTTGTTCGCATACAGAGATGTACCCCAGGCAGCTACAGGATTCTCCCCCCTTGAACTGGTTTATGGGAGGAGGGTCAGGGGGCCACTTGATTTGATTAAGGACTGTTAGGACGACAACCCCAGAACTACTGGAGTCTCAGTGGTTGAATATGTACTGTGGCTCAGAGAATGCAAAAACTGAGCAACCTGGCCCATGAGAACGTGACCCAGGCCCAAATCAACCAGAAGCTCTGGTACGACTGTTGTGCCAGACTGAGGGCACACGAGGAGGGGCAGAAGGTTTGGGTTTTGGTCCCTATGTTACAGAATAAATTGCAGGCCGCATGGGAGGGACCATACACTGTACATAAGCGGCTAAATGATATTATGTGGCGCCGCAAGATGAGCATGCAAAGCGTCAGAAAGTATTTCATGTGAATATGCTGAAGGCTCATCATGACAGGGAGACCTGTGTCTTACCTGTCTGTAGCCTGCCTGAAGAGGGGGAGGCTGATCTGTTACTAGATGTGGGGGCTGAGACTCAGTAAATGGAGTCCCTGGAGTCAGCAGAGTTAAACCCAGAGCTATCCCATAGTCAGAGGTCTGAGTTGATGGGGGCGCTCAGCGAGTTCACCGAAATCTTCACAGTGGAGCCTGAAAGGACGCACTTAACAGCTCACCATGTGGACACTGGTACTAATTCCCCAGCATGGCAGTCTGCATACCGTGCGTCAGCAGAGGTGAAGACACACATGAGGGAACAGGTAGAGGAGATGCTGAACCTCAAGGGGATACAAAAATCCCAGAGTGCCTGGGCCTCGCCTGTGGTTCTTGTCCCAAAAAAGGACCGTACTACCCAGTTCTGTGTAGACTACAGGAAATTAAATGTACTGACTACATGTGATATCTACCCCATGCCAAGGATAGACGAGCTCTTAGAGCAGCTAGCTAAAGCATCGGACCTCACCATCATGGACCTAAGTAGGGGATATTGGCAGGTACTCCTGCCCAGAGAAGTAGCTCATGCCACCATTAATAAGGAATTTTTGGCAATTGTGTGGGCTCTGCAGAAGCTGCAACCATACCTCTATGGGCGCAACTTCACCGTGATCACAGATCATAACCCATTGAGTTGGCTCAACAGAGTTGCTAGGGACAACGGGAAATTGCTTAGGTGGAGTCTGATATTACAACAATATGATCTCACAATTCAGCATAAGAAGGGAGTCGATCATGGTAATGCTAATGGCCTATCTCGCCAAGGTGGGGCGGCACCAGATACGTGCTCGGGAGCTGACCTGTAAGTCAACCCCCATGCACATTCATAAGGAGGGAGGTGTGAAATATGTGTGTATATATATATATATGTGTGTGTGTGTGTGTGTGTGCAGTGACCTATGTATAGGTATTGTGTGACTAGTAACATCTATCCTGAAGGCTACATGTCTCACCCAGGTGTTAATATTTATTTTCCTGAGACAAGCAGACTTCTGTCTCCAAATCTCACCAGGGGGTCTAGCTAGGACCAAGAAGAAAGGGTAACACTTGACACCTTCTAGTTCTTGGAAAAGAGATGTCAATTACGGACTGATAGTATCTCTGTGAGAATGTTTACACAAAGGAACTCAAGAGAAAATAATATATTCATTGGTAGCGCGGCTGTGGTCCAATCAAAAACAAGCAATTATGATATTAACCTGAGGGGCTGGTCTAGAAATCTGACCTCCAGGCCAAAGCTATAAAATGGATCTGTATACCTAGAATCGTGTTCACATGTGAAGGTAGCTGAAGCTGATGTGTTCCACGAACTCCATATTCACTCCCCCTCAGGGAGCAGAAGCAGACTACTAGTTAACTATTTCTGTAAGTTTTTATCCTGTTATTTTGTACTGTTTTGCATAAGTTGTATGTCTTTTTATTATATTTTTATACCTTTTTTCTTACTGTAAGCACTGAACCTTTTTGTATTAAAGTATAAACTTTAAGAAGTTGAACCTTGAATGTTCAAACAAATCCATAGCCTAAGGTGTGTGAGCTGTATGAGTGGTAGACAATATTATTTACTACTATTTCCGGGACTCATCGCCCGTGTATTCGGTGAGTGGTGGCAGCGTGTATGAGCGGGTGTGTGGCCTGGGTCGGTGTGTGATTTATGCTCCCATTACAGCATAGGACAGAGGTTGAATGATGAACTGAGAGTGGGGAGATCGATTAACCCTTGCAGGCACAACCCCAAGTCACGTGCTGAGAGCGGGTACTGTTATGACCTGGTGGTCAGGACAATATTGGACCTGGTGGAAAAGAGCACACGGAATGACCTGATAGTTACTGATAATATAGGACGAGCTCTGGGACGTGGGAACTCTGCTGACCGCAATCCCTAATCCTATCAACCACACTAGAAATAGCCGTGGATTGCGCCTAACGCTCCCTATGCAACTCGGCACAGCCTAAGAAACTAGCTAGCCCTGAAGATAGAAAAATAAAGCCTTCCTTGCCTCAGAGAAATTCCCCAAAGGAAAAGGCAGCCCCCCACATATAATGACTGTGAGTAAAGATGAAAATACAAACACAGAGATTAAATAGATTTAGCAAAGTGAGGCCCGACTTACTGAACAGACCGAGGATAGGAAAGGTTACTTTGCGGTCAGCACAAAAACCTACAAAAAGACCACGCAGAGGGCGCAAAAAGACCCTCCGCACCGACTCACGGTGCGGAGGCGCTCCCTCTGCGTCCCAGAGCTTCCAGCAAGCAAGAACAATCGAAATAGCAAGCTGGACAGAAAAATAGCAAACCAGAGAAAAAACAAGCAGTCACTTAGCTTCTGCTGGGAAGACTGGTCACAAGAACGATCCAGGAGTGAACTAGACCAATACTGGAACATTGACAGGTGGCCTGGAGCAAAGATCTAAGTGGAGTTAAATAGAGCAGCCAGCTAACGAATTAACCTCGCCACCTGAGGAAGGAAACTCAGAAACACCCACAGCCACCAGAGAAAGTCCATGGACAGAACCAGCCGAAGTACCATTCATGACCACAGGAGGGAGCCCGACAACAGAACTCACAACAGTACCCCCCCCTTGAGGAGCGGTCACCGAACCCTCACCAGAGCCCCCAGGGCGACCAGGACGAGCCAAATGAAAGGCACGAACCAGATCGGCAGCATGAACATCAGAGGCAAAAACCCAGGAATTATCTTCCTGACCATAACCCTTCCACTTGACCAGGTACTGGAGTTTCCGTCTCGAAATACGAGAATCCAAAATCTTCTCCACCACATACTCCAACTCCCCCTCAACCAACACCGGGGCAGGAGGATCAACGGATGGAACCACAGGCGCCACGTATCTCTGCAACAATGTCCTATGGAACACATTATGGATGGCAAAAGAAGCAGGAAGGGCCAAACGAAATGACACAGGATTGATAACCTCAGAAATCTTATACGGACCAATGAAACAAGGCTTAAACTTAGGAGAGGAAACCTTCATAGGAACATAACGAGACGACAACCAAACCAAATCCCCAACACGAAGTCGGGGACCCACACAACGCCGGCGGTTAGCGAAACGTTGAGCCTTCTCCTGGGACAATGTCAAATTGTCCACCACATGAGTCCAAATCTGCTGCAACCTATCCACCACAGTATCTACACCAGGACAGTCCGAAGACTCAACCTGCCCTGAAGAGAAACGCGGATGGAAACCAGAATTGCAGAAAAACGGCGAAACCAAAGTAGCCAAGCTGGCTCGATTATTAAGGGTGAACTCAGCCAACGGCAAAAAGGACACCCAATCATCCTGATCAGCAGAAACAAAGCATCTCAGATATGTTTCCAAAGTCTGATTAGTTCGTTCGGTTTGGCCATTGGTCTGAGGATGGAAAGCCAAGGAAAAAGACAAATCAATGCCCATCCTAGCACAAAAATATCGCCAAAACCTCGAAACAAACTGGGAACCTCTGTCAGAAATGATGTTTTCCGGGATACTATGTAAACGAACCACATGCTGGAAAAATAGTGGCACCAAATCAGAGGAGGAAGGCAATTTAGACAAGGGTACCAAATGTATACAATATAAAGTGACTAGCACACTCCAGGGTGTTGTGATGCAAAAAAGTGGGGATTTATTACATACAGTAAATCACAAACGTTTCGGTCGATACTGGACCTTCATCAGTGTGCTACAAAAAAGGAATTATATACAGAACAAAAAACAATAAATGTGTTGTACATATGAAAGACAAAAACAAAACAGAAACAAAAGTATATACATCACGGAGACACAGGTCATAAAATGAGGAGAGAGAACAATGACCCTGGAGGACATTCAACTTGCGTGGATACAGGTGTATATATATATATATATACATACATAATTCTTTAAATCATAGGCTGCAAGTTCTAACATGGAAAAGCCGTTGGTACGCTGAGGACATAGGTCCAAGAGGGAGTGTGAGAGGACTACTTTGTGGAACACGAGCGGTGAAGTGATATGCCGAGGGGAGAGTTGGTGTACAGTGAACACATACCTAGGTATAATTGTATACTTGTATGGCCCCAAAAACAATAGACTACTCGGATTTGCATCTAGAGATGAGAAAACGGGGTTACGGTCACAGACACTAATGGTGCCGAGTGTGTGTGGAGCTAAATAAGGCTACCTACCAATCAGACATGCTGGAAAAAAAGCAACAAGCCGGGAAGAAACAGAACCAGGCTGGTCTGTGGAGTAATGGTGAAATAATAATGGAAATGTAAGACAAGATGCTATTATGTGTACATGGAGAGTAATAAGGAGGGGTACATACCAACTGACGGTGAGTCAGAATAATGGGTGGCGCTGAGGCTCAAAAGAGCTGTCTGTAGGAGGAGGGTAAAAATCTATTGTTAATGTACTACTACAGAGACCATGTAAATTGTACCGCCATAAGTTGCAGAGTGACGCTGAGAGACTTACCAGTACGCCAGGACACTAGGGATAAATGCGGTATCCACCGCTAATAGAGTGTGTGCAGGGATTGCCGGCATGGCCCTTTATATAGTGGGGCAGAGCACATAGTGTGCTGTGTGAGCTGGCAAGACACAGGAAGGGGTGGGGCGGTGATGACATGGGAGTCAGCTGACTAATGGGGGCGGTGATCTGAGCGCTCCACTGACAAAAAAAAAAAAAAATATTAGAGGTGTATTCCAGCTGCTGGGATGAGGTGTTAGCTGACCGCAGAGGGCGGTGATGTGAGCGTTCCACAAATGGAGGTGCATTCCAGTTGAGAGGAGCAGTGAATAGCCGTGCATTAGTGGTGGCCGAAAGGTGTCACAAAACGGCAGTGGAGAAGTGAAGTCAGAGTGGGCGATTCTGTGAAAAAGAGCAAAGATAATTACTATGCTATATTGAACACATTAAGCAGCAGACATGATAACTACATTGGAATATACCAAACGTGCAATATTGATACCGATATAGATGCAAACCAAGGGGTTATACAGGTAAAAAAACTGGGTTATATTACAGACCTGGAGAATAGGAATAACAATAAAACCCGGGGCATCCTAGATTGCAAAACTCGGGCCTTTTTGACTAAGAAACATCCGATTACACCAGTAATTTACATCCTACCCAAGATCCACAAGTGTTTACATAATCCACCTGGTAGACCCATTGTGGCATCTACTGATTCGATCTTGGCTCCCATTTCTATCTACTTAGAAAAGATCTTGACACCCCTCATTAGGAACACCACTTCCTTCCTTCTTGACACGGGTGCCTTTCTGGAAACTGTTAGGAACATATCCCCTGTCCCTCCTGACGCCTATCTAGTATCCTTTGACGTGAAGGACTTGTACACGTCCATACCCCATACAAATGGCATACAATCTGTCCGCTGGCTACTCACCACTAATCACATGAACCCCGATCTTTCTGACCTGTGTTGTGAGCTCCTGTCTATCGTTCTGAATAATAACTTTTTCTTGTTCGAAGACACCTACTATCTCCAAATAAAGGGCTCGGCCATGGGCTCGAACGTGGCACCTCCATATGCCAATGCCTACATGGCCCATTACGAAGACACATCTATATACACTCAAGATCTCTTTCGTAGCCATGCATTGACATGGAAGCGCTATATAGATGATGTCTTCTGTGTCTGGGGGGGTGATCTTAGAACCCTACAAGCCTTTTTTCAAGTTCTTAGGACCTCGTGGCCCGGATTGGATTTCACGATGACGTATGACACTCACCAAATCAGTTTCCTCGATACATTGGTCATCAAAGATGATAATGGGAATTTGTCAACAGATTTATACTCAAAACCTACGGACCGCAACAGTCTGTTGCATTACAGTAGTTTCCACCCCAAAAACATGATAAAATCTATTCCCAAATCACAACTAAACAGGGTATCAAAAATAGTCTCAGACCCTGCCACCAAAGACCTTAGAACAACTGAGATGAGGTCAAAATTCCGTGAAAGGGGTTATCCACCACGTATCCTTGATACCTCCCAGGCCAACAGTACTACCAGAGACAGGATATCCGCTACGTCACGGATCCCATTTGTACACCAGTACCATCCTGCAGCTTATAAACTACACAGAACCATTCGCCAACATTGGCATATTCTTCAAGAAGCATACCCCACGATCCAAGAATTTCAACATCCTTTTCTCCCATGCTTTAAAAGACCGCGTAATATCAAGGATAACCTAGTCCGTGCAGACATTGGCCCCACACACTCTGGCCCAACTCAGCGTTTTCTAGCCAACCCCAAAACGGGTACCTTCCCGTGCCTGAGTTGCAATCAGTGCAACAACGTACTGCGGGGCAATACCATACATCACCCACACACAGGAAAGAGATACCCAATCAACAACTTTTTTACCTGTGATACTAATTACGCAGTCTATTTGATCAAATGCCCCTGTGGTCTTTTATATGTGGGCGAGACCACTCAGTCAGTAAAATCACGTATATCTAAACATAAGTCCACCATTCGGTGCAAAAATCTCATGCTCCCATTACCGTCTCATTTTATAGATAAAGGCCACAACCTGTCCCAACTCAGATTTCAAATAATCGAACAGGTCACACCACCTCGCCGCGGGGGAGACAGAGTTACTATACTGAAGCGTAGGGAGGCTTATTGGATACACGAGCTTAACACCTTAAGTCCCAAAGGTCTCAACAGGGATTACGAACTAATGTCCTTCATTTGAAATTAAAAATCCAATTTCTGATCATCTGTAACATCAATGTGCTATTGTTGCCTTATGATTCTACATTTTGTTATCATATTATTTATAACCTGCAGTTCTGTTTCCTTGACAGGAGTACCTCTATCTTTAGTGGCCCCATATGGTTTCTTTCATCAGGTTTATACCTAAGTGCACCTTTTTTTATCATGCAACCATTATGCTATGGTATAGTATCTTTGGGTCTTGTATATCCCATAATTAAGGGGTTGTCCTTTTCACCCCCGCAACTCACTGTGAGTTTTTTGCTAACAATAATTATTGTTATTCCTATTCTCCAGGTCTGTAATATAACCCAGTTTTTTTACCTGTATAACCCCTTGGTTTGCATCTATATCGGTATCAATATTGCACATTTGGTATATTCCAATGTAGTTATCATGTCTGCTGCTTAATGTGTTCAATATAGCATAGTAATTATCTTTGCTCTTTTTCACAGAATCGCCCACTCTGACTTCACTTCTCCACTGCCGTTTTGTGACACCTTTCGGCCACCACTAATGCACGGCTATTCACTGCTCCTCTCAACTGGAATGCACCTCCATTTGTGGAACGCTCACATCACCGCCCTCTGCGGTCAGCTAACACCTCATCCCAGCAGCTGGAATACACCTCTAATATTTTTTTTTTTTTTTGTCAGTGGAGCGCTCAGATCACCGCCCCCATTAGTCAGCTGACTCCCATGTCATCACCGCCCCACCCCTTCCTGTGTCTTGCCAGCTCACACAGCACACTATGTGCTCTGCCCCACTATATAAAGGGCCATGCCGGCAATCCCTGCACACACTCTATTAGCGGTGGATACCGCATTTATCCCTAGTGTCCTGGCGTACTGGTAAGTCTCTCAGCGTCACTCTGCAACTTATGGCGGTACAATTTACATGGTCTCTGTAGTAGTACATTAACAATAGATTTTTACCCTCCTCCTACAGACAGCTCTTTTGAGCCTCAGCGCCACCCATTATTCTGACTCACCGTCAGTTGGTATGTACCCCTCCTTATTACTCTCCATGTACACATAATAGCATCTTGTCTTACATTTCCATTATTATTTCACCATTACTCCACAGACCAGCCTGGTTCTGTTTCTTCCCGGCTTGTTGCTTTTTTTCCAGCATGTCTGATTGGTAGGTAGCCTTATTTAGCTCCACACACACTCGGCACCATTAGTGTCTGTGACCGTAACCCCGTTTTCTCATCTCTAGATGCAAATCCGAGTAGTCTATTGTTTTTGGGGCCATACAAGTATACAATTATACCTAGGTATGTGTTCACTGTACACCAACTCTCCCCTCGGCATATCACTTCACCGCTCGTGTTCCACAAAGTAGTCCTCTCACACTCCCTCTTGGACCTATGTCCTCAGCGTACCAACGGCTTTTCCATGTTAGAACTTGCAGCCTATGATTTAAAGAATTATGTATGTATATATATATATATATACACCTGTATCCACGCAAGTTGAATGTCCTCCAGGGTCATTGTTCTCTCTCCTCATTTTATGACCTGTGTCTCCGTGATGTATATACTTTTGTTTCTGTTTTGTTTTTGTCTTTCATATGTACAACACATTTATTGTTTTTTGTTCTGTATATAATTCCTTTTTTGTAGCACACTGATGAAGGTCCAGTATCGACCGAAACGTTTGTGATTTACTGTATGTAATAAATCCCCACTTTTTTGCATCACAACACCCTGGAGTGTGCTAGTCACTTTATATTGTATACGTTCAGGTTTGGGCACCTATGACTGTGCACCTCCCCTATTTAGGCTGTGCTTAGCATCTTCTATATCAAGGGTACCAAATGGACCATCTTAGAAAAGCGATCACAAACCACCCAAATGACCGACATCTTTTGAGAGACGGGGAGATTCGAAATAAAATCTATAGAAATATGCGTCCAGGGCCTCTTCGGGACCGGCAAGGGCAAAAGCAACCCACTGGCACGAGAACAGCAGGGCTTAGCCCGAGCACAAGTCCCACAGGACTGCACAAAAGAACACACATCCCGTGACAAAGACAGCCACCAAAAGGATCTAGCCACCAAATCTCTGGTACCAAAGATTCCAGGATGCCCAGCCAACACTGAACAATGAATCTCAGAGATAACTCTACTAGTCCAACTATCAGGGACAAACAGTTTCTCTGCTGGGCAACGGTCAGGTCTATCAGCCTGAAATTTTTGCAGCACCCGCCGCAAATCAGGGGAGATGGCAGACAAAATTACCCCCTCTTTGAGAATACCCGCCGGCTCAGGAACACCCGGAGAGTCAGGCACAAAACTCCTTGACAGGGCATCAGCCTTCACATTCTTAGAGCTCGGAAGGTAAGAAACCACAAAATCAAAACGGGAGAAAAATAACGACCATTGAGTCTGTCTCGGATTCAACCTTTTGGCAGACTCAAGATAAGTCAAATTCTTGTGATCTGTCAAGACCACCACGCGATGCTTGGCTCCTTCAAGCCAATGACGCCACTCCTCGAATGCCCACTTCATGGCCAACAACTCTTGATTACCAACATCATAATTGCGCTCAGCAGGCGAAAACTTTCTAGAAAAGAAAGCACATGGCTTCATCACCGAGCCATCAGAACTTCTTTGCGACAAAACAGCCCCAGCTCCAATCTCAGAAGCATCAACCTCAACCTGAAACGGGAGCGAAACATCTGGCTGGCACAACACAGGGGCAGAAGAAAAACGACGCTTCAACTCCTGAAAAGCCTCTACAGCTGCAGAAGACCAATTGACCACATCAGCACCCTTCTTGGTCAAATCAGTCAACGGTTTAGCAACACTAGAAAAATTAGCAATGAAGCGCCGATAAAAATTAGCAAAGCCCAGGAACTTTTGCAGGCTCTTCACAGATGTCGGCTGAGTCCAATCGTAAATGGCTTGGACTTTAATAGGGTCCATCTCGATAGTAGAAGGGGAAAAAATGAACCCCAAAAATGAAACCTTCTGAACTCCAAAGAGACACTTTGACCCCTTCACAAACAAGGAATTCGCACGAAGGACCTGGAACACCATTCTGACCTGCTTCACATGAGACTCCCAATCATCCGAAAAGACCAAAATGTCATCCAAATAGACAATCAGGAATTTATCCAGGTACTCTCGGAAGATGTCATGCATAAAGGACTGAAATACTGATGGAGAATTGGAAAGCCCGAATGGCATAACCAGGTACTCAAAATGGCCCTCGGGCGTATTAAATGCTGTTTTCCATTCATCGCCTTGTTTAATACGCACAAGATTATACGCCCCTCGAAGATCTATCTTGGTGAACCAACTAGCCCCTTTAATACAAGCAAACAAATCAGACAGCAACGGCAAAGGATACTGAAATTTGACTGTAATTTTATTGAGAAGGCGGTAATCAATACAAGGTCTCAAAGAACCATCCTTCTTGGCCACAAAAAAGAACCCTGCTCCCAATGGTGACGACGACGGGCGAATATGACCCTTCTCCAAGGATTCCTTTATATAACTCCGCATAGCGGCGTGTTCTGGCACAGATAAATTGAACAATCGGCCCTTAGGAAACTTACTACCAGGAATCAAATTAATTGCACAATCGCAATCCCTATGAGGAGGTAGGGCACTGGCTTTGGGCTCATCAAATACATCCCGATAATCCGACAAAAACTCTGGAACTTCAGAAGGAGTGGAAGACGAAATAGACAAAAATGGAACATCACCATGTACCCCCTGGCAACCCCAGCTGGACACAGACATAGATTTCCAGTCCAATACTGGATTATGAACCTGTAGCCATGGCAACCCCAAAACGACCACATCATGCAGATTATGCAACACCAGAAAGCGGATATCCTCCTGATGTGCAGGAGCCATGCACATGGTCAATTGGGTCCAGTACTGAGGCTTATTCTTGGCCAAAGGCGTAGCATCAATTCCTCTCAATGGAATAGGATACTGCAAGGGCTCCAAGAAAAAACCACAGCGCCTAGCATACTCCAAGTCCATCAAATTCAGGGCAGCGCCTGAATCCACAAATGCCATAACAGAATAGGATGACAAAGAGCAAATCAGAGTAACAGACAATAGAAATTTAGACTGTACCATACCAATGGTGGCAGACCTAGCGAACCGCTTAGTGCGCTTAGGACAATTGGAGATAGCATGAGTGGCATCACCACAGTAAAAACATAGCCCATTCCGACGTCTGTGTTCTTGCCGTTCAGCTCTGGTCAAAGTCCTATCACATTGCATAGGCTCAGGTCCATGCTCAGATAGTACCGCCAAATGGTGCACAGCTTTACGCTCACGCAAGCGTCGATCGATATGAATGGCCAAAGACATAGACTCATTCAGACCAGCAGGCATGGGAAATCCCACCATGACATCCTTTTAGGGCTTCAGAGAGACCCTTTCTGAAGATTGCTGCCAGGGCACATTCATTCCACTGAGTGAGCACAGACCACTTTCTAAACTTCTGACAATATATCTCGGTTTCATCCTGACCCTGACACAGAGCCAGCAAGATTTTCTCTGCCTGATCCACTGAATTAGGTTCATAAAGCAATCCAAGCGCCAGGAAAAACGCATCAACATCACGCAATGCCGGATCTCCTGGCGCAAGGGAAAATGCCCAGTCTTGAGGGTTACTGCGTAACAAAGAAATAATGATCTTTACTTGTTGAACAGGGTCACCTGAGGAGCGAGGTTTCAAGTCAAGAAACAATTTACAATTATTTTTGAAATTCAAGAACTTAGATCTATCACCAAAAAACAAATCAGGAATTGGAATCCTAGGCTCTGACATCGGATTCTGAACCACAAAATCTTGAATGTTTTGTACACTTATAGTGAGATTATCCATCAAAGAAGACAGACCTTGAATGTCCATGTCTACACCTGTGTTCTGAACCACCCAGATGTAAAGGGGAAAAGAGAGACAAAACACACTACAAAGAAAAAAAATGGTCTCAGAACTTCTCTTATCCCTCTATTGAGATGCATTAGTACTTTGGGCCACCTGTACTGTTATGACCTGGTGGTCAGGACAATAATGGACCTGGTGGATAAGAGCACACGGAATGACCTGATAGTTACTGATAATATAGGACGAGCTCTGGGACGTGGGAACTCTGCTGACCGCAATCCCTAATCCTATCAACCACACTAGAAATAGCCGTGGATTGCGCCTAAAGCTCCCTATGCAACTCGGCACAGCCTAAGAAACTAGCTAGCCCTGAAGATAGAAAAATAAAGCCTACCTTGCCTCAGAGAAATTCCCCAAAGGAAAAGGCAGCCCCCCACATATAATGACTGTGAGTAAAGATGAAAATACAAACACAGAGATTAAATAGATTTAGCAAAGTGAGGCCCGACTTACTGAACAGACCGAGGATAGGAAAGGTTACTTTGCGGTCAGCACAAAAACCTACAAAAAGACCACGTAGAGGGCGCAAAAAGACCCTCCGCACTGACTCACGGTGCGGAGGCGCTCCCTCTGCGTCCCAGAGCTTCCAGCAAGCAAGAACAATCGAAATAGCAAGCTGGACAGAAAAATAGCAAAGCAGAGGAAAAACAAGCAGTCACTTAGCTTCTGCTGGGAAGACTGGTCACAAGAACGATCCAGGAGTGAACTAGACCAATACTGGAACATTGACAGGTGGCCTGGAGCAAAGATCTAAGTGGAGTTAAATAGAGCAGCCAGCTAACGAATTAACCTCGTCACCTGAGGAAGGAAACTCAGAAACACCCACAGCCACCAGAGAAAGTCCATGGACAGAACCAGCCGAAGTACCATTCATGACCACAGGAGGGAGCACGACAACAGAACTCACAACAGGGTATGTGACGAATTAGTGACACCACGGAGTGGGGATCCGTGACACTGTATATAAACTGAATGTTTCTGCGTATATACTTTATATAGTGTGTGTTTCTATATTTATAAAGTAGATATGTGTGTACATGTATAGAGTGTATCTGTGTATATGTGCTTCATACAGTGTATAGTTCTGTAATTGTAGTGTCGCTGTAATAGGAATCAGTAGTTTACCGTATTTTACGGATTATAAAACGCTCCGGATTATAAGACACACCCCAAATTTTGAAGAGAAAAATAGGAAAGAAACCTTTTTTTTAATAAAATGGTGGTGCTTCTTTTGCGTCTTATTGCTTACCGGGGGTGGTGGCTGCGGTGAAGCGGGGTCCCGTGGTCACTACTGGAGGAGGCAAGAGTGAAGCGTTGCTGCAGGCCGCAGGCTGGGATGAGGGGGTGTTCCGGTTTGCAGCGCACCGCTGCTGGTGTTCTGTGCTGCAGGGGCTCTGCCAACATTTTGTGAAAGGCCAGAACCCCTGCAGTTTATTTATTTTTACTCATTTACATAGCGCTATTAATTCCACGGCACTTTACAGACATTAGTGGCACTGTCCCCAATGGAGACATCTAAATTCCCCAATCTAAATTCCCTATCTTTGAAAGGCAGGAGGAAACCGGAGTACTCGGAGAAAACCCATGCAAACATGGCGAGAACATACAAAATCCTTGCAGATGTTGTCCTTGGTGGAATTTGAACCCAGGACCCCAGCGCTGCAAGGCTGCAGTGCGAACCACTGAGCCACCGTGCAGCGCCAGTTGCATGGCATGGTTTCCTATGTGGTGGACTCCTAGAAAAATAGCTGCCGCTGGTGGCGCATGTGCAGAAGGAGATCTCAGCACCAAGATCTCGGGAGATTAGATCTCAGCGTTGAAATCTCATCTCCCAAGATCTTGGTGCCGAGATCTCCATCTACTCATGCACTGCCCCCGGCAGCCATTTTCCCGGAGTCCACCCCATAGGAAACCATGCAACTGCGGGGGCTCTGGCCTTTCGCAAAATGTCGGCTGAGCCCTCGCGGCACCTTATGCCCGCAGCACCAAACACCATGCTGCACTTACAGTTATATAAAAAAGTTTGGGCACCCCTATTAATCTTAAGCTTAATGTTTTATAAAAATTGGGTTTTTTTGCAACAGCTATTTCAGTTTCATATATCTAATAACTGTTGGACAAAGTAATGTTTCTGCCTTGAAATGAGGTTTATTGTACTAACAGAAAATGTGCAATCTGCATTCAAATAAAATTTGACAGGTGCATAAGTATGGGCACCCTTATCATTTTCTTGTTTTAAATACTCCTACCTACTTTTTACTGACTTACTAAAGCACTTTTTTTGGTTTTCTAATCTCATTGAGCTTTGAACTTCATCGCCAGGTGTATGCAATCATGAGAAAAGCTACTTAAAGTATCCACTTGCAAGTTGTTCTCCTGTTTGAATCTCCTCTGAAGAGTGGCATCATGGGCTCCTCCAAACAACTGTCTAATGATCTGAAAACAAAGATTATTCAACATAGTTGTTCAGGGGAAGGATACAAAAAGCTGTCTCAGAGATTTAACCTGTCAATTTCCACTGTGAGGAACATAGTAAGGAAATGGAAGAACACAGGTACAGTTCTTGTTAAGGCCAGAAGTGGCAGGCCAAGAAAAACATCAGAAAAGCAGAGAAGAAGAATGGTGAGGTCAGTCAAGGATAATCCTCAGATGACCTCCAGAAAGCTGCAGCATCAACTTGCTGCAGATGGTGTGCATTGGTCAACTATACAATGCACTTTGCACAAGGAGAAGCTGTATGGGAGAGTGATGCGAAATAAGCCGTCTCTGCAAGCATACCACAAACAGAGTCGGCTGAGGTATGCAAAAGCACATTTGGAGAAGCCAACCTCTTTTTGGAAGAAGGTCCCGTGGACTGATGAAACCAAGATTGAGTTGTTTGGTCATACAAAAAGGCCTTATGCATGGCGGCCAAAAAACACAGCATTCCAAGAAAAACACTTGCTACCCACAGTAATATTTGGTGGAGGTTCCATCATGCTTTGGGGCTGTGTGGCCAATGCCGACACCGGGAATTTTGTTAAAGTTGAGGGATGCATGGATTCCCTTCAGTATCAGCAGATTCTTCACAATAATGTTCATGAATCAGTGACAAAGTTGAAGTTACGCAGGGGATGGATCTTTCAGCAAGACAATGATCCAAAACACCGCTACAAATCTACTCAGGCATTCATGCAGAGGAACAATTACACTGTTCTGGAATGGCCATCCCAGTCCCCAGACCTGAATATCATTGAACATCTGTGGGATCATTTGAAGAGGGCTGTCCATGCTCGGCGACCATCAAACTTAACAGAACTGGAATTGTTTTGTAAAGAGGAATGGTCAAAAATACCTTCATCCAGGATCCAGGAACTCATTAAAAGCTACAGGAAGCGACTAGAGGCTATTATTTTAGCAAAAGGAGAATCTACTAAATATTAATGTCACTTTCCTGGTGGGGTGCCCATACTTATGCACCTGTCAAATTTTGTTTGAATGCAGATTGCACATTTTCTGTTAGTACAATAAACCTCATTTCAAGGCAGAGACATTATTGTGTCCAACAGTTATTAGATATATGAAACTGAAATAGCTGTTGCACAAGAAACAATTTTTATAAAACATTAAGCTTAAGATTAATAGCGGTGCCCAAACTTTTTCATATAACTGTATGTCCGTGTTTTCTCAGCAGCACAGATGACAAGGGCAAATACAAATCTATGAGTCTATGTAAACATGCCGTCCCTGTGCCATCCGTGTGCCGTCTGTGCTTAACATGGAAAGTATATGAGAAGCTTTGTAATTTCATTTCCATTATTCATACTGGAAAAACACAGATGGCACATGGATGGCACACTGATTGAAAACATTGATGACACCGATATCGGTGTAACATGTACGTGTTTTATATGGACATGGGGGCCCCACTTTGAATTTTGCCTAGGGCCCCAATTTGTCTAAAACCGGCCCTGGCTAGATGAATCACCAGCAAAGAAGCACTCAGTGTTCTTGTTACAAGATGTTTCCCCTCCATCCTGTAGAATGTAAGCCCGCAAGGGCAGGGTCCTCGCCCCTCTCTATCAGTCTGTCATTGTTAGTTTGCTTACTGTAAGTGATATCTGTAATTTGTATGTAACCCCTGTACAGTACCGTGGAATTAATGGTGCTATATAAATAAATAATAATAATAAATAACACTAAAGGTGGAATCAGACTGGTTGCTATGGGCAATTGCTAAAGTTTCGTTAATATTTTTGTAAATTAGGTCTTTGTTCCTATGGTAAGATTGTAATGCTATAAAAAGGGGGAAGTGTTGTCATAGGGCCTAGAATTTAATTACGTTTGAGGTAAATTATTATAAGTCCTTTATTTTTTTCAGACGCAGTAAATGCTTTTTACTTTTGGGAACTATTCCTTAATCGCCCGGCTCCCTCAGCCTTGATGCTAACCAATGTGATCGGCCATGTTATTACTACTTGTGGTCAATATTAATTAATACCTGTGGAGATATCACTCATGGTCATATGTGACATCATCAAATACAGGAGGCCATTGTTACCTCACCGCATGATGTCACAATGACTGTGGGTCTATACAAACAGGTGTTCTAGGGGCAAAGGCTCATTTCAAAAGATAAAGATGACGAGAGCGGAGGATCCAGGATCAAGGAGACGGATTCTCATTTCAGGAGATGAAGACGAGGAGAGCGCAGGATCTAGGATTAAAGACACAGATTCCCATTTCAGGAGATGAAGACGACGAGAGCGGAGGATCCAGGATCAAGGACACGGATTCTCATTTCAGGAGATGAAGATGAGGAGAGCGCAGGATCCAGGATCGAGGACACAGATTCTCATTTCAGGAGATGAAGACGAGGAGAGCGGAGGATCCAGGATGAAGGACACAGATTCTCATTTCAGGAGATGAAGACGAGGAGAGCAGAGGATCCAGGATCAATGACACGGATTCTCATTTCAGGAGATGAAGACGAGGAGAGCAGAGGATCCAGGATCAAGGACACAGATTCTCATTTCAGGAGATGAAGACGAGGAGAGCGGAGGATCCAGGATCAAGGACACAGATTCTCATTTCAGGAGATGAAGACGAGGAGAGCGGAGGATCCAGGATCAAGGACACAGATTCTCATTTCAGGAGATGAAGACGAGGAGAGCGGAGGATCCAGGATCAAGGACACAGATTCTCATTTCAGGAGATGAAGACGAGAAGAACAGAGGATCCAGGATCGAGGACACAGACTCTCATTTCAGGAGATGAAGATGAGGAGAGTGGAAGTTCCTAGATTGAGGATACAGGTAAATAAGAAACCTTACAGGGATTTAAGTTTGTGAACTTAACGCCAACATGGACTCTCCAAGTCTACAGATTGTGGCTGTAAGGTTCTAGATTTCTTCAGTCCTTGCTGGTAGAATCTCTAGACTTGGGTGATGAAGGTTCTTTGTGAGGTCACACAGCGGAATGTTGGACACTGAGAGTTCTATGCAGCAAACATGGGGACATCAGAGAGGTTAGCACGAAGATCGCACCTCGGATGGAGACACCACTGTAGCTACTATGGTCAGTGACACTTCAAGTTGTATCTGTGGCTGGCACAGATTGTTGGTGGTGGCTCTGTCACCTTAATTTAAGATTATTGGGGCAAAAAATGTACCATTATTCCCCCACATGGGACAGAGATTGGTGCACATACATTGGGGAAAAATACATTTATTTGTTTACTTTACTTTCTTTTTATTTATTTAGTTTACCATTTTATTTTCCTATTTTATTTTATTTATTTTACTTATATATAACTGCATTTACAACATTTTTTTTAAAACAAATTTAGTACACCATTTTTAAGAGTTTACGTCAAATCTTAAAAATGCAGAGAAAAGGGGGCTTGTTTATCTGCATAAAGTACAATATATTTATGACGCTTTCTACAGGTTTTATAATGATACTCTCCCTCATATTATTTTTTTCTTACCAGGGATAGAATCTGGATCCTGGAAGGAAGATTGAAGAATCTAAAGAGAGCGATTGTTTTTTGTTAATCATTTATTATGTCTGCACATGATATTTGTTGCCTTATGATGTCATTATATGCTGATTATATGGATCTAATCCTGGAATCAGTGCATCATGACATCATATTGTTTAGGTGTCTGCTGTCTTACCCAACTGTATAAGGAGTAGTACATACATATTTACATGCTTTAGCTCTACAGAGTGCAACTTTATCTGTTTGCCAACTGTATAATGTTCCTGATATGATGCGACAATCCTATGTCTGTATATTAAGGGGAAGTGTTTGTAGGGAGGTAGTGTTCTGTGTGGGGGGGATAGTGTTCTGTGGGGGAGTAGTGTTCTGTCTTTTTTACAGGGCAGATGAACATAGTCAAGCTATGATCTTCAGGGTCTGATCTGATGAGGACAGATGAGGCGAGTTACCAGAACAAAGAAGATCTGCTATCCAGAAACAAGTCTCCATATTGAATATCATTGCTGGTATATATGTCAGTTAGTTAGCTGTAGTATGGCCTTGGTCCAGGGTTCTCGAACTGATCGCCTTTTCCCGGGGTCAAGAAGGAATTTTTTCCCTGTAACACACATTGGCTGAACGTGTCCAGGTTTTTTGCCTTCTTCTGGATCATTGGCTTTAGGTAGATGTAAAGATTGTACTTAATAAAATTTGTTTAAAATCAATGATCGGTCTCCTTATGTCTTTATTTTTATACAGCACTCAGGTAGTTGTATATGCTATTTCTCATTTTTAAGATCCATGGCTGCCACAATATGAAGGCAAACAGAAATATAAGGGCGGTAATTATGTGTCTGCTAATGCAATCTCTGTATTTGTCCTTCCTAATACCACTACTAATGGCACATCCCTCCTAATAACACTCCTAGTGGCACGTCCCCCCTAATAACACTCCTAGCGACACATCCCCCTAATAACAGTTCTAGTGGCATGCCCCTATGCCCCTCCTAATAGGGTATAAATTGCTGATTGGCGGTGATCTGACTGCTGAGACCACCAGTGCTATCAAGACTGGAGCTTTGGAACCCCCAATATTGGGGCTCTGTACTCCTGTTCTGAATTGAAAGATTCATTTTCTATGGGACAGCCAAGTACAGCACTCTGCTATTTTCAGCAGTCTTATAAACAATGAATGGAGTGAAGACCGACCATGACCACTGTCACGTTCACACTTCTCAACACATGACGTGGGGTGCACCTGCAAGGGTTAATTTATCTCCTCTCATTCAATCCAACTCTCAACCTCTGTGTTAGGCTATAAAGTGAGCATAAATCACTATTTTTGTATAGAGTCCTGAGGAAGGACAAAGCCGTCTGTGTCCCCACCGTCTGTCCTCTTTGTGGCCGGCTCTGATGCGAGGGCTAATGAAAACTGTCAATCTGTCACTGCTGGCAATAAAGTCACAGGTCTCAGGGACACTGGGGCAGAGGTGACCCTGGTGCGTCCAGCCATGATAACCACTGCCGATATCATACCAGGAAAGACTATGTCTATAACCGGGATTGGAGGGGTCAGCCCTGCCGTGCCCATGGCCTGTGTGTTCCTGGACTGGGGAGCAGGGAAAGGACTGAGAGAAATGGGAGAATCAGAGGCTATTCCCACCAATGTGTTGCTAGGCACGGACCTGGGGAGGATGGGGTCCCACTATGTTCCTCCCTTGCAAGTAAATGCTACAGAGAAGGTGGAAGCAAGTGACCCACCTGAGATCCCGTGTGAGGAGGGAAAATGTCCCAATGCACAGAACTGTAAATATGTGGCAGCTGTGACCCGGAGTCGGGCTGCGGCTCAGACTCAGAGATTAGAGGGTGAGTCTCAGACAGAACTGCCAGAACAGGAGGCCCATGCTGTGGCTCCGAAGCCTAATCAGATGGCAGACCCAACAAAGTCCCTGATAACAGACACTGAAGACTCAGCTTCAGACCAAGGCCTGGCAATCACACTAGGCCAGGGCCTGCAGGCTCACAGTCAGAGCTTCCAGGAAGCCTTGCGGACAGATGTCAGTCTGGAAGAGCTCAGATGTCTTCCAGACCAACCCCTTGCTGCTTCTGGCAAAGAGAGTATACTGGGACCAGGGCAGACTGTATAAAGAGACACTCCCCACGGATACTACAGAATCTTGGGACTATGAAAGGCAGCTGATCGTCCCTTATCCATTTAAGGAACAATTACTGAGAATTGCCCATGAAATTCCTTTGGCCGGACACCTTGGAATACAAAAGACTAAAGCTCGCCTGACATATAACTTCTATTGGCCCAAGATGGGGACAGATATTGCCAATTACTGTCAATCCTGCGTATTTTGTCAGAGAGTTGGAAAGTCCGGGAATATACAGAAAGCTCCATTGATACCACCACTGCCTGTGATCGATGAGCCTTTCCAGCGAGTGGCTGTGGATATCATAGGGCCACTTGCAATCCCTAGCAGCTCTGGCAAAAAGTACATCCTCACAATGGTGGACTATGCTACATGATACCCGGAAGCCTCTGCGAAAAAATACAAGTACAGCATTTTGTGGCTAGCGCCTATCATCCCCAAACCAACGGACTCTGCGAGCATTTTAACGGAACATTAAAGCAAATGCTCAAAATGCTGGTGGAGACTGAAGGGAGAGACTGGGAGTGGTACCTCCCCCATCTGTTGTTCGCATTCAGAGATGTACCCCATGCGTCTACAGGATTCTCCCCCCTTGAACTGGTTTATGGGAGGAGGGTCAGGGGGCCACTTGATTTGATTAAGGACTGTTAGGAGGACAACCCCAGAACTACTGGAGTCTCAGTGGTTGAATATGTACTGTGGCTCAGAGAATGCAAAAACTGAGCAACCTGGCCCATGAGAACGTGACCCAGGCCCAAATCAACCAGAAGCTCTGGTACGACTGTTGTGCCAGACTGAGGGCACACGAGGAGGGGCAGAAGGTTTGGGTGTTGGTCCCTATGTTACAGAATAAATTGCAGGCCGCATTGGAGGGACCATACACTGTACATAAGCGGCTAAATGATGTTAATTATGTGGTGCCGTTAGATGAGCATGCAAAGCGTCAGAAAGTATTTCATGTGAATATGCTGAAGGCTCATCATGACAGGGAGACCTGTGTCTTACCTGTCTATAGCCTGCCTGAAGAGGGGGAGGCTGATCTGTTACTAGATGTGGGGACTGAGACTCAGTAAATGGAGTCCCTGGAGTCTGCAGAGTTAAACCCGGAGCTATCCCATAGTCAGAGGTCTGAGCTGATGGGGGCGCTCAGCGAGTTCACCGAAATCTTCACAGTGGAGCCTGAAAGGACGCACTTAGCAGCTCACCATGTGGACACTGGTACTGATTCCCCAGTATGGCAGTCTGCATACTGTGTGTCAGCAGAGGTGAAGGCTTTGCTCAGGGTATTTTATCCATCCATCCATCCATCCATCCATTTGTGTGCTGACTGCAAGTGTGAACAGATTCATATCTAGCAAGCTTTGCTCAGGGTATTTTAATCCATCACTCCTGTGTTGTTTTTATTTTTCCCTCTGTTTTTGGTTTCTGATTTAAAGTGTTCAAAGCTATTTTTTTCTTTCTTCCTCTTTCCCACTGTTTTATGGCTTTGTTCAGCATTGGTTGTTTACCCTCCATAGTTATGCCTGCTCTGGCCTTATGCTAATTGGTTGATTGCTGATTGGGACCATTTGGCTTCTGATGCTAGCAGTCACTCCATTTCATATATATTTAGTCTGGCTGTGATAGGACACGTGCGTGTTCGTGTGTGTGACAGATTAAAGTGCTTTGCAGTTAGACAATGGCAGTTGGACAATGGCAGGAGACAGTTTTTCAAACAATCATGCTTCTTGGTCAGTCATACTACATTATGCATTGGTCATATCAATCTGCTTCTTATTTGTTTTTACTTCTGCTTTCTCACAACTCACCCGCCCTTTAACACATTCTGGGCACTCTCTCTATATCCACCCCTCCGTTCTCCCCTCTCCCATGTATAACTCTGAGGCTCTACTGACATTTCTTACCCACTCCAAACCAGCCACTACCTCCATGCAGCACTCAAAACGTTCATACAAATCATCCCACCACCTGCTCTTTCTGTTTTTTCTCCTTCTACTAGTTGCAGGTGACATCTCCCCAAACCCTGGACCTCCCTCCACCAGCATATATTACTCTCCTCCAGCTACATATAGAAACCCTGCTAATCTTATTAACATTCAGTGCATGCCTTCTCCTATTGCTTTCCACTGTGCTCTCTGGAATGCACGGTCTGTGTGTAACAAACTAACATACATTCACGATCTTTTCCTCTCTAATTCCCTTAACCTTCTGGCTATTACAGAAACCTGGATCTAGCACTCAGACTCCACCGCCGCTGCCGCACTCTCGTTTGGTGGGCTGAAATTTTCACATACCACCAGACCTGTGAACAGACAGGGTGGAGGTGTTGGTTTACTCCTTTCATCACAATGTGCTTTCCAGGTCATCCCCCCCCCCCCCCCCCGTTCCCTCACTTACATTTCCTTCCTTTGAAGTCCATGCCTTCAAACTCTTTAAGCCCTTCCCCTTGCGGCTGGCAGTTATTTATCGCCCTCCAGGCTCCTCCCGCCTGTTCCTAGACCACTTTGCCACCTGGCTTACTCACTTCCTATCCTGTGACATCCCCACCCTTATCATGGGAGACTTTAACATCCCCATCAATGATCCCCTCTCCCAATCTGCCTCTCATCTTCTCTCTCTAACTTCTTCATTCAACCTCTCATAGTTTACTAATTCTCCTACGCACGAGGATGGGAATACTCTGGACCTGGTTTTCTCCCGTCCCGGATCGCTGCATGACTTTACTAACTCCACTCTCCCGCTCTCGGACCACAACCTTCTTTCCTTCTCTGTCAAGAATTGTCTCCTCACCCAGGACACGCCCACTTACCACATTTATCAGAATACACGTACCATTAATACCCAGCAGCTTATGGACAACCTCCACACATCTTTAGCCCCCATCTCCTCACTCTCCTGTCCAGACTTAGCATTGTCACGCTTCAATATTACACTGAAGAATGCCCTGGATGAAGCAGCACCTTCTACATGCAGAAAGACCCGACACAGATAATGGCAGCCCTGGCACACTATGCAAACACGCTTTCTTCAGCGTTGCTCAAGGTGTGCAGAGCGGCAGTGGAGAAAATCTCTTAGCAGAAGACTTCATCCACTATAAGTTCATGCTCAAAACCTATAACTCTGCCCTTTCTCTGGCCAAACAATCCTATTTCACCACCCTCATCACCTCACTATCCAACAACCCAAAACGACTTTTTGAAACCTTAAACTCCCTCTTGAAACCTAAACTACAGGCTCCCATCTCCAATCTCAGTGGTGAGGATCTGGCCACTTATTTCCTAGAAAAAAGCAACCACATCCATCAGGATATCTCAGCCCAATCTCCTCAGTGCCTGGATCCCCTTCCCTGCCGCACCTCAAGCTCATTAGACATCTTTCAGCCTGTTTCAGAAGAAGAAGTTTCCAAGCTCCTCACTTCTGCTCAGCCTACAACCTGCAATAGTGACCCCATTCCTTCACCTCTCATGCAGTCTCTCTCACCAGTGGTCACCACTCACCTGACTAAAATATTTAACCTCTCTCTTTCCTCAGGCATCTTTCCCTCCTCATTTAAACATGCCATCATTACCCCTTTACTTAAAAAGCCATCCCTGGACCAGAACTGCACGGCTAACTACAGACCTGTCTCTAACCTTTCCTTCATCTCTAAACTCCTGGAACGCTTGGTCCACTCCCATCTAATCCGCAATCTCTCGGATAACTCTCTTCTTGACCCCTTACAATCTGGTTTCCCCTCTTTACACTCCACTGAAACTGCCACTAAAGTCTCTAATGATCTAATAACAGCTAAATCCAAAGGTCATTGCTCTCTGCTGATTCTCCTGGATCTATCTGCCGCATTTGATACTGTGGATCACCAGCTCCTTCTCACCATGCTCCGCTCCATAGGCCTCAAGGACACAGCCCTCTCCTGGTTCTCCTCCTACCTCTCTGACCGCTCCTTCACTGTATCTTTTGCCGGCTCCTCTTCCTCTCCTCGTCCCCTTACTATCGGGGTTCCGCAGGGCTCAGTCCTGAGCCCCTCCTTTTCTCTCTATACACTTCCCCTATTGGACAAATAATAAGCAGATTTGGGTTCCATTACCATCTCTATGCTGACGACACCCAATTATACACTTCTTCCCCTGACATCACCCCTACCCTAATTCAAAATACCAAGGATTGTCTGTCTGCTGTCTCTAACATCATGTCCTCCCTCTACCTGAAACTAAATCTCTCCAAAACTGAACTACTTGTGTTTCTCCCTTCTACTACCCTCACTCTACTCAACATTGAAATTACCCTGGAGGGTTCAACCATAACTCCCAAACAGTATGCCCGCTGTCTTGGGGTCATATTCGACACCAAACTTTCCTTTACTCCCTATATCCGATCACTCACTCGCTCCTGTCACCTGCATCTTATAAACATCTCCAGATTCCGACCTTTTCTCACCTTTGAAACTGCTAAGACTCTTACTGTTGCTCTAATTCATTCTCGTCTGGCCTACTGCAACTCTTTTCTGATCGGTCTCTCTCTTTCCAAACTTTCTCCTCTCCAATCCATCTTGAATGCGGCAGCCAGGGTCATATTTCTGTCCAGCCGCTTCACCGATGCCTCCATCTTGTGCCAGTCATTACACTGGCTACCCATTCGCTACAGGGTCCAGTATAAACTCATCTCTCTCACCAACAAAGCTCTCCACAGTTCTGCACCGCCTTATATCTCCTCTCTTACCTCCGTCTATTGCCCTACACGTGCCCTCCGTTCTACAAATGACCTAAGACTAACATCCCCCATAATCCGAACCTCGCACCTCCGTCTCCAAGACTTTTCTCATGCTGCACCAGCTCTGGAATGCACTTTCCCAGACGATCAGACTGATACCTAGCCCCGACCTATTCAAGCGCGCTTTAAAAACCCATCTCTTCAAACAAGCCTACCACATCAACTACTCGGAAAACTAACTTTGTCTTGTTCCCTCCTTCCAAATATTATCTGCATGTTAATCTGCATCCTACTATTCATCTGTCTCCACACCCTCCATGCACACGATAACTGCACTTGATACTTGACTATTGCACTTAAACACACGGGCTGATGACCGGATCATGCAGCTTTATATGAAAATCCCTATTTATTTTAATTGCCAGACCTGAAATAACAAGCACTTTTCACCTATTGTGTCCCCCCATTTCCTTGTAGATTGTAAGCTTGCGAGCAGGGACCTCACCCCTAATGCCACTGTTTAAATTGTCTTAACTTGTACTGAATTTATTGTCTGTACATGTCCCCGCTTAATTGTAAAGTGCTGCGGAATATGTTGGCGCTATATAAATAAAAATTATTATTATTATTATTATTTTCCATAGAGGACTGCCATTTTTAGAGACATTGGGAACAGAAGGTCTAATATCTGACACATTTACTCTTCCCCAAAGCATTTCCTTCTTGTAGACTCTTGCCTCCAGAATAACGTAATTATCTATGTATATCAGAACAAATTGGGGATTTTAACAGATCTGTACTGGGATGTATAAGGGTGCTTTCACATTGCCGTCTTGTCCTTGTAGGGGCATACATCCGAAAACACCTGCAAAACGAGGTCTTGGATGCAAGCACTGACGTGGCCATAGAATTTAATGGTGACGGCAGAGTGAACATGTGCTCTGCCATGCACTTTTTTAGGAGTGTACCCCTAGAGGAGGTGGACAGTCAGACGTAGTAGTACCCTGCGTCCCAGTGTCTGCCTCCTTTAGGTGTACACTCCTGAATAAAGTGCACAGTAGAGCGTACGCTTGCTCTGCCATCACCATTACAGTCTATGGCCCCATCGCCACATGCATCTGGACTCCGTTTTATGCCCCGACGAGGGCACAGAACGCAATGAGAAAGCACCCTAACGCAGACTTTGATTCTCTGGATATTAAAACATAATCCACAACATGCAGTTCTTGTAAAATTCTTCTCTAACACTAAATTGAAGATTTCTAACAAGACAATTTTACTTTTCTCCTCTTTTTAGAATCTATTAAAACATTTGTTACCATAAGAACCAACAGTCAGGTGGAGCCAAGTTGTCGTCTCAGCACATTTTGTGATGAAAGTCATTATAAGTCATTGTGCCTGCTATTAGAGCCCACACAACACAGCAGAGTGTGTAACATGTAATGTTTGTTTAGATTTTTGCCCCTGTAGGGATCCTAAATTATGTGTCCCAGGTCCCTGTTCACATTCATTAATGCGTGTCTTCCTATCTGACAACTAAATAGAAGATACATTAGGAGGATTAGCATTTGGAGGTGGAAATGCAGGCTTCCTTCAACCCCCTAGTGTTTTCACTTCACAGAAAATGGTTGTCTGGAGGAAGCAGCTGAGTTTAAGCCTTAGCTCACTACTGTATATTAACAACTAATCTACAACTCATACAGTCAAGCATGTATTTGCTACCTGTCTCGAGCAATTCCCTTTAATTCTCTAATTCACCACAATGCAATGTCGATCATTTTAAAGGTAAGATCTGAGTTGTCCATGCCGAGACAGCTCAGCTTTCCGCTACAGATAAATGCCTCTAAGCCCCGTTCCGCTGCTCTTGATACTTTTTCAAGTGCTAAATAACAGCTGTTGGATTACACTGCAAATCAAGTTCAATTCACCTCCTTCGACTAGAAAAATCTCCAGGGAGGAACGCTTCATGAGTGTCCTATGGACAAAATAAGTGCTAGATAACATGAGGTTTTTACGTTTTAATTATTATAAATCATTAATGCAAACACTTAACAAGGCAAAAGTGCATACAATTAAATATTTTACTATTTTCCCCTGAGTGACTGTATAGTGGAAAAGTAATAAGCATTCAAGCGTCTCTCTTCTGCGGAAATTACATATTAACATTTTTCATTACATTTTTAAATGAAGTGTTGGATGTGCGCGAGGCGGTGACAAGCCTCAGTATATGTGCAGGCAAGTGCCCAGCATTTGTCTGATGTACTGCAAAAAAAAAATTCTGTTTTTAAAACTACTAACGACTAATAAGTAAAAGGTGCATCGAAGATGGTATAATATTTTTGGAACGTATGCATCAACATAGCAGAATAAATATGTCTTCCAAAATGGTGCTGCACTGCAAAAGCAAAATGCTGTAATTGTACATGGTTTCCTATTGTATCGTTAGCAGTGCATGATTGTTTCATAGTTTTTATGGTTGAAGGACTTAAGTCCATCGCACTCAACCTATAGACTAACGTTGATCCAGAGGAAGGCAAAAACCACATGGGGCAGACACTAATAGGAGAAAAAATCCTTCCAGACTCCACATAAGACAATAATATTTCCCTGGATCAATGTCTCATCACAGAATCCAGTGCCCATAACCTGTAATATTATATCAAATATCAATAATATCAATATTATATCAAAAAAGTGATCCAGATCCTTCTTGAATTTTAGTAGTAAATCAACCATTACAACATGACGTGGCAGAGAGTTCCATAGTCTCACTGCTCCTAGACCACTTGCACACGTTGAGTATTTGGTGGAAGAATCAGATGAAAAGTATAAGGCTACCGTCACACATTCAGTATTTGGTCAGTATTTTACATCAGTATTTGTAAAGGTACCTTCACACTAAACGACGCTGCAGCGATCCAGACAACGATCCGGATCGCTGCAGCGTCGCTGTTTGGTCGCTGGAGAGCTGTCACACAGACCGCTCTCCAGCGACCAACGATGCCGGTAACCAGGGTAAACATCGGGTTACTAAGCGCAGGGCCGCGCTTAGTAACCCGATGTTTACCCTGGTTACCATCCTAAAAGTAAAAAAAACAAACGCTTCATACTTACCTTCCGCTGTCTGTCCCCGGCGCTCTGCTTCTCTGTACTGGCTGTGAGCACAGCGGCCGGAAAGCAGAGCGGTGACGTCACCGCTCTGCTTTCCGGCCACTGTGCTCACAGTGAGTGCAGGAAAGCAGAGCGCCGGGGACAGACAGCGGAAGGTGAGTATGAAGCGTTTGTTTTTTTTACTTTTAGGATGTAGCAAAAAAAACCATGCTTTTTCATCATATTGCCAAACAAAAAGTGGAAAAATACATGATCAAAAAGTTGAATGGAAATAAAAATGGTATAGCTGAAAAGGTCATCTTGTCCCACAAAAAACAAGCCCCCATACAGCTTTATCTGTAGAGAAATGAAAAAGCCATAGCTCCCAGAATACAGTGATGCAAAAACAATAATTTTTTCTATAAAATAGTTTTTATTGTGTAAAAGCGCTAAAACATAAAAACATGGTATACATATGGTATCGCTGTTATTGTACTGACTTAAAGAATAAAGCAGTCTTATCACTTTTACTACATTGTGAATGGCATAAAAAATCTAATCACTAAGACTGCACGCACGAGGAGCGCCGTAAAAATTAAATAGAACCAATTCTTGACATGCTGTTGATTTGTTCATTCTGTCGCCCAAAGATCGCAGCAAGGCTTGGTGCAAATTTATTTTGCTCTCTATGCTGAGCACTTACACTGGGGTTTCCGTGTAAATCTTGGAAATACATGATTCAGATGGAACCCAAGGCAGAAGATTCCCTATAATGAGGCAGATAAAGGCACTGTGGAGTCTGTCTGGACTATGATCCAGCGGTGTTCATCATTTTGAGGGTGCATAAAAGCGTGGTTGGCCCCAGTTTTGTGCACTTCTGGAAAGAAAAACACCACTGAACAGAAGCAAGACAGAGTCTAGAGTAACGCTGCAGTCTCATTATAGTAATTGGAGTCTTCAGGTATTTTATCTGAATCACATCATTTGAAGATTTAGATGGAAACCCTGATGTAGGTGCTCAGCGTAGAGCATAGGATAAATGTGATGCAAAATGTTATGAAAATGTTCCTAATAAAAGCACCTAGCAATGAAGGAGATAAAGTAAAACCCACCTTAGCGCGCTCCCATGATGAGCGGTGATACGCTGCTGCTCTTCTTCCACCACAGTGGTCACCTGTCTTGAGTAAGTGGCTTGATAAAGTTATGTCACCATGCTGCCTGATATCACCTACCCTGGGCCAACCTGGAAGTAGCCTGCAGTCTGCGCTGAGTGAGTCGTGGAGCAGGGAGTCAACGGCTCTCTTCTCTTCTACAGTTGTAAAGAATATCTGAATATGCATCCAGGGAATGCAGATACCTTTAGAAATGGTATGTGCCAATGAGGACCACTTTCAAGCAGGTCGATCTGGCCTTTGCTGGAATTGCCAAACGGGCATTCTGGTCCGAACTCTTGTATAATTGTTTTTGTACACTAGTCTAGGTTCTTCAAAGATCAGCATAGTCACCTCCAATTTTCTGGTGTGTTTCAGGGGCTTTTTGATAATGATTTACCTTTAGATTTCACTCTAGCATTTCTATGAGCAACCATTCCACAGCTCCATAAAAAAAAATACTAATGTCCATCTGTTTTTTATATATTTTTTTAATGTTATGGCTTTAATGTGCAAACGTGTAGGGCCCAAGAGAAGAAATCTTGTCTCGCTGCCACAATTTGTTCTTTTTTTAATGCACATTAAAAATAATATATTGTGATCATTATTAATAAATGCAGATGCTTTCCTGCTGACAAATGTATGCCAGCTTATATTGTTTCCATTAAGTTATCTATTTCTATTTGAAACCATGAATAGCAATAATTATTGTAAATATTCCTGTATACAAATAAACAGAATGAAAAATATGTTATACTGTTTGCAGACAAACTGAATAAGTATCATAGAAAATGCACTAAAGATGAACATTACGATAACAGAGCAATTATTTAAATGTGCTTCATTTATTGCAAGTGGCCAATCCATAAACAGATTATTGATTGGTTGGAGATGTAATTCCCATTTGGTTGAGACAGAGAGGTTTGTGTTAAAATTAATTACCTAATGTTGTTTTCTGGATCAGCTGAAACATAATAATAATGAGGGTGCTGATAATGCATATAGTATTATCATTAAAATTGTTATTAAAGAAAGAACAGTATTAGTGTGAATTAATCATCTGTGGTTTATTCCTAGTATGCTTGGAAAAATAAACATGAGCTTTCCTACACTGAGATGTACTTTATGAATTGTGATTCCCTTTCTAAACAAAATATTATTCTCTATATTATGATTACTAAGGCACGTGCAACAAATGTCTTAAGGTGGAAGTAACACATACTGTAGGCAAGGACATTCATTAGACAGGTTGCACAACCACACTTTCAGGAATGTTATAGGCCATGCAGTGCCCCTCAGGGAATGTAAAAATGCAACTACTCTATTCAGGAAATAATTACCAGAAGAGCATTGCATGGCCTATAAGTCTCCTTATAATGGCTATAACATTTTCACTTAGACCCCCTGTCAGAGGGCTCTCACCTAGAAAAATCGAATCTCCCCTTTTGCACTGATCAGGGGGCAAACACCCTGAAATACGTCTGCAAAGTTGTTTCTGGTTTGGCTTCTTATCCTAAGTCATGTGGTAAAACGTGTTGCAGGGCCAATATTGTCTTTTAGGAAGGTCCATCCAATAGGTGGCGCTAGAGTTCAAGTCCTTTTCCTATCTGTACAGTCAACTGTCCTATTTACTGGTTTGTAATGTTATTTTCTTTTAAAATGGTCGTCAATAAATATAATTATTGCTATTCTTCATTATTCATTTTGTAAATTAAAAAAATATCACTAGCTTTTATTGTATCCAGAAAAATAGACATGAATGAGATGTACTGGTATTTAAATAATCTATGGCAAATAGATATGTAGCTCTATATACCAGTACAATGTACTTGTAAAGAAGAATACTAGTTACATATTCAGGCAGAGAAAATTTTCCTATCCTTAGCAGTGCATCCTATTTGCATCTCTGTCAAGTCCACACGTCAAGAAAACGGAAGAATAGTTTACTTGAATGAATGTATGCACATTGAAGAGACAGATGCCAGCCCCTCCCCAAAGGTCCTGAGTCAGAGAGGAGGAGCTGTTAAATTGCAGGAGCATCCACAGTAACACACACAGTGAGCATAAATGTCTAGCAGACATCACCTTGCTGCCCCTGAGCAGGGTCGGCGTCAGTGGCAGGCAGACTAGACAGCTGCCTAGGGCCCACGCTCCATTGGGGGCCTCCAGCTAGTGACATGCCGCTGATACAGTTGAAAGAAAGCAGTGATGGAGGAGAGAGCATTAGATAACGCTACCTCTCCCATCACCCCCCCCCCCCCCTCTGCTTCTGACTCAGTGGGTGCTCACATTATACTCGTGGGCTGCATCATACACTGGGGTGGCTGCATCATACTCTGGGGAATCTGCATTATACTATGGGGGGCTGCATTATACTCTATTGGGGGGCCGTATTGTACTCTATGGGGAGCCGTATTGTACTCTTTTGGGGGGCCACATTGTGCTCTAATGGGTGGCCACATTGTATTCTATGGGGTTGCCGCATTGTACTCTATGGGGTGCAGGATTGTAATTTATGGGGTGGCCTCATTGTACTCTATGAGGGGAGCTGCATTTATGCTCTGAGGGGGGCATTATTCTCTGTTGGGGACCATAGGGAATGTATCATACTATGTGTACTATATGGGATCTGCATTATACTGTATTGAGGACTATGGGGAATGCATTATACAAGGTGGACCATTTATACGGATACACCTAAATAAAATGGAAATGGTTGGTGATATCAACTTCATGTTTGTGGCACATTAGTATATGGGAGGGGGGAAACTTTTCAAGATGGGTGGTGACAATGGTGGCCATTTTGAATTCGGCCATTTTGGATCCAACTTTATTTTTTCCAATGGGAAGAGGGTCATGTAACACATCAAACTTATTGAGAATTTAACAAGAAAACCAATGGTGTGCTTGGTTTTAACTGAACTTTGTTCTTTCATGAGTTATTTACAAGTTTATGAACACTTATAAAATGTGTTCAAAGTGCTGCCCATTGTGCTGGATTGTCAATGCAACCCTCTTCTCCCACTCTTGACACACTGATAGCAACACCACAGAAGAAATGCTAGCACAGGCTTTCAGTATCTGTTGGTTCAGATGCTGCACATCTCATATGTTCACAGCATAGATAATTGCCTTCAGATGACACCAAAGATAAAAGTTTAATGGGGTCAGATCGGGAGACCTTGGTGGCCATTCAACTGGCCCACGATGACCAATCCACTTTCCAGGAAACCGTTCAGGTAGGAATGCTCGGACCTGACAAACATGATGTGGTGGTGCACTATCTTGCTGGAAAAACTCAGGGACTGTGCCATCTTCAGTGCAATTTCAAATATCCAGTGGCATTGAGGTTTCCATTAATGAAGAATGGCCCCACTATCTTTGTACCCCATATACCACACCATACCATCAATTTTGTGTTCCAACAATCTTGGAGGGATCTATCTACTGTGGGTTAGTGTCAGAACAATAGCAGTGGTTTTGTTTGTTAACTTCACCAATCACAAAGGTTTGCCTTATCACTGAACATAATATTCTGTGTAAACTGAGGGTCCTGTTCCAATTTTTGTTTTGCCCATTCTGCAAATTGAGCACGCCGATCTGGGTCATCCTTGCTTAAATGCTGCAGCAGCTGGATTTTGTAAGGGTGCCATTTGTGAGTAGCTAATATCCGCCTTAGGGATGTTCGACTGATGCCACTCTCCAGTGACATGTGGCGAGTGCTACACTGTGGGTTGTTGCTGACTGAAGCTAGGACAGCCACTGATGTTTCTTCATTAGCGACAGTTTTCTTGCATCCACATTTTGGCAAATCCAACACTGAACCTATTTCACAAAATTTGGCAAGCAGTTTGCTAACTGTAGCATGGGAGATGGGTGATCTCATAGGGTGTCTTGCATCGAAATCTGCTGCAATGACCTGGGTACTGCGTTCACCAGACAACAACACAATTTCTATCCACTCCTTACATGTTAACCTCTGCGACATGTCAATGGCTGTGAGAAAAGATACATTTGTAAATAACTTATGAAAGAATAAAGTTACATTAAAACCAAGCACACCATTGTTTTTTTTTGTGTGAAATTCTCAATAAGTTTGATATATCACATGACCCTCTTCCCATTGAAAAAATAAAGCTGGATCCAAAATGGCCGACTTCAAAATGGCCGCCATGGTCACCACCCCTCCCATATACTAATGTGCCACAAGCAGGAAGTTGATATCACCAATCATTCCTATTTTATTTTGGTGTATCCATATAAATGGCCCATCCTGTAATATATGAAAGATGATGGGGTGCATTATACAATATGGAGAACTATGTGATGCATTATACTGTATGGAGGGCTGTGGGATGCATTATACTATATGGAGGACTATAGGGAGTGCATTATACTATGAGGAGCATATTATACTATATGGAGGACTATGTGGAGTGTATTATACTATGTGGAGGACTATGGGGAGTGTATTAAAGTATATAGAGGAATATGGGGCACATTATACTATATGGAGGACCATGGGGTGCACTATACAATATGGAGGCCTATGAGGTGTGCATTATACTATATGAATCACTATAGGGTGTGTTACACTATATAGAGGACTATGGGCAGGGTATTATACTATATAGAAAACTATGGGGCGTGTACTATACTATATGGAGGACTATGGGGACTGTATTATACTATATGGAGGGGTATTGGGAGCATTATACTATATGGAGGGATATGGGGAGAATTATACTATGTGGAGGACTAAGGGGCACATTATACTATATGGAGGACTGTGGTGTACATTATACTATATGGCAGACCATGAGGTGCATTATGCTATGTGGAGGACTATGGTGTGTATTATACTAAACTAGCAAAATGCTGCCTATTCATCGAGTGATTGTATTGTTTATGCTGGATAATAAATCATTGTTCTCAGCAGCACATCACCTGGTGAAAACTGCAGATGTGCTGCTGATAACATGATACTGTATGGGGACAGATTGATCTATTAGTGATTGTTCTGTTCCCAGCATTCTTCTTCAGCCGATATAAAGAGGCCGGGAAACAAGCATTGAACGACCTCATTATTGTCGATCATGCTTGTTTAATGGCCTGAACACAGTGCATATAAATACAGCTGAAATATTTATGTGTGATGTTGCAATATGTGAGTATTTGTGCCCCACTTTAAACTTTTGCCCAGGGCCCCACTTTGTCTAAAACCGTCCGTGCCCCTGATATATACTGCAGACTACCGGTTCTGAGGCTACAGAGTTGAAATTGGAACGTAAGCTTGACAGATGGACCTCTCCCCCAATTTGGTACTGTGACACTGGACCTTGAATGTTTGGGAAGTATTTCTTATTATGTTGATAGTGTTAAATTGTGCCTAGAAAATAAAGTTTGGAATCACTCTCATGTTGAGTAATGAATGACTATGGTGAATAATCGTATTGACAAGTTCTGGAACCAGTCCTCATGTGTGGGCATGATGCTGTATTCCATTGCTCAGACATAACACTGCCTGCTGATGCTGATCTGTGTGGAGAAAGCAGTGTATCAGTGCACCTGTCTTATTTCAGTGAGAACACAAGCTCACTGCTTATGTTTTATGTTGATCTCTTTTCACTGCTGCATTCTGTGTATGCCTGAGTAGTATTGCTGGCTTATGATAATGCAGCTTCTATAGTTTGGGAGAAATCCAGTCACTAAATAACCTTCCTCCATCACTGACTCTGTCTGCCTGCATTTATGGTGCTAATCTGCTGTTAATTAGCATTTAAATTATGTTTAGTTGGCTTACTGGAGCAGCAGCTGCAGTGAAAAAATGAAGTTTTATTCTTCCTGCAGCTGTTCGCTTTTAGTCATTCTGTCATTGCAGTGAGCATTTGCTGTCGATGCGCACAGTACATAACCCTGTTGCAATCAGTCCTGGCTACTTTGACAGCCTGTTCTGCATCATATATCTACAGAGCAGGCTGTCAGTCAAAGAATTAGGAAGTGATTACAACGATGCTCAATATATACAATATATATACAACTTACACTAAGTTGAGTGCCGGGTTCTATTTTTATTCATTACGGTTTGGGAACCTACCTGCGCACCATTAGTCAGCTGTGCACACGTTTTCTCTGCACAATAGTTCTTACTCAGAAGTCTTTCTCTGGTCACCCACATGATGACCTGTGGCTTCTTTTCCAAGACCTTCTCTGCTACTGAACACAATTACTCTATAGATGATCGAGAACTGTTGGCCATTAAACTGGCTCTGGTGGAGTGGCGCTTCTTGCTAGAGGGAGC
The DNA here is from genome assembly GCF_032444005.1 of Ranitomeya imitator. Classification (NCBI taxonomy): domain Eukaryota; kingdom Metazoa; phylum Chordata; class Amphibia; order Anura; family Dendrobatidae; genus Ranitomeya; species Ranitomeya imitator. The sequence goes on from NC_091287.1 coordinate 284,192,785, forward strand.
TATGCATCCGGTGGTTATATACATATCTGCAATCCACACAGCGACTTAACCCACGACAAGCCAGGTGGTCACTGTTTTTTGCCTGATTCGACTTGTCACTCCATTTTCGACTGTCAGATAAGAACATCAAGGCGGACGCTCACTCTAGATCTTTCCAGTCTTCCAACCAGAAAGAGGAACCATAACACATCATTGAGTCCTCCAAAATTATTACTGTTGCACTGTTGGATTTGTCTTGGTTCCCTTCCAGTAAGACTTATGTGGCTAAACTGATAGGAAGCGGGTTGTTCTGTGGTATGTGTAAATTATGCTTATGTGTACCTTACAAATAATAATGTGGTTGTTATATTGTATAAAGGTTTTACATCTAATTTTATGTGTTTTGATATTGTTACAAGATTAGGGAAATATGTAAAGGATAAGATACAAGAGTAGCTATAAATTAGAATATGATTGGGTTTAGCATAGTGGGGTACAATAGAGTCAGGAAACTAGGGTTCCAGTTTAAGAATAGTTAAAGTAGGGGATTTCCAAGGGGAGGGGTGAGAGTGAGTGAGTTTTTCTAGGGGAGACTTCCAGATTCTTAAGCAGTGAGTGGGAGCAGTGTACAGTAGTGTACTATAGTTGTAATGTTAAGAAAGTGCTGGAGAGTGATTTAGGAGAAGGCAGAACTGGTCAGCAGGCCGCACAGTATGGAAAGGCATAGAATGCTTAGGAAAAGTAGAATGCGGTCGGCCTCCACTTGGTACGATGGTATCCCATAAAGAATCAATGGCTCGAATCAGGACAGAGGAACCAGTACGGAAAAGTGGGCGTAGGAATATAGGGAACCCAGAGCCAGGACAAGCATCTCAGAGGCTAGAGGAGCCAGCATTGAGAAGGAAAGCTCAGGCTGAGTATGAGACTGCAGAGCCAGGAAGAGCATCTCAGAGGCTAGAGGAGCCAGCATTGAAAGGGAAAGGTGAGTTTTGTGCAATACTCTCACACCACACAACAGACAGGACATATAATTTCTTGGCCATCTCACAGGGTCACTCATCTAAGGTTGCTGGCCATGCCTGTCAGAGGACAACGACTCTCCTCATTTCCCGATATTATTAGTGGCCTACCCTGCACTAGGATATTGTAAATTTCATCTCTGCCTGTCTCTCTTGTGCCCAGTACAAAATCTAGAAACAGCTTTCCCCCAGTCAACTACTTCCTTTGCCTGTACCTTCTGCGCCCTGGCAGCATATTGCACTGGACTTCATCACCAATCTCCCACTATCGGCCGTTTGTACCATTATGTGGGTGATTGTGTATCGTTTCTCCAAGATGTCTCATTTTATTCCACTCTCCTGTCTCCCATCTGCTCCAGTGCTGGCAGAGAAGTTCATTTTACATATTTTCCGTCTCCATGGTCTTCTGCTACATATTGTCTTGGATAGAGCCGTTCCGTTTATTTCCCGCTTCTGGAGGGCCACCTTCAAATTACTTAATGTCTCTCTGGATTTCTCTTCTGCCTACTACCCTCAATCGAATGGCCAGGTAGAGCAGATCAATCAGATCTTTGCAAATTTCCTGCGGCACTTCGTCAATGTCCACCACAGTGACTGGTCCGAACTCCTGCCATGGGCTGTATTCTGGCACAAAAATCACGTAAGTGAGTCCTTTGCTTAATCTCCGTTTTTTGTAGTGTTTGGCCAACACCCCAATATCCTGTTCCCTGTTTCCAGTACCTCCGATATTCCTGCTGCTTAATCTCTCATCAAGGGTTTTTTAGGATCTGTGAGGAAACCAAGTTCACATTATTGAAGTCCTCAGAACGGATGACAAGACACGCAAACAAGAGACGACTGGATCCGTCTCTGTTTCGTCCTGGGGACAAGGTTTGGCTGTCGTCAAAGTATGTCCATCCTCGGATCACGGTATCATCAGCCGACATGTATCTGAGGTCACACTTGATGTAGAACCTAATTACGCCCCTCCAGGCTTTCCTTCAACCACCGTACAGCGGTTCCACCATTTAGTCTGTTACATCTCCCCATACTGATGTGGTTCTCTCCAAAAGAAGAGTCTTTACCCCTTAGACCTCAAGGACCGGAGACTTAGAGATGGAAAGATAGGGATTTAATAAGTTTATTTTACATACTGAATTTAGCTCTAGAAAGATTTTATTCAAAGGGGTGCGGTTGACCATACGAAAGTCTTTTTCTTTTGATTATGATTGATAATCGAAACCAGGAGCATATCTAGGGAGCAGGAGTCATGGCATTTGCCCTGGCTCCACCTGGCATGTGGGCGACATTGGGTCACCTGATGTCCAAATTGTCTCCCAGGTGCACTTTGCAATCTGCCCCCACCACACCCCTTGAGAGGAATTCGAGATTCAAACTGACAGCTGGCTCAGAGAAGTTGCAAATGAACTGCTCCCTGAATTAAATTGCACCCATGTCTTTTAGACACAAGTACAATTTAATTCATTAGTGCCGACTCGTCTGAGTCAGGGCAACCTCAGCAGTGAGATCAGATCAGCTGACCACGCAGCTTACGCAACTCTTTTTGGTCTGCAGAGGCAGAGAATGTCAGTAGGGTAAGCGCTTCCAAGACCTAAAGACACCTATGTTATTATTATCATAGTGAACATTATGAGATGTGAGTATGTAAAGTGGCATGTAAAAGTCTGGGCACCCTGGTCAAAATTACTGTTATTGTGAACAGTTAAGCAAGTTGAAGGTGAAATGACCCCTAAAAGGGCTAAAGATGACACCTTTCCTTTGTATTTTAGCCCCTGCCCTCCCCAAAAGTCATTTTTTTACATTTTAAAAATTACAAAAAGGAAAATTGACCAATTCAAAAGTTTGGGCATCCTTGGAGATTTGTGTGCATAGATAACTTTGATCAAGGTTTCAGACCTTAATTAGCTTGCTAGGTTTATGGCTTGTTCACTATCATCATTAGGAAAGGCCAGGTGATGCAAATTTCCCAGCTTTATAAAAAAACAGCTGTTATGACCTGGTGGTTAGGAGCACCCGGCACGACCTGATAGTTAAACTCACACAGGACAAGCTCTGGGATATGGGAGCTCTGCTGACCGCAACCCCCAATCCTATCACACAACTAGAAATAGCCGTGGAGCGTTCCTGACTCTCCCTAGACGCCTCTTCACAGCCTAAAGGTACCGTCACACTAAGCGACGCTGCAGCGATACCGACAACGATCCGGATCGCTGCAGCGTCGCTGTTTGGTCGCTGGAGAGCTGTCACACAGACAGCTCTCCAGCAACCAACGATCCCGAAGTCCCCAGGTAACCAGGGTAAACATCGGGTTACTAAGCGCAGGGCCGCGCTTAGTAACCCGATGTTTACCCTGGTTACCATCGTTAAAGTTAAAAAAACAACCACTACATACTTACCTACCGCTGTCTGTCCCCGGCGCTGTGCTTCTATGCTCTGGCTGTGAGCGCCGGGCAGCCGGAAAGCAGAGCGGTGACGTCACCGCTCTGCTTTCCGGCCGCTGTGCTCACAGTCAGAGCAGAGAAGCAGAGCGCCGGGGACAGACAGCGGTAGGTAAGTATGTAGTGGTTGTTTTTTTTACTTTAACGATGGTAACCAGGGTAAACATCGGGTTACTAAGCGCGGCCCTGCGCTTAGTAACCCGATGTTTACCCTGGTTACCAGCGAAGACATCGCTGAATCGGCGTCACACACGCTTATTCAGCGATGTCAGCGGGAGATCCAGCGACGAAACAAAGTTCTGGACTTTCTTCCCCGACCAGCGATATCACAGCAAGGGCCTGATCGCTGCTGCCTGTCACACTGGACGATATCGCTAGCCAGGACGCTGCAACGTCATGGATCGCTAGCGATATCGTCTAGTGTGACGGTACCTTAAGAGCTAACTAGCCCTAGAGATAGAAAATAAAGCCTACCTTGCCTCAGAGAAATTCCCCAAAGGAAAAGGCAGCCCCCCACATATATTGACTGTGAGTAAAGATGAAAGTCACAAACGCAGAAATGAAACAGGTTTCAGCAAAGGGAGGCCAGACTTACTAAACAGACAGAGGATAGTAAAGGTATTTTTGCGGTCAGCACAAAAAACTACAAAAGACCACGCAGAGTGTGCAAAAAGACCTCCGCACCAACTAACGGTGCGGAGATGCCACTCTGCATCACAGAGCTTCCAGCTAGCAAGACAAAATCATGAGAACCAGCTGGACAAGGAAACAATGAACAAATAATAACTATCAGGAACTTAGCTTCTGCTGGAGAAGACAGGTCACCAGAAAGATCCAAGAGTGAACTGAACCAATGCAGGAACATTGACAGCTGGCATGGAGTAAGGATCTGAGTGGAGTTAAATAGAGCAGCCAACCAAAGGATAAACCACGTCACCTGTGTAAGGAACCTCAGAAGCAGCAGCTTCACTCACAGCCACCAGAGGGAGTCCATGGACAGAACTCGCCGAAGTACCATTCACGACCACAGGAGGGTGTTCGACAACAGAATTCACAACACCCAGCCTCCTCTAACTTTGTGCCAAAAACAGCAGCCTTGGGTTCTTTAAAGCAGCTGCCTACCATTTTAGAAATGAAAATGGTGAAGGCCCACAAAGCAGGAGAAGGCTACAAGAAGATAGCAAAGTATTTTCAAGTTGCCCTTCCCTCAGTTCAAAATGTAATTAAGAGATTGCAGGAGGTCAAGAAAAGGACAGGAAGATCAAGCAAAATTTCTGTGACAGCTATTCGTTGGATTGCTAGAGAGGCAAAATAACTATGCAAAAAAAATCTAAGCCAGCATTATTCATTTTCAAAACAAGTCCTGTGAACCAATGAGGTTCAAACAGAACTCTTTGGTCACACCATCTGTAAAAAAACTGAAGTTGAAAAGAGGATGGCCTCTAAAAATGGATAATGATCCTGTGTGCAAACTGTAAAGCACTGCAGAATATGTTAACGCTATATAAAAATAAAGATTATTATTATTATCCTAAACACACGTCAAAATCCACAATCGATTATCTCAAAAGGCGCAAGCAGGATGTTTTACAATGGCCGTCACAGTCCCCTGATCTGAACATCATTGAAAATCTGTGGCTAGACCTCAAAATAGAGGTGTATGCAAGACGACCCAGGAATCTCACAAAACTGGAATGATTTTCCAAGGAAGAATGGATGAAAATCCATAAAAAAAGAATTGAAATACTCTTGGCTGGCTACAAAAGTGTTTACAAGCTGTGATACTTTCAAAAGGGGGTGCTAGTAGATACTATATAAATATTTATATTATTATACTGGGTTTCAATTCCAATGAAGTCTCCAAGAGTCTCTCTGACAGTGCACATGTGCTGTTCCCCTTGCCTCTGGTACTTCCAGTGATGCTCACACACTGACCTGCTTACATTCCACGCTTGCAGGTCAGGGAGTGCCTCCAGGAAGGCAAGTTTCACAGGAGGCAGGTGATTGTGACTTGCGCAGCATACACCTTATTTAAATACATGACCGCCTCTCTTGAATGGTGACCACTTTTATTCCAAGGCTGTCATCTAATTCATCTTACACAGGTATCTTTCATCATATTAGGAAATTGGGATGTCAGCATTTCAGGGGAGGTCTCATGAATTTGATTAGATTGTATTTCTCCCTGTGTCCTATTATTGCATACAGCCATTCAAATGTTGGTCTGATGTTGACATCAATTTTGATTCATTCTTGCTTGAATGCTACATAGGAACTACTGGACCTTTCTGCTGTTTTGGGATTAGCATGAACGTTATTCCTCCAGTTTGCTTGATACCTATTTATATCATCCTGGCATGTATTGGATTTTTGATCTCAGATACTTGATTTTATGTGTAAGACACGCCATGTCTAAGTTTTTGGTAGGGAGAGGGGTCACAGTACCAGAATTTTTTCAATACTCCTTCTATACATTCACATATTTTGTAGCATTTTCATTGCACATTCTAGTTTGGTCATACTAGCGTTTCCTGTTGGACATTCTGCTTATTTAAACGTTTCATAATTATTTTATTATTTCGATAAAAATTCATTTTTAATGGATTTCTTCATTACTTAGACTTCTATATTTAGTCTGAGTTGGTTATCTGACTAAATGAATGGAGATATAGGTCTGCGGGCAAAACCTCGGAAAGAAGGGGATCGTTCTGATAAAAAGCCCCGTTGGGGGTGGACTCATCATGACTTTGAATGTCCTGAAGGAAGTAGTACAATTTCTGGCAAACAGCCGTCAGGGGAGCAACTGGAGGTGGACAACATGACATGTACCCAGTAAAAGGGTATCCCAACAGCTGAATCGGGCTAGTCAAATCCAGATGTCACCAGGCATCTATAAACCCCTGGGAAAAGTGGTGGTACGCCCTACTACTTCCTTAACTTTACCACATGGTCAGACAGTGCTCACTATGCAAGTCTGGGCACAGACACCAATGGAAGGAGTTGAGTTGCAAATTGAACCCCAGGGAATGGGGGAAGTAGTGCCTAGGCTGCTGATCACCCACGCCCTGGCGATTGTGCCATAGGGATGTGCATTGGTGAGATGCATTTATTTCAGCAAGACAAGCCAACGGCTGACTACCAGGATGGATGTGGAGTGAGTCTATGTGATGCAGGATAATCTCACCAGACTGGATGCAGTGGACTTAATGCCTGTGAATGGACACCTTGTCTGTGTCCATGGACAGGAAGAAGAAGGAGTACAAATAAGAGACGACCGTGATATACTGGGCAGGTGGAAGTAGACTTATCCGGGTATTTTCCCAGACAAGTGGAACAAGTGGAAGGCGATATAAGGAAGTGTTCCATCGTCACTATGGCAATGGGTGTACAGAGGCTATCCAGCATGACATCCCACAGGCTATCCAGGGAAAGATATCATCATATTCTGGCCCAGGTGTATCAGGAAGAGAAGGATCTATTAGGCATGTTGCAGAACAGGGTGATATGAGAGAGCCAGAGCTTCTGGGCTGCGCCCATAGTTTGCTCCAAAAGAAAGATGGGACTCTGTTGATTATCGGCAGTTGAATGCCTGCACGGTCTGAGACTCCTACCACTTGATGATGATAGAAGAATCCCTGTCACCATTGGGAAAAACAAAATACTTCTCCTCCCTCGGTTTAGACAGTGGCTATTGCCAGGTTACAATGGCCAAGCAAGATCAGCGAAACTAAACTTGCATCCTCTCTATGGGACTATTTGAGGTCAAGCGGATTCTGTTCGGGTTAACTAATGCCCCAGGGACATGGAGAGATGCATTGGAGACCTGAAATTTGAGGTGATGCTAATATACTTGGATGACATCATTATCATAGCCTCTAGAACTTTTGACAAGCATCTTGGTAGACTAAGTCAGGCACAGGAACGAGCTTCAGAAGCATGAACTGAAGATAAAGCCCCAGAAGTGTCATCTGTTCCAAAAGAAATTGATTACTTGGGGCATACGGTCTCCAGTGAAGGTGTGTGCCCCACAAAGGAGAAAGTAGATGCCATACAGAAGTGGCCAACACCCATGATACTGAAAGAGTTAAGGCCATTCCTGGGTCTGTCAGGATATTTTGGAATTTAGCAAGGATTTTGCAAAGACTGCAGCACCGCTACATGAGCTACTAATGGGTAAAGCAGAAAGTTTCACTAGATGGTCAATCAAGAGGGGGCAGAGACAAGAAGAAGCCTTTCAGGTGCTGAAGCTTGCATTGATGAATGCCCCTGTCCTGGCTTAGGCCGGTTTCACACGTCAGTGTCTCCGGTACGTGAGGTGACAGTTTCCTGACATACCGGAGACACTGACACACGTAGACACATAAAAATCACTGCATCTGTTCATATGTCAGTGATTTTTTGCGGACCGTGTCTCCGTGTGCCAAAGTCTTTATGGACTAGGGGCATTGCTGAACCAAATTCAAGAAGGATAGCAATATAAAAAGAAATCCTGAGAACTGCAGCTCATTTATTCTAGATTTGTTGACTTTGCTATGGGCCATGAACAAAAGTTTTCAGATCTGTTGGGGTCTGAAGTTAATGTGCGGACTGACAACACACTTGCCTATTTAGAAAACGCAAAACTGAGAGCATGGGAACAATGGTGGGTCACGAAGATGTGCGTGTATCAGTACAAGATAGCCTGTCTAGCGAAGGCCGAAACACCCCCGCGGACTCACCATCCAGAGTGACCCATGAAGGACCAGCCCATGATTCTGGGGCAGAAGAAGGCACTTCTCCGAAACAGGATTTGAGGCAGTGGCACCGCATCTCCCAGGTAGCACCAGGCTGCTTTATTACATTCCTCAATGCTCAATATTCTTTTAAACACTGCATACAGCTTTCTTTATTTCACTTTATTTCATCGGTGGTGTTCCTATTCCTTTACAATATGCTTACAATCTGTTGTATTTCTTTGTATGGTATTAATTGGCTGCACATGTACTCTTAAGCAATGCACACTCTGTTTATTATTGCCTGTCTGTTACCCTTCTGAGTTGCGGTTCCACATTCTGGCTTACCACTGTCATTACCCTACTTCCTCAGTCATGTTTGTTTTTCATATGCATAAAATTAAACCTTGTCTACATTTATTTATTTGATGTTTGGTGTTTCATTTGTTCTTTATATGATTTTTTTTAACAAATTTATATAGATATTATTGGTTTTCTTGCTACATAAGGTCATCGGTATTATAAGTATGTCATGGCATTTAGTACTATTTATTCATTTATTCATTCATTTTTGTTTGGATTTTTTTTTTGCACCAACATATTGAGCAGAACTCTATAGAAAAGGTCACATCAGTCTCAATACCCACAGTGTAATTTTCCTATTTCAGAGATACACCCATGGGGCAAGTTTCTTAGGAAGATAAGTAACCTATGTTTTCTTGAGTGATAGGAAAGCAAAGTGCCCAGAGGAAATCCATGAAGATACAGAACGAACATATAAACTGCAAGCAAATGTTGCCCCTGGTCAGATATAAAACTTTGACCCCAGTGTTGCACAGCAACAATGTTAACCACTGAGCCACCATGATGCTCATTAAGTCTTTACTTTATGGATGAAGATTTAAAAGAAAACTGCACAGACATTCAGAATCTTGTTCCGTTTTTCTTGTTCTTCAAAGTGTTTCTCAGCGAGAAGGTTGGCCTCTGACGTTTTTCACCCTGTGCTACTAAGACCTATTCATTATTTTGTGAGGGCTGGAAATAGTGTTTTTAAACTTGCACCCTTCTACACTGGTGGAGTTAGCTTTTGCAGCTTTCCGAAATCATTTTATATGTTAATTTTACTTATTTATATGATGCCATTGCATTCTACAGATTCTACAGTGCTTTACAGACATTATCATCACTGTCCCCATTGAGACTTAATCTAAATTTCTTATCAGTATGTCTTTGGAGTGTGAGAAAATAACAGAGAACCTAGAGGAAACCCACGCAAACATGGAAGGAACATACAAACGCCTTGCTTGTTGTTAGTAGAAATCATAATGGCAGTCTGGGCCAGATGGAGAAGAAAAGGACAGAGAATTACATTAATCAGAGAAAACATACCTTTATTTCGATGGGTTTCCTTGCCTCTGACTGAGTTGCATTCAGACAGTATTTATTTATTTGTATACATAATTTAGATTTCACACTATATTGTTTAGTATCAGAGGAATATTGTAATAAATTTTTTCTTCTTTGCCATTCCTTATTGTGCACTACTTGTGCAGGTTCTGAGAATGCATATCTTTGTCAGCAGAGAACCAGTTATTAAAAATTTGATTCCTACCCTGCTAGATCTGAAAGACTTGGGAAATATGTAAATGATAATTAAATCCCCATTATTCAGTGATAGATTCTGCGGAAGGATATTCAGCTTTTGTCTAACCTGAGCTTCAATATGTTCTGTGTGGAGTGTAGGTCACCAAATAGTCAAGTAAAACAAAAAAAAGTCAAAGCATTTTTTATTATTACAATTTTTGCAGACTTTCAGTCATTATAGTGACGCTGCAACGTAAGAATAACCAGTAATAATTACATGTCATTATTAAATGCGGCTGGACAAGCTCAACTAAATGGAGAGTTGAAGAACTACTGAAAGGAAACATCAAAGCACCATTTAGCCAACAAATTATTAGATAATAGTAATATAAATCTATTACCCAGAAGAGAAAGAATGTTTGCACTCAACTGTAGATATGGACCAACAAGAATAATTCAGTGCCGTCTTTACTCTCAATGTCATATTTTTAAGGATCACTTTCATTGGGCAACTTTTTAATTAAGGTTATGATTTATATTTTTGTATATGATTGAAAAAATAATGGGCCATGTGTGACAAGTCTGAGTAACTGAATAAAACTCCTATATTTCATTGTTATATTTATACCATGCCTTACCTTATTCATACACTTGTGCCTCAGCTATAACCCACGAAGAACAAAAAGTTAGTTACTGACCATCACTTATATCATCTATGATCTACACTTCAAAGCTTTGCTTATTTGGTAACTTGATAAAAAACAAAACGCTATAATAACATTTCATGTTTCACTCTCGGAAGGCGTGGTATAATCAAACATTTACATTAGACAGGTATGGAAGGGTTCTCCTGATGTGATTACCAGTGTAGGAGAGCTGAGAGGAGACAAGAAATTCCCTAGATAAGCACCATAGTAGGAATATAGCCCCATGACCATGACAACTATAAAGATCCCAATAATAAAGCTTTAATCTAAGTATAAATATAAGTATGATAAGATCGGAGAAAAACAGCTAGGCTTAGTAGCTTAGAACAATTCAGGAGTACACTCAGTTTTTTTATTTTTGGCTTTAGGCATTCTTTAATTGCTTAAACCCCTGAGAAGAAATAGAAAAATGATCTTACTATGTATTTAAAGGTTTCTCTACCAACAATATATTGTACAAACTTCCGATTAATAAATAATTCAGGATGAAATGATGACTTGCATAACTTCACTGCTGCCAAACTGTGGAAGCACAATGTCAATTCAGCTTTGACCTCAAGAGACATGTCATTCGAGAAATAGTGACTCGAAACTAGTCATTTAAATTGGGGTTATTAGGTAGCATGTTTCCTGTAACTTAGCAAGGTGAATTGACACAGATAGTTTTGTTTCATTTTGGTGACTGGATGTGTTCATTCAGGTGCCAGATTCTCTTACAGATTCCTATATGGGTTAAGCTCCCAGTTTTACAAATGGCTTCCAGTCAATGAAGACATTGCATTAACCTAGCATCCAGACAAATTGCAGAATGTTTAGGACATGATCTCACCTGAGTGGTTAGCACTGCGCCGGGGGCCTGGGTCCTGGGTTCCCCTACAGGCAATGTTGGGGAAGAGGAGGAGCTAGAATGTTGATTTTCAAAAGACAAAACGTTTGTTCTCCCTGGAAATAAGCCAATGCCATAGAAGTTTGGCAGTGGCGGTCTAATAAGGAACGTGGGAAAGTTTGGCCGAGCCCACAGCACAAGCATATGTCTAGAGTCCAAGATTCTTCCGATCCAGAACATTGTCTATACAGGATGCAATTACATCAACTCTCAGTAATGAAAACAACATTTGTCTCGTTCACTGACCACAAACAAATATCGTAATGATGAGAAATTAACCTCAAAATACATTAAAAAGTTGTGTAACTTTTCATTTACAGTTAGATTAATCTTTATTAGCCTTCAGGGCTAATCCTCCAAATGTTATCAATTCCCATTTGAATCATACAGCATCTGACAACATGATGTGACACTGCCTCATGCCGAGAGAAAGGAGATAATCTCTGCTGCTAGCGCTGCTTGGCCATAATATGACATGTTTATAGTGTATACTATTCACTGTCATCCACATCTCGGATGGAATATTATCCAGGTCCATGTCCTAGGAGTTACATTGGTCTAGTTTTCTCATGCAATTTCTTTTTAGGCAAAATTCTATGTAAAGCTCTGTCGAATAGAAGCATTAAGCTGTTGAAAAGAAGTTTACACCCGGTGAGCATTCCATATGGCAGATAACCACTTAGGAGAAGCTCTGGGTGACAGGGAGCAAGCATAAAGATACTGCTGCTCTACTTACTGGCAAAGGTGAAGACAAAGCAAAGGTGAGGGCAGACTAGAATGAAATAGGGACCTTAATTAGGTGAAATATCTCAAGCCGTTAGAAGCAAAGTGAACGTGAGTGATGGGCTGTGGAAGTGAGATATAAAAGAACACTGGTTTTGATGACGGGACTGAGAGAATGAAAGAAGATAGCTCTTACAGTAAGTCATGGTGTCAAGAAACGACATTGCTTGGATACTGTCTCCAGAAGACTTTGAGCATTCTAATGAGAAAGGAAGAAACAGAGAAAGCAAATTACTTATCTTTGACCTCATAGTGTTGTAGAGGTCAAGAAGGGAAGGAAAGAGGATGGATAGCTATAGATGATGACAGATAGCTAGATAAATAAGTAGTTAGAGAAAGCAGTATTGGAGTGCAAGCCTAAAAACACAGACTCCACGCCTTATTAAATTCACACATATCAACAACAGGCAGCACTTTATATTCACCCATAATTGTGGGACATTTCAGCCCTACTCCTTTACTGTTTGTATGGTTCTGCTTCCTCAGATTTGTATTCTTTGCATAGGACCTGCACATACTGGAGTTGACATGTCCTTTGAACACAACTTGTAGGGAGTGGATGCCGCCTTACTAAGAACAGATCTGTAATGGATCTGAGAAGACTATTTGAATTGGAAATTGATTCTGTATTCACCTATTTTTTGTTTTGACCAGATTTTTGTATATGATGCTGCTGTGAATCTACATTACAATAATAATAATTAATTTTTACAACAAAAAGTGTAAGATGTGATGCCTAAATTACATGTGACTGTGGATGTCTTAAAAGCTCCTTGTTGCTGCAACCTAAAAATAAAAGGGCCAGCAGCCATTAAGATGCAGCCGCCAGCAAGAACAGTTTCGTTATTTGGAATCTGAAAAGGTTATCGCAGACCATAAATGGTCCATAGGCCATAAATGGTCCATGGACCTGAGGTTCTCCACCCTGTACTAGAGTATCATTTGCTTCTACATATAACAAATTATTTCATTGCAAGACTATTATTCCTAAACTTTGATTCACAATGAGTAAGAGCTCAAAAGCAATTCTGTAAATTTAACCTCTTAGTGTAAAATGAACTAACACATGTGAAATTATATACTTAACAAAAAAGTGTGAAACAACTGAAAATATGTCTTATATTCTAGGTTCTTTAAAGTAGCCACCTTTTGCTTTGATGACTGCTTTGCACACTCTTGGCATTCTCTTGATGGGCTTCAAGAGGTTGTCACCGGGAATGGTCTTCCAACAATCTTGAAGAAGTTCCCAGAGATGCTTAGCACTTGTTGGCCCTTTTGCCTTCACTCTGCTGTCCAGCCCACCCCAAACCATCTCGATTGGGTTCAGGTCTGGTGACTGTGGAGGCCAGGTCATCTGGCGTAGCACCCCATCACTCTCCTTCTTGGTCAAATAGCCCTTACACAGCCTGGAGGTGTGTTTGGGGTCATTGTCCTGTTGAAAAATAAATGATGGTCCAACTAAACACAAACCGAATGGAATAGCATGCCGCTGCAAGATGCTGTGGTATCTATGCTGGTTCAGTATGCCTTCAATTTTGAATAAATCCCCAACAGTGTCACCAGCAAAGCACCCCCACACCCTCACACCTCCTCCTCCATACTTCACGGTGCGAACCAGGCATGTAGAGTCCATCCATTCACCTTTTCTGCGTCACACAAAGACCCGGTGGTTGGAACCAAAGATCTCAAATTTGGACTCATCAGACCAAAGCACAGATTTCCACTGGTCTAATGTACATTCCTTGTGTTCTTTAGCCCAAACAAGTCTCTTCTGCTTGTTGCCTGTCCTTAGCAGTGGTTTCCTAGCAGCTATTTTACCATGAAGGCCTGCTGCACAAAGTCTCCTCTTAACAGTTGTTGTAGAGATGTGTCTACTGCTAGAACTCTGTGTGGCATTAACGTGGTCTCTAATCTGAGCTGCTGTTAACCTGCGATTTCTGAGGCTGGTGACTCGGATAAACTTATCCTCAGAAGCAGAGGTGACTCTTGGTCTTCCTTTCCTGGGGCGGTCCTCATGTGAGCCAGTTTATTTGTAGCGTTTGATGGTTTTTGCCACTGCACTTGGGGACACTTTCAAATTTTTCCCTATTTTTCGGACTGACTGACCTTTATTTCTTAAAGTAATGATGGCCACTCATTTTTCTTTACTTAGCTGCTTTTTTCTTGCCATAATACAAATTATAACAGTCTATTCAGTAGGACTACCGCACACTCAAGACTGGTAAGATGCAGGCATGTACTGCGGAGGACAGAGAATGAACTTCAATCCAATATTGCAGCCAGCATGCAGCCAGCGGGTAAGGAAAGGGTGAATCAAACACCCGAAAACCCCGCCCCAATGGCTGAAGATTGTTCCCTCCAAATTCAGGTGACAGAGTCCCTTTAAGCATTATCTGTCAATCTCTGACTGTGGCATTTAAATTTAGTTTGACAAGTTGAAAGCACTTCATCACTGCCATTTTTGTACTCCTGTGACAGTATTGCCGTTAATAATATAAGCAATCATACAATCACATGTTCGGGTCCCCTAAGAAAACCAAATTGTAATGTAAAATTAACCCCTTAAGCCCCGAGGGTGGTTTGCACGTTAATGACCGGGCCAATTTTTACAATTCTGACCACTGTCCCTTCATGAGGTTATAACTCTGGAACGCTTCAACAGATCCCAGTGATTCTGACATTGTTTTCTCGGGACATATAGTACTTCATGATAGTGGTAAAAATTCTTTGATAGTACCTGCGTTTGTTTGTGAAAAAAATGGAAATTTGGCGAAAATTATGAAAATTTCGCAATTTTCCAACTTTGAATTTTTATGCAATTAAATCACAGAGATGTGTCACACAAAATACTTAATAAGTAACATTTCCCACATGTTTACTTTACATCAGCACAACTTTGGAACCAAAATTTTTTTTTGTTAGGGAGTTATAAGGGTTAAAAGTTGACCAGCAATTTCTCATTTTTACAACACCATTTTTTTTTTAAGGACCACATCTCATTTGAAGTCATTTTGAGGGGTCTATATGATAGAAAATACCCAAGTGTGACACCATTCTTAAAACTGCACCCCTCAAGGTGCTCAAAACCATATTCAAGAAGTTTATTAACCCTTCTGGTGCTTCACAGGAATTTTTGGAATGTTTAAATAAAAATGAACATTTAACTTTTTTTCACAAAAAATTTACTTCAGCTCCAATTTGTTTTATTTTATCAAGGGTAACAGGAGAAATGGACCCCAAAAGTTGTTGAACAATTTGTCCTGAGTACACCGATACCCCATATGTGGGGGTAAACCACTGTTTGGGCGCATGACAGAGCTCGGAAGCGAAGGAGCGCCATTTGACTTTTCAATGCAAAATTGACTGGACTCGAGATGGGACACCATGTTGCGTTTGGAGAGCCCCTGATGTGCCTAAACATTGAAACCCCCCACAAGTGACACCATTTTGGAAAGTTGACCCCCTAAGGAACTTATCTAGAGGTGTGGTGAGCACTTTGACCCACCAAGTGCTTCACAGAAGTTTATAATGCAGAACCGTAAAAATAAAAAATCATATTTTTTCCCAAAAATTATCTTTTCGCCCCCAATTTTTTATTTTCCCAAGGGTAAGAAAAGAAATTGGACCGCAAAAGTTGTTGTACAATTTGTCCTGAGTACGCTGATACCCCATATGTGGGGGTAAACCACTGTTTGGGCGATTGGGAGAGCTCGGAAAGGAAGGAGCGCCGTTTGACTTTTCAATGCAAAATTGACAGGAATTGAGATGGGACACCATGTTGCGTTTGGAGAGCCACTGATGTGCCTAAACATTGAAACCCCCCACAAGTGACACCATTTTGGAAAGTAGACCCCCTAAGGAACTTATCTAGAGGTGTGGTGATCACTTTGACCCACCAAGTGTTTCACAGAAGCTTATAATGCAGAACCGTAAAAATTAAAAATCATATTTTTTCACAAAAATTATCTTTTCGCCCCCAATTTTTTATTTTCACAAGGGTAAGAGAAGAAATTGGACCCCAAAAGTTGTTGTACAATTTGTTCTGAGTACGCTGATACCCCAAATGTGGGGGTAAACCACTGTTTGGGCGCATGGGAGAGCTCAGAAGGGAAGGAGCGCCGTTTGACTTTTCAAGGCAAAATTGACAGGAATTGAGATGGGACGCCATGTTGCTTTTGGAGAGCCACTGATGTGCCTAAACATTGAAACCCCCCACAAGTGACACCATTTTGGAAAGTAGACCCCCTAAGGAATTTATCTAGATGTGTTTTGAGCGCTTTGACCCACCAAGGGCTTCACAGAAGTTTATAATGCAGAGCCGTAAAAATAAAACAAAAATTTTTTCCCACAAAAATTATTTTTTAGCCCTTAGTTTTGTATTTTCCCGAGGGTAAGAAGAGAAATTCGACCCCAAAAGTTGTTGTCCAATTTGTCTTGAGTGCGTTGATACCCGATATGTGGGGGGGAACCACTGTTTGGCCGCATGGGAGGGCTCGGAAGGGAAGGAGCGCCATTTGGAATGCAGACTTAGATGGAATGGTCTGCAGGTGTCACATTGCGTTTGCAGAGCCCCTAATGTACCTAAACAGTAGAAACCCCCACAAGTGACCCCATATTGGAAACTAGACTCCCCAGGGAACTCATCTAGTTGTGTTGTGAGAACTTTGAATCCCCAAGTGTTTCACTACAGTTTATAACGCAAAGCCTTGAAAATAAAAAATCTTTTTTTTCCCACAAAAAATATTTTTTAGCCCCCAGTTTGTATTTTCCCAAGGGTAACAGGAGAAATTGGACCCCAAAAGTTGTTGTCCTATTTGTCCTGAGTACGCTGATACCCCATATGTTGGGGTAAACCCCTGTTTGGGCACACGGGAGAGCTCGGAAGGGAAGGAGCACTGTTTTACTTTTTCAAAGCAGAATTGGCTGGAATTGAGATCAGACGCCATGTCGCGTTTGGAGAGCCCCTGATGTGCCTAAACAGTGGAAACCCCTCAATTATAACTGAAACCCTAATCCAAACACACCCCTAACCCTAATCCCAACAGTAACCCTAACCACACCTCTAACCCTGACACACCCCTAACCCTAATCCCAACCCTATTCCCAACTGTAAATGTAATCTAAACCCTAACCGTAACTTTAGCCCCAACCCTAACCCTAACTTTAACCCCAACCCTAACTGTGGCCCTAACTGTGGCCCTAACCCTAACCCTAGCCCTAACCCTAGCCCTAACCCTAGCCCTAGCCCTAACCCTAGCCCTAACCCTAGCCCTAACCCTAGCCCTAACCCTAGCCCTAACCCTAACCCTAGCCCTAACCCTAACACTAGCCCTAACCCTAACCCTAACCCTAGCCCTAACCCTAGCCCTAACCCTAGCCCTAACCCTAATGGGAAAATGGAAATAAATACATTTTTTTAATTTTTCCCTAACTAGGGGGGTGATGAAGGGGGGTTTGATTTACTTTTATAGCGGGTTTTTTAGCGGATTTTTATGATTGGCAGCCGTCACACACTGAAAGACGCTTTTTATTGCAAAAAATATTTTTTGCGTTACCACATTTTGAGAGCTATAATTTTTCCATATTTTGGTCCACAGAGTCATTTGAGGTCTTGTTTTTTGCGGGACGAGTTGACGTTTTTATTGGTAACATTTTCGGGCACATGACATTTTTAGATTGCTTTTTATTACGATTTTTGTGAGGCAGAATGACCAAAAACCAGCTATTCATGAATTTCTTTTGGGGGAGGCGTTTATACCGTTCCGCGTTTGGTAAAATTGATAAAGCAGTTTTATTCTTCGGGTCAGTACGATTACAGCGATACCTCATTTAAATCTTTTTTTATGTTTTGTTGCTTTTATACGATAAAAACTATTTTATAGAAAAAATAATTATTTTTGCATCGCTTTATTCTCAGGACTATAACTTTTTTATTTTTTCGCTGATGATGCTGTTTGGCGGCTCGTTTTTTGCGGGACAAGATGACACTTTCAGCGGTACCATGGTTATTTATATCTGTCTTTTTGATCGCGTGTTATTCCACTTTTTGTTCGGCGGTATGATAATAAAGCGTTGTTTTTTGCCTCGTTTTTTTTTTTCTTACGGTGTTTACTGAAGGGGTTAACTAGTGGGCCAGTTTTATAGGTCGGGTCGTTACGGACACGGCGATACTAAATATGTGTACTTTTATTGTTTTTTTTTTATTATTTAGATAAAGAAATGTATTTATGGGAATAATATTTTTTTTTTTCATTATTTAGGAATATATTTTTTTTTTTCTTACACATTTGGAAAATTTTTTTTTTACTTTTTTACTTTGTCCCGGGGGGGACAGTACAGATCGGTGATCTTCCAGTTTGCACAGCACTCTGACAGATCACCGATCTGTCTGAGAGCAGTGCAGCGTTACCAAGTGCCTGCTCTGAGCAGGCACTTGGTAAGCCACCTCCCTCCCTGCAGGACCCGGATGCCGTGGCCATCTTGGATCCGGATCCAGCAAGGAGGAAGGAGGTAGGAGACCCTCGCAGCAACACGATCACATCGCGTTGCTGCGGGGGGCTCAGGGAAGCCCGCAGGGAGCCCCCTCTTTGCGCGATGCTTCCCTATACCGCCGGCACATCGCGATCATGTTTGATCGCGGTGTGCCGGGGGTTAATGTGCCGGGGGCGGTCCGTGACTGCTCCTGGCACATAGTGCGGGATGTCAGCTGCGATAGGCAGCTGACACCCGGCCGCGATCGGCCGCGCTCCCCCCGTGAGCGCGGCCGATCGCCTATGACGTACTATCCCGTTGGTGGGAATTAAAGCCCACCCCACCTCGACGGGATAGTACGTCATATGGGATTAAGGGGTTAAATAAAAAGATTTTAAAAATATAAAAAAAGAAATTTAAAAAATGTAAAAGAAAACATTTTTGGTATTATCATGTACATAAAAGTTCTATCTATCAATATATAAAATGTTTTAATCAAAATCATAAGTGCTTTGAAAAGAAAAAAAAATCAAAACTTCATCATTATGGTTTTGTTAACCACCAAGCCTCCATAAAAATTGCAATAAGAAGTGATCAAAATGTAATACAGGTGCTTCTCACAAAATTAGATTATCATCAAAAAGTTAATTTATTTCAGTTCTTCAATATAAAAAGTGAATCTCATATATTATATAGAGTCATTACAAACAGAGTCATCTATTTGAAGTGTTTATTTCTGTTAATGTTGATGATTATGGCTTACAGCCAATGAAAACCCAAAATTCATTATCTCAGTAAATTAGAATAGTTTATAACACCAGCTTGAAAAATGATTTTAAAATCTGAAATGTTGACCTACTGAAATGTATGTTGAGTAAATGCACTCAATACTTGGTTGGGGTTTCTTTTGCATCAATTACTGCATCAATGCGGCATGGCATGGAGGTGATCAGCCTGTGGCATTGCTGAGGTGTTATGGAAGCCCAAGTTGCTTTGATAGCAGCCTTCAGCTCATCTGCATTGTTGGGTCTGGTGTCTCTCATCTTCTTCTTGACAATATCTCATAGATTCTCTATGGGGTTAAGATCAGGTAAGTTTGCTGGCCAATCTCAAGCACAGTGATGCTGTTTTTAAACCATGAATTGGTACTTTTGGCAGTGTGGACAGGTGCCAAGTCCTGCTGGAGAATGAAATTTCCATCTCCAAAAAGCTTGTTGACAGAGGGAAGCATGAAGTGCTCTAAAATATCCTGGTAGGCAGCTGCACTGACTTTGCTCTTGCTAAAACACAGTGGACCTACACCAGCAGATGACAAGGCTCCCCAAACCATCACTGATTATGGAAACTTCACATTAGACCTCAAGCAGCTTGGATTGTGTGGCTCTCCACTTTTCCTCCAGACTCTGGGACCTTGATTTCCAAATAAAATGCAAAATTTACTTTCATCTGAACACAACACCTTGGACCACTGAGCAACAGCCATGTTTTTTTTTCTCCTTGGCCCAGCTAAGACGCTTCTGGCATTGTCTGTTGGTCATGAGTGGCTTGACACAAGGAATGCAACACTTGTAGCCCATGTCCTGGATACGTCTGTGTGTGGCGGCTGTTGAAGCAATGACTCCAGCAGTAGGCCACTCCTTGTGAATCTCCCCCAAATTTTTGAATGACCTTTTCTTTTCAAAATTCCTTTCAAGGCTGTGGTTATCATGGTTGCTTGTGCACATTTTTCTACCACACTATTTCCTTCCACTCAACTTTCTGTTAGTATGCTTGGATACACTACACTGTGAACAGCCAGCTTCTTTAGCAATGACCTTTTGTGGCTTACCCTCCCTGTGGAGTGTGTCAATGACTGCCTTCTGGACATCTGTCAAGTCAGCAGTCTTCCCCATGATGGTGGAGCCTACTGAAACAGACTAAGGGAATTTTTAAAATGGTTAGGAAGCTTCTACAGGTGTTTTTGTTAATTATTCTAATTTACTGAGATAATTACCGTATATAATCGAGTATAAGCTGAGATTTTCAGCCCAAAAAAATGGGCTGAAAGTGCGCCTCTCGGCTTATACTCGAGTCATGGAAGTTGGGGGGGTTGGCGGGTGAGGGGGAGCGACACCTGTCAAATACTCACCTGCTCCCAGCGCTCCTGACGCGGTCCCCGCATGTCCCACGGTCGTCGCGCATAGCAGCTTCTTCCCCTGTTCAGCGGTCACTGGTACCGCTCATTAAAGTTATGAATATGCACTCCACTCCCATAGGGGTGGAGCCGCATACATTCCTGTAATGAGCGGTGCCACGTGACGGCTCACTACAGGAAAAAGCTGCCGCTCCCGGAGACGTGGGACATGCAGGGACCACGTCCGGAGCGCTGGGAGCAGGTCAGTATGTCGTATTCACCTTTCCGCGTTCCACCGCCGCCTCATCTTCCGCGTCATCTGCACTGACTGTTCAGGTCAGAGAGCGTGATGACGTATTAGTGTTCGTGATGCTCTCTGCCTGAACAGTCAGTGTGGAGAGACGGGACACTGAGGAGCAGCGGGCAGCGACGAGAGGTGAGTATGTCATTTATTTATTTTTAGTGCAGCAGCAGCATTACATGTGGCTATATGGAACGTCTGTGGGGCCATAAAGAACTGCATGGAGCATTATATGGAGCATCTATGGGGCCATAACTGCATGGAGCATTATATGGGGCCATAAAGAACTGCATGGAGCATTATATGGGGTATTATATGGGGCCATAAAGAACTGCATGGGTTATGTTTAAGTCCATATCAGCATGGGTTTATGAGAAATCGCTCCTGTCAAACCAATCTAATCAGTTTTTATGAAGAGGTAAGCTATAGGCTGGACCAGGGTGAGTCATTGGACGTGGTATATCTCGATTTTTCCAAAGCGTTTGATACCGTGCCGCACAAGAGGTTGGAATACAAAATGAGAATGCTTGGTCTGGGGGAAAGTGTGTGTAAATGGGTTAGTTACTGGCTTAGTGATAGAAAGCAGAGGGTGGTTATAAATGGTATAGTCTCTAACTGGGTCGCTGTGACCAGTGGGGTACCGCAGGGGTCGATATTGGGACCTGTTCTCTTCAACATATTCATTAATGATCTGGTAGAAGGTTTACACAGTAAAATATCGATATTTGCAGATGATACAAAACTATGTAAAGCAGTTAATACAAGAGAAGATAGTATTCTGCTACAGATGGATCTGGATAAGTTGGAAACTTGGGCTGAAAGGTGGCAGATGAGGTTTAACAATGATAAATGTAAGGTTATACACATGGGAAGAAGGAATCAATATCACGATTACACACTGAACGGGAAACCACTGGGTAAATCTGACAGGGAGAAGGACTTGGGGATCCTAGTTAATGATAAACTTACCTGGAGCAGCCAGTGCCAGGCAGCAGCTGCCAAGGCAAACAGGATCATGGGGTGCATTAAAAGAGGTCTGGATACACATGATGAGAGCATTATACTGCCTCTGTACAAATCCCTAGTTAGACCGCACATGGAGTACTGTGTCCAGTTTTGGGCACCGGTGCTCAGGAAGGATATAATGGAACTAGAGAGAGTACAAAGGAGGGCAACAAAATTAATAAAGGGGATGGGAGATCTACAATACCCAGATAGATTAGCAAAATTAGGATTATTTAGTCTAGAAAAAAGACGACTGAGGGGCGATCTAATAACCATGTATAAGTATATAAGGGGACAATACAAATATCTTGCTGAGGATCTGTTTATACCAAGGAAGGTGACGGGCACAAGGTGGCATTCTTTGCGTCTGGAGGAGAGAAGGTTTTTCCACCAACATAGAAGAGGATTCTTTACTGTTAGGGCAGTGAGAATCTGGAATTGCTTGCCTGAGGAGGTGGTGATGGCGAACTCAGTCGAGGGGTTCAAGAGAGGCCTGGATGTCTTCCTGGAGCAGAACAATATTGTATCATACAATTATTAGGTTCTGTAGAAGGACGTAGATCTGGGCATTCATTATGATGGAATATAGGCTGAACTGGATGGACAAATGTCTTTTTTCGACCTTACTAACTATGTTACTATGTTACTATATTATATTTAGCATCCATGGGGCCATAACTGCATGGAGCATTATATGGGGCATCTATGGGGCCATAATGAACTGCATGGAGCATTACATGGGGCCTTAAAGAACTGCATGGAGCATTATGTGGGGCATCTATGGGGCCATAATGAACTGTATGGAGCATTATATGGAGCATTACATGGGGCCATAAAGAACTGCATGGAGCATTATATGGAGCATCTATGGGGCCATAAATAACTGAGTGGAGCATTATATGGAGAATCTTGTGGGGCCATAAAGAACTGCATGGAGCATTACATGGGGCCTATTTTGTATGGAGCATCTTATGGGGCCATAATGAACTGTATGGAGCATTATATGGGGCCTATTTTGTATGGAGCATCTTATGGGGCCATAATGAACAGTATGGAGCATTATATGGGGCTCCTGATTCAATATGGATATTCAAAAACACTTAACCTACTGATGTCTCAATTAATTTTACTTTTATTGGTATCTATTTTTATTTTTGACATTTACCGCTAGCTGCTGCATTTTACACCCTAGGCTTATACTCAAGTCAATAAGTTTCCCCAGTTTTTTGTTGCAAAATTAGGGGGGGTCGGCTTATACTCGGGTTGGCTTATACTCGAGTATATACGGTACTTTTGAGTTTTCATTGACTGTAAGCCATAATCATCAACATTAACAGAAATAAACACTTGAAATAGATCACTCTGTTTGTAATGATTCTATAATGCATGAGTTTCACTTTTTGTATTGAAGAACTGAAATAAATTAACTTTTTATGATATTCTGATTTTGAGACAAGCACCTGCATGTACCCAAATATGGAATTAATAAAACTCGACATTGAAAAAAGCAAGTCCTCACATAGCTCCACTAACTGAAAGGTAAAAATCGTACGGGTATCAGTAAATGAAAACACAAACCAAACTTTTTTTTTACAAACTTTTGATTTTTTTTTCATATATACAGAACAGACCAAACGTTTGGACACACCTTTTCATTTAAAGATTTTTCTGTATTTTCATGACTATGAAAATTGTACATTCACACTGAAGGCATCAAAACTATGAATTAACACATGTGGAATTATGTACTTAACAAAAAAGTGTGAAACAACTGAAAATATGTCTTATATTCTAGGTTCTTTAAAGTAGCCACCTTTTGCTTTGATGACTGCTTTGCACACTCTTGGCATTCTCTTGATGGGCTTCAAGAGGTAGTCACCGGGAATTGTCTTCCAACAATCTTGAAGAAGTTCCCAGAGATGCTTAGCACTTGTTGGCCCTTTTGCCTTCACTCTGCGGTCCAGCTCACCCCAAACCATCTCGATTGGGTTCAGGTCTGGTGACTGTGGAGGCCAGGTCATCTGGCGTAGCACCCCATCACTCTCCTTCTTGGTCAAATAGCCCTTACACAGCCCGGAGGTGTGTTTGGGGTCATTGTCCTGTTGAAAAATAAATGATGGTCCAACTAAATGCAAACCGGATGGAATAGCATGCCGCTGCAAGATGCTGTGGTAGCCATGCTGGTTCAGTATGCCTTCAATTTTGAATAAATCCCCAACAGTGTCACCAGCAAAGCACCCCCACACCATCACACCTCCTCCTACATGCTTCACGGTGGGAACCAGGCATGTAGAATCCATCCGTTCACCTTTTCTGAGTCGCACAAAAACACCGTGGTTGGAACCAAAGATCTCAAATTTGGACTCATCAGACCAAAGCACAGATTTCCACTGGTCTGATGTCCATTCCTTGTGTTATTTAGCCCAAACAAGTCTCATCTGCTTGTTGCCTGTTCTTAGCAGTGGTTTCCTATCAGCTATTTTACCATGAAGGCCTGCTCCACAAAGTCTCCTCTTAACAGTTGTTGTAGAGATGTGTCTACTGCTAGAACTCTGTGTGGCATTAACGTGGTCTCTAATCTGAGCTGCTGTTAACCTGCGATTTCTGAGGCTGGTGATTCGGATAAACTTATCCTCAGAAGCAGAGGTGACTCATGGTCTTCCTTTCCAGGGGCGGTCCTCATGAGAGCCAGTTTCTTTGTAGCGCTTGATGGTTTTTGCCACTGCACTTGGGGACACTTTCAAATTTATCCCAATTTTTCGGACTGACTGACCTTCATTTCTTAAAGTATTGATTGCCACTCGTTTTTCTTTACTTGGCTGCTTTTTTCTTGCCATAATACAAATTCTAACAGTCTATTCAGTAGGACTATCAGCTGTGTATCCACCAGACTTCTGCACAACACAACTGATGGTCCCAACCCCACTTATAAGGCAAGAAATCCCACTTATTAAACCTGACAGGGCACACCTGTGAATTGAAAACCATTCCGGGTGACTACCTCTTGAAGCTCATCAAGAGAATGCCAAGAGTTCCAAAGCAGTCATCAAAGCAAAAGGTGGTTACTTTGAAGAACTTAGACTATAAGACATAATTTCAGTTGTTTCACACTTTTTTGTTAAGTATATAATTCCACATGTGTTAATTCATAGTTTAAATGCCTTCAGTGTGAATGTATAATTTTCATAGTCATGAAAATACAGAAAAATCTTTAAATGAGAAGGTGTGTCCAAACTTTTGGCCTGTACTGTATTTAAATAAATATATATATATATATATATATATATATATATATATATATATATATATATATATATATATACATATATATATATATATATATGTATATATATATATATATATATATATATACAGTGGGGCAAAAAAGTATTTAGTCAGTCAGCAATAGTGCAAGTTCCACCACTTAAAAAGATGAGAGGCGTCTGTAATTTACATCATAGGTAGACCTCAACTATGGGAGACAAACTGAGAAAAAAAAATCCAGAAAATCACATTGTCTGTTTTTTTATCATTTTTTTTGCATATTATGGTAGAAAATAAGTATTTGGTCAGAAACAAACAATCAAGATTTCTGGCTCTCACAGACCTGTAACTTCTTCTTTAAGAGTCTCCTCTTTCCTCCACTCATTACCTGTAGTAATGGCACCTGTTTAAACTTGTTATCAGTATAAAAAGACACCTGTGCACACCCTCAAACAGTCTGACTCCAAACTCCACTATGGTGAAGACCAAAGAGCCGTCAAAGGACACCAGAAACAAAATTGTAGCCCTGCACCAGGCTGGGAAGACTGAATCTGCAATAGCCAACCAGCTTGGAGTGAAGAAATCAACAGTGGGAGCAATAATTAGAAAATGGAAGACATACAAGACCACTGATAATCTCCCTCGATCTGGGGCTCCACGCAAAATCCCACCCCGTGGGGTCAGAATGATCACAAGAACGGTGAGCAAAAATCCCAGAACCACGCGGGGGGACCTAGTGAATGAACTGCAGAGAGCTGGGACCAATGTAACAAGGCCTACCATAAGTAACACACTATGCCACCATGGACTCAGATCCTGCAGTGCCAGACGTGTCCCACTGCTTAAGCCAGTACATGTCCGGGCCCGTCTGAAGTTTGCTAGAGAGCATTTGGATGATCCAGAGGAGTTTTGGGAGAATGTCCTATGGTCTGATGAAACCAAACTGGAACTGTTTGGTAGAAACACAACTTGTCGTGTTTGGAGGAAAAAGAATACTGAGTTGCATCCATCAAACACCATACCTACTGTAAAGCATGGTGGTGGAAACATCATGCTTTGGGGCTGTTTCTCTGCAAAGGGGCCAGGACGACTGATCCGGTACATGAAAGAATGAATGGGGCCATGTATCGTGAGATTTTGAGTGCAAACCTCCTTCCATCAGCAAGGGCATTGAAGATGAAACGTGGCTGGGTCTTTCAACATGACAATGATCCAAAGCACACTGCCAGGGCAACGAAGGAGTGGCTTCGTAAGAAGCATTTCAAGGTCCTGGAGTGGCCTAGCCAGTCTTCAGATCAAAACCCTATAGAAAACCTTTGGAGGGAGTTGAAAGTCCGTGTTGACAAGCGAAAAGCCAAAAACATCACTGCTCTAGAGGAGATCTGCATGGAGGAATGGGCCAACATACCAACAACAGTGTGTGGCAACCTTGTGAAGACTTACAGAAAACGTTTGACCTCTGTCATTGCCAACAAAGGATATATTACAAAGTATTGAGATGAAATTTTGTTTCTGACCAAATACTTATTTTCCACCATAATATGCAAATAAAATGTTAAAAAAACAGACAATGTGATTTTCTGGATTTTTTTTTCTCAGTTTGTCTCCCATAGTTGAGGTCTACCTATGATGTAAATTACAGATGCCTCTCATCTTTTTAAGTGGTGGAACTTGCACTATTGCTGACTGACTAAATACTTTTTTGCCCCACTGTATATATAAAATCATTTTGGACCTGGAGGAAGACACATGTGGTGTTGAAACATGTCGTCCATAGGGGATTGAATGTATGCAATATTGATACTGAAGAAATCTGGAAGTTTTTAATGGATAAATAAAAGGTATATTTTACTCTACCATTGGACTGATCGCTGGAGAAACAAAAAGTGTTTTCTTTTATATATATATTATAGATATATATACCATATATACTCGAGTATAAGCCGAGATTTTCAGCCCATTTTTGGGGGCTGAAAGTCCCCCTCTCGGCTTATACTTGAGTCATACCCGGGGGTCGGCAGGGGAGGGGGAGCGGGGGCTGTCTAGTTATACTTACCTACTCCCAGCGCGGTCCGTTCGCGTCCCTGCTTCTTCCAGCGCTGCATATTCTTCCTGTATTGAGCGGTCACATGGTACCGCTCATTACAGTCATGAATATGCGGCTCCACCTCCTATAGAGGTGGAGCCGCATATTCATGACTGCAATGAGTGGTAACTGTGACTGCTCAATACAGGAAGAAGATGCAGCGGTGGAAGAAGCAGGGACTGCGCCAGGAGCAGGTAAGTATATGGGAAGGGGAGCGCTGCGCGATATTTACCTGCTCCTCGTTCTGGTGCGGCTCCGTCTTCAGCGTCCTCTGGCTGTGACGCTCAGGTCAGAGGGCGCGGTGACGTAGTCAGTGCGCGCCCTCTGCTGAGCGTCAGTGCTGGAGACGGAGCCGCACGAGGAGCAGGTAAATATTGAAAGCGCCGGCGTCCTGAGCGAAGAGAGGTGAGCATGTGATTTTTTTTTATTGCAGCAGCATTATATATTGCACAGCTTTATATGGAGCATCTATGGGGCAATAATCAACGGGCAGAGCATTATATAAGGTACAGCTTTCTATGGAGCATCTATGGGGCCATAATGAACGGTGCAGAGCATTATATATGGGGCACAGCTTTATATGGAGCATCTATGGGGCCATAATGAACGGTGCAGAGCATTATATATGGCACACCTTTCTATGGAGCATCTATGGGGCCATAATAAACGGTGCAGAGCATTATATATGGCACAGCTTTGTATGGAGCATTTATGGGGCCATAATGAACGGTGCAGAGCATTCTATATGGCACAGCTTTATATGGAGCATCTATGGGGCCATAATGAACGGTGCAGAGCATTATATATGGCACAGCTTTATATGGAGCATCTATGGGGCCATAATGAACGGTGCAGAGCATTCTATATGGCACAGCTTTATATGGAGCATCTATGGGGCCATAATGAACGGTGCAGAGCATTATATGTGGGGCACAGCTTTATATGGAGCATCTATGGGGCCATAATGAACGGTGCAGAGCATTCTATATGGCACATCTTTATATGGAGCATCTATGGGGCCATAATGAACGGTGCAGAGCATTATATGTGGCACAGCTTTATATGGAGCATCTATGGGGCCATAATGAACGGTGCAGAGCATTATATATGGTACAGCTTTATATGGAGCATCTATGGGTCCATAATGAACGGTGCAGAGCATTCTATATGGCACAGCTTTATATGGAGCATCTATGGGGCCATAATGAACGGTGCAGAGCATTATATATGGCACAGCTTTATATGCAGCATCTATGGGGCCATAATGAACGGTGCAGAGCATTATATATGGCACAGCTTTATATGGAGCATCTATGGGGCCATAATGAACGTATAGAGCATTATATATGGCACAGTTTTATATGGAGCATCTATGGGGCAATAATCAACGGTGCAGAGCATTATATGTGGCACAGCTTTATATTGGGCATCTATGAGGCAATAATGAACGGTATGGAGCATCTATTTTTATTTTTGAAATTCACTGGTAGCTGCTGCATTTACTACCCTAGGTTTATACTCGAGTCAATAAGTTTTCCCAGTTTGTTGTGGCTAAATTAGGGAGGTCGGCTTATACTCGGGTCGGCTTATACTCAAGTATATACGGTATATATACTATATGCCAATTTGGTATACCCATAAATAAAGATACTGACCTTTAGAATCTTTCTTTCTGGTCATCTCTGCCAGAAAATGATTTTTTACATTGATGGTTTCCTTCAGATCTACAACTAAAGATGGGTGAGCGTGCTTGGCACTGCTCGATACTCGTTTGATCATCAGGGTGCTCGGACACCTTCGTTACTCAGCCAAGTAACGCGTGGTGATCAAGAACATGGTAGAGTCCCGACCCCACATACTTCGCAGCTGGTTTTCAACCACTAACCATGCGGAAATCGCCTGCCAATCAGGGTCATGCAGTAGCCATGTTGGCTACTTTCATTACTATGATTAACTGACCTCATCATATCTATAAAACACCCAGTGGCTTGATGCTCGTCAAACTGCTCCTCGTAAACAGAGTAAGGAGAGTTGCTGAAGAAAGGAAAGTTTGCCATGCGGATTTACCGCTTTCATTACATTTCTTTTGATTATGTTTCTTTGCGCCGCATGTCAGTGCCTGCTGGTGATCCGCAGGTGCACATGCACGCATAGTGGACATCTAGAAATCAAATACACTTTGCTGTAACAGCTGGCCTCTGCTGGTTTGATGCTGCATAAATACACAGCAATTCCTGAGAAGGATTCTATTCTATTCTAATTAACACTGCTCATAGCTGCATTTAATATAGGGAAAGTTGCTGAAGAACCACCAGTTTTACATTTGCGGAATCTAGGCAGGGGTTATTGCCTTACAGTCCTTACTGCTGAAATCTAAAATCAAAACTCCTTTTCAGGCCTATATCTATTCTAATCTAGTGCTTATTATTATTGCTCTTTGATGCATACTTAATTTAATATGCACAAGTCATGCGTTAAGGGACGGGGAAATGGACAAGCTGATGATTTTGAAGCCAGAACAGTGCAAACAGGTGGTCAGTTGGATGGCAGATAATGATTCCAGTCTGTTTCCCAGCACCACCCTTTCTTCCACATGTTCCAGTCTCACTTGCCAAGAGTTCCAACCACATAATCCTCACCCTGATCCTCCTTCCTCCTTCCCAGGAAACAATGGATCCCACTCTCAGACACTCGAAGGAGCTCTTTACATTTCAATTTATTGCTTCTTCTGGATTTTCTCCCTGCATGTTTCAAGAGAGACATTAGGAGCTCATGTGTAGTGATGCCCTAATATTTGAGCACCCATGGTCAGTAGAAGACAATGGCGGGGAACATCAATTACTGTCTAAGGAGGTGGATGATGATGAGACACAGATGCCAATTATATAGTGTTATGAAGGACTTGGCACTCAGATAAGTAGAAATATAAAGGCTCACATGCATGATAGTCATAAAAGGTTGCAAAGCATATAATAAAAGGAAATATGAAACTATGAATCAAAGTGACATTTGGCCGGGCAGTGAAAACCTGTATAGCTTGCATGCCAGCAGCAGGAAGTATCATTAAACAGCAGGTTTGATAGGAGATAAGTGGTGGTCAATACGGCCAAGTGAAGTAGTACAATTAAGGAATATAACTGCTAGCAGTTTAGATGGAAATCTATTAATCTGTGAGTGAAGATCTAAGTGTGGCTCTGAAATAGAGAATAAGAACACCATTAGAGACATATGTAATACTGCTGGACATGTATAGCTTGTAATGTATGTCATCATATGAAAGCTTAGAGATGATAATCTCTATTCAGTCCCTTTGGGGCCAGAAAATTTAACTCATGAATCCAAAAAGCTTCCCTTCTTTCTAGCATACAAATTCGGTCACCCACTCGGCGCAAGGGAGATATGTGTTCGATAATTTGGAATTTTAATTGTGCGAGCTTACAGTGGGGAAAAAAGTGTTTAGTCAGCTACAAATTGTACAAGTTCTCCCACTTAAAAAGGTGAAAGAGGCCTGTAATTGACATTATAGGTAGACCACAACTATGAGAGTCAAAATTGAGAAAACAAATCCAGAAAATCACCTTGACCCAAAAAACACCATCCCCACTGTCAAGCATGGAGGTGGAAACATTATGTTTTGGGGGTATTTATCTGCTAAGGGTACAGGACTATTTCACAGCATCAGTGAGAGAATGGATGAAGCCAAGTACCGTAAAATTCTGAGTGACAACCTCCTTCCCTCTGCCAGGACATTAAAAATGGGTTGTGGCTGGGTCTTCCAGCAAGACAATATCCCAAAACATACAGAAAAGGCAACAAAGGAGTGGCTCAAAAAGAAGCACATTAAGGTCATGGAGTGGCCTAGCCAGTTTCCAGACCTTAATCCCATAGAAAACTTATGGAGTGAGTTGAAGCTCCGAGTTGCCAAGGGACAGCCTCAAAATCTAACTGATTTAGAGATGATCTGCAAAGAGAAGTGGACCAAAATTCCTCTTGACATGTGCGCAAACCTCATCATCAACTACAAAAAAAGTCTCACTGCTCTGCTTGCAAACAAGGGTTTTGCCACCAAGTATTAAGTCTTGTTTCCCAGAGGGGTCAAATACTTATTTTTCACTGCAAAATGCAAAATGAATTCATTTAATTTATACAATGTGAGATTCTGGATTTTATTTTTGATAGTCTATCTCTCAATGTTAAAATTAACCTACCCTTAAAATTATAGACTCTTCATGTCTTTGTCAGTGGGCAAACTTACAAAATCAGCAAGAGATCAAATACTTATTTCCACCACTGTATATGTGTACCCATCAGGGATAATGTTTTTCACCCCCTGCACTTAGTAAGTAGACTTTAGTAGTCTGGGCGTCCCACTTCTTATAAATGGGAAAAAAATGTTTTCTGAGGCCCTCCTCTCTACATCTTGTCTATGGGATATTGCAGTCCCTCCTAATTTTTGGCTGCCCTTGCACTTTGTGAATAGGATTTAGAGGGCTAGGATTCCCACTATCTAATCATTTTAACAAAATGTGTATGGGGCCCTCCTTCATGTCTAATACAGGGTGAATCAGAGTCCTCCTTCCTTCTAATTTTTGACAGCTCAAAAAAAAATAGGAAATCCGGATGGGGCAAACACTTTTTCATGCAACTGTATATCTGGTAAGGGAACAATCTCTGTTCTTGTGGTATTTTGCTACACAGAACTGTTGTTAGTGGTGATTGTTACGAAGTCGTGTTCACATGTACAAGCTCCATCTTGCTGTGTGCTTTCACTGTTAATTGTGAATGTCATAGTTATGTGATATTCTAAGCTCAATACTTATACCTGTTATTTGTGTGTGTTCTTGTAGTTTTACCACATACATTTCCATTCTACACATACTCTCTTGATAAATAAGCAATTTAGGCTACAGAGAACGGTCTGCTTATTTTGGAAGACAGAAGAGGTTTCTGTATGTCAGATTGCACACCGTGTAAGAAGACAGAAGATTGCTGTTTTTTATTTATTAACAAGAGAATTTGGAGGTCTTGCTCGTAAATATATTATTAAATGGCTATTCCCATCTTAAACATTAATGATATATCCGTGCATTTTTAAGAGATGTGGGTCCCAACTCCATATCCATTTCTAATAAGACACTTGTCTACCACTTTTTTCCCCTGAATTCAATGGACATTAATTACAGTTGGTGTCTTAAGGTACCTTCACACATAACGATTTAGTTAACGATATCATTGCAACGTCACTCTTTTTGTGACGTAGCAACGATCCCACTAACGATCTCGTTATGTGTGACAGTGACCAACGATCAGGCCCCTGCTGGGAGACCGTTGGTCGCTGGGGAATGATCAGGACCTTTTTTTGGTCGCTGATCACCTGCTGTCATTGCTGGATCAGCGTGTGTGACGCCGATCCAGCGATGTGTTCACTTTTAACCAGGGTAAATATCGGGTTACTAAGCGCAGGGCCGCGCTTAGTAACCCAATATTTACCCTGGTTACCATTATAAAAGTTTAAAAAAAAACAGTACATACTCACATTCTGATGTCTGTCACGTCCCCCGCTGTCAGCTTCCCTGCACTGACTGTCACCATTGTGCTCTGCTTTATGGCCGGCGCTGACACAGTCAGTGCAGGAAGCTGATGGCGGAGGACGTGACAGACATCGGAATGTGAGTATGTAGTGTTTTTTTTTTTTTTACATTTACAATGGTAACCAGGGTAAATATCGGGTTACTAAGCGCGGCCCTGCACTTAGTAACCCAATGTTTACCCTGGTTACCCGGGGACTTCGGCATTGTTGAAGACAGTTTCAACGATGCCGAAGTCGCTCCCCTGATCGTTGGTTGCTGGAGAGAGCTGTCTGTGTGACAGCTCCCCAGCGACCACACAACGACTTACCAACGATCACAGCCAGGTCGTATCGCTGGTCGTGATCGTTGATAAGTCGTTTAGTGTAACGGTACCTTTAATACTCAGGAATATGCTAATTCTCTTTGCTATACCTGCTGTTTGCTGGATATTCTAGTAGAGGCGTTCTCCACAACTGTTTTTTTTCTGGGGGACACCTAACCTGGCAATGGTTGTCCAAAATTAGACGATCCCTTTAAGCCACTGAATTATCTTACACAAATTAAATACATTTCATTCATATCTTGAACAGTTCATGCATATGTATTGTAAAAAAAAAATCTGAAAATCTAATTTGTGCATACTTGTAAGGATGCAGCTTTTTAAAGCCCAGCAAGTGTTTATTGTGTCAGTTTTTAATTGCTTTCTAAAGTATGTTCAAAGAGGAAAAAAACAGTTTTACAATAAATGCTGCATGCTATTAAAATGCTTCCAAGCTAAATGAATCAGACATTTTCTTGTTGTAATCTGCCACTGTAAACCACTAAAATAATGTATTTCCATATTGATTTTGTTTAATTAAAATACTTTCAAGCATAAATTGAAACTGATGCCATCGTGACTGCTTCCCTGGTAAGAGTGCATTAGCTGTGCAGTCATTTAGTATGTCGCAGTCATGTGCAGCAGAGAGACAATGCAAATTTATTAGTTTAAGAAAAATTAGCAAGCTCCTTGAATAAATCAAAATTGGATATAAAATTCAATGTGGCTGAGCCAGTTATTTTCAGTAAAGTGAGAAAGCATTTGTCTTGAAATTTTGTTTCTATTTTTCATTTACTCTCCATTTCACATTACTATTTCCGTTATGTAAGAGGCAATAACACTAAAAATAGATAGCAGCCTATGAATCTTCATATTCTTTTAAGCAAACAGACGTCCCAGAAATCTCTGTAGTACCCCCAACACATCAACACAAATAAAAAAAAGATCCTTATGGCATAAAAAAGAAAATCAAAAACATATATATTAGGTATATTATATTATTTATAAAATATATAAAGAGAAACCAATGCTATTAGGTAATTATTGCCATATGCCCTTTATTGATCTATGGTCTAGTTTGCCATATCACAGTAGAGCAGAACAATATTGTATCATACAATTATTAGGTTCTGTAGAAGGACGTAGATCTGGGGATTTATTATGATGGAATATAGGCTGAACTGGATGGACAAATGTCTTTTTTCGGCCTTACTAACTATGTTACTATGTTACTATGTTACAGTAGATTAATGCAATTCTATAATTGACTGTCCCATAATGAGTGTAGGCATGCAGAATGTCTTTATCAGTGCTGTATGTCTTGACTTCAAAATGCTTTATTAAAGAGTTAACCCTAAACGTATGTGTTCTTGGTGTTCTGTACATAAAGAATTAATCATGTGTGCCAATACAACCTATTTTTAAATCTACACTAATTTGCAGCTATCACACCCCTATCTTTGCCTTCTCCACAATCCCACCAGGGTTCCCCCGCCCCACATTGACACTGGATTGTCCTTCATTAGTCTAATGCTGCTAGTCGAGCATGCAGAGATGCATCTAATGACCCTGTCTAATAAAAATGTCCCTAGACATTCTCATATCATCTTCATTACTCTTAACTACTTGGTTGTAGCACAGCTCAGCTATGCAATGCCCTGGTCCGCTGTGTCAGTAGGCAGCAGCATGAACATGCTCTGATGATCCCACTGATATACCTAATAACTCTGTCTAATTAATAAAAACAGATGCATCTAATGACCCTGTCTAATAAAAAAGTCACTAGACATTCTCACAGAATCTTCATTGCTTTTGACTACCTAGTTGTAGCACAGCTCAGCTATGCTATGCTCGGCTTTGCTATGTCAGTGGGTAGGAGTATGAGCATGCACTGAAGATCCCACAGATACACCTAATAAGTGTCTAATTAATAACAAACAGATGCATCTAGTGTACCTGTCTAATAATAGAGTCACTATACATTCTCACAGCATCTTCATTGCTCCTGACTACCTGGTTGTAGCACAGCTCAGTTATGCAATGCCTTGCTCCCCACCGTCCCTCATACTGCGGGACTGTCACGATTTTGAGGCTGTGCCCTGCAGTTCCGCACAGGACTCTACTTCTCCCACACAGCCAGTAGGAGAAGCATCCGATATGCCCCCTTGTATTAGGCCACACCCCCTTCTTATCTTCTTCCGATGCTGTGGTTCAGAGAGGGAGAGAGGACATTCTGAGGTGTGTGTTTGTACTTCACACATACATGCAGCTGGCCCTGCTCTGCTGTGCTTACAGTACAAGGCATTATAACCAGGAGTAGTGGCAGCACTTAGAGCAATTCAGTGCTGCCTGTTATTCATTGGCAGAGTATATAAATATATATGTATCCTTTATATACTATAGCAGTTATGGAGTGGAGTCAGTAGATAGTGGTGTTGCAGAGTTCGCAGAGCTGGGCTACATTGCAATGTGCAGGATCTGTGAGGCAGCAGTATCGACAGCGACAGGTGGTGAAATATTTGCCTGCATTGTAAGCAGAGCTGCTGGGACACATCTACAGCCCCGACTGTACATTGGCATCATCATGTGGGGCCATTACACATTATGGAGCACTGTGTGGCTATTTTACAGTATGGAGCAATATGTGGGGCCATTATACAGTATGGAGCACTGTGTGGCCATTATACAGTATGGAGCATTATGTGAGGCCATTATACAGTATGGATCACTGTGTGGCCATTATACAGTATGGAGCACTGTGTGGCCATTATAAAGCATGGAGCACTGTGTGGCCATTGTACAGTATTGAGCATTATGTGGGGCCATTATACATATGTGGCGTAAAAATGCTGTGGCGCGCTGTGTGCGCCGCTACCTTTGTCACTCTGCCTTCTTCAAAAGTTGGGAGGTATGTCTGAAGATCCCACAGATGCGCCTACTAACTTTGTCAAATTAATAACAAACAGATGCATCTAATGACCCTGTTTAATAAAAAAGTCACTAGACATTCTCACAGCATCTTCATTGCTCCTGACTGCTGGGTTGTAGCACAGTTCAGCTATGCTATGCTTGGCCTTCTATGCCAGCTATACCAGCTGCAGATGCACCAAATACCTGTCTAATTAATAAGAAACAGATGCACCTAATGACCCTGTCTAATAATACAGCCACCATACACAATCCGCAATGCATTGACAACCAGTTTGTAGCACAGCAAAGTTATACACTGTTCAGCTCTGCTATGCATGCTGAAGAGAGCATGATCATGCTCTGAAGGTCCCCATGAACTAATAACGTAATATGGAGTTTTTAAATAGTAAAGAATAATGGTGAAATAGTGGATCACAGTCACTACATTCAAAACAATCAATTGTCATCTCATCCATTTAAATAAAAAATGCCCATTTTTAAGTTTCCGCTTTTTGTTTACTAGAGGAGACTGGAACATCGAAGGGCACATTGAAACTAAAAAAAAGTTTATACAATGTTTGGACACCAACTCATCAGTTTGATTATCCAATCACTTGATTATTTGATGTGGTTATACATTTTTTAACAAAAGTAACCTTTTAATATTTTTATAGAATCATGTTTGCACTAACAGTGATATCCTAATACAATCTTAGTCTACTACTTTTATATTTCCTGTTTTTTTCTCGCTCTACTTCTCCTCTCTCTTCTCTCTTTCTTCTTCTCTGTATTTCTTTTTGTCCTTTTAATCTGTCTCACTAATTCTATTTCCACTCTTGTTACTCATTCTTTTACTTATCCTTTCTTCTTTCTTTATCGCCCTCTTTAACTCTCCCTTCCCTTTCTCTTTCCTTTCTCTTTTTCTCTCTCTCTCATTCCATCCAGCAGAGCAGGTTAGTCTTTTGCACTATTTTAAATATCTTGGTGAAAGCAGTCTTGCTTTTGAACCATTTTATGTTGTGTTCTTTTTAATGTTTCTATTAAATGTTATGTTTTAATTTCCTATCTATTGCTATATTTACATTACTTATTGTGGGACTACTATCCTTTTGGTTGGGCTGCTTAAATGAAATTCTGCTATTGCTGTATCTTCATACAGGAGAGCAGAGGCAGGAGCAGTCAGTTTTGATGGGATTTGTGGTCTTTAAAATTATGAATAGGACGGATGCATAGAGTATAATGTGGGTCTGTCAGTGGTGGCCTGTCATCTGTGAAAATGACTTAATGCAACCTACTTTCTTTACCTGATCCTATGGGTTTTCCAGCCTTCTTCCTTTAAAGAAACAGCACTAGATCAAAAGGATCTGAAATCTAGAGTTTGAAACCAGTCAGGCATATATTTGGCCACTCCCAGCAGTAAGCTTGAACTATTAGTAGGGTGCGGGGCTGTCCTATTGGCTAAGGTAGGGTACTGATTACTCAAGCTGGACATAATGCCCATACTGCCAGACTGGACGGAACTATTGGTCACAACCACCATAGTCTCAGTGGCTGGACAAAGCCTGCACCACCCAGATCTTCTGGTCTCAATGTCTCCCCTTTCACCATCATAGTGATGACTATTGATGAGCGAGTATACTCGTTGCTCGGGTTTCCCAGAGCACGCTCGGGTGATCTCCGAGAATTTTGTAGTGCTCGGACATTTAGTTTTCCTCACCTCAGTTGCATGATTTATGGCTGCTTGCCAGGCTGAATGAATGTGAGGAATGCCTCTTTGTTAGGGAATCCCCTCATGTATTCAGTCTGTCTGGTAGTCACAAATCATGCAGCTGGGGCGATGAAATCTAAATCTCCGAGCACTACAAAATGCTCGGAGACCACCCAAGCGTGCTCTGGGAAACCCGAGTAACGAGTATACTCGCTCATCACTAGTGATGACCACTAAATGAGTATGGTGGCGTCTTGTGATAGCTGCAAATATCGCAGGTCCCGGAGGAGATGTGACAAAGAGAGGAAGAAGGAGAAGAAACCACCGGAGCAATAAGCGGAGGAGGACATGACTTTGGAAGGGGTAGATCTTTAACTCTTGCAGTTTTTGTTTGTATAGCAGTGTAGATTTTAGGCAAGAGTGAAGTTGCTTTAAGACGAAGGTTCACAGTATGTCTGTGCCTGATGTGTCACTGTGAGGAGAGTGGGGCTTATATAGGGGAGGTAACTCTGTCTCTCTTTGAGAGGAGGGTGGGGGCTGGTCTCTCTCTCTGTGAGGGGGTGGGGGCTTAAATAAAGGAAGCTCGTAAATCTGTCTCTCTACCCCTTTCTTTCACCGATTGAAATTGAGGAAACATCTCTAAAGGTACCGTTACACTAAACGACTTACCAACGATCACGACCAGCGATACGACCTGGCCGTGATCGTTGGTAAGTCATTGTGTGGTCGCTGAGGAGCTGTCACACAGACAGCTCTCTCCAGCGACCAACGACTTCGGCATTGTTGAAACTGTCTTCAACGATGCCAAAGTCCCCGGTTAACCAGGGTAAATATCGGGTTACTAAGTGCAGGGCCGCACTTAGTAACCCGATATTTACCCTGGTTACCATTGTAAAAGTAAAAAAAAAAAAACAGTACATACTCACATTCCGTTGTCTGTCACGTCCCCCGGCGTCAGATTCCCGTACTAACTGTGTCGGTGACGTCACCGCTGTGCTCTGCTTTACGGCCGGCCGGCGCTGACACAGTCAGTGCGGGAAGCTGATGCCGGGGGACGTGACAGACAACGGAATGTGAGTATGTACTGTTTTTTTTTTTTTAACTTTTACAATGGTAACCAGGGTAAATATCGGGTTACTAAGCACGGCCCTGTGCTTAGTAACCCGATATGTACCCTGGTTACCAGTGAACACATCACTGGATCGGCGTCACACACGCCGATTCAGCGTTGACAGCGGGTGATCAGTGACCAAAAAAAAGGTCCTGATCACTCCCAGCGACCAACGATCTCCCAGCAGGGGTCTGATCGTTGGTTGCTGTCACACATAACGATTTCGTTAACGATATCGTTGCTACGTCACAAAAAGCAACGATATCGTTAAAGAAATCGTTATGTGTGAAGGTACCTTTAAGTTTCAGGGAAGTATAATACTGGGGTCAGGGCCGGACTGGCCATCTGGCAATTCTGGCAAATGCCAGATGGGCCTGACTGGTTGTGGGCCACCTTGCCTGCTTCATTGTTAACAGAATCTATGTTCTCAAGACACCCATACTGTTAAGAGTTGTGATGGAGGTATCATTAGAAATAACTGTCTTGTAGTAAATCTTGCTTTCCTCCATGCAGGGTAATATTTCTAATATACACCATCTGGTTCTTGGGGGCAGGGACAACATGGGCCTGTCTGATTTCAAATGCTAGGGCTGAATTTCAGTCTCAGTCCGTACCTGACTGGGGTTATCACTTCACATTACAGCTGATAGGAACACACTCACCTCAGACATTGTGTATTAGTGTAGTATCAGCTCCTACATCATATATGGGATTAATATTACCTCAGAAATTCATGTAGCCACCATGTTCCCTCATGGGGCTGCTACAAGTTACCTCACACACTGCAGAGAGAGCTCCAGTGTGACCTACCTGCAGATGTGGCTGATATACCATATTACTGCGGTATTATAAAGAGTCTTCATGAGCTTTGGGTGCTACTGACTGTATAATATGGGAAACAAGGGCTGGAGCAGATACTTTCCATGACACAGTGTCTGTCTGCCATTACCATGGTGGAGCTGGGTGATCACATGTACTAGATACTGTTGAGACGGAGCTGTTGGGGGATGGTATATGTGTGATAGGAAAAAGCATGGCCAAATACAATGTCTGCCATTATTATGGTGGAGCTGGGCAGTCACATGTACTAGAGACTGGTGAGAGGAGAGCAGTTGGGGGACGGTATATTATTATCATTTATTTATATAGCACCATTAATTCCATGGTGCTGTACATGGGAAAAGGGGTTAACTACAGGGTTATAGATATTGTTTACAGCAAACAAATTTACAATGACAGACTGGTACGGAGGGGAGAAGACCATGTCATTGCAGACTTACATTCTACGTTTATATCAGTAGGGGGATGGTATATGTATGATAGGACAAAGCATGGACACATACATTGTCTGCCACTATGGTTGGACCTCAGCAGGCATATGTATTAGAGACACTGGTGAGAGACAAGCAGTCGGAGGATGGTATATGTATGATGGTGAGTCACTGCAGTTCATGTCAGTGTGATGTATACTGACCCTGCTGTGTGCTGATTATCCCCCTTCCCATTTATGTAGTCTTGTGACCTGTATGTGACCTCATCTTTGCTATATACTGATCATCCTGTGTGCACAGATTCAGTGCAACCAGGTTACTTTCACTATATATGTGGTATCTGTGTAAAGGCTCCGTACCAGTAGCGTAGCTACCGAGGGGCAGAGGGAGCCATCGCCCCGGGCCCGGTGCTCAGAGGGGGCCCACCCGGAGCTACACTACTGTAACTGTATCAGCACGCGTGGCCACCCGTCACCACACTGATGAGGGAAGGAGCGCTGTGCTCCTTCTCCCATCATCCCCCTGTCAGCGTCTGGTGTCACCGACGCCGACGCTGACAGTGGGCATGATGACGTCATCATCCGGCGCCCACTGTCAGAAGATGAGTGGGAGGTCGGAGCACCGCTGGAACAAGGAGAAAGAGAGGTGAGTATTTATTTATTGCTTTTTTTATGGGGGCTGCCTTATACTTCAGGATCTGCCTATAGGGGGCTGCCTTATACTTCAGGATCTGCCTATAGGGGTGCTGCCTTATACTTCAGGATCTGCCTATGGGGTGCTGCCTTATACTTCAGGATCTGCCTATAGGGGTCTGCCTTATACTTCAGAATCTGCCTATACGGGGGCTCCCTTATACTTCAGGATCTGTCTATAGGCGGGCTGCCTTATACTTCAGAATTTGCCTATAAGGGGGCTGCCTTATACTTCAGGATCTGCCTATAGGGGGCTTCCTTATACTTCAGGATCTGCCTATAGGGGGGCTGCCTTATACTTCAGGATCTGCCTATGGGGGGCTGCCTTTTACTACAGGGTCTGACTATGGGGTGCTGTCTTATACTACAGGGTCTGCCTATGGGGTGCTGCCTTTTACTAGAGTCTGCCTATGGGGGGCTGCCTTATATACAGGGTCTGCCCATATGGGTGCTGCCTTATACTTCAGAATTTGCCTATGGGGTGCTACCTTATACTACAGGATCTGCCTATGGGGTGCTACCTTATACTACAGGGTCTGCCTTTGGGGTTCTGTCTTATACTACAGGGTCTACCTATGGGGTGCTGTCTTATACTACAGGGTCTGCCTATGGGGATGCTGTCTTGTGCTATAGAGTCTGCCTATGGGTGCTGCCTTGTGCTATAGAGTAGGCCTATGGGGAGTGCATTATACTATATGGAGTCCTATTGGGTGTGCATTATACTATATGGAGTCCTATGGGGAGTGCATTATACTATATGGAGGCTTATGGGGAGTGCATTATGCTATATTTAGGATGATCTGGTGCATTATACTATATAGAGACCTATGGGGAGTGCAATATTCTATATTTAGGATGATCTGGTGCATTATACTATATGGAGGCCATCTAGTGGGCCATCATACAGTGTGGAGATTACAGTGAAGGGACCATCATACAGTGTTGGAGCCATCAAACAGTTTGGGGGCTACTAAGGGATCAGTATACTGTGTAGATGGTACTATACAGTGAGGGGGCATTATACTGTATAGGGGAGCTATACAGCGGGGCAGACTCGGGTCATTATTAAATGTAAAGTGGGCACTTCTTGTTATAGGGGATGTCAGGTTACTGTGACTATCAAAGGGGCACACATGGCAATATTACTTTCTAATGAGCAAAATGTGGGCACTGTTTTCTAGGGTACTTGCACCCGGAATTACTATATTATAGAGGGGTGCTCTAGAATTTAGAAGTCACAGAGAATCATACAGCAGATGCAGTAATAGGGATGTCAAGGTAAAAATATATGTCTTTATACTCTTTTGTACTTTTATGTATTCTTATGCTGTGAAACAATAAGTTTTTCCCCTTCATGCTTATTAATGCATATGTAATTGTATTTAAGATGGCTGCCAGTGTTCACTTTTGCCTTAGTTTTTGTTCTTGCCAAGAATCTACTTTCGTTTCTGAAGCTAAAGTATCGTTTCTGGAGAAATGGAAACTTAACAAGATGTGGACAAAGGAAGATTTATCAGATGACGTCAGAGCCAACCAGAAGGACTGAATACTAGATACATTGCTTAAACCCCGCCTATCCCCACCCTCTGCACACCTTCCCCCAATAGGTCATATAATGTTGTGTATCAGGAAATAAAGTTCAGTAGTTGCTGTGACGTTACACACGAGCATGCAATGAGTTTGAACCAGCATTGTGTCTGACTCATTCTTATCCGGTACCAACATGCTTTTATTCTGATTTGGAATGACTGGTGGATGAAGGGTATTGTCGTGATGACCCCGACAATTTGGCGCAACCAACGTGGGGCGTGGCCCGCGATCCGAGACCCCCTGGACCCATGCCTGGACGTCCGTGGACGACACCCGTAGTGGCTGACCTCGAGGACTGATCACCCTCCAAACACGGTAAGTGGAGATCGCATACTATGTATGTGTCACACTTGCTAGTGTTTCAGCCGTTATTGGTTAGTCTGTGGTCTCCTTGGGTCTGGGGAGTGACCGGTCGAGTGGTGAGACCGAGCGCGATCCCGTGCCACGCTTCGAACCAGCAACTGAGAGACGTCGCACTCTGCACGTCCTCGTGTACACCACACCTCCTCCACCGGTCATTGTACTCCATTCAACCACCCTACCCGTGACTGTTGCCTAGTAGTGATAGAGTGAAAGATTGAGGAAGTTTGTGGATTGGGGGCGGCTTTGAGAAAGGGATAGGAGACGCAGCCTCTGTGATATTGTCCAGATAGGTAATTAAGACGTCCCGAGAGGGGACCACCTGTTTTTCTGTGGAGGGCTCTCACTAGGAGACCGCCTCCCAACGTTTAGAATATCGTGACAGGGTAGACTGTTAATCACTGGTGTTCATGGGGTTAGGGACAACACGTCGAACGCGAGGCTCCGTGTTTTTTTCGATGGGAAACCAGTGTTGTTATCGCTGTCAGCGGCCTACTGCAGAAGGGCGTAGTATTCTGTGAGTCATGTTGCGTCTCTTATGGCAGAAGAAGTCCGTGCCCCACGAGTTGAGTGAGGATGCTGTGGAAGTCAAGACAATAGTAGAGTCACGGGAGGGCAAGAAGGCAGTCAAGAATGTTGAAAGATGAAGGACTGTTAGAACAAGCGCAAGCTCATCTGCGAGTTGCGCGAGGTTTAAAAAACGAGGAATGGAAAAAGGTTGATGGAGAG
Source organism: Ranitomeya imitator (assembly GCF_032444005.1). Lineage (NCBI taxonomy): Eukaryota > Metazoa > Chordata > Amphibia > Anura > Dendrobatidae > Ranitomeya > Ranitomeya imitator. The sequence continues at coordinate 284,236,393 of NC_091287.1, forward strand.
GGAGGATGAGAGGATGCAGAGCCCGTGTTTGGTTATAAAATATCTCAATCATTGGTTTTTCTAAGGTGTTTTTGTATATGAATTGTGTGAAGGTTTTGTAGAAATTAATTGAGTCTGAGAACTGCTGTAATCCGTTACTCTGTGTAGATCTGTGAAAACACCCAATGGGAGGGGGGAGTCAAATAGCTGCGTTGTTGTTTTTCTTCTTTTGTGTTGAGGAATGCTGTAAATTCTTATCTCTGTGTTTATAGCCAATGGGAGGGGTGAACCCCTGCGCGAATTGTTTTTTTGATTTTTCCTCTTTGTGCTGCGGGCCAGAGAAAGGGGGGCCAAAGTTTTCAGAAGAACTTAACACATTCTGTATCAGCAGCTGCAGCGATCTTTACTCGCTCTCTAGTCCCCCTCCCCCCGCCACAGCTTCAAGGACACAGCTCGCAGCTCGCTTCCTTATCAGTGGCCCAAGAGAAAGACTCCAGCCCCCCTCCCTTACACAAATCCAGTCTCATATTCCAATATCCATTTTAACCCTGTGTCTGGAAATCTCTCTCGCCATGTTAATTCTCAGACCAAGACAAGACAGATGGACTTGTAAATATTGCGGTCAGACAAACCCAGACTGGAGAAATACTTGTATAATCTGTGTTGCAATCCAACCTAAGTGAATTACACTGATTCCTGTCCAGATAAGATCACATGTAGTGACATAAGAAGCTGACACAGGATTGTGGGTAGTGGGGACATTAACTTTTGGGAGTAGGCTGACAGTAATCCTTTTGGGAAGGAGCTGTAGACCAGCATGTCATGTCACCCCCAACCGGTCATCTAGTCACCCCCACCACCAGAGAACCAACCACATCAGGTAGTGTAAGACAGATACAGGAGTATTATCCCTGGAAGCCCTCTGACTAGCTAGCTACGCTAAAATAATTGGCTGACCCTGAGAACAAACCTTTCCCATTATACAAGCTTGTACAATATGATGGATGTATAAGTGCACCTGAGCAGACCTAGAGAGTTGGTGAGCCAAGATGATGGTCAGATGGTCCTTATGTTATATAACCCCTATGCAGATGAGTATAATGAGATGTGTATCTTACATGCCCTTTCCCGATTAGTTTGCAGGAAAGAAAAAAAAAGGGGGGAGAGTGTCAGTGTCTTTAACCCTGTCAGTTAGAATATTCCTATGTCACGTTGCTTCAGCATATGGGTAATTTTTTTGTTTTTTTGTTGTGTGCACGGACAGAGCCGGAAGCCATTGTTGCCACTGTTAGTTTTCGCAAGTATCTGGCAGATCTGAACTGTCAGATTTCGGCCTCGGAACTTCGGTTCTGCCTTGGTCAAGTGATATTTTTGGGTCACTGTCTCCTTCAGGGTGCCACACACCTCACAGAAGAAAGAAAAATAGCCGTCAGCTACAAAGGATGAGACAGAGCTCCAGCGTTTCCTTGGACTATGGGGTGCTACCTTATACTACAGGATCTGCCTATGGGGTGCTACCTTATACTACAGGGTCTGCCTTTGGGGTTCTGTCTTATACTACAGGGTCTACCTATGGGGTGCTGTCTTATACTACAGGGTCTGCCTATGGGGATGCTGTCTTGTGCTATAGAGTCTGCCTATGGGTGCTGCCTTGTGCTATAGAGTAGGCCTATGGGGAGTGCATTATACTATATGGAGTCCTATTGGGTGTGCATTATACTATATGGAGTCCTATGGGGAGTGCATTATACTATATGGAGGCTTATGGGGAGTGCATTATGCTATATTTAGGATGATCTGGTGCATTATACTATATAGAGACCTATGGGGAGTGCAATATTCTATATTTAGGATGATCTGGTGCATTATACTATATGGAGGCCATCTAGTGGGCCATCATACAGTGTGGAGATTACAGTGAAGGGACCATCATACAGTGTTGGAGCCATCAAACAGTTTGGGGGCTACTAAGGGATCAGTATACTGTGTAGATGGTACTATACAGTGAGGGGGCATTATACTGTATAGGGGAGCTATACAGCGGGGCAGACTCGGGTCATTATTAAATGTAAAGTGGGCACTTCTTGTTATAGGGGATGTCAGGTTACTGTGACTATCAAAGGGGCACACATGGCAATATTACTTTCTAATGAGCAAAATGTGGGCACTGTTTTCTAGGGTACTTGCACCCGGAATTACTATATTATAGAGGGGTGCTCTAGAATTTAGAAGTCAGAGCATTGTGTCTGACTCATTCTTATCCGGTACCAACATGCTTTTATTCTGATTTGGAATGACTGGTGGATGAAGGGTATTGTCGTGACGACCCCGACAGGGACACATATGGCAGCAGCAGCAGCTCAGTATTGGGGTATCAGGGGCAGTAATAGGGACACATACGACAGCAGCGGCTCAGTATTGGGGTATCAGCAGGATGAGGAGTTTGTGCAGGTTGGGAATAGATGGTGATGGGGCTGGAATATTAGAAGTGAAAAGTGTCTTTGTTGCATTCTCTGCAGACGAGTCCTGGCTGGAAGACATTGTCATGTCAGTCTGTGCCAGATGGAAAAGACGTGAAAAGTGAATGACTCCATAAGAGAACATCAGCGGTAAGTCATTATCTGTAACTGTGCAGTGACCTCTTACATGTTCTGTAGGGCTGGTATCTACCACTGACCATATGGCGGGAATATCCATGTTGGTCTTTGTATAGAGATATCCACAGTAAGAGAGAAGGAAAGTGGAACGCACTCACCAGTCTTGAAAATTCCAATCCTTTATTCAAAACATGGACAGACTTAGCAGGGAGGGGTGTGGAGGATGTATAGAGATTATCTTCAGTAATAGCGCGGTCATCTGCTGATTTTCTCCTCCACTATTAGGGCGCGTCACCGAATTGTAATGAAGGTTACCTGCTTAGGGGCCCACTCAGAAGGTTTGCCCCCCTGAACCAAAACCCTAGCTATGCCTCTGCTCCTTACAAATGTTCTGTATACTTATCATAGATACAGCCCTGGGGTACGTTATCACTCCTCACTCTGCTATATACGGATCATGCTGTGTAAAAAAAAGGTCCTGTGTATGCAGGTTTTCCTCGCTCAAAATAAGAAAGGGGAGAAGCCAGCGCTGCTTATGGTCAGAACGCAATACATAAAGTGCATATGCACATATTGATTTCTAAATGTATTTCAAAATGAGACATTTCGCAAACAATTGATCAATTCTTTGAGCCATCCCACCAAGGCCAAGGCATTCTCATAATGGGGCAGTCCTACTCTACGTTTTTTATATTTGCTGTGCCATTACGGCCTCCTAAATGTAAAAAAGCAAGGCTGCATTAAATGCAAACTGTACCTGAAGCATTTCTGAATCACTCCCATGGCACCATAAAGGGCAAGCGCAGATAAAGGTTAACCAGGTCCGGACATAGACATTTCAGGTCCAACCTCCACACTGCCTAACCAGCACCACAGATGAAAGGTGAAACAGGCTTAGGCATGGGTGCACAAACAGAGCCTAGGGCAGGGTAGGGCTGCTGTATGTGTGTACAGCAGCCTAGATCAATCACAATGAACACAGAAAGAATAGCGTGCATAACCCAGCGTGCATGGAAACAGTGGTGGTCAACCACAAACCAATATCAAAATAAAAAAGGGGAGAATCCAGCGCTGCTTATGGTCAGAACGCAATACATAAAGTGCACATGCACATATTGATTTCTAACTGTATTTCAAAATGAGACATTTAGCAAACAATTGATCAATTCATTGAGCCACCCCGCCATGCCAAGACATTCTCATAATGGGGCAGTCCTACTTTACGTTTTTTATATTCGCTGTGCCATTTCCTGGTAGATGGATGTGCTGACTTTGGTCTTGATAAAACACAGTTCACTTATACCAGTAGATGACATGGCTCCCCAAACCATCACTGATTGTGGAAATTTCACACTAGACCTCAAGCAGCTTGGATTGTGTGCCTCTCCACTCTTCCTCCAGACTCTGGGACCTTGATTTCCAAGGTCTAGTGTGAAGTATCCACAATCAGTGATGGTGACGGGAGCCATGTCATCTGCTGGTGTAGGTCCACTGTGATTTATCAAGACCAAAGTCAGCGCAGCCATCTACCAGGAAATTTTAGAGCACTTCATGCTTCCCTCTGCCGACAAGCTTTTTGGATATGGAAATTTCATTCTCCAGCAGGACTTTGTACGTGTCCTCACTGCCAAAAGTACCAATTCCTGGTTAAAAAGGAGCAGTATCACTGTGCTTGAGATTGGCCAGCAAACTCGTCTGACCTTAACGCCATAGAGAATCTATGGGGTATTGTCAAGAGGAGACAACAATGCAGATGAGCTGAAGGCTGCTATCAAAGCAACCTGGGTTTCCATAACACCTCAGCAGTGCCACAGATTGATCGCCTCCATGCCGCGCCGTATTGATGAGGTAATTGATGCAAAGAGGCCCTAACCACGTACTGTATTAAGTGCATTTAATGAACATACATTTCAGTAGACCAACATTTCAAATTTTAAAAGCATTTTTTCAAGCTGGTGTTATAAAGTATTCTAATTTACTGAGATAATGACTTTTTGGGTTTTCATTGGCTGTAAGCCATAATCATCAACATTAACAGAAATAAACACTTGAAATAGATCACTCTGCTTGTAATGGCTCTATCTAATATATGAGTTTCACTTTTGTATTGAAGAACTGAAATAAATTAACGTTTTGATGATATTCTAATTTTGTGAGATGCACCTGTATGTGATTTGTATACTTCTGGCCACATTCCGACTAGACGTGTTCGGCCTCTCTTGAGTGAGGCCACACATCTCTAGTCACCACGTGCCTACATGTATATAAATCACTGGTGCAATCCTAAAAAGCGTGCAGTGTTCACTGTGAGAATTCAGAAGTCTGAAGTCTCATCAGAAACCTGGACAACCCCTTTAATGGTCCTAACAAATAAAAACATGAGAATTAGTCAGTATCACAAATAACATTTACATCCAGGTAACTTATAGATGTCGTTGTCTCTGGAGTCGTTCTGCTTCTTTCCTTCATCTTGTCCAGACCCCATGAAGAGTTTTCTCATCCACAGCTGTCCCTGCAGACTTCCATCTTCTCCGCTCTTTTGCAGAAAATCTCCACATGATGCCCTTAACCCCTTCATGACATTGGGATTTTCTGTTTTTCCGTGTTCGTTTTTCGCTCCCCTCCTTCTCAGAGCCATAACTTTTTTATTTTTCCATCAATATCGCCATATGAGGGCTTATTTTTTGCGAAGCAAGTTGTACTTTTGAACTACATCATTGATTTTAGCATGTCGTGTACTAGAAAATGGTAAAAAAAATTCCAAGTGCGGTGAAATTGCAGAAAAAGTGCAGTCCCACACTGGTTTTTTGTTTGGCTTTTTGCTAGGTTCACTAAATGCTAAAACTGATCTGCCATTATGATTCTCCAGGTCATTACGAGTTCATAGACACCAAACATGACTAGGTTATTTTTTATCTAAGTGGTGAAAAAAAATTCCAAGCTTTGCTAAAAAAAATTAAAAAAAATAAAAAAAATTGCGCCATATTCCGATACCCATAGCGTCTCCATTTTTCATGATCTGGGGTCGATTGAGGGCTTATTTTTTGCGTGCCGAGCTGGCTTTTATAATGATACCATTTCAGTGCAGATATGTTCTTTTGATCGCCCGTTATACGCTGTTTAGCGATCAGGTTAATGCTTTTTTTTATTGATAGATCTGGCGATTTTTTTATATTGATTTATTTTGAATGGGGCGAAAGGGGGGTGATTTAAACTTTTATATTTTTTTATTTTTTTTACTTTTTTTTAACTTTTGCCATGCTTCAATAGCAATAGCAGCTCAGCGCCTCTATACTGACGATTGTATATGCACTTGCACCTTATTAAAAGATTTATTTGTCAGATAGGGTTATCGCTGTTAGCCTCTGTTTGGATACTACACCTGACAATCCAGTTAGGGTAAAGGTACCGTCACACTAAGCGACGCTGCAGCGATACCGACAACGATCCGGATCGCTGCAGCGTCGCTGTTTGGTCGCTGGAGAGCTGTCACACAGACAGCTTTCCAGCGACCAACGATCCCGAGGTCCCCGGTAACCAGGGTAAACATCGGGTTACTAAGCGCAGGGCCGCGCTTAGTAACCCGATGTTTACCCTGGTTACCATCCTAAAAGTAAAAAAACAACCGCTACATACTTACCTACCGCTGTCTGTCCTCGGCGCTCTGCCTCTCTGGTCTGGCTGTGAGCGCCGGGCAGCCGGAAAGCAGAGCGGTGACGTCATCGCTCTGCTTTCCGGCTGCTGTGCTCACAGCCAGACCAGAGAAGCAGAGCGCCGAGGACAGACAGCGGTAGGTAAGTATGTAGCGGTTGTTTTTTTTACTTTAACGATGGTAACCAGGGTAAACATCGGGTTACTAAGCGCGGCCCTGCGCTTAGTAACCCGATGTTTACTCTGATTACCAGCGAAGACATCGCTGAATCGGTGTCACACACGCCGATTCAGCGATGTCTACGGGGAGTCCAGCGACGAAACAAAGTTCTGGACTTTCTTCCCCGACCAGCGACAGCACAGCAGGGGCCTGATCGCTGCTGCCTGTCACACTGACTGGACGATATCGCTAGCGAGGACGCTGCAACATCACAGATCGCTAGCGATATCGTCTAGTGTGACGGTACCTTTATTTATACTTCAATCAGATAGTGCGGTTATTTAGTATGTCAGGCTTTTTCGTTGTGTAGGTGTACCTGGTCCCTCTATTTGGTGTCCAGTTGGTTTTAGCTGTTTCTAATTTTTGTGTATTTGTACAAATAAACTTGTTTCATTTGGATTATACTCAGTTTTCAGTTTTTTTGTGTACCAGTATTTTTGTTAATTCTAGTTTTTGAGTTCATGTCCACTTATTATTTTGGGAGTATTTTTGTGTTTTGATTCACACTAATCATGCCAGGAAATGATGTCACCACCTGCAAAATTCCTGACGTATAAAAGGGCGTCTGGAGACAGGTAGTCCAAGTCTCTGGATGGAAGCACAAGACTCTGGACAACACTTTGGATGTAAGTATAGAAGCTTTGAAAATGTCTGTTTGTCTTTGCAGTCTGTACTCTGTACTAATTTTTTTCTGTTCCTTGTAGACTGTTTGCTGCTTCAGTCCTGTTGCTGCTGTCCTGTTGATGCCATCCTGTTGCTGCTGTCCTGTTGCTGCCGTCCTGCTGCTGCCGTCCTGTTGCTGCTGCCTTCCTGGTGCTGCTGCCATCCTGGTGCTTCTGCCGTCCTGGTTCTGCTGCCATCCCGGTGCTTCTGCCGTCCTGGTGCTGCTACCATCCTGGTGCTGCTACCATCCTGGTGCTGCTGCCGTAGTGCTGCTGCCGTCCTGGTGCTGCTGCCGTCCTGGTGCTTCTGCCGTCCTGGTGCTGCTGCCGTGGTGTTGCTGCCGTCCTGGTGCTTCTGCCATCCTGGTGCTGCTGCCGTCCTGGTGCTGATGCCGTCCTGGTGCTGATGCCATGCTGGTGCTACTTTCCTGTAAGTATAGAAGCTTTGAAAATATCTGTTTGTCTTTGCAGTCTGTACTTTGTACAAATTTTTTTCTGTTTTTTGTACACTGTTTACTGCTCCGGTCCTGTTGCTGCTGTCCTGGTGCTGCTGCTTTACTGGTGCTGCTGTCTTCCTGGTGCTGCTGCCACTCTAGTGCTGCTGCCTTCCTGGTGCTGCTGGATGTAAGTATAGAAGCCTTGAAAATGTCTGCTTGTCTTTGCATTCTGTACTTTGTACTAATTTTTTTCTGTTCCTTGTAGACTCTTTGTTGCTGTCATCCTGGTGCTGCCGTCTTCCTGGTGCTGCTGTCCTTTTGCTGCCTGACTGCTGTGCTGTTGGACTACTGCCTGTCATGTAAGTATTGGTTTCCATTGTTCTTTTTTTGTTTGGGCTACATTGTGTTTGGCTCTTAACAAGTTAAATTTTTCTTATCTGTTCTTTTCTCTAGTGTTTCACCTGACTGCTGCCTGCTCTTCAAACATGTCCTCCACTGAAGCTTCCGAAAGTGGACATGACACTGATTATGTAATCACATTTGATTTACTGATTGGTATGCATTGACTGTCAATACTATACATTTGTTAACCCCTTACCGACATGCGCCGTACTAGTACTTCTCTGCGGGATCTGAGTTCCCGCAAACCGCAGTACTAGTACGGCGGCACGATCACGAGGTCTCACAGTGAGCACCACAGCGATTGCGTGCAGGTATCAGCATGTAGCCCCTCTGATGCCGCTGTCAGTAGTGACAGCGACATAGAGGGGCATCACACAGGGACAGGGGCTCCATGCGCTCTCCCACCGGAACAACATGGTGCGATCGCGCTCTCCCACCGGAACAACGGGATGCGATCGCATTGTTCCAGTTTTCTGGAAGGAGTCCCCAGATCCAAAATGGCTGCGGGGCTCCTTCCGGGTCCTTCGCTGAGGTGGCTTGCCGGCGCCTGCTCAGAGCAGGTGCCGGAAAGCCTCCTGCATTGCCTGTCAGATCACTGATCTGACACAGTGCTATGCAAAGTATCAGATCAGTGATCTGATGAAGTATAGTGATGTCCCACCCTGGGACAATGTTATAACCTACAAAAAAAAAAGAATGTATATATATATATACATATATATATATATATATATATATATATATATATGTATATATATATATATTTAAAAAAAATCCCCAAATAAAGAAGAAAATACATAAATATTTTCCAATAAATCCATTTATTTATGTAAATAAAAAAAAAACAATAAAAGTACACATATTTGGTATCGCCGCATCCGTAACAACCCACTCTATAAAACTATCCCACTAGTTAACCCCTTCAGTGAACACCGCAAAAAAAATGAATAAAAAACTAGGCAAAAAACAATGCTTTATCATCATACTGCCGAACAAAAAGTGAAATAAATTGTGATCAAAAAGACGGATATAAATAGCCATGGTACTGCTGAAAACGTCATCTTGTCCAGCAAAAAAAAGCTGCCATACAGCATGAACAGCAGAACATTAAAAAAGTTATAGCTTTCAGAATAAAGCAATGCAAAAACAATTTTTTTATATAAAATAGTTTTTATTGTGTAAAAGAGCCAAAACATAAAAAAACGTAATCGTACTAACCCGAAGAATAAAGATACTTTATCAATTTTACCACACGCGGAATGGTATAAACGCCCCCACTAAAAGAAATTCAGGAATTGCTGGCTTTTGTTCATTCTGCCTGCCAAAAATCGGAATAAAAAGCGATCAAAAAATGTCATGTGCCCGAAAATGGTACCAATAAAAACGTCAACTCGTCCCTCAAAAAACAAGACCTGACATGACTCTGGGCCAAAATATGGATAAATTATAGCTCTCAAAATGTGGTGATGCAAAAACTATTTTTTGCAATAAAAAGCGTCTTTTAGTGTGTGACGGCTGCCAATCATAAAAATCCATCAAAACAAACACTATAAAAGTAAATCAAACCCTCCTTCATTACCCCCTTAGTTAGGGAAAAATAAAATATAAAAATATTTATTTCCATTTTCCCATTAGGGTTAGGGTTGGGGCTAAAGTTAGGGTTAGGGTTGGGGCTAAAGTTAGGGTTAGGGTTGGGGCTAAAGTTAGCATTAGGGTTGGGGCTAAAGTTAGAGTTAGGCTTGGGGCTAAAGTTAGGGTTAGGGCTAAAGTTAGGGTTTGGATTACATTTTTGGTTGGGATTAGGGTTGGGATTAGGGTTAGGGGTGTGGTTAGGGTTATGGTTGGGATTAGAGTTAAAGGTGTGTTTGGGTTAGGATTTCAGTTAGAATTGGGGGGTTACCACTGTTTAGGCACATCAGGGGCTCTCCAAATGCGACATGGTGTCCGATCTCAATTCCAGCCCATTCTGGGTTGAAAAAGTAAAACAGTGCTCCTTCCCTTCTGAGCTCTCCCGTGCGCCCCAAACAGGGGTTTACCCCAACACATGGGATATCAGCGTACTCAGGACAAATTGGATAACAAGTTTTGGGGTCCATCTAAGTCTGCATTCCAAACGGCGCTCCTTCCCTTCCGAGCTCTGCCGTGCACCCAAACAGTAGTTTCCCCCCCATATGGGGTATCAACGTACTCTGGACAAATTGGACAAGACCTTTTGTGGTCCAATTTCTCCTGTTACCCTTGAGAAAATAAAAATTTGGGGGCTAAAATATCATTTTCGTGGAAAAAAAAGATTTTTTAATTTTCACGGCTCTACATTCTAAACTTTAGTGAAACAATTGGGGGTTCAAAGTGGTCACCACACATCTAGATAAGTTCCTTAGGGGGGTCTTCTTTCCAAAATGGGGTCACTTGTGGGGGGTTTCCACTGTTTAGGCACATCAGGGGCTCTCTAAATGCGACATGGGTTCCGATCTCAATTCCAGCCAATTTTGCCTTGAAAAGTCAAACGGCGCTCCTTCCCTTAAGAGCTCTGTCATGTGCCCAAACAGTAGTTTACCCCCACACACAGGATATCGGTGTACTCAGGACAAATTGCACAAAAACTTTTGGGGTCCAATTTGTCCTGTTACGCTTGGAAAAATAAAAAATTTGGGGTGAAAAGATCATTTTTGTGAAAAAAATATGATTTTTCTTTTACAGCTCTACATTATAAACTTCTATGAAGCACTTGGGGGTTCAAAGTGCTCACCACACATCTAGATTAGTTACTTAGGGGGTCTACTTTCCAAAATGGTGTCACTTGTGGGGGGTTTCCACTGCTTCGGCACCTCCAGGGCTCTCCAACCGCGACATGGTGTCCGATCTCAATTCCAGCCAATTTTGCATTGAAAAGTCAAACGGCGCTCCTTCCCTTCCGATCTCTGCCATGCGCCCAAACAGTGGTTTACCCCCACACACAAGTCATCAGCGTACTCAGGACAAATTGTACAACTACTTTTGTGGTCCAATTTCTCCTGTTACCCTTGGTAAAATAAAACAAATTGGATCTGAAATAAAAAATTTGTGAAAAAAAAGTTAAATGTTCAATTTTTTTTAAACATTCCAAAAATTCCTGTGAAGCACCTGAAGGGTTAATAAACTTTTTGAATGTGGTTTTGAGTACCTTGAGGGGTGCAGTTTTTAGAATGGTGTCACTTTGGGGCATTTTCTGTCATATAGACCCCTCAAAGTGACTTCACGTGTGAGGTGGTACCTAAAAAAAATGGTTTTGCAAATTTTGTTGTAAAAGTGAGAAATCGCTGGTCAAATTTTAACCCTTATAACTTCCTATCAAAAAAAAATTATGTTTCCATAATTGTGCTAATGTAAAGCAGACATGTGGGTAATGTTATTTATTAACTATTTTGTATGATATGACTCATGATTTCCGTTTTTTTCACAAATAAATGCAAGTCAAATTGAAGAAATTTTACCACTATCATAAAGTACAATATGTCACGAGAAAACAGTCTCAGAATCACCAGGATCCTTTGAAGCGTTTCAGAGTTATGACCTCTTAAAATGACAGTGGTCAGAATTGAAAAAATGGCCTGGTCAGGAAGTTGAAAACAGGCTTCGGGGTGAAGGGGTTAAATCATGTATTTTCTTTACAGGTACCTTCCAGTGCATAAGAGCAGGAGCAGTCGAATGGAAATGATTCTTCCCAGGGTCATCAGCCACAAGTTGCTGAGGAGGAAAGATGGGGTGTAAGTAGCCTTTATCAGAGTTGTAATTGAATTTGTATTCAGTTTTACTTACAAATTCTTTTTTTGTATTTCATCTATAGGTTCCACAACGTGAGGAAGAACAACGCGATATCGATAATGACGTTCTTATTCAAGCTGTGCAACAGCGAGCAGCATTGTGGGACCCCTGTGATCGGAATCATTCCGACTCAGTCTTGATCCGATGACTCTGGGAAGAAGTGGCCATCGCTGTTAGATGATTGGGACCATGCAAGGCCACAAGTCAGAAAGGATTTTCATAAGTATTGCAATATGCATCTGTTTTGCTGTAAATGTTGGTGTCTTTTTTCATAATAAATTTTTTTTTTCTTCCCCCTTCACATTGAAAAGAATAATAGTCCGTTGTCGTTCGATGAAGGATCGCTTCAATAAGAACATAATAGAGGAGATTCGGGTTCGAAGTGGTGCTGCTCGAAAAATCTGAAAATGTTAGTACCATCATCAGCTTTCTTTTCTGAAGCCTTCGGATGTTCAGCGAACGTGAGTATCTTTTGTCTTGTCTTACTTATTATTTAAACTTTTTTTTTCTTTTTACTAATGTTTTTCATTTATTTTCCACACAGAACCTGGAGCAGCACCACACAACCTGGATCATTCTCTGTTGGAGCGGCCCCTCATCAACCAGCCAATGAACAGGCCCAGTCATCCATCAGAAATGGAGCAACCAGGCAGAGGGCCTGGGAGAGGTCAGTCATGCCCGAGTTTATTCACTTAAGCTCAGTCTTCCAGGCTGGGATGAAGGCGATTATAGAAAGACTGGATAGTGAGTTCACTCAGGTGAACACACTTTTCTAGGAAGTCCACAGACGCCTTGACCGCCTGGAAGCCGACCTTAATAGACCAGCGCAGCATTATTTTTCCACTATAGAACGTGGCATGACAGAAAACATTAGTCCTGATCTCCAGCTGTATGTGATGAAGGACTGTCAGGCTGCTTACACCGAGGCCATGCAGCAGTCCCGATATCAGCTGCAGGCATTTCCATGCTTCATAACCTACAGGGCAGTAAGCTCCAGCACAGCATCAGTGGCACCAAGTGACCTATCCACAACCACTGCTGGACATTAGGACTGTTCCAACAGTACCCAGCTACACCATGCAGCCGAGTGCAGCAGCCCAGCCTTCCCTTTCAACCACGCAGCTGAGTGCAGCAGCCCAGCCTTCCTCTTCAACCATGCAGCCAAGTGCATCAGCCCAGCCCTCCACTCCCACCACTCAGCAACAGGACCCAAAATGCAGCAGCAAAACAAAGGCCAGGAAGCAAAAAGGAAAGAGACATTACCAAGCCCCTTCACCCTCACCTCCGAATGTGTCTTTTTTTTTTCAAGTCTGTCCACACCTTCCTTTGGTTCTTTCCCATCCAATGTGTCAATCCCTTCCAACTTGTTTTCCACTTCTAATGATGTTTCCTCTTCCCCAAATGTGTCCTCTGCCAATGTTTGTGACCCAATCCTCCAATTGACTACCACTTCCACTTTCCCTACTTCACCAACCACTCCTAGCCTACCATCTCAGCCCTACACCCCCCAGGTCCACCATGTAACTCCCTCCCACAGACCCCGATGGTAAATCATATTATTTTCCTTTTTTATGTAAAATTTAAGATAGTTTTTATTTTGTTAGTAAAAATTCTTTTGTTTCACAATAACTGTCTCACTATGTTTTATTTATCTCTTTATTTAAACATGTGTATATTGTTGAGTGTATTGATGAGTGAAGTATTAACGGGTGTTACAGTTAAGGTGTTTATTATTAAAGTTACATTCAAGGTGTTAATATTACAGTCAGAAAACAGTACAGGTGCATAACATTGTAGATACATTTGACTTATTTACAGCTTAACACTAGAAGTCCCAGAGAGGGGTCATTTAACATTTCTACCTTTGGAGCTCGAAATTTCTGGGACTTCTAGGGTTAAACCATTTCATCTTGCCATGACACACGTCCAATATCAGAGACAAAGTAGGCAGCCAATTTATCCCTCATTTGGGCAACTTCAATCTGTAGTCCTCAGATTGTGAGCATGATAATCCAGCAATGTAGTATTAACAAGTTCCTCAAGTTCGAAGTGGAGTTGCTCTTTTGCCAAGATGTAATTATGCAGGACAACACACACTTTCACAACCTCATCAATTGTCTCTATTTTAAGATTGATTGGTGTTCCCAAAATGCGCCATTTAGCTGACAGCAAATGAAAGGCACACTCCACAGATCTTCGTGCCCTTGTCAGTCTGTAGTTGAAAATCCTTTTGGTGTGATTTAAGTCCTGACTCGAGTATGGTTTTATGAGGTTGGCACACATTTGAAATGCCTCATCCCCAACAACAACAATTGGCATTGGCGGTCCTTCAGTGTTCGGAAGAGGTTGTGGGGTTGGAAAATTAAAATTATTATCATACAAATGTTATCCCATGTCAGAGTTTTTGAAAGTCTGCGAGTCATTTCCTCATCGAAATGAGCCAACGTCAACGGAGACAAATGAACACTCAGCATCTGCAATTGCCATGAGAACAATGGAAAAGTATTTTTTATAATTGAAGTTCTCGGATCCAATTCCAGCAGGTTTCAGAATTTGAATGTGTTTGCCGTCCACAGCCCCCATACAGTTTGGAAAATTACAAATTTCCTTGAATTTTTCTGCATTTTTCAGCCAGACTTTAGTTGTGGGTTGGGGGGGTAGGGAATTCTGCATGCAGAATGTCACACAATGCACGGCAGGTGTCTCCAACAATCCCAGAAAGGGTGGACAGTCCAATCCGAAATTGAAAATGTAGCGATCTTAAGGTCTCTCCAGTAGCCAGGAATCTGTGGAAAAGAAAATGGGAAAAAAATCAATACATGGCTTTTAGAACAAGAATATTAATGACAGGTGGTTCTTTTTCAAAATTACGCACATTAGCAACATAGTAACATAGTTTATAAGGTTTAAGGAAGACTTTAAGTCCATCTATTTCAACCCATAGCCTAACCTAACATGCCCTAACACGTTGATCCAGAGGAAGGCAAAAAAAAAAACCATGTGGCAAAGAGTAAGCTCCACATTGGGGAAAAAAAATCCTTCCCGACTCCACATACGACAATCAGGCTAGTTCCCTGGATCAACACCCTATCAAGGAATCTAGTATATATAACCTGTAACATTAGGGTCTCCAACAGACGTTCCTCAGCAGGAATTGCTCTACATAGCTGTGTGTCCAACCTGGTGATGGATCCTCTGACACATTGCAGCAATTCTTGGAAGCTCTGCTCAGACATTCTTGTGTACTCAAAAAAACTTTTGCTGGTTTCTTCGAAGCTTGGTGAACAATGAGTTGTAGGCTCCACGACTCTCTCAGACTTCAACAATGGGGTGTTGCCAATAGCGATGGCGACATCTTCTCCGTCTTTCACTTCTCCTTTCTTCCTCACAAGCCACAGCAAAAGCAAAAGCCAATTTCAATGATAAATCCAGATTCAGATTGAAGCTCTCCACGCTAAGATCCATCTTGTAGCAGGATACAGCATCAAAAGAAGAGGATTTCATCTGTGCAGTGTCTCTATATATATATAAGTCCCATAAGCCACGCCCATTGAAAAATACCTTACGCATGCGCATAAACAACGCAAACATATGCAAAACACATACAAATGCATGCACACGCAGTTTTTTTGGCGTCATGTGTAAGATCATGCAGATAAAAAACACGTACACATGCGTTTGCATGCATTTTGGCATGCAGATGATACGCTGCACACAGAAATGCTAATGCGAACCTAGCTTTCCCCAGGAGGGGGGCAGATGCAGGGCTGCAGCTAGGAGACAGGGCAAGGGCGTCTGAGGTATCCCAGGGAACAGGGCGAGCTAGGGTGCCCACTAGTGATAGGGCCAGGGAACGTCCCCCTGGTCCCAGTTTACTCACCAGTCTTTTCATGACAGGTAAAGTCCCTGGGGTCATGGCAATCATATTTTGCATGCCTACAGAATAAATTGGCTCATCCAAGCTGGGAACAGCAGCTGGCGGGGAGAAGAAAAAAAAAGGTAACCATGCTTTTTAATACAATCTGTAGCTTCAAGGACCTTCTCTCTTTTTGTTCATATGAATAGAGAGTGCTGAGGCACGGATCTTGACTGTTTATATTGACCAACTCTTGTTTCTTTTAAGATTGTTTTCTGGACAAAGCAGTAATCTAGTGCATTAAACTGAAGAGCAGTATACCTAATCTGGGTGCCCTTGAGTCAGTGGGGAGTGACAAAGAACAAAGTAATCAAGTGAATTAACACAAAGGGCAATATGCCTTTTCCTGGTACCCTTGAGATGGTGGGAGCGGCTAAGAGTAAAATCATGTGCATTAACAGAAAGGGCAATATGCCTATTCCCGATGCCCTTGAGCCAGGGGGTGCAACTAAGGGTAAAGTAATTAAGCACATCAACATGAAGGGCAAGATGCCTATCCCCAATTACTTTGACCCAGTTGGAACACATAATATTCACATCACTCTTACAGTAAAGAAATGTGGTACACAAGTAGGGTATTCAGCCCGTAGCAAATGTATTTGAAGAAACTTGGCACTCACGAAGAAATAAAGTATGAAGAAAAGTTCAATTTATTATGCATCCAAAAAATGTGGTTGTTAAACATTTTTGGTCCTGGTTTGGACCCTCATCAGATCTAAAACATAGTTGTGGTAAGGGGCATGTAACAAAAACCTTTTCTTTGTTCATACTCTATGATTACATGTTCATTTTCATGATAAATACTCTGGACTTGTAGCTAGTGCATATACTTTTCAACTAACTGCTCATATCAGAGAAAAACAAAATTTGTTCCTGTTCAACAAATAGAAGGCACCTGTTCTTATGATAAGATGCCCTTACTTACCGCAGATTATTTAAGTGTCAGATCCTTTTAAATGGATTTACTGACCTCTTGTCAGTGCATATACTTTAAATAACATTTATATGTCCTTTTAAACACAATGTTCATTATTGTTACTGGAGCATATTGTTTGCTTTTCTATATAAATAATAGATAATAACATTATACTACAATTTTTTTTTATTGTATGACTTGCATATTATAGTGGATGATCTGTAATTCTCTGGTCAGGAATACGGAGCTGTATAAAATTCCTTCAAAATATAATAAATGCCAATTGGTAGAGAATATTTCTCTCATTCATGGCTTTGTTTAAAAATCAGGAATATGTATTCTCAGACTATGGTAGCGTCTTGTGAAAATACAGCTGACATATAAACCTGGATGACAGACGGAAGATACTTTATCAAACTAGAAGATGCCCTTGAAATAGCTTAGAAAAATGATGAACAACCAGAGAACAGATCACAGATAAGTTAAAAAAAAGTTTCTCATCATGCCAACTTTTCTTCCTCTTGTCCTCACTCCTTTTACTCTCCTATTTCCTTTTTATAGATCTTGATCGCTTTCTTTCGTTTTGTCACTCTTTATGCTGCTTGGAAAACATAATAAACAAGATGTGACCTGAGTGCCATAATCCTGCTGAGCCCTATTCATCAGTCATCATTGAATTAATCGAAGGTCGTTCACTTTTCTGTATTCATTTCTTAAAGAGGTTTTACAATTTAATGTTCAGAATTGGGATAAAATAGTAAAGTCAGATTGCACTCACTCTCCCCCAGTCCATCGCCAACTTCCTACCACCACTCTGTATTTTGGTTGCAGCGGTGACGTCACAACTACAGTGCACATCACCTCTGCAGCCAATCACTGAGCTCAATGGCCAATGTAGATGTCATAAGCCAACACAAAGTATTAGCGCTCGATGTGCCTGTTGTCATAAATGATAAAAATAGAGACAATTTTTCAAAAATAGGCTGCAAACCTATGTAGTATGTAGTCTATTATTGAAAAAGAGTTTGGTACGAACTTGAAACCTAATAAAGCTACTTATAAATACTACCATACCGTGGAACGACTACTTTTCCAGCAGCAGTGTGGTCAACCAGAAATGCCCATCTCTTTTTACTCCTCAAAATATGTTCTGATAAATCTAATATACTTTTAATAATAGGTTGTGCCAAAAATAGCTATCCTTGCCTGTATACTGAATATAGAATATATGTAACAAGGTGGCACGGGGTGGCAGTCATGGGTGAGTCCACTAAGCAACAGTCAGTGAGCACCCCAGCACCTTGCTCATGAAAAGTAAAATACAGTTCCTTGTACAGCATGTGTAACATGCACCACAGCACACTCTCAAGTTCTGTCAAATTCCTTTCAGTTGCTATGACGTAGGCTCTGCAAATCACTTCAAAGAAGAGGTCTTATTCCAGCAGTTGAACTTTAACCCCTTCCCGACCTGTGACACAGCGTATGCGTCATGAAAGTCGGTGCCAATCCGACCTGTGACGCATATGCTGTGTCACAGAAAGATCGCGTCCCTGCAGATCAGGTGAAAGGGTTAACTCCCATTTCACCCGAACTGCAGGGACAGTGGGAGTGGTAGTTTAGCCCAGGGGGGGTGGCTTCACCCCCCCGTGGCTACGATCGCTCTGATTGGCTGTTAAAAGTGAAACTGCCAATCAGAGCGATTTGTAATATTTCACCTAAAAAACTGGTGAAATATTACAATCCAGCCATGGCCGATGCTGCAATATCATCGGCCATGGCTGGAAACACTTATCTGCACCCACCCCACCCCACCGATCGCCCCCCCAGCCCCCCGATCTGTGGTCCGCTCCCCTCCGTCCTGTGCTCCGCTCCCCCGCCCTCCTGTCCGCTCCCCCGTGCTCCAATCACACCCCCCGTGCTCCAATCAAACCCCCCGCACTCCTATCACCCCCCCGCACAGCGATCCCCCCCCGTGCTCCGATCCACCCCCCTGCACAGCGATCCCCCACCCCGTGCTCAAATCCACCCCCCCGTGCTCCGACGCCCCCCGTGCCCTGATCTCCCCCCCCGCCCTGATCTAACCCCCCTTATACTTACCCGGCCTCCTGGGATCCGTCCGTCTTCTTTCCTGGGCGCCGCCATCTTCCAAAATGGCGGGCGCATGTGCAGTGCGCCCGCCGAATCTGCCGGCCGGCAGATTCGTTCCAAAGTGAGTTTTGATCACTGAGATATAACCTATCTCAGTGATCAAAATAAAAAAATAGTAAATGCCCCCCCCCCTTTGTCACCCCCATAGGTAGGGACAATAATAAAAAAAAATATTTTTTTTTCCACTAAGGTTGGGGTAAGAACTAGGGTTAGGGTTAGGGGTAGAGTTAGGGGTAGGGTTAGGGGTAGGGTTAGGGGTAGGGTTAGGGTTAGGGGTAGGGTTAGGGGTAGGGTTAGGGTTAGGGGTAGGGTTAGGGGTAGGGGTAGGGGTAGGGCTAGGGTTAGGGGTAGGGTTAGGGGTAGGGTTAGGGGTAGGGGTAGGGTTAGGGTTTCGGTATGTGCACACGTATTCTGTTCCTCTGCGGATTTTTCCGCTGCGGATTTGATAAATCCGCAGTGCTAAACCGCTGTGGATTTATCGCGGATTTACCGCGGTTTTTCTGCGCATTTCACTGCGGTTTTACAACTGCAATTTTCTATTGGAGCAGTTGTAAAACCGCTGTGGAATCCGCAGAAACAAGTGACATGCTGCGGAATGTAAACCGCTGCGTTTCCGTGCAGTTCTTCCGCAGCATGTGTACAGCGATTTTTGTTTCCCATAGGTTTACATTGAACTGTAAACTCATGGGAAACTGCAGCGTTTTCCGCAGCGTGTGCACATACCTTTAGAATTAAGCCATGTGCACACGGTGCGGATTTGGCTGTGCCCATGGTGCGGAAAATACCGCGCGGAAACGCTGCGTTGTATTTTCCGCAGCATGTCAATTCTTTGTGCGGATTCCGCAGCGTTTTACACCTGTTCCTCAATAGGAATCCACAGGTGAAATCCGCACAAAAAACACTGGAAATCCACGGTAAATCCGCAGGTAAAACGCAGTGCCCTTTACCCGCGGATTTTTCAAAAATGATGCTGAAAAATCTCACACGAATCCGCAACGTGGGCACATAGCCTTAGGGTTAGGGTTGGAATTAGGGTTGTGGTTAGGGGTGTGTTGGGGTTAGGGTTGTGGTTAGGGGTGTGTTGGGGTTAGGGTTGTGATTAGGGGTGTGTTGGGGTTAGGGATGTGATTAGGGTTACGGCTACAGTTGGGATTAGGGTTAGGGGTGTGTTGGGGTTAGTGTTGGAGGTAGAATTGAGGGGTTACCACTGTTTAGGCACATCAGGGGTCTCCAAACGCAACATGGCGCCACCATTGATTCCAGCCAATCTTGTATTCATAAAGTCAAATGGTGCTCCCTCACTTCAGAGCCCTGACGTGCGCCCAAACAGTGGTTTACCCCCACATATGGGGTACCAGCATACTCAGGACAAACTGCGCAACAATTTCTGGGGTCCAATTTCTCCTGTTACCCTTGTGAAAATAAAAAATTGCTTGCTAAAACATCATTTTTGAGGAAAGAAAATTTTTTTATTTTCACGGCTCTGCGTTGTAAACGTCTGTGAAGCACTTGGGGGTTCAAAGTGCTCACCACATATCTAGATAAGTTCCTTGGGGGGTCTAGTTTCTAAAATGGGGTCACTTGTGGGGGGTTTCTACTGTTTAGGCACACCAGGGGCTCTGCAAACGCAACGTGACGTCCGCAGACCATTCCATCAAAGTCTGCATTTCAAAAGTCACTACTTCCCTTCTGAGCCCCGACGTGTGCCCAAACAGTGGTTTACCCCCACACATGGGGTATCAGCTTACTCAGGAGAAACTGGACAACAACTTTTGGGGTCCAATTTCTCCTGTAACCCTTGGGAAAATAAAAAATTCTGGGCTAAATAATTATTTTTGAGGAAAGAAAACGTATTTATTATTTTCACTGCTCTGTGTTATGAACTTCTGTGAAGCACTTGGGGGTTCAAAGTGCTCACCTCACATCTAGATAAGTTCCTTTCGGGGTCTAGTTTCCAAAATGGGGTCACTTGTGGTGGGTTTCTACTGTTTAGCCACATCAGGCGCTCTGCAAACGCAACGTGACGCCCGCAGAGCATTCCATCAAAGTCTGCATTTCAAAACGTCACTACTTCACTTCCGAGCCCCAGCATGTGCCTAAACAGTGGTTTACCCCCACATATGGGGTATCAGCGTACTCAGGAGAAACTGGACAACAACGTTTGGGGTCAAATTTCTCCTGTTACCCTTGGGAAAATAAAAAATAGCGGGCTATAAAATCATTTTTGAGAAAATAAATTTTTTTTTAATTTTCATGGCTCTGCGTTATAAACTTCTGTGAAGCACTTGAGGGTTCAAAGTGCTCACCACACATCTAGATTAGTTCCTTTGGGGGTCTAGTTTCCAAAATGGGGTCATTTGTGGGGGATCTCCAATGTTTAGGCACACAGGGGCTCTCCAAACGCGACATGGTGTCCGCTAATGATTGGAGCTAATTTTCCATTTAAAAAGCCAAATGGCGTGCCTTCCCTTCTGAGCCCTGCCGTGCGCCCAAACAGTGGTTTACCCCCACATATGGGGTATCTGCGTACTCAGGACATAGTTAGTAAGGCCGAAAAAAGACATTTGTCCATCCAGTTCAGCCTATATTCCATCCAGGACAAACTGGACAACAACATTTGTGGTCCAATTTCTGCTATTACCCTTGGCAAAATAGGAAATTCCAGGCTAAAAAATAATTTTTGAGAAAAGAAAAATTATTTTTTATTTTCATGGCTCTGCATTATAAACTTCTGTGAAGCACCTGGGGGTTTAAAGTGCTCAGTATGCATCTAGATAAGTTCCTTGGGGGGTCTAGTTTCCAAAATGGGGTCACTTGTGGGGGAGCTCCAATGCATAGGCACACAGGGGCTCTCCAAACGCGACATGGTGTCCGCTAACAATTGGAGCTAATTTTCCATTCAAAAAGTCAAAAGGCGCGCCTTCCCTTACGAGCCCTGCCGTGTGCCCAAACAGTGGTTTACCCCCACATATGAGGTATCGGCGTACTCGGGAGAAATTGCTCAACAAATTTTAGGATCTATTTTATCCTATTGCCCATGTGAAAATGAAAAAATTGAGGCGAAAAGAAATTTTTTGTGAAAAAAAAGTACTTTTTCATTTTTACGGATCAATTTGTGAAGCACCTGGGGGTTAAAAGTGCTCACTAGGCATCTAGATAAGTTCCTTGGGGGGTCCAGTTTCCAAAATGGGGTCACTTGTGGGGGAGCTCCAATGTTTAGGCACACAGGGTCTCTCCAAACGCGACATGGTGTCCGCTAACGATGGAGATAATTTTTCATTCAAAAAGTCAAATGGCGCTCCTTCCCTTCCGAGCCTTACCATGTGCCCAAACAGTGGTTTACCTCCACATGTGAGGTATTGGTGTACTCAGGAGAAATTGCCCAACAAATTTTAGGATCCATTTTATCCTGTTGTCCATGTGAAAATGAAAAAATTGAGGCTAAAAGAATTTTTTTGTGAAAAAAAAGTACTTTTTCATTTTTACGGATCAATTTGTGAAGCACCTGGGGGTTTAAAGGGCTCACTATGCATGTAGATAAGTTCCTTGGGGCGTCTAGTTTCCAAAATGGGGTCACTTGTGGGGGAGCTCCAATTTTTAGGCACACGGGGGCTCTCCAAACGTGACATGGTGTCCGCTAAAGAGTGCAGCCAATTTTTCATTCAAAAAGTCAAATGGCGCTCCTTCCCTTCCAAGCCCTGCCGTGCGCCCAAACAGTGGTTTACCCCTACATATGAGGTATCGGCATACTCAGGACAAAATTGGACAACAACTTTCGTGGTTCAGTTTCACCTTTTACCATTGGGAAAATAAAAAAATTGTTGCTGAAAAATCATTTTTGTGACTAAAAAGTTAAATGTTCATTTTTTCCTTCCATGTTGCTTCTGCTGCTGTGAAGCACCTGACGGGTTAATAAGCTTCTTGAATGTGGTTTTGAGTACCTTGAGGGGTGCAGTTTTTAGAATGGTGTCACTTTTGGGTATTTTCAGCCATATAGACCCCTCAAACTGACTTCAAATGTGAGGTGGTCCCTAAAAAAAATGGTTTTGTAAATTTCGTTGTAAAAATGAGAAATCGCTGGTCAAATTTTAACCCTTATAACTTCCTAGCAAAAAAAAATTTTGTTTCCAAAATTGTGCTGATGTAAAGTATACATGTGGGAAATGTTATTTATTAACTATTTTGTGTCACATAACTCTCTGGTTTAACAGAATAAAAATTCAAAATGTGAAAATTGCGAAATTTTCAAAATTTTCGCCAAATTTCCGTTTTTATCACAAATAAACACAGAATTTATTGACCTAAATTTACCACTAACATGAAGACCAATATGTCACGAAAAAACAATCTCAGAACCGTTAGGATCCATTGAAGCGTTCCTGAGTTATTACCTCATAAAAGGACACTGGTCAGAATCGCAAAAAACGGCAAGGTCTTTAAGGTCAAAATAGGCTGGGTCATGAAGGGGTTAATAAACAGCAAAGCATCCATCAAATCAGCAGCACAGTTCACAAAGAGTGGCGTCTCCTCACTCTCTCTGTCCTTCGACAGACCTGATTCTTCCTGACAAATTCTTCCATCTCCTGCACTTACTTTGTTCCACAAGTGCTCTGACCCACCAGTTCTACTCATGTCCAAGGTCCTTAGGAAGAGGTGCTAGGATAGCTCTGTCAGCTCCACCTACTTGGTCATAATCCCTGAATCCTCCATGAATTGACCTTTGATCACTAGTGGCCGTCCACACTGGTCCCTATCCTGGGACTCCCTCCAGCCATAGCTCCATTCTCCCGGCTATATAAATCTTGTATTCAACATGCATCTTGCCTTCGGGCAAGCTGCCCAGGAACTGCTCACTAACCAGGAAGTCTTTCTCCTATATCCCCCTGATGTGTGCTGCTCTGTGCCCGTCCCATCTACTTAACCCCTGTGCTGCCTGTAACTAACCCTCTTATCTATCCTATGCGCTATTTCTACTGTGCCCCTCTATTCTGATTCCCCTATACTAATCTATCCCTAAACTAAAGCACAATACAACACATTACAGTGCACATTAATAAACAGCAGGAAACAACACATTACATTAGCATTGCTAAAACCTCAGAGTGCAGTACTAGACCCATGTATAAGAGTCCAAAAGTGGGGAGGTACGTGACATACCACGTCACCCCCTTACATATACATCATGAATAATGGGGCTCCGTTGCACCTAATTTATTCTTTATACATGGGTGTCATGTTGTTTATTTTTTTTACTTGCAGCAATTGTTGTCAACCTAAAATAGTGGCTATGTGTTTGGTCAGCTATATTGAAACAGCAGGGGAAATTGTGCCCTGGGAAATTTCGGAGGAAATTGCCAGCAAGCCACTGTGCACTGGTGATAATATTTAGATACAAGGCGCGGTGCAGAGAAATGAAGGATGGGTGAGCTAATACTCCATAAGGACAAATGATTTTGATCAGCACTGGGGACAGGGACTGAGGTAAATAGATTTTTTTTAACATTACAAAGGAATATGTTAATGATACGTGAATGATGATAAATAATGATAAATAATAAAAAAAAACTCCCAATTTCTGACATTTTGCTAACTTGAGAATCCAGTGATGCTACTTTGAGCAGTGACTCAGGAGACTAATAATAAGCAGGTTTAACAGGCGCGATCATTTCTCTCATGTAAAGCCACTTGAAGCCTATAGGACTATAGCGAAATGAGATTTGCTGCAAATGCCAGCCTTACGGCTCGTTAGCATATTATTTGCATCTCGTTATTACCACTGGCCGACAAGAACAGACACGGTTGAGTAAAGCAATGCTACATTTATAAAAGGTCACATTGGTAGGATAATTTTTAGCTGTTTTGTGCAATCATGAGGCTGGTAAATATTCAGCTTTCTAGCAAAGCCGCTAGTCTCTGTATCTTCCAGACAATCAGTCTCCTACAGCTTATATCAGTATTGGGATATTTGCCTTTATCATTGATAACACCTTTTATTTCTCTAGACTACACTTGTGTTAGATCTCTTAATATTCATATGTGAATACTCCCTTTATATTTAGCTAAAGATTCGGCACGTGGACGTGCTGTGACTAGAGAGATACATAATTATAGGCTCAGTAGGGCATTATCATATCCAATTAATATATATTGCTCTGTAATAAAATATATTGGCTTCTACAGGTTTAATATAATAATGCGCAGGTATACTGATTTCATCTGGGTGCTGTCTTCTAGCTGTCAAGGGCTGAAGTTGATATGTTGCTCTGATGACTGCACCATTTGAAATGCCTGGTAACACAGTGGAGGTGAACACGGTGAGCATTATTTCTTCTCATCTTCATGGACACAGCTAGGAGTGTTTGAATTATTCTTGATCTTAGGAAAGAGCTACTGGAAGGCTTGTTTCTTAAGATTTATTTTATATTGATATATTCAGTCCATGACAACAGTGCAATCTCAAAGATTCCACATGCACAAAGTCTGAGGAACACACGTGGCATACTGCAGTAGTTCCTTAAAAGGAATCTGTCAGCAAGATTTGTGTGGAAGAACTTCCCAAGCTTCTGTCACTCAGGCTCGGATTCTTGTCCTGCATCGCCGCCTTCTGCTTGACTGACAGTTCCTTTGCTTGAAGACACACAGTGGAGAAGCTAAAAGTAAAGCAGAATGTGGAACTGGGCATGGATTACTGTAGAACCAGAGTGACAGAGGCTTGAGAATCGCTACCTCATTCAGAAAGCTCTTTAGCCTCATTTGCATATTAATTCAAGTGGTGATTTCTCAGTAATTGAAGAACATATTGTCTAGTTAAGGCCGGGATCACACACAGCGAGATACGGCCGAGTCTCGCAGGTTAAAACCAAACTCTGGCACTGGCACTCCGGAGCGGCGCGTGCGGCCGCATAGCAATACATGGAGCTGCACGCTCCGCTCCGGAGTGCCGGTGCCAGAGCTTGGTTTTAACCTGCGAGACTCGGCCGTATCTCGCTGTAGTGTGACTCCGGCCTAACGGTATGGATGGACTTGGTTTTGCAAGAGCTACAGTATATGTGCGTAATAACGATTTGGGGGATAAAATCCCTCTGTCTGATTCCCATTAAGACAGACACTTCATTAAGTTTTTATTTTTATCTGAAGAAACACTTTAAGGCCTCCTTCACACATCCGCTTTTCAGGTCCCTTTTTTAAGGACTGCAAATAAGGACACACGCTCACCCATTGTATTCAGTGGTGAACACATGTCAGGTCTTTCACATGGACCATGTGTCCATGTGAATACCCGCAGACATGTCCGTTTTTAACCAGCACCATGGACGAAAGGTGTGCCACACACATGCACACTAATGACACACGGATGACATCTGTGTGTCATCAGTGTGACACTTACTGGTGTCTGTGAAAAGCTGTACAGTTCGCAATGTTCCCAGGTCACATTTTTTACGATGCTGTGGTGATTTCATTGAGGTCACCGGAGTTCATCAGGCCGCACACAATGAGCTGCCCATGGGAACCTGCGATAACCTCAATGATGTCACCGCAGGTCACTGAAGCTGCGTTCTGATGATCTGCATCTCCTGGATGCCAGGCTGAGCGGTCGCAGCATGCCACTGTTCAGCAAAGCATTCAGATGAAGCAGAGATGGATTACGGTGTGGGACGAATGGATTGTCGTTGGACAGTTGAGAAATATGGTGAGTTTTATTTTTAATTTTAGACTAATAAATAGGTAAAAAGGGTTGGGTGTGTTTATTTCAAATAAAAGAGTCTGTGTCTTTCTTTCAAAGGAAATGACTTTTTTTCTGGCTGTGTATTTTTTATAATATGACTATGGGGTTAGTAATGGGGACGTCTTATAGAATCCTCTCCATTACTAACCCCTTTGCTTGATGTCATAAAAAACGCTACTATCAACCCCCGCCCTTTTACCCCACTTGCCACTGCACCATGGCAAGTGGTAAGAGAAAGGCTAAGCACCAGATTTGGCAGATCTTACTGATGCGCCATTTCTGGGGCTGCTGAGGGCTGATATTATTAGCCTGGGAGGGGGGCCAATATCCATGGCCTCTTACCTGGCTATTAATATCACCCCGCAGCTGTCTGCCTAGCCATTGCTGGTTAGAATTTATTTGGGGACCCTACATGATTTTTGTTGTCTGGGGTCCCTCCATAAACTAACCAGTAAAGGCTAAACAAACAACTGTTATTAATTGCCTGGGATCATTTAGCGCTAATGGCCCCTTTCCCGAATTAATAACATCAGCCCCCAGCAATCGGCTTTCCTTTAACTGGTTTAGAAAAGTATGCGGGAGCCCACACCGTTTTATATAAATTCATTTATTTGTACAACAAATCCAAGTATAGGAAAAAAACACATAATTCCTTTAATTGGCTGGTTAATAAAGGAACCTAGTAATATTCCTCAGCTTCCACAGATTAAAACAATTGTTTAACTATCAAATGTTTTTTTCCAGGACAAAACACGGACGTTCCACATGGACACACAGATGGCACACTGATACGGACATACAGACGTTGCACACAGACATACGATGTCACACAGACATGAATACACGGACACATGGATACAGAATACAGCCAAACGGATGGCACACGGACCACAAATCACACTGGTACTGTTTTTTCCTGCACAGGAATCAGGGCCGCCATCAGGGCATTACTGGCCCCAGCGGCAGGCTTCTATCGGTAACTGAACCTGCGTCCGACGCAGGTTCAGTTACTCTATTGCAGCCTTGCGGGCCCGTACTGCAATGGTTAAAGCCGTCAGCCAATCGCAGGCTGGCAGCTGGCTTCAGCTCGCATCGCTGGTGTATGACATCATTGTCATTCGCCGGCGAGTGCGCGCTGAAATGCCGGGAGGAATCTTCGCTTCGCCGCAGGAGCGTGGCCAGGTAAGAAGAAAGGTTTTTTTAATTTTTTTTAACTGAAAGCGGCAAGCCGCTATGTGGACCATGTGTCTCCATCCAGCCTAGGCACAGAAAGGAGACAGGGAGCAGAATGGAGACAAGGGGGCAGAATGAGACAAGGGGGCAGGATGAGACAAAGGGCAGAATGAGACATGGGGGCAGAATGGAGACAAGGGGGCAGAATGGAGACAAGGGGGCAGAATGAGACAAGGGGGCAGAATGAGACAAGGGAGCAGAATGAGACAAGGGAGCAGAATGGAGACAAGGGGGCAGAATGAGACAAGGGGGCAGAATGGAGACAAGGGGGCAGAATGGAGACAAGGGGGCAGAATGGAGACAAGGAGGCAGAATGAGACAAGGGAGCAGAATGGAGACAAGGGGGCAGAATGAGACAAGGGAGCAGAATGGAGACAAGGGGCAAAATGAGACAATGGGGCAGAATGAGACAAGGGAGCAGAATGGAGACAAGGGGGCAGAATGAGACAAGGGGGCAGAATGGAGACAAGGGGGCAGAATGGAGACAAGGGGGCAGAATGGAGACAAGGAGGCAGAATGAGACAAGGGAGCAGAATGGAGACAAGGGGGCAGAATGAGACAAGGGAGCAGAATGGAGACAAGGGGGCAAAATGAGACAATGGGGCAGAATGGAGACAAGGGGGCAGAATGGAGACAGGGGGCAGAATGCAGACACTGGGGCAGAATACAGACATTGGGGCAGAATGCAGACAATGGGGCAGAATGGAGATACTGGGGCAGAATGGAGACAGGGGGAGAATGGAGACAAGGGGCAGAATGGAGACAAGGGGCAGAATGGAGACACTGGGGCAGAATGGAGACAAGGGGCAGAATGGAGACACTGGGGCGGAATGGAGACAGATCAGGCAGGAATATGGGGCAGGATGGAGGCAGATGGGGCAGGATCATGGGACAGATGGGGCAGGATGGAGACAGATAGTGTAAGATCATGGGGTACGATGGATACGATGGAGACAGATGGGGCAGGACCATGGGACAGATGGGGAGATCATATGGGGCAACATGGGACATCACATGGGGGCAGGATAGGAGAACATATGGCTGGAGCCAGGAATGAGACACACGGGGGCCAGGATGGGGAAAATTGTTACCATACGGGCTAATTAAGGGATATTATTACTGCAGTAATGTATTTATTTTATTTTTTGAGGATACTGTTTTAAATGGGGGTGGGGCGGTCCTGTTACTGTGCAGACCAACACTATCGCTTTTTTCTTCATCTGTTGTAGCTTAGAATTTGGGAAAACAATAAGTAATGTGTTCTGCAAGCGGTGCTCTAGATAACTGTTATTTCCTGCAGAGACAAGCCCTGGCTGGATGAAGTGACAGCGATCTGTGCTGGATGAAGATTAAAAGCAAAGATGCAGGACTTCACCTAGAGACGTCACTGGTGAGTCAGTGTGTTACACTGATGCTATACACTGTATACTATATAAAGTGGTCCTGTGTACAATGTCACCAGTGATCACTGAATTACCTTTACATTATACACTATATACAGAGCACCAGTGTATAATGTCACCGGTGATCACTGTATTACCTGTACACAGACACTGCATACTAAGTACAGATCTCCTGTGAATACTGGCACTTATGGTGATATTAGTATTGTGGTACAAAGCAGTCATTAAAGCAAAAGGTGTCTACTTTGAAGAACTTAGAATATAAGACATATTTTCAGTTGTTTCACACAAGTATATAATTCCACATGTGTTAATTCATAGTTTTGATGTCTTCAGTGTGAATTTACAATTTTCATAGTCATGAAAATACAGAAAAATCTTTAAATGAGAAGGTGTGTCCAAACGTTTGGTCTGTACTGTATGTGCTATTATTTGGTCACTATGTGGTGGTAATATGTGGTGGTAATATGTGGTCTGGTCATGGTGCGGTGGTATTTGTCCCCTGCATGTGGTATTGGTCATTTTAAAAATTGAAAAATAAATAAAAATATACCTAAATTGTATTGGATACTTTAGCAAATGTTTAATAGGTTAGAGTAGGGTAGGGCCCGACCTTGTCGTGATGGCGGCTTTAAAAATCTTTTGACTGTGACAGTTCAAGGTGTGGAGGCGAGGCTGGGGTGGAGCCTGGGCGGAATCTCAAGGGGGCCCCGAAAATTTTGCCAGTATGGGGCCCCAAAATTCCTAGTGGCTGTCCTGACAGGAATCACCAGGATGTGTGGAGGAGGCCTAAAAAGTTGTACCAAATTTGTAACTTATCAGCTAATCAAAGAATAGATAATAACTTACTGATCGCTAGAGATTTAATCACTTGGGCTCCCAGCAATTCTTAGAACATTGCTCTGCTGAGCACCACAGCTTCATTCATGGTCTATGACACTGCAGAAAGCAGCTGAGAACAGTGCTGTTAGCAAACCCTGACAGCTACAAAGCATGACAGCCACAAACTACCATCTCAGTTCAGCATCCCTTTACTATGCTTGTCTTGCCCATACAATAAATTAGATGGCTGGTGTAATTTAATGTTTAATTGAGCTTGTATAACAAATGGGACAACATTGGGTAGTGACAGGCAATACATAATTGTGACCCTCAACAAACCTTGTATTTCTTATTCTCTTTATCCCTTTAGGTCATTTTCTGAGCAGGGACCTTTCTGCTACTTCACCAGTATGAACTTGTATATAAATATTGTACAATTTCTATTCCCAATTGTTCAGAGCAAAGGAAAACGTGAAACAATATAAATAAATCACAATCAGAATCAACATTTTCTGCAGTAGGCCCACTGCAATAAGTGTGTGTACATGTGCAAAAAAGTCAGAGTGAGGCAGAGTTCAAGCTATTAACATGAGCATAAAGCTTGTATGATGACATTACTGATATTCCTTTATACTCACACAAAAAGTAAAAAGCATTCACCAGCTTAGCAACTGATGAAAGTGCTAGATAATTATTATTAGTATTATATACAGAACATGATGATGTCACCTACTTTAAAACACCACTCCAGAGTCATTTTTTATTGCAGCGGTGAAGTGGTGCTACTAATGTAACGTCCCTTAGTCTTATACTTAAGGTACCTTCACACTGAACAATATCGCTAGCGATCCGTGACGTTGCAGCGTCCTGGCTAGCGATATCGTTCAGTGTGACAGCGACCAACGATCAGGCCCCTGCTGGGAGATCGTTGGTCGCTGCAGAAAGTCCAGGACTTTATTTCGTCGCTGGACTCCCTTCACTTCAGCGATGTCTTCACTGGTAACCAGGGTAAACATCGGGTTACTAAGCGCAGGGCCGCGCTTAGTAACCCGATGTTTACCCTGGTTACTATCGTAAAAGTAAAAAAAACAAACACTACATACTTACCTTCAGCTGTCTGTCCCCGGCGCTCTGCTTCCTGCACTGGCTGTGAGCGCCGGTCAGCCGGAAAGCAGAGCGGTGACGTCACCGCTGTGCTTTCCGTCCGCTGACATCGTTGTCGGTATCGCTGCAGCGTCGCTGAGTGTGAAGGTACCTTTACCTATCACAGTCTTCACCTTCTATCACGGCCACTCCAATCGGTCTCTAGGTTGTGTTCGCTCCGGCACCTCCCATCTTCATTCCATGACGTCCTCTTCTGGTCTTCATGCCGCGGCTCCGGCGCAGGCGTACTTTGTCTGCCCTGTTGAGGGTAGAGTAAAGTACTGCAGTGCGCAGGCGTCGGAAAGGTCAGAGAGGCCCGGCACCTGCGCGGACCTGAGACACCCATTTGACCAGACTGCAGCGGGACCGCCCCTGGGTGAGTATAATCTAACGTCTTTTTCTCCTCTTTCAGGTAACATCGGCGGCTTATCTACAGCATTACAGAATGCTGTAGATAAGCCCCTGATGATGGTGAGCTTACCTCACCATCGATTTTGGGGGTGACAGGTTCCCTTTAACCCCTTCATGACCCAGCCTATTTTGACCTTAATGACCTGGCCGTTTTTTGCAATTCTGACCAGTGTCCCTTTATGAGGTAATAACTCGGGAACGCTTCAATGGATCCTAACGGTTCTGAGATTGTTTTTTCGTGACATATTGGGCTTCATGTTAGTGGTAAATTTAGGTCAATAATTTTTACGTTTATTTGTGAAAAAAATGGAAATTTGGCTAAAATTTTGAAAATTTCGCAATTTTCAAATTTTGAATTTTTATTCTGTTAAACCAGAGAGTTATGTGACACAAAATAGTTAATAAATAACATTTCCTACATGTTTACTTTACATCAGCACAATTTTGGAAACTAAATTTTTTTTTGCTAGGAAGTTATAAGGGTTAAAATTTGACCAGCGATTTTTCATTTTTACAACGAAATTTACAAAACCATTTTTTTTAGGGACCACCTCACATTTGAAGTCAGTTTGAGGGGTCTGTATGGCTGAAAATACCCCAAAATGACACTATTCTAAAAACTGCACCCCTCAAGGTGCTCAAAACCACATTCAAGAAGTTTATTAACCCTTCAGGTACTTCACAGCAGCAGAAGCAACATGGAAGGAAAAAATGAACATTTAACTTTTTAGTCACAAAAATTATGTTTTAGCAACAATTTTTTTATTTTCCCAAAGGTAAAAAGAGAAACTGGACCCCAAACATTATTGTACAATTTGTCCTGAGTACGCCGATACCTCATATGTGGGGGGGAACCACTGTCTGGGTGCACGACAGGGCTCGGAAGGGAAGGAGCGCCATTTGACTTTTTCAATGAAAAATTGGCTCCAATCTTTAGCGGACACCATGTCACGTTTGGAGAGCCCCTGTGTGCCTAAACATTAGAGCTCCCCCACAAGTGACCCCATTTTGGAAACTAGACCCCCCAAGGAGCTTATCTAGATGCATAGTGAGCACTTTGAACCCCCAGATGCTTCACAAATTGATCCGTAAAAATGAAAAAGTACTTTTTTTTCACAAAAAATTTCTTTTAGCCTCAATTTTTTCATTTTTACATGGGCAACAGGATAAAATGGATCCTAAAATTTGTTGGGCAATTTCTCCTGAGTTCACTGATACCTCACATGTGGGGATAAACCACTGTTTGTGCACACGGCAAGGCTTAGAAGGGAAGGAGCGCCATTTGACTTTTGAATGAAAAATTAGCTCCAATTGTTAGCGGACACCATGCAACGCTTAGAGAGCCCCTGTGGGCCTAAACATTGGAGCTCCCCCACAAGTGACCCCATTTTGGAAACTAGACACCCCAAGGAACTTATCTAGATGCATAGTGAGCACTTTGAACCCCCCGGTGCTTCACAAATTGATCCGTAATTATGAAAAAGTACTTTTTTTTCACAATAAATTTATTTCAGCTTCAATTTTTTTAATTTTTACATGGGCAGCAAGATAAAATGGATCCTAAAATTTGTTGGGCAATTTCTCCTGAGTATACCAATACCTCACATGTGGGGGTGAACCACTGTTTGGGCGCACGGCAAGGCTCCGAAGGGAAGCAGCGCCATTTGACTTTTGAGTGAAAAATTAGTTCCAATTGTCAGCGGACACCATGCCACGCTTAGAGAGCCCCTGTGGGCCTAAACATTGGAGCTCCCCCATAATTGACCCCATTTTGGAAACTAGACCCCCCAAGGAACTTATCTAGATGCATAAAGAGCACTTTGAACCCCCTGGTGCTTCACAAATTGATCCGTAATTATGAAAAAGTACTTTTTTTTCACAATAAATTTAATTCAGCTTCAATTTTTTTAATTTTTGCATGGGCAGCAAGATAAAATGGATCCTAAAATTTGTTGGGCAATTTCTCCTGAGTATACCGATACCTCACATGTGGGGGTGAACCACTGTTTGGGCGCACGGCAAGGCTCCGAAGGGAAGCAGCGCCATTTGACTTTTTGAGTGAAAAATTAGTTCCAATTGTCAGCGGACACCATGCCACGCTTAGAGAGCCTCTGTGGGCCTAAACATTGGAGCTCCCCCACAAGTGACCCCATTTTGGAAACTAGACCCCCTAAGGAACTTATCTAGATGCATAGTGCGGACTTTGAACCCCCCGGTGCTTCACAAATTGATCCGTAATTATGAAAAAGTACTTTTTTTTCCACAAAAAATTTATTTTAGCTTCAATTTTTTTAATTTTTACATGGGCAGCAAGATAAAATGGATCCTAAAATTTGTTGGGCAATTTCTCCTGAGTATACCGATACCTCACATGTGGGGGTGAACCACTGTTTGGGCGCACGGCAAGGCTCCGAAGGGAAGCAGCGCCATTTGACTTTTTGAGTGAAAAATTAGCTCCAATTGTTAGCGGACACCATGCCACGCTTAGAGAGCCCCTGTGGGCCTAAACATTGGAGCTCCCCCACAAGTGACCCCATTTTGGAAACTAGACCCCCTAAGGAACTTATCTAGATGCATAGTGAGGACTTTGAACCCCCCGGTGCTTCACAAATTGATCCATAATTATGAAAAAGTACTTTTTTTTCGACAAAAAAATTATTTTAGCTTCAATTTTTTTAATTTTTACATGGGCAGCAAGATAATCTGGATCCTAAAATTTGTTGGGCAATTTCTCCTGAGTATACCGATACCTCACATGTGGGGGTGAACCACTGTTTGGGCGCACAGCAAGGCTCCGAAGGGAAGCAGCGCCATTTGACTTTTTGAGTGAAAAATTAGCTCCAATTGTTAGCGGACACCATGCCACGCTTAGAGAGCCCCTGTGGGCCTAAACATTGGAGCTCCCCCACAAGTGACCCCATTTTGGAAACTAGACCCCCTAAGGAACTTATCTAGATGCATAGTGAGGACTTTGAACCCCCCGGTGCTTCACAAATTGATCCGTAATTATGAAAAAGTACTTTTTTTTCGACAAAAAAATTATTTTAGCTTCAATTTTTTTAATTTTTACATGGGCAGCAAGATAATCTGGATCCTAAAATTTGTTGGGCAATTTCTCCTGAGTATACCGATACCTCACATGTGGGGGTGAACCACTGTTTGGGCGCACAGCAAGGCTCCGAAGGGAAGCAGCGCCATTTGACTTTTTGAGTGAAAAATTAGCTCCAATTGTTAGCGGACACCATGCCACGCTTAGAGAGCCCCTGTGGGCCTAAACATTGGAGCTCCCCCACAAGTGACCCCATTTTGGAAACTAGACCCCCTAAGGAACTTATCTAGATGCATAATAAGCACTTTGAACCCCCCGGTGCTTCACAAATTGATCCGTAATTATGAAAAAGTATTTTTTTTCCACAAAAAATTTATTTTAGCTTCAATTTTTTTAATTTTTACATGGGCAGCAAGATAAAATGGATCCTAAAATTTGTTGGGCAATTTCTCCTGAGTATACCGATACCTCACATGTGGGGGTGAACCACTGTTTGGGCGCACGACAAGGCTCGGAAGGGAAGGAGCGCCATTTGACTTTTTGAATGGAAAATTAGCTCCAATCATTAGCGGACACGTTGCGTAACGAAAGTATGTAGTATATGTCAGGTTGGTATGTGGTTTAGTGTACATCAGGATGGTGTGTGTTGTGTAGTATACACCACACACACACACACCAACCTGACATACACTATACCACACCAACCTGACACTACGTCAGGTTGGTGTGTGTGGTGCAGTGTACGTCAGGTTGGTGTGTGTGTGGTGTATACACCACACACTCCAACCTGACGTACACTACACCAAACATCAACCTGACATACACTACACCACACACACCAACCTGACGTAGCGTGTCAGGTTGGTGTGTGTGGCGCTGTGTACGTCAGGTTGGTGTGTGGTATAGTGTACGTCAGGTTGGTGCTTGTGGTGTATACTACACCAAACACACCAACCTGACGTACACTACACCACACACACCAACCTGACGTAGTGTGTCAGGCTGGTGTGTGTGGCGTAGTGTACGTCACGTTGGTGTGTGGTGTGGTATAGTGTACGTCAGGTTGGTGTGTGTGTGGTGTATACACCACACACTCCAACCTGACATACACTACACCAAACATCAACCTGACATACACTACACCACACACACCAACCTGACGTAGCGTGTCAGGTTGGTGTGTGTGGCGCTGTGTACGTCAGGTTGGTGTGTGGTATAGTGTACGTCAGGTTGGTGCTTGTGGTGTATACTACACCAAACACACCAACCTGACGTACACTACACCACACACACCAACCTGACGTAGTGTGTCAGGCTGGTGTGTGTGGCGTAGTGTACGTCACGTTGGTGTGTGGTGTGGTATAGTGTACGTCAGGTTGGTGTGTGTGTGGTGTATACACCACACACTCCAACCTGACATACACTACACCAAACATCAACCTGACATACACTACACCACACACACCAACCTGACGTAGCGTGTCAGGTTGGTGTGTGTGGCGCTGTGTACGTCAGGTTGGTGTGTGGTATAGTGTACGTCAGGTTGGTGCTTGTGGTGTATACTACACCAAACACACCAACCTGACGTACACTACACCACACACACCAACCTGACGTAGTGTGTCAGGCTGGTGTGTGTGGCGTAGTGTACGTCACGTTGGTGTGGTGTGGTATAGTGTACGTCAGGTTGGTGTGTGTGTGGTGTATACACCACACACTCCAACCTGACGTACACTACACCAAACATCAACCTGACATACACTACACCACACACACCAACCTGCCGTAATGTGTCAGGTTGGTGTGTGTGGCGTAGTGTACGTCACGTTGGTGTGTGGTGTGGTATAGTGTACGTCAGGGTGGTGTTGTGTATGTCAGCCTGGTGTGGGTGAGTTCATGTCAGGATGTGTTTAGTCAATGGACGTGTGATGAATTTTGAAGCATTCATTCAAACACAGTCCAGGTTTGTCAGGACACGTTTCACATTGGAAACGAGTTGTTTTTCTTGTCCCCCTTTTATAGCACACTCGGCACCTTTTTCTTATCCCCTCTCTGGGAAAATGTTGCCCTGGTACCATACGGGAAACTTGAGTTCCAGAGGTGCTGGGGCCCGCTCCTTCCTCGCCTCCAAACATCAGGGCCTTTATCACCGCCTCCTGGAACTGAAGGAAGGTGTTGTTGGTCTGGCCTGCACATCGTGATAGCACGTATGCGTTATACAGTGTCATTTGTACGATGTGCACAGCCAGTTTTTTATACCACACCTTCGTTTTCCGCATGGCACTGTAGGGCTGGAGGACTTGATCAGAAAGATCAACTCCCCCCATGTGTTTGTTGTACCCCAGGGCACAGTCCGGTTTTTGGACCTGTACTGGGGTACCTCGAACGGTGGTGGCCGTGGTGCCGGGACCATGGATTGTTGTCAAGAAAAAGACATCCCTTTTGTCTTTGAACTTGACCACAAGCATGTTGCCACTACATTGGGCCCGGCTCTCACCCTTTGGGAGAGCCTGCTCAATTAGTGACAAAGGGAGACCCCTCTTGTTTCTGCGCACGGTACCGCAAGCGACGGTAGCTCTGGCAGAGAGGGATTGAAAGAGTGGGATGCTTGTATAAAA
The DNA here is from genome assembly GCF_032444005.1 of Ranitomeya imitator. Classification (NCBI taxonomy): domain Eukaryota; kingdom Metazoa; phylum Chordata; class Amphibia; order Anura; family Dendrobatidae; genus Ranitomeya; species Ranitomeya imitator. Next base: position 284,273,530 of record NC_091287.1, read on the forward strand.
GTTATCAACGTACAGATGGTAACCTTTATCAAGCAGTGGGTGGACCAAATCCCACACTATTTTCCCACTCACCCCCAGAGCAGGTGGACATTCTGGGGGCTGGATACTGCGGTCCTTTCCTTGATAAACCCTAAAGCTGAGAGTGTACCCTGAGGTACTCTCACAGATCTTGTAGAGTTTTATCCTGTACCTCGCCCTTTTGCTGGGCAGGTACTGACGGAACTGAAGCCTCCCTTTGAAGTGGATGAGGGATTCATCCACACAAATTTCCCTTTGGGGAATGTACACTTCAGCAAACTTGTTGCTGAAGTGTTCGATAACTGGCCGAATTTTGAACAGTCTATCAAAATTCGGGTCATCGCGAGGAAGGATGTCCGTATTGTCCCTAAAGTGGAGAAATTTATGAATCGCCTCAAAACGTTTGCGATGCATAACCAAGCCGTATAATGGAGTTTGATAGAAAATATCAGTACTCCAGTATTGGCGAATTTCTGGTTTCTTCACAATCCCCATGTGAAGGACCAGTCCCCAATATTTCAACATTTCTGCAGAGTCAACGGGACTCCAAGCAGAAAATGATGAAACTGGGTTTTGGGAAAAAAATTGCAGGGCGTACAAATTTGTTTGCTCCACCATGAGACTGACAATTGACTCCGAGAAAAAGACTTTGAAAAAGTCTATTTCCCGGAGGTTGGCAGTCTCAAATTGGATTCCTGATTGGGGAATGAAATCAGGAATCCGTTGAGCAAAATTTTCAGGGACGGGGGTCCAGACGGGGGCACTAGTGCTAGGTTGGGCGTGACTAGCACTAGGTTGGGGGTTACTTACACTTGGCTCCGACTCTCCTCCCCTGGGCTCCGGCTCTCCTCCCCTGGGCTCCGGACGATTTCTCGACCTGCGACATCTTGGGGGTGGCGAGTCGGTGTCACTAGAGGAGGAAGAGTGGGAGAAATACAGAAAAGTGGGGTCCTCTCCCTCACTATCAGCTTCGGAGGCAAGAAAGGAATATGCCTCCTCAGCTGAGTACAGCCTTTGTGACTGGGATGAGCGGGACATTGTGTGTGGGGTGTGTGTGCGTGTGTGTAATAAAAAATTTAAACTTTATTATAGTGTTGCGTGTGTATGTGCGAGTGTTTGGTGAAACTATTCTGCAGGAGGAGGCTGTCAGGTGCGGGGGGCTGTCAGGCGCGGGGGGGTTGTCAAGCGCGGGCGGCTGTCAGGCGTGGGGGGGCTGTCAAGCGCGGGGGGGCAGGAAGGGGCTGAGGAGATGCAGCGTCAGATGGAGATGGAGCTGGCAGCAGCAAGTGATAAAGGGGGGTGATCAGGTGGACAGGGGGGGCAGGGGGTGATCAGGGGGTTATCAGCGGGGCAGGGGGTGATTAGTGGTGATCACTGAAGAGGGTGATCACTAGGTGAGGAGGGGCTGACAGGCGCAGGGGGCGGTAAGAGAGGAGAAATTAGCGCAGCAGCTGCAGGTGATAAAGGGGGGCAGGGGGTGATCAGTGGGGGGCAGGGGGTGATCAGGGGTGCAGGGGGTGATCAGGGGGGGGCAGGGGGTGATTAGCGGTGATCACTGAAGAGAGTGATCACAAGGGGAGGATGAGCTGACAGGCGCAGGGGGCGGTAGGAGAGCAGAAATAAGCACAGCAGCTGCAGGTGATAAAGGGGGGCAGGGGGTGATCAGTGGGGGGCAGGGGGTGATCAGGGGCGCAGGGGGTGATCAGGGGGGGCAGGGGGTGATTAGCGGTGATCACTGAAGAGAGTGATCACAAGGGGAGGATGAGCTGACAGGCGCAGGGGGCGGTAGGAGAGCAGAAATAAGCACAGCAGCTGCAGGTGATAAAGGGGGGCAGGGGGTGATCAGTGGGGGGCAGGGGGTGATCAGGGGCGCAGGAGGTGATCAGGGGGGGCAGGGGGTGATTAGCGGTGATCACTGAAGAGAGTGATCACAAGGGGAGGATGAGCTGACAGGCGCAGGGGGCGGTAAGAGAGCAGAAATAAGCACAGCAGCTGCAGGTGAAAAAGGGGGGCAGGGGGTGATCAGTGGGGGGCAGGGGGTGATCAGGGGGGCGGAAGGGGAGCGGGGGGGCTGGGGGTGATCAGGGGGTGATCACTAAAGAGGGTGATCACTAGGGGAGGAGGGGCTGACAGGCGTGGGGGGTAGGAGAGGAGAAAACGGAGCAGGCAGCAGCAGGTGATAAACGGGGGCAGGGGGGTGATCAGGTGGACAGGGGGGGGCAGGGGGTGATTAGGTGGGGCGGGGGGTGATCAGGGGGGGCGGGGGGTGATTAGCGGTGATCACTGCAGAGAGTGATCACCAGGGGAGGAGGGGCAGACAGGCGCAGGGGGCGGTAGGAGAGCAGAAATAAGCACAGCAGCTGCAGGTGACAAAGGGGGGGCAGGGGGTGATCAGTGGGGGGCAGGGGGTGATCAGGGGGGCTTAGGGGGAGCGGGGGGGCTGGGGGTGATCAGGGGGTGATCACTAAAGAGGGTGATCACTAGGGGAGGAGGGGCTGACAGGCGTGGGGGGTAGGAGAGGAGAAAACGGAGCAGGCAGCAGCAGGTGATAAAGGGGGGCAGGAGGGTGATCAGGTGGACAGGGGGGGCAGGGGGTGATTAGGTGGGGCGGGGGGTGATCAGGGGGGGCAGGGGGTGATTAGTGGTGATCACTGCAGAGAGTGATCACCAGGGGAGGAGGGGCAGACAGGCGCAGGGGGCGGTAGGAGAGCAGAAAAAAATCACTGCAGCTGCAGGTGACAAAGGGGGGGCAGGGGGGTGATCACCGGAGCAGGGGGTGAACAGGGGTGCAGGGGGGAGTGAGCGGAGGTTGGGGGGAGTGGAGGACAGGAGAGGGAAGGTACCTGTCCTCTGCAGCAGCGGCGGTACTGGCAGTGGCAGTGGGGGAGGCGGTGGCAGCAGCGGCGCCGACACTTTGAAGAGGTGTGCGGCGGCTGCGGCGGCGATCGTGGTGTCTGGGGGGGCAGGTGGGCAGTCAGGCACCTCGCTCCTCAGCTTCCACGGATGGGATGAAGCTGAGGAGCGAGGCAGACATTGTTTTTCTCCGCCCCTCCACATCTAATTGGAGGGCTAGCGTCACATGGACGCTAGCTCCAATCAGATCAGAGGGGGGTGACAAAAAGGTCAGCAGCGGTGATCGTAGACCCGGGGGGGCAAAGCCACCCCCCCTGGGGTCAAGTATAGGTCCCCCTGCACCTGCGGGTCGGGTGAACTTTCATTAACCCCGGTCACCCGGCCCGCAGGAACGCAATCCTTCTGTGACACAGCATATGCGTCACAGGTCGGATTGGCACCGACTTTCATGACGCATACGCTGTGTCACAGGTCGGGAAGGGGTTAACACTGAATAAATCCATATGCAACTAGCGACCCCTAGTGGTGGATGCAAACTGACAAAATTTGACTATGGCTGATTGAGCGGAAACAGAATTTCAAACCTAGTCAGTAATCATTGAAAATTATTCACTTAGGTTGAGTACATTTAAATATAGGAATTTCTGAATTCTTTACTTATTATTACCTCTTTTTTGTTAATATTCATTTAAGTCAATGGTTTACATGCTCATCAATTATGTTCCATTAGCCTTTAGAATTTTAATTGAGTTTGCAGAATGTGCCCATGGTATTAGAAAATGTTTGTAGTACATGATTTATATTTTGTAGTACATGATTTATATTTCCCAAATTCCTTTTAGACAATTAAGCATGCACATTATTTCTGAATCAAGCCTTCACTATACAGCATACTGGCAAGGTCCATTTTTAGTTGACAACTAGATCATCTATCAAAGTCTGTTTGTAGTCTGGCGCTTTAAATAAAAGCTACATATTGATTTTTCTCTGCAATTAGGGATCATATGGCAATCAGCGTACTACCCGCTATGTAATCCCATCAGTGCCAGAAAGATGGAGGCACTTCATGTCTACCATTCTCAGCATCAATTATTCTTTTCTGGAATTGGGACACAGTTTTAGAATAAAATACTGTTACATTCGACAGACTAATATGCTGCTATTATTGGTACAAGATTTCGTATTTTCAGAATAGAGCACGTTTTATTGTAAAATTGCATTATTATGTGTAATTATATAAGATAGGAAGAGACTGATGATTTTTAGTTGATGGAGTTATTTTCTAATATACTTTATGTATCACTGTTTAAAATCTCTGCTTATAATCTAGGGCAAGATGAGGGGTAGGCAAAGTAGGCAGATGCCTAGGGTGCCATTGAGCGAGAGAGGGTTTGCCATTTAAAGGGTTATTTCCTTCATGTACATTTATGACATAGTCACAGGATATGCCATAAATGTTTAGTAGGTGCAAGTGTGGCGCCCCAGGGTCCTGGTCATCGCAGTGGCATTGCTTTCCTCTCTGGGAGAGTGATGCTACGTTTGGAGGCAAAGAAGGATAACTGCATCCAGGTATCACAAACATGCAACACATTTCACATTCCAGGCCAGGAGGGGGGGCTCCTGACCCTTTTTATTAGGTCACTCCACACATATATATAACTGGTAGTCTGTAGGGAAAGTTAGTGAGTTCTAGACCAGAGTCTGAGGAGGATGGAGGGTAAAAGGAGCTGTGCATGCCCTCAGAGCTGCAGCTCCCAGAAAGAGACATTGAAAAGCAAAACTGTATTGCAGCGAGCGTGAAGGAAGTCGAAGCACAGGAGAGGATACCAGAAGGGGACCAGCCCCGCTCAAGCTGTCTCCTTCTGAGGCGCAACATCCCGGTAGCCGGAACACCGAGGGAGTAAGGACCTCTACGCCTTATTTCAGAGACCAGCAGGACAGCTAATTGCAGGTTACCTGTCCACACTTACACCCAGGAGGCACGGTGACACCTACAGAGCTGGGTTATCTAAGAGACCCTATAAACAGGGTCAAGTCACTAGTCATATGGGTTTTGTCCTATCCTATATGGGGGACAGAGAGAGCGAAACATCGCATCTGTGAGACCGTTATGTGAAGCCATAGGCAGTAAGGGACTACACCAACGCAGCGCAAAGGAAGTCTACTGATTTCCACCTGGACAAGGGGACTCTGGACTTGCCTCCAAACCAGCCGGACTCTGCCTGCCCTGTGATCTGGTGTCCTGGACTGTGGATACGGAAGTCTTCAGTAAAGGTAAAGAGACTGCAACCCTGTGTCCTCGTTCTTCACTGCGCCATTCATCATTCTCCATCTACACACCAGGAAGCCCTGGGGATACACTTCACCTGTGGGAAGGTATACCATCTAGCTGCCATAACATCACCCCAGCGGACCCCTTAAAGCAGCGTCAGTCACCCTGACCGAATACCACAGGTGGTGTCACGAACATTCCCCTTAAAGACCTTTCCCTTTTACACGGATGTCCCAGGGCCGCGGACCGGGTCAGCCACCGTGACATCCCCCTGTGAACCAAAGGACCCAGTACCGACTACCCCACTGCCCTTGGGGGGCAATCCACAAGTGCCACTTATAGGAACTGAATCTATCATGAGAGCGGGGCCATGATGCATGCTGCTGTCAGTGCTGAGGTTGTCAGAATTCTCATACAAATAAATAAGAATTCCAACCACCTCTCCACTGAAAGACAAGTGCAGATCCCATTGCTGGAACCAGTATCTACTATGCACTTATGGCATATCCTATTACTGAGCCATAAATGTACAAGAGGGGAATGCACCTTATTTTTTTTCTACCAGCGTTTCACTGTATACATAAGCTAGAGATTGGTCTTAGGTATGAAAGGGTTAAACTTTTTCATATACTCATTAATTTCTCACATTTTTAAGACCTGCTAGCTGTGACTTATTACTCATTTCTTGTAGGTAAAACCTTCTGTAGTCATGTGGTAGACACAGGCACTTGGCCAGGGCCGGACTGGGACTAAAATTCAGCCCTGGCATTTGAAGTTACACAGGCCCACTTGTCACATGGTGACCGTACAATATCTTTGTACACTTGTAGGTTACAAGAAGTGAGAGGAGTGTAACACGACTATAAAACATACAGCAAGTAGAGAAAAGGTATGCAAAAAAATGGGATCACCAACACAATAAGATACCAAGTAACAATTTATGTATTGAAAACACACAAAGCACATTAAAAACATTTAAAAGGCCTCCACCACATGAGTAGAGGTGGTGGGTCCACTCTACAATTTAGCATAAACAATATATTGCACAGAAAATACACTGATGGGCCATATATACTAACAATAGTCCATGACCACAATTGACACTCTTGTTAGGTCAGAATAACCGTACATGGTAATACAAGTGGATACACATATAGTAAATGCCAAGAAAAATACAAGCACACAAAGAGTAGTAAGAGATCTAGTTAAACAGCCCCATAAGCCTCATAGGTTACAGCACGCAAAACTTGTCTGAAGGAGGTGCTGAAAAATATATCAATGGTGAGCCAAAAGATTTTTAGCTATCCACTATCCGCTGTACCATTATAATCTCATCACCTATAGTCAAATGAACACCAGTGATAGTATATGCAGAGTGTTTCTGTAGCAATCTCAAGCCGTATACCTCAGCCTGTCTCCACCTTACAGAGCAAGCTCTGGCTGTAGACAACACAGAATATCTCACCCCCCCAAAAAAAAAATAACCTGCTAGATCTCTAGTGTGCTGGGCATAATGTATCCCTATGGTCACATCAGTGTCCTGGACCAAGGCGTGTCGACGCACTCAGCTGCACTATGCTACAGAAACACTCTGCATATACTATCACTGGTGTTCATTTGACTATAGGTGATAAGATTATATTGGTACAGCGGATAGTGGATAGCTAAAAATCTTTTGGCTCACCATTGATATATTTTCCAGCACCTCCTTCAGACAAGTTTTGTGTGCTGTAACCTATGAGGCTTATGGGGCTGTTTAACTAGATCTCTTACTACTTTTTGTGTGCTTGTATTTTTCTTGGCATTTACTATATGTGTATCCACCTGTATTACCATGTACGGTTATTCTGACCTAACAAGAGTGTCAATTGTGGTCATGGACTATTGTTAGTATACATGGCCCATCAGTGTATTTTCTGTGCAATATATTGTTTATGCTAAATTGTAGAGTGGACCCGCCACCTCTACTCATGTGGTGGAGGCCTTTTAAATGCTTTTAATGTGTTTTGTGTGTTTTCAATAAATAAATTGTTACTTGGTATCTTATTGTGTTGGTGATCCCATTTTTTTGCATACCTTTTCTCTACTTGCTGTATCTTATGTGAGTATGCAAAAGGTGATCCCATATCCTTATATTGGATGGTGCCCGCTCTAATGTAATTCTTTGGTTCACGACTATATAACATATAATCACAGCTGTATCCAGCATTACAGCTCAGTCCTATGTATTGATTTTAGTTGCAGTACCAAGAAAAGCTGCTACTTTACCTACATAATTGGATCTCGTAGATAATGAAGGGATGAGATGACCAAAGGCTATGGAACCTCATTCTGATGCTCCATAAACGTTGCCTACAGCCACTTTTGGTTCTGCTGCACAGCACGAGACCCGGTGACTCTGAAAAGCGGTGACATCAATAATGTCACCGCTCTTCAGATATTCTGGGTCTTGCGCTGAGCTCGGCGACTGTGAAGAGCGGTATTGTTAATACCGTCACCGTTCTTCAGAGTCGCTGGATCTCACCAGGTCTGGGCTAGTAGTGGGGGTGCCTGATAGACACCTTTTCATTACTTACACCAGGGATTGATAGCAGCTGACATTATGCAGCTGACATCAACCCTAAAAATCATTACACATACCTGTTGTGAATTCTGTGGCAGAGCTCCCTCCTGTGGTCACAAGTGGTACTTCGGCTGATTCTCTCTGGGAGCTTCCGTTTGTGGAGGAAACTGGTACTGCTGCTTCTGAGTTTCCTCCCTCAGGTGATCTGGTGAGGTCGTTAGGTGCTTCTCTACTTAACCCCACCTAATGCTTTGATTCATGCTTCCTGTCAATGTTCCAGTGTTGGACTTGTGTTTCTCTGGATCATTCCTGTGGCCTGCTGCTCTGCATAGCTAAGTGCTTCTTTGCTACTTGTTGCTATTTTTTCTGTCCAGCTTGTCTATTTGTTTTGCTGGAAGCTCTGGGACGCAAAGGGTGTACCTCCGTGCCGTTAGTTCGGTACGGAGGGTCTTTTTGCCCCTTTGCGTGGTTTTCTTTAGGGTTTTGTGTAGACCGCAAAGTTATCTTTCCTATCCTCGTTCTGTCTAGAATATCGGGCCTCACTTTGCTGAATCTATTTCATCCCTACGTTTGTCTTTTCATCTTACTCACAGTCATTATATGTGGGGGCTGCCTTTTCCTTTGGGGTATTTCTCTGAGGCAAGGTAGGCTTATTTTTTCTATCTTCAGGCTAGTTAGTTTCTCAGGCTGTGCCGCGTTGCATAGGGAGCGTTAGGCGCAATCCACGGCTGCCTCTAGTTGTGTTTGGAGAGGATCAGGGATTGCGGTCTGCAGAGTTCCCACGTCTCAGAGCTCGTTCTATTATTTTGGGTTATTGTCAGATCACTGTATGTGCTCTGACCTCCATGTCCATAGTGATACTGAATTACCTTTCAGAAAAAGTACAGGAAGCCCAAAGTACTAATGATTCTCAATAGAGGGAAAAAAGAAGTTCTGAGACCTTTTTTTTTTCTTGGCTTTGTGTTTTGTCTTTTTTTTCCCCTAGACATTTGGGTGGTTCAGTACACAGGTGTAGCGATGGACATTAGAAGTCTGTCTTCATTTGTGGATCAGCTCTCGGCAAGAGTACAAAAGATTCAAGACACTATTGATCAGAAATCTATGTTTGAACCAAGAATTCCTATTCCTGATTTGTTTTTTGGAGATAGAACTAAGTTTCTGAGTTTCAAGAATAATTGTAAGTTGTTTCTGGCCTTGAAACCTCGTTCCTCTGGTGATCCAGTTCAACAGGTTTTGATTATTATTTCTTTTTTGCGCGGCGACCCTCAGGACTGGGCATTTTCTCTTGCGCCAGGAGATCCTGCATTAAGTAATATCAATGCGTTTTTCCTGGCGCTCGGATTGCTGTACGATGAGCCTAATTCAGTGGATCAGGCAGAAAAGAATTTGCTGGCTCTTTGTCAGGGTCAGGATGAGATAGAGGTATATTGCCAGAAATTTAGAAAATGGTCAGTGCTCACTCAATGGAATGAATCTGCGCTGGCAGCTATGTTCAGAAAGGGTCTCTCTGAAGCCCTTAAGGATGTCATGGTGGGATTTCCTATGCCTGCTGGTTTGAATGAGTCTATGTCTTTGGCTATTCAGATCGGTCGACGCTTGCGTGAGCGTAAATCTGTGCACCATTTGGCGGTATTACCTGAGCTTAAACCTGAGCCTATGCAGTGCGATAGGACTTTGACCAGAGTTAAACGGCAAGAACACAGACGTCTGAATGGGCTGTGTTTCTACTGTGGTGATTCCACTCATGCTATCTCTGATTGTCCTAAGCGCACTAAGCGGTTCGCTAGGTCTGCCACCATTGGTACGGTACAGTCAAAATTTCTTCTGTCCGTTACCTTGATCTGCTCTATGTCATCATATTCTGTCATGGCGTTTGTGGATTCAGGCGCTGCTCTGAATTTGATGGACTTGGAATATGCTAAGCGTTGTGGGTTTTTCTTGGAGCCCTTGCAGTGTCCTATTCCATTGAGAGGAATTGATGCTACGCCTTTGGCCAAGAATAAGCCTCAATACTGGACCCAGCTGACCATGTGCATGGCTCCTGCACATCAGGAGGATATTCGCTTTCTGGTGTTGCATAATCTGCATGATGTGGTCGTGTTGGGGTTGCCATGGCTACAAGCCCATAATCCAGTATTGGATTGGAAATCCATGTCGGTGTCCAGCTGGGGTTGTCAGGGGGTACATGGTGATGTTCCATTTTTGTCAATTTCGTCATCCACCCCTTCTGAGGTTCCAGAGTTCTTGTCTGATTACCGGGATGTATTTGATGAGCCCAAGTCCGATGCCCTACCTCCGCATAGGGATTGTGATTGTGCTATCAATTTGATTCCTGGTGGTAAATTCCCAAAAGGTCGACTGTTTAATTTATCCGTGCCTGAGCACACCGCTATGCGCAGTTATGTGAAGGAATCCCTGGAGAAGGGGCATATTCGCCCGTCATCGTCGCCATTAGGAGCAGGGTTCTTTTTTGTAGCCAAAAAGGATGGTTCGCTGAGACTTTGTATAGATTATCGCCTTCTTAATAAGATCACTGTTAAATTTCAGTTCCCCTTGCCTTTGTTATCTGATTTGTTTGCTCGGATTAAGGGGGCTAGTTGGTTCACCAAGATTGATCTTCGTGGTGCGTATAATCTGGTGCGAATCAGGCGAGGCGATGAATGGAAAACTGCATTTAATACGCCCGAGGGTCATTTTGAGTATCTAGTGATGCCATTCGGACTTGCCAATGCTCCATCAGTGTTTCAGTCCTTTATGCATGACATCTTCCGAGAGTACCTGGATAAATTCCTGATTGTGTACTTGGATGACATTTTGATCTTCTCGGATGATTGGGAGTCTCATGTGAAACAGGTCAGAACGGTTTTTCAGGTCCTGCGTGCTAATTCTTTGTTTGTGAAGGGATCAAAGTGTCTCTTTGGTGTGCAGAAGGTTTCATTTTTGGGGTTCATCTTTTCCCCTTCTACTATCGAGATGGATCCTGTTAAGGTCCAAGCCATCCATGATTGGACTCAGCCGACATCTCTGAAAAGTCTGCAAAAGTTCCTGGGCTTTGCTAATTTTTATCGTCGCTTCATCTGCAATTTTTCTAGTATTGCCAAACCATTGACCGATTTGACCAAGAAGGGTGCTGATTTGGTCAATTGGTCTTCTGCTGCTGTGGAAGCTTTTCAAGAGTTGAAGCGTCGTTTTTCTTCTGCCCCTGTGTTGTGTCAACCTGATGTTTCTCTTCCGTTCCAGGTCGAGGTTGATGCTTCTGAGATTGGAGCAGGGGCTGTTTTGTCGCAGAGAGGTTCTGATTGTTCAGTCATGAAACCATGCGCTTTTTTTTTCCAGGAAGTTTTCGCCTGCTGAGCGGAATTATGATGTGGGCAACCGAGAGTTGCTGGCCATGAAGTGGGCATTCGAGGAGTGGCGTCATTGGCTTGAAGGAGCTAAGCATCGCGTGGTGGTATTGACTGATCATAAGAACCTGACTTATCTCGAGTCTGCTAAGCGTTTGAATCCTAGACAGGCTCGTTGGTCGCTGTTTTTCGCCCGTTTTGACTTTGTGATTTCGTACCTTCCGGGCTCTAAAAATGTGAAGGCGGATGCTCTGTCTAGGAGTTTTGTGCCCGACTCTCCGGGTTTATCTGAGCCAGCGGGTATCCTCAAGGAAGGAGTAATTGTGTCTGCCATCTCCCCTGATTTGCGGCGGGTGCTGCAAAAATTTCAGGCTAATAAACCTGATCGTTGTCCAGCGGAGAAACTGTTTGTCCCGGATAGGTGGACAAATAAAGTGATCTCTGAGGTTCATTGTTCGGTGTTGGCTGGTCATCCTGGAATCTTTGGTACCAGAGAGTTAGTGGCTAGATCCTTTTGGTGGCCATCTCTGTCGCGGGATGTGTGTTCTTTTGTGCAGTCCTGTGGGATTTGTGCTCGGGCTAAGCCCTGCTGTTCTCGTGCCAGTGGGTTGCTTTTGCCCTTGCCGGTCCCGAAGAGACCTTGGACACATATCTCTATGGATTTTATTTCAGATCTTCCCGTCTCTCAAAAGATGTCAGTCATTTGGGTGGTCTGTGATCGCTTTTCTAAGATGGTCCATCTGGTACCCTTGTCCAAGTTGCCTTCCTCCTCTGATTTGGTGCCATTGTTCTTCCAGCATGTGGTTCGTTTGCATGGCATTCCAGAGAATATCGTTTCTGACAGAGGTTCCCAGTTTGTTTCGAGGTTTTGGCGAGCCTTTTGTGGTAGGATGGGCATTGACTTGTCTTTTTCCTCGGCTTTTCATCCTCAGACTAATGGCCAGACCGAACGAACCAATCAGACCTTGGAAACATATCTGAGATGCTTTGTTTCTGCCAATCAGGATGACTGGGTGTCCTTTTTGCCTTTGGCTGAGTTCGCCCTTAATAATCGGGCCAGCTCGGCTACCTTGGTTTCGCCATTTTTCTGCAATTCTGGGTTCCATCCTCGTTTCTCTTCAGGACAGGTTGAGTCTTCGGACTGTCCTGGTGTGGATACTGTGGTGGACAGGTTGCAGCAGATTTGGACTCATGTAGTGGACAATTTGACCTTGTCCCAGGAGAAGGCTCAACTTTTCGCAAATCGCAGACGCCGTGTGGGTCCCCGACTTCGTGTTGGGGATCTGGTTTGGTTATCTTCTCGTCATATTCCTATGAAGGTTTCCTCTCCGAAGTTTAAACCTCGTTTCATTGGTCCTTATAGGATTTCTGAGGTTATTAATCCTGTGTCTTTTCGTCTGACCCTCCCAGATTCTTTTTTCATACATAACGTCTTCCATAGGTCATTGTTGCGGAGATACGTGGCACCTATGGTTCCATCTGTTGATCCTCCTGCCCCGGTTTTGGTGGAGGGGGAATTGGAGTATATTGTGGAGAAGATTTTGGATTCTCGTGTTTCAAGACGGAAACTCCAGTATCTGGTTAAATGGAAGGGTTATGCTCAGGAGGATAATTCCTGGGTTTTTGCCTCTGATGTCCATGCTCCCGATCTTGTTCGTGCCTTTCATGTGGCTCATCCTGGTCGGCCTGGGGGCTCTGGTGAGGGTTCGGTGACCCCTCCTCAAGGGGGGGGGTACTGTTGTGAATTCTGTGGCAGAACTCCCTCCTGTGGTCACAAGTGGTACTTCGGCTGATTCTCTCTGGGAGCTTCCGTTTGTGGAGGAAACTGGTACTGCTGCTTCTGAGTTTCCTCCCTCAGGTGATCTGGTGAGGTCGTTAGGTGCTTCTCTACTTAACCCCACCTAATGCTTTGATTCATGCTTCCTGTCAATGTTCCAGTGTTGGACTTGTGTTTCTCTGGATCATTCCTGTGGCCTGCTGCTCTGCATAGCTAAGTGCTTCTTTGCTATTTGTTGCTATTTTTTCTGTCCAGCTTGTCTATTTGTTTTGCTGGAAGCTCTGGGACGCAAAGGGTGTACCTCCGTGCCGTTAGTTCGGTACGGAGGGTCTTTTTGCCCCTTTGCGTGGTTTTCTTTAGGGTTTTGTGTAGACCGCAAAGTTATCTTTCCTATCCTCGTTCTGTCTAGAATATCGGGCCTCACTTTGCTGAATCTATTTCATCCCTACGTTTGTCTTTTCATCTTACTCACAGTCATTATATGTGGGGGGCTGCCTTTTCCTTTGGGGTATTTCTCTGAGGCAAGGTAGGCTTATTTTTTCTATCTTCAGGCTAGTTAGTTTCTCAGGCTGTGCCGAGTTGCATAGGGAGCGTTAGGCGCAATCCACGGCTGCCTGTAGTTGTGTTTGGAGAGGATCAGGGATTGCGGTCTGCAGAGTTCCCACGTCTCAGAGCTCGTTCTATTATTTTGGGTTATTGTCAGATCACTGTATGTGCTCTGACCTCCATGTCCATAGTGATACTGAATTACCTTTCAGAACACATACCAGAATTAAATGCTCTGGCGGCTGGGAAAAGCAGTAGAGAGTGCTATTCCCAGGCACCGGGTGCTAACTACAACTGTCATCATCCTTGCCTCATCTCCCTGAGAAGCATTTCTGCTGTATTTACACATCGACAATACTGAAGTCGTTCGCTTGTTTCCTGGCTTCTTTACACCAACTGAGAAAGAATGAAGGGAACAGAACATTCACACTTAGATCAATCTGTCCCCATACAGTATCATGTTATCAGCAGCACATCTACAGTTTACACCGCCGATGTGCTGCTGAGAACAAGCATTTCTGTTCCCACATAAACAATCCAATCACTCGATGAATAGGCAGCATTTTGCTCGTTTAGTATAATATACCCCATAGTCCTCCATATATTATAATGTGCACCTCAGTCCTCCATATAGTATAATACACTCCTCAGTCCTCCATATGGTATAATACATTCCTCAGTCCTCCATATAGTATAATACATTCCTCAGTCCTCCATATAGTATAATACACTAATCAGTCCTCTACATAATATAATACACTCCTCAGTCCTCCATATAGTATAATACACTCCCCATAGTCATCCATATAGTATAATACACTCAGTTCTTATGCCGACTGTGGACGTGTACCCCGTGGTTGGAGGGTGTTTAAAGACAACCCTGCTTTTGTTTCGCAATGGGAAAAAATTCTGTTAAAGTGCTCGCAGGACTTACTCCAACTAGTATTACAGCAGAATATTTTAAATTATGAAGCAACAAAATTGGAGTTGAGTAAAATGAAGAAAGAGCTTAAGTCGAGACTTATGGAAGCACAATGGACAGCAGTAGACAAAAAATTGGATATTAAATTGTTAAACCTGCAGACGGAAATTAAACAAATGAAGCGGGACAAATTCATCCGGGATAAAGCTGACTTTGAATCGGGCAGAGTTTTCACATGGAACAAGATTGGTCAGCAGCAAAATAATCGACGACATGTGAGAAAAAATTACAGATCAAAAAACCTGAGAAAAAATAAGAGAGACTATTTAACTACGGACTCAGACTCCAGCGCCAATGAAGAAGGGGCAACATCGGGAGACCCCACTGTTTCTCTAACCCCAGCCGTATCACCAGTCGTCCCTTTAGAAGTAGGACACGGCGAGGGGAGAGGCGCAGAAAATATATCTCGCAAAAGGAAACAGGTCTCATGGAGACCGATCACTTACAGTAGGTTAAGTACCAACCAATGAGGTGATTAATTTAACCGGTCATGTCCTCAATTCAGCACATCATTCAGTTCTTTCTAAGGGTCTTAGTTTCAGTTTACCAGAGCCTTTTGATTTGGTACAATTTAAAATTGATCTATATAAAGCAGTTAGAAAGATCCATCTGTATAAGTCATTTAAAACCACGAAACAAATGGTCACTGACAGAATCCCAGGGGAGGTACTATGTCGGGTGGGTCCTCTGAGATTTATGGCTATGGATAGCCAGGATTCGGACATCCAGAGGGATACATGTTTATTGTTGAGCCTTACTGATGGTACGACTGTTACCAACGTCTCTGATGCCCGGAATCCTGCTTTAGTGGAACCATTTATGGGGGGAGTCAGTTCTACCTTTGTGCCACCTATCTCCCCAGGTAGTCCTATAGAAATTTTCGAGGCACAGGTTAGTAAAGACATGGAGGCATTGGTTTACCGCACGTTACCCTCTAATTTGAATTCTGTTGAAGCGCAAGCTCTGAGAGAAAGCCAGGGTTGGTCGGACACGGTGGTACGCCCTGCCGACAAAGGTGGAAATATTGTATTGTTAACCAAGGAATATTACATGACAGAGGCGAAAAGACAGTTATCCGATATAGCCACAAACAGAAAGTTGAAGATGAAGATTGTGACTGTGAGATTTAACAATGAATTGCATACTCTTCTTAGGCGATATGTTGAAAGAGCGGTTTTGTCAAAAAAGCAAGCGGAAAACTTGATAATTGATTTCCCCAATAAACCATGCTGGTACCATGTCCCCAAGGTCCACAAGTGTTTGGTTAGCCCACCGGGTCGTCCAATAATCTCGGGGGTGGGATCCTTGAATGAACCCCTATCTAGGTACTTGGACTGGTTATTGAGACCCCTGTTGCGTGACATACCTTCATATGGACCGAGGGTCAATGCTTTTATCGATCCCCTTCAGTTTGCTTACCGACATAGATTGGGGGTGGATGATGCTATCCTTTCTCTGTTACATAGGGTACATTCATTTCTGGAGACTGACGGAACCACGGTGCGAGCGATGTTCTTCGATTTCTCGAGTGCATTTAACTCCCTGCAGCCACTTTTACTACACAAAAAGATGACTGATATGAAGGTTGAGGAGGGGATGAGAAATTGGATAACTGACTACCTATCAGATCGGCCACAGTTTGTACAGATGGGAGCAGTGGTGTAAAGCAGATTACTGAGCAGTGTAGGTGCCCCCCAGGGAACGGTGCTTGCGCCCTTTCTATTCACACTGTATACTTCAGACTTTCAGTATAAATCTGAACTTTGCCACCTTCAAAAATTTTCGGATGACTCCGTGGTTGTGGGATGCATTAGGGGAGATCAGGGGGATGAGGAATATAGAAGGGTGGTGTCGAATTTCGTGGATTGGTGCAATGGTAACTATCTACAACTAAATGTTAAGAAAACTAAGGAGTTGGGGGCCAACTATAGCAGGATAAAGATGGAATGCTTACCGATCACTATTGCTGGTCAGGAGGTAGAGCAGGTGGAGAGTTACAAATATTTGGGGGTCCATTTGGATAGCAAACTGGACTGGAGATGCCACTCAGAGTTTGTCTACAAGAAGGGGATGAGCAGATTGTATTTCCTAAGGAAACTGAGGTCTTTTAATGTGTGTAGCAAAATGTTAGAAATGTTCTACCAATC
Organism: Ranitomeya imitator; assembly: GCF_032444005.1. Classification (NCBI taxonomy): domain Eukaryota; kingdom Metazoa; phylum Chordata; class Amphibia; order Anura; family Dendrobatidae; genus Ranitomeya; species Ranitomeya imitator. The sequence continues at coordinate 284,290,032 of NC_091287.1, forward strand.
TGTGGTGGCAAGTGCCATCTTTTTTGCAATCACGTGCTGGGGTAGTAGTGTGCGGGCCTCTGATGCTAATAAGCTGAATAAGATTATTAAGAAGGCAAGTTCTGCTGTGGGCTGCAATCTGGACTCTTTTGGGGAGGTAGTGGAGAAAAGAACTCTGAAAAAGTGTATGGCAATTATGAACAATAATGCACATCCACTATATGAGCTATTCATGAGACAGAAGAGCACCTTCAGTAACCGGCTAATACTTCTGAGGTGTAAGAAGGAAAAATATAGGAAATCGTTTGTGCCAACTGCCATGGGAATGTACAACAATAACATTAGGGTTAAACCACCAAGGTGAATGTCTACTTATTTCTCTACATTTCAGTTCACTTGTTGTGTATGTCCTATTCTAATGTATAATGTTCTTCTGTCAACTCCACTGTCATGTCAATTATGTAATTCCTTTATGATTTTTATGATTTAAGTTGTGCTGCTGTGATACCATAATTTCCCACGGGATCAACAAAGTGTATCGTATCGTATCGTATATGTAAGAAACACAAAAGATTTTTTGCGTATCATCAGAGGTTTTGAATGGCAAGAAGGTTTTAATTTAACCTCGGTAGATGTCGAAAGTCTCTACACTCATATTCCCCAGGATATGGGGGTGGCAGCGGTCAGGGAAGTTTTATCACACACACCTACAGATGAGGGCACCATTGATTTTGTGTGTGAGGCTTTGTCTTTTGTGCTTGGCCATAATGCCTTTCAATTTGATGACCTATGGTATATACAGGAAGAGGGTACTGCCATGGGTACATCGGTCTCTTGTACCCTGGCTAACCTTTTCTTAGCTGTCTTTGAGGAAAAGTTTATCTATTCCTTGCAAAACCTGTGTCTTAAGTATATTAAGCTTTACATAAGGTATGTCGATGACATATTGATCATTTGTGATGGTGACAATTAGGTTTTTTCACAGTTTGTTGAGTATCTGGGATGTGTGAACACCATGAATATGAGGTTTACATCCCATTTTGGGGGTGCGACTTTAGAGTTCTTGGACGTCAAAGTAGAAATAATGGAGGGTATTGTCCAGACAAAAGTTTTTCGAAAACCAACCTCCACGAATTTGCTGCGTCATTACAACAGTGCACATCCACAATATATCAAACATTCCTTACCTTATAGCCAGTTTCTCAGGGTTAGAAGGGTAAATAGTACACTGGCGGGTTTCAGGGAACAATCAACAGAGTTATAAAAACTGTTCCAAAATCGAGGTTACCCATCTGCTGTCTTGGTTGCGGCTCTTGAGAAAATAGACTCTAATGAAAAAAATCTCCCCTCTAATACAATGATGGAGCAGGATAGGTACACGAAGGACAAAAAACACTTTATTTTTTCCTTTAAATTTGATCCCATGGATAATTATATTAGATCCGTGATTAGGAAAAATTGGGATATTTTAAGCACAGACAATGACTTAGTGGAGAGAGCTGAGAATCGCCCCTTGTTTGCTAGCCGTCGGGGAAAAAACATAAGGGATTTATTGGTGCATAATCGGGTGCAATCCAAACGAACAAATTGGTTAACAGAAGGTACCCCCATAGGCAACTTTAAATGCGGACACTGCAATTTTTGCTCTCATCATCTGACGGCAAAAACCCTAAAAATTGGTCCCATAGAACATGTGGTACATGAGTTCATCTCTTGTAAAACCACACATGTAGTGTACGCCATACTATGCCCTTGCGGCTTTTATTATATAGGCAAGACTTAGCACCCCCTAATTGTGCGGGTGAGAGAACATTTCAACTCGGTCCGCACGGGGAGGGGGTTCATTGCCTCATTAATCATGTTAGGCAGGCACACCATGGTGATATTAAATCGCTCTCATTTGTGGGATTGGAAAGGGTGTCTCTGCCACAGCGAGGTGGGAAACTAAATAGGTTGCTTCTAAGACGTGAGGCAATATGGATAATGCATACAAATGCTGTTGGCCCTATGGGCCTGAATGAAACAATTGACATGTCCATTTTTTTATGACCTGATTTGTTATTATTGATATTATTCCAGTGACCTTCCTCTTGCGTTTGTTTGTTGCTCTTTTTCTTTCTTTTTTTCTATTTAGATTAAGCTGTATTGTTTTTAAGCTAAGTTTTAATGATTTGTATTCACATTTTGTATAAATAGAGTGATTATGTATGATGTCATGAGGTGGGAGGGTTGTGCATTTGTATAAATGGTTACCTCATTTCCCCCATGCCATTGGGACCAGTGGAAGCGCGGTGTGCGCGAAGCAGCTGTCATCCTACATTCAGCACGTTCTCCCTGATTTACTGCACATGTCCTAATAAAGATAAGAATTGTTTGTTGGGCCTGGTGAGTGCAAACCGCTTTTTCTTCTTTTTTTTGATTGTAATACACTCCTCAGTCCTCCATATAGTATAATGTACTGCCACAGTCCTCCATATAGTATAATACACTCCTCAGTCCTCCAAATAGTATAATACATTCCTCATAGTGCTTCATATAGTATAATGCCCTGCCATTGTCATCCATGTAGTACAATTCACTTTCCATAGTATAATGCACCCCATAGTTCTTCATATAGTATAATGTATTCCCCATACTCGATACAGTATAATGCAGCCCACATATAGTATAATGATGCCACCCCAGAGCATAATGCAGCCACCCCACAAAATATATTGTAGCCCCCTGAGTATAATGTAACCCCCCAGATAATATAATGCAGCTCCCTCATATAGTATAATACAGCCCCTGCATATATAATATATGGTGGCCCCCTCATAGAGCATAATGCAGCCCTCCATAGAATATAATGTAGCCCCTCCATAGAATATAATACAGCACCCCATAGAATGTAATACAGGCCCCAATAGAATGTAATACAGCCCACCTCCCCATAGAATATAATACAGCCCCCATAGAATATAATGTAGCCCCCATAGAATATAATACAGCACAGCCCCCATAGAATGTAATGCAGCGCAACCCCCATAGAATGTAATGCAGCACAGCCCCCATAGAATGTAATGCAGCCAGCCCCCCATAGAATGTAATGCAGCACAGCCCCAAAAGAATGTAATACAGCCAACCCCCATAGAATGTAATGCAGCACAGCCCCCATAGAATGTAATGCAGCACAGCCCTCATAGAATGTAATACAGCCCCCCCAATAGCCCCACAATCCAGTTATCACTCATTGATATATTTTTTTTTAAAAAACACTCTCCTCACCTCTCCTCGTGCTCAGCGCTGCTCCAAGCTCCGGTCTCAGCAGCTGCAGTCTGCCCGCCCGACACACAGTAGGTGCACGATGATATGACGTAATCGCGCACCCGCAGTGTCACAGGCAGAGCGGGGAATGATGGGAGAGGGAGTGACAGCAGACACTCTCTCCTCCATCATTGCATTCAACTATACCGGCATCATAGAAGTCAGTATAGTTAAATGCAGCGGCGCTGGCAGGGGGCTGAGTCGGCGGCGGGGGGGAGTCAGTGCTGCGAGCGGCCCACAATTGCCACCAGCCCTTCTGGCATTTGCCAGAAATGCCCGATGGCCAGTCTGGCCCTGCACTTGGCTCATTAGAAGACATACAGGTGCTTCTCACAAAACTATACGATATATACAAATACATAAATTAAAAAGGAGTAATGAAAGAAACTTCACAGAAATGGCTCAGGGCTTAGCAAAGGGAAACACTTCGATTGAGAAAAATGGACCAAACCTCCACATTGAACTGTGTCTTCTGAGTACTAAAAATTGACCCAAGCCCAGTTTCTGCTTTTTATTAGATCCTACATTAGGTGGAGTCTGTTTGTGGGATGTTCTCAGCCCTTCAAGGTTTTAGGAGATCCCCAACTTCCAAGATATCTTTGCCTCTGAAGATCCCAGGTGTTAGACATTGCCGTCATATTTTTTATCATGATTTTACAGTCACATAAAGACCAAATATGACTAAGTATAGCCTCATCTATCAGATTGATAGTCAATGGGAGGGATTCTAGTGGCCTTACAGGGATGTGACTGAATGTGTCACATCTGTCCCTTCACTACAATACTGAAAATCTATATCCCATACATATCAGATCTATGCAAACCGCAGAGAAAATCTTTCCTGTTTAATTACATGGACACTGCAGGGAGTCTCTGCTTCTAAAGGAGTCAGCTCTTCTTATGTCTTAATTAGTATTGTTCACATACTAGCTATACCTAATTTTCCCTCTTCAATATATGTCTAATGTGGGGGGGGGGCATGGCACCTCCCTAGAGATGTCTTGTGGATTTTAATATTTCTCTTTAACAATGTATATTAATACCGTGTGTTTATTTGGAGTATATATGATGTATATGTGTGTTTATGATGGCGTGACGTCTGAAATATAGACTTTTACCTAACCCGGGCCTTTTAGGCCCTTGTGCAACTCTTATTGAGGGACTCAAATAAGTAAACTTTTACAAGTTTATTTCAAAATTGCAAAGTAAGATATGAAAAATGCACAACATTGTAATTACCGTAATTGTTTTCAAAAAGTAAGCTAAAAGGCTCGGGTTTGTGTATATGTGTGTGAGTATGGAAAGTAATATGTAAAATTATGCGTTTAAGGACACTCCACAACATTGAAATTGCAGCAGATATTGATAATTTGTGTGCCCAAGTACATTCAGTGTGGCAGGACATTCCTCAGACAATTATCAATTCACTCATTGATAACATGTCATTCAATACTTAATAGATCAAGATGTTTTGCAAATTGTAGTTTGATTTTTCATTATTTGTGTACCATTAATATGTATATCAATCCTGTGATTTCCATAGTTCCACAACTTTTTGTGTATATATGATGTGCTTAAGGGGAATCTGTCAGTAGGTTTTTGCTATGTGATCTGAAGGCAGCCGGAAATGTAGGCTGAAACACAGAATTCAGTGATGTGTCACTTGTCAAAGTGCCTGTTAATTACTAACTGTGAAGAATTTATCACTAAGACATTAATATTGCCGGTCTAGTCCGGCAGCTCCCCCTCCTGTGATAAGCAGCTCACTGTCTATGGACTTTGTACATGGAGAGCCTGTGTGGGAGGGGGCAGCTTTCTCAGCTCTGCTTCATTGTAAATCTAAAAGCTCTGATTGTGTGATACATTGCTGGATTCAGCTTCTCTTCACCCACAGCACGCTGCTCTCAGATCCTCAAAGCAAAAACCTGCTGACAGATTCACTATTCACTGGAAGTACAACGTCTAAAAGAGTGTATTAAGTTTGTGAATACAATGTGTATGTACAATCAGCATGAATAAAGTGTGTGCAAGTGTGTGAATTTATGTGTGCATGAATATAATGTTTGTGTGTATGTCTGATGTGCTTGAATACAATGTGTATGTATTTGTATTCATGCATATCATAAATACACAAACACACACATTGTATTCATGCACATCTATAATATAACGCTGGGAGCGTCACTCTGTCCGAAGCCTTTATAGACTGCGCAGGCGCAAGCGCCGGCGCAGTCTGGGCCTCACAGAGTGACGCTCCCGGGAGATCGCGGTATGCGTTCACACTGAACGCACACCGCGATCTCCAACAGAGAAGCAGGGACCGCCAGGAGGGTGAGTATCGGCCATATTCACCTGTCCTGCGTTCCACCGCTGAGCGCCGCCATTTTCCCGGTCTTCGGCCTGTGACCTTCAGTTCAGAGGGCGCGATGACGCGCTTAATGCGCGCCGGCGCCGCCCTCTGACTGAACAGTCACAGCCAGGAGACCGGGAAGATGGCGACGCCCAGCGGTGGAACGCAGGACAGGTGAATATAGTAAGTGCTGGGGGGCCTGAGCTGGCGGCGATACCGGCACCTGACCCCCACAGCGCGCCGGTGTCCCCGCCTGCTCAGGCCCCCGGATGGGTGCAGCACATAACAGGATGGGGATGCAGGATGGGTGCAGCACATGACAGGATGGGGACGCAGGATGGGTGCAGCACATGACAGGATGGGGACGCAGGATGGGTGCAGCACATGACAGGATGGGGACGCAGGATGGGTGCAGCACATACCAGGATGGGGACGCAGGATGGGTGCAGCACATGACAGGATGGGGACGCAGGATGGGGACGCAGGATGGGTGCAGCACATGACAGGATGGGGACGCAGGATGGGTGCAGCACATGACAGGATGGGGATGCAGGATGGAGCAGCACATGACAGGATGGGGACGCAGGATGGGTGCAGCACATGACAGGATGGGGACGCAGGATGGGTGCAGCACATACCAGGTTGGGGACGCAGGATGGGTGCAGCAAATGACAGGATGGGGACGCAGGATGGGTGCAGCACATAACAGGATGGGGACGCAGGATGGGGACGCAGGATGGGTGCAGGACATGACAGGATGGGGGTGCAGGATGGGTGCAGCACATGACAGGATGGGGACGCAGGATGGGTGCAGCACATGACAGGATGGGGACGCAGGATGGGTGCAGCACATGACAGGATGGGGACGCAGGATGGGTGCAGCACATACCAGGATGGAGACGCAGGATGGGTGCAGCACATGACAGGATGGGGGCGCAGGATGGGTGCAGCACATGACAGGATGGGGACGCAGGATGGGTGCAGCACATACCAGGATGGGGACGCAGGATGGGTGCAGCACATGACAGGATGGGGACGCAGGATGGGTGCAGCACATACCAGGATGGGGGCGCAGGATGGGTGCAGCATATGACAGGATGGGGGCGCAGGATGGGTGCAGCACATGACAGGATGGGGACGCAGGATGGGTGCAGCACATGACAGGATGGGGACGCAGGATGGGGACGCAGGATGGGTGCAGCACATGACAGGATGGGGACGCAGGATGGAGCAGCACATGACAGGATGGGGACGCAGGATGGGTGCAGCACATGACAGGATGGGGACGCAGGATGGGTGCAGCACATACCAGGATGGGGACGCAGGATGGGTGCAGCACATGACAGGATGGGGACGCAGGATGGGGACGCAGGATGGGTGCAGCACATGACAGGATGGGGACGCAGGATGGAGCAGCACATGACAGGATGGGTGCAGCACATACCAGGATGGAGACGCAGGATGGGTGCAGCACATGACAGGATGGGGGCGCAGGATGGGTGCAGCACATGACAGGATGGGGGCGCAGGATGGGTGCAGCATATGACAGGATGGGGGCGCAGGATGGGTGCAGCACATGACAGGATGGGGACGCAGGATGGGTGCAGCACATGACAGGATGGGGACGCAGGATGGGGACGCAGGATGGGTGCAGCACATGACAGGATGGGGACGCAGGATGGAGCAGCACATGACAGGATGGGGACGCAGGATGGGTGCAGCACATGACAGGATGGGGACGCAGGATGGGTGCAGCACATACCAGGATGGGGACGCAGGATGGGTGCAGCACATGACAGGATGGGGACGCAGGATGGGGACGCAGGATGGGTGCAGCACATGACAGGATGGGGACGCAGGATGGAGCAGCACATGACAGGATGGGGACGCAGGATGGGTGCAGCACATGACAGGATAAGGACGCAGGATGGGTGCAGCACATACCAGGTTGGGGACGCAGGATGGGTGCAGCACATGACAGGATGGGGACGCAGGATGGGTGCAGCACATACCAGGATGGGGACGCAGGATGGGTGCAGCACATGACAGGATGGGGACGCAGGATGGGGACGCAGGATGGGTGCAGCACATGACAGGATGGGGACGCAGGATGGGTGCAGCACATGACAGGATGGGGATGCAGGATGGAGCAGCACATGACAGGATGGGGACGCAGGATGGGTGCAGCACATGACAGGATGGGGACGCAGGATGGGTGCAGCACATACCAGGTTGGGGACGCAGGATGGGTGCAGCAAATGACAGGATGGGGACGCAGGATGGGTGCAGCACATAACAGGATGGGGACGCAGGATGGGGACGCAGGATGGGTGCAGGACATGACAGGATGGGGGTGCAGGATGGGTGCAGCACATGACAGGATGGGGACGCAGGATGGGTGCAGCACATGACAGGATGGGGACGCAGGATGGGTGCAGCACATGACAGGATGGGGACGCAGGATGGGTGCAGCACATACCAGGATGGAGACGCAGGATGGGTGCAGCACATGACAGGATGGGGGCGCAGGATGGGTGCAGCACATGACAGGATGGGGACGCAGGATGGGTGCAGCACATACCAGGATGGGGACGCAGGATGGGTGCAGCACATGACAGGATGGGGACGCAGGATGGGTGCAGCACATACCAGGATGGGGGCGCAGGATGGGTGCAGCATATGACAGGATGGGGGCGCAGGATGGGTGCAGCACATGACAGGATGGGGACGCAGGATGGGTGCAGCACATGACAGGATGGGGACGCAGGATGGGGATTCAGGATGGGTGCAGCACATGACAGGATGGGGACGCAGGATGGAGCAGCACATGACAGGATGGGGACGCAGGATGGGTGCAGCACATGACAGGATGGGGACGCAGGATGGGTGCAGCACATACCAGGATGGGGACGCAGGATGGGTGCAGCACATGACAGGATGGGGACGCAGGATGGGGACGCAGGATGGGTGCAGCACATGACAGGATGGGGACGCAGGATGGAGCAGCACATGACAGGATGGGGACGCAGGATGGGTGCAGCACATACCAGGATGGAGACGCAGGATGGGTGCAGCACATGACAGGATGGGGGCGCAGGATGGGTGCAGCACATGACAGGATGGGGGCGCAGGATGGGTGCAGCATATGACAGGATGGGGGCGCAGGATGGGTGCAGCACATGACAGGATGGGGACGCAGGATGGAGCAGCACATGACAGGATGGGGACGCAGGATGGGTGCAGCACATGACAGGATGGGGACGCAGGATGGGTGCAGCACATACCAGGATGGGGACGCAGGATGGGTGCAGCACATGACAGGATGGAGACGCAGGATGGGGACGCAGGATGGGTGCAGCACATGACAGGATGGGGACGCAGGATGGAGCAGCACATACCAGGTTGGGGACGCAGGATGGGTGCAGCACATGACAGGATGGGGACGCAGGATGGGTGCAGCACATAACAGGATGGGGACGCAGGATGGGGACGCAGGATGGGTGCAGCACATGACAGGATGGGGGCGCAGGATGGGTGCAGCACATGACAGGATGGGGACGCAGGATGGGTGCAGCACATGACAGGATGGGGACGCAGGATGGGTGCAGCACATGACAGGATGGGGACGCAGGATGGGTGCAGCACATACCAGGATGGAGACGCAGGATGGGTGCAGCACATGACAGGATGGGGGCGCAGGATGGGTGCAGCACATGACAGGATGGGGACGCAGGATGGGTGCAGCACATACCAGGATGGGGACGCAGGATGGGTGCAGCACATGACAGGATGGGGACGCAGGATGGGTGCAGCACATACCAGGATGGGGACGCAGGATGGGTGCAGCAAATGACAGGATGGGGACGCAGGATGGGTGCAGCACATACCAGGATGGGGGCGCAGGATGGGTGCAGCACATGACAGGATGGGGGCGCAGGATGGGTGCAGCACATGACAGGATGGGGACGCAGGATGGGTGCAGCACATGACAGGATGGGGACGCAGGATGGGGACGCAGGATGGGTGCAGCACATGACAGGATGGGGACGCAGGATGGGGACGCAGGATGGGTGCAGCACATGACAGGATGGGGGTGCAGGATGGGTGCAGCACATGACAGGATGGGGACGCAGGATGGGTGCAGCACATGACAGGATGGGGGCGCAGGATGGGTGCAGCACATGACAGGATGGGGACGCAGGATGGGTGCAGCACATGACAGGATGGGGACGCAGGATGGGTGCAGCACATGACAGGATGGGGACGCAGGATGGGTGCAGCACATACCAGGATGGGGATGCAGGATGGGTGCAGCACATGACAGGATGGGGGCGCAGGATGGGTGCAGCACATGACAGGATGGGGACGCAGGATGGGTGCAGCACATACCAGGATGGGGACGCAGGATGGGTGCAGCACATGACAGGATGGGGACGCAGGATGGGTGCAGCCCATACCAGGATGGGGACGCAGGATGGGTGCAGCAAATGACAGGATGGGGACGCAGGATGGGTGCAGCACATGACAGGATGGGGGCGCAGGATGGGTGCAGCACATGACAGGATGGGGGTGCAAGATGGGTGCAGCACATGACAGGATGGGGATGCAGGATGGGTGCAGCACATGACAGGATGGGGACGCAGGATGGGTGCAGCACATGACAGGATGGGGACGCAGGATGGGTGCAGCACATACCAGGATGGGGACGCAGGATGGGTGCAGCACATGACAGGATGGGGACGCAGGATGGGTGCAGCACATGACAGGATGGGGACGCAGGATGGGGACGCAGGATGGGTGCAGCACATGACAGGATGGGGGCGCAGGATGGGTGCAGCACATGGCAGGATGGGGACGCAGGATGGGTGCAGCACATACCAGGATGGGGACGCAGGATGGGTGCAGCACATGACAGGATGGGGGCGCAGGATGGGTGCAGCACATGAGAGGATGGGGACGCAGGATGGGTGCAGCACATGACAGGATGGGGATGCAGGATGGGTGCAGCACATGACAGGATGGGGACGCAGGATGGGTGCAGCTCATGACAGGATGGGGACGCAGGATGGGTGCAGCACATACCAGGATGGGGACGCAGGATGGGTGCAGCACATGACAGGATGGGGGCGCAGGATGGGTGCAGCACATGACAGGATGGGGACGCAGGATGGGTGCAGCACATGACAGGATGGGGATGCAGGATGGGTGCAGCACATGACAGGATGGGGACGCAGGATGGGTGCAGCACATGACAGGATGGAGATGCAGGATGTGTGCAGCACATGACAGGATGGGGACGCAGGATGGGTGCAGCACATAACAGGATGGGGACGCAGGATGGGTGCAACACATACCAGGATGGGGATGCAGGATGGAGCAGCACATGACAGGATGGGGACGCAGGATGGGTGCAGCACATGACAGGATGGGGACGCAGGATGGGTGCAGCACATGACAGGATGGGGACGCAGGATAGAGCAGCACATGACAGGATGGAGACCATATACCAATATAAATGCTCGGCAGCCGGGCGTAGAAGGGGTTCAATAGCTAGTCATACATATAAAGAAGGAAATTACAAATTTTATTAGAATAACACTCATGGACATAGGAAACAACCACATGAAGCACACAATTAAAAGCATTTAAAATTGGTCACACATAGGACCTAGAAACATGAACAGCTCCTGGGTTTGCATACTGGTTTCTTGTTATTGGTGATCTGAATCCTCACTCCTCAGCAGATCTTTTTATTTCCCTTACTATGGGAGCTTTTGCAACTTAATGGCACAGGTTATATACCACGTTAGACTAGACCAGTGGAAGCGCTACACAACTAACTCTGCATTATATACAACTCTATACCTTAATGGAGTAGACCTATATGCTATATGTGTGGTTTGGGATCAATCTGATTCACTGTGTATGCTTTATTAAGCTTTTGTCTATGTCTTATGTTATTGCAAAAAGGTGTTTTTTTTTTTTTTTTTTTTTTTTTTTTTTTTTTTTGCATATCTGCTTATTTGTGTTACATAGGTAATCCTGCTGGTGTGAGGTATTCATAGACTGGTGCATTATATATCATGGTCACAACTATACTTCTTAGGTTGTGTTGCTTTACCCTATATTCCAATAGTGCTGTTCATGCAGACATCTTACACTGTACTATATATTATTATTAGCCATTACAGTGTGTTTGGGGAGGGATCGCATCTAGGAGGAGGGTTCTATTATGGGCCATTTGTTCATGTTTCTAGGTCCTATGTGTGACCAATTTTAAATGCTTTTAATTGTGTGCTTCATGTGGTTGTTTCCTATGTCCATGAGTGTTATTCTAATAAAATTTGTAATTTTCATATTTAATCCATTGCCTTGGGTGATCCCCTTTTATGGTCTATTTCTTGTGTTGTTTTTTCATGGCTTAGTATAGTATAGACCAGGTTGGATCCCCGTTTCCTATGTGGTGCCCCCGCTCTAGTTATTAGGTTAACATATAAAGAAGGCTGGGAGGGGACTTAATAGCTGTCTACAAATATCTGAAGGGATGTCACAACGACGCCCCCTGAGGAAGGACTTTTACCGAAACGCGCGTTGGGGTGGGTTGGAGCTGGTGTGGTCCCCTGTACTCTTGTGGTATGTACACTTCTACCATCTTTATTTGCATCTGCCTACGGGTCTCATTGATTGTTATGACATAGAACTGTATGATTGTTTCTTCATTCCCTGTGACAGTGTTGAACAATAATCTATGTGTGCCTGCCACAACATCCCATATGTTTTTGGGGTGAATGTGTTACTGTCATCTGGGGACCAGTATCCACCTCCTAGGTATCATGAGGTTTTGTTTACATCCCCTACCTTGCTGTCTCTGTCCATTGTTTTATCGTTTTTTCTAATAAAGATATATATTTCTTATGATAGTTTGGACTTGTACACTATTTGTTCTGTGGTTTAGGGATGTCACAATGTAGAGGAATCATCATTATTCTCATTTGCATATGAAACACGAGAAGCAATGGAATGAAACTGGAAGGGAGAAGATACAGATTAGATATTAGGAAAAAACTTTTTGACAGTGAGTGTGATCAATGAGTGGTACAGTCTGCCATGAGAGGTGGTAAGTTCTCCTTCAATGGAAGTCTTCAAACAGAGGCTGGACAGACATCTGTCTGAGATGGTTTAGTGAATCCTGCATTGAGCTGGAGTTTGGACAAGATGACCCCACAGGTCCCTTTCAACTCTAACTTTCTATGATTCTATACACAAGCATGCAAAGACACTGTATTCATTCACATCATACACACACAATGTATTCTAGCACATCATATATACACATTGTGTTTGTTTGTGTATGTATGATGTGCTGGAATACAATGTGTGTGCTAGTGATGTGCATGAATGAAGTGAATGTGTGTGTGTATGTGTGCATACTTTATATGGCAAATAGTATGGGGTTATGCAATTTTCATAATATCTATAAAAAAAATGAACAGTTAAGGGGGGCGGGTGAAATCTATGCAGAGGTGCTGGTCCCTCAACGTGTAAAAATAGCCCCATACCCAGACCTTTAGCTCCACCTATTAGAGGCAACAATCCTAAGGGTATGTGCACACGTTCAGGTTTTTTTCCCGTTTTTTTCCCGTTTTTTCGCGATAAAAACGCTATAACAACGCATACATATGCATCCTACAGTATCATTTAGAATGCATTCTGCAATTTTTGTGCACATGATGCGTTTTTTTCCTCGAAAAAAACGCATCGCGGTAGAAAAAGCAGCATGTTCATTAATTCTGTGGATTTTTCGCGTTTTTCCCGCTATTTTAATGCATTGGGAAAAACACGAAAAAAACGTGCAAAAAACGCATAAAAAACGCGAAAAAAACGCATGTGGATTTCTAGCAGAAATGTCCGTTTTTTGTCAGGAAATTTCTGCAAGAAATCCTGACGTGTGCACATACCCTAATAGTCAACAATAATAATTTTTATTTCTATAGCGCCAACATATTCCGCAGCGCTATGCAATACAGAGAAGATTTGTACAAACAATAAAGACGGAACAGAATAATACATAAATCAACTGATACCAAGAGGAGTGAGGTCAGTGCTCATAAGCTTGCAATCTATGAAGAAACATGAAAGGTGAATGGTAAAAATTCTTGTATTGTACAGTCCGGCCATAAATATAGTAAATAAGATATTCAAACACCGCTGAATGGTCTGGTCACCAGCCAGTACTTATGCAGTACACATATAGAGTGTTATTAAGTGCATGGAGGCTGTGAAGACAGATGCTACAAGGGTCCTAATTTGGAGCAAAATTTTGTAAGAGCAAGACAGGAATGTTTACCGTATTTTTCGGACTGTGAGACACACCGGACCATATGACTCACCTAGGTTTTAGAGGAGGAAATAAGAAAAAAATTGAAGCAAAAAATGTGGTCAATTCTGTACTTAATATCCTCTATTCTGGTATATATGGTACCCTCATCCCCATCCTAGTATAAAGGGCCCCTTTATTCCCATCCTGGTATGCATGGCCCCTCATCCCCATTCTGATATACATGGTATACATGGTCCCCTCATCCCCATCCTGCTATGCAAGGCCCCCATCTCTGTCTTGAAACGCATGGCCCCGTCCTTATCCTGGTATGATTGGCCCCCATCCCCATCATGGTATGCATGGCCCCTTCATCCCTATTCTGGTATGCATGACCCCATCAGAAAAACATTAAAAATAAACAAAAACCTCTATATTTACCTTCCTGCGCTCCCTCGCAGTGTCTTATTCCAATGCCAGCAGCTGATTTATGCTTGTAAGCAGCGCATGGCAGGGACGTCATGCGCTGCTTACAAGCCGAGGAAATTCTCACTGCTCTCCACACCGGAACTATGTGCGTGGAGAGCGGTGAGTATTCATTGCTCTTTAATAGCAAGCAGTGCTAGCTGCAGCCACCAGCTTCCTGCAGCCACTGGGCTTTTCACATGTGCCGCTACTAAAGGGAATGAATATTCAGAATGAATATTCACTGCATTCCATGCTTATGGGAGTGGAGAGCAGTGAATATTCTTTGCCTTATGTAGCAGGCACAAACAAAATTCCGGCAACTGCAGGAAGCAGGCTGCTGCAGCTAATAGCGTATCCACTATTAAAGAGAAATTAATATTCACTGCTTTCCACTCCCATGGAGGCTGTAGTAGGAGGTTCGAATTATTGAGGATGTTAGGTCATTATCAGAACAGAGGGTACGGATAGGGTGATAGACAGGGATGAGGGAAGAGTTGTAGGCGGTGAATGCTGTGGAGAGATTTGTGGGTGGGAATGATAAGTTTATATTGGACTCTGCGAGAAAAGGCTGCCCGACACTCCTCTGTAGATGGGTGCACGAATAGGATTCCGCTCCATAAAAATGTAAAAAATAGATTTGAGACTCCAAGTTAGATGCGAAAAATTATAAGGACATTTTATTGATACAGGTGTTAGGGGTCGAGTTCCCACCTCTGCACAGGGGGAATCTCGGGCCATCTCCACTGCGGTCTCCCATTCTTCTCCTGCCGCAGTGGTGCCTGCTCAGCGGAGACGTCAGTCCCAGCGTCTTGCTCAGTCCCACTCTGTACAAAGAGTTACTGCTGCTTTTCCGGCTTCTGCCATTGAAGTCAGTGCTGGGCAGCGGCGAGCAGACGCTTCTGGGACTACGTCCTGCTTTTGTCGTTCTGAGCATGCCCTGAGTAAGATCTCTCAGTGAAGATCAAGGGTCACATGGTCAGATACTGCAGCTAAGTCCATTGGTCCTTTCAGGAAGGTCCTTTAAGTGCCAGGACTAAGTCCTGCTTTGCACACACTGAGCATGTCCAGGGCAAGATCTCTCAGTGGAGATTTAGGGTCACATGCTCAGGTATGGCAGTCTCTCATTGGTCCTTTTAGGAAGGTCTTTTACTTGCTGCAGCTATATAAGGCTCGTATGGCTGCACGGCCATGCGCTAGTGTCAATTCATATATGTGCTTTGCGCCAGTGTGGTTATGCATGAGTGTGTTCAGGGACCCGGCTGAAATAAGCCCCTAGAATACCGGCACCTCCGGTGAGGAGATTGTATGAGTGTGTTCAGGGACCCGGCTGAAATAAGCCCCTAGAATACCGGCTTCTCCGGTGAGGAGATTGCATGTTGCATAACCACTGACTGCTATCAGCTTGGCAGTAAGCTTGTGCTCCTGTGAGGCTAACAGGGCGCAGTGCTTCCCTTTCACCACTACTCTGTGGAGCAACAGAGCTAGTCTATATCGCCAAACAGTGCCACCATTCGCTAGCAGCTGGTTCCTCCTGCACGGTGGACCCCGGGCTGCGAACGCACCATTTATAATAAACATCTCTATTTTCTCGGGGCGTTCCGCTAGCCCTAACAGTACACTAGCACCAGGGTCTGGCTAGTAAATGGCGGACGATCAGCGTTTACAGCGGTACATCAAACAGCTGGAGGGTAGGTTGGCGGCTCTCGAGCGCACAACCTCAGCTGTGGATGTTACCGCAGTCGCTGTTCAGGCTGCTAGTGTAGCTGGAGCCAGTTTGTCCTCTGCCACCCCTGCTCCGACTTTATCCCATCTCCCGCTTCCAGACAAGTTTGCTGGTGACAGTAAGCAATGTCGGGGATTCGTGAGTCAGTGCTCCATACATCTTGAGCTTCTGGCTGCACGTTTTCCTACGGAACGGGCGAAAGTGGGATTTATTTTATCCCTTTTGTCGGGCAGGGCGTTGGAGTGGGCAACACCGCTATGGGAGCGCAATAATCGTGTGGTGCAGAGTGCTCCTCTCTTCCTGGACGCTCTGAAACAGGTCTTTTTGGGACCTCGTGTCACCCACTATACCGCGCTCCAATTGTTGGCAACAACCCAGGTTTCGTCCATGGTCAGCCAGTTCGCCGTCCAATTCCGGACTCTGGTCTCTGAGCTGGAGTGGCGGAATAAAGTCCTTATTCTGGTGTTCTGGAGAGGACTGGCAGACCATGTGAAGGACGCCTTGGCCACCAGGGAGATTCCCGCCACACTGGAGGAGCTTATTTCTATTTCTACCCGCATCGACCTCCGTTTTAATGAGCGGAGGTTGGAGCGGGCCCCGTGTAGGCAGAGGTTTCGCCTGGCTCCCACCTTTGCCAGACCTCTAGAATCTTCCGTTCAAGCGTCCGACTCCCATGAGGCCATGGAGGTTTCTCGAGCGGGACCTAAGTCTCGGACCACTCGAGTACCCGTGGTTTGCAGAAATTGCCAACAAGAAGGACATTATGCCAATAAGTGTCCACGGCGATTGGGTAAATGATCACGTCTACTAACCGTTGGAGGAGGTTCTCTAGACACAGCGGCATTTTCCTCCAAGCTGTCCTTCAAGGGGACAATCATATTGGGCTCTTACTCTCTAACAGTCAAGCTTTGTGTGGACTCTGGAGCAGAGGGGAATTTCATGTCATCGGCTTTTGCTCTGCGCCATGCAATACCTCTGGTGATGCTCGCCAAACCGGTGACTGTTAGAATAGTGAACAGGTCAACACTTCCATCTCAGATCACACACCAGACTGTCCCTTTCATGTTAGCTATGTCCCCATCCCACCAGGAGACAATTTCCCTTCTTGTCCTTCCCAAGGGAATGGATGAGATTCTGCTGGGAATACCCTGGCTCCGTTTCCACTCCCCACATATTGAGTGGACCTCTGGGAGGATATTGGGTTGGAGTGAATCCTGTAAGGGCAGATGTGTGAAAGAGTGCGTTCAGGTTTCCACCACTGAGATACCCGCAGATCTCTCTTCTCTTCCCAAATACTATTGGTCTTATGCAGACGTCTTCTCCAAAAAGACTGCAGAGACCCTTCCGCCTTACCATCCCTATGACTGTCCTATAGATCTCTTGCCTGGAGCAGAACCTCCTCGGGGCGTGTCTATCCCCTCTCTCTTCCGGAAATGGAGGCCATGTCCCAATACATCCAGGAGAATTTGGCAAGAGGGTTCATTAGGAAGTCAGTGTCACCAGCAGGGGCAGGATTCTTCTTCGTGCAGAAGAACAGAGAATTACGTCCTTGCATAGATTACAGGGGTCTTAACGCCATCACCGTTAAGAATAAGTATCCGCTGCCCCTGATTTCGGAGCTTTTTGATAAGCTACGGGGAGCTAAGGTATTTACCAAATTAGATCTGCGGGGTGCTTATAACCTGATTCGCATCCGTGAGGGGGATGAATGGAAGACGGGCTTTACCCCAGAGATGGGCACTATGAGTTTCTGGTGATGCCCTTCGGGCTCTGTAATGCCCCGGCCGTTTTCCAAGACTTTGTCAATGACATCTTCCGGGATATGCTTTCCACCTCGGTCGTAGTCTATCTGGATGATATCCTCATCTTTTCTCCAGATATTGACTCCCACAGGAGAGATGTTGGCAGAGTCTTTGACATCTTACGGGCAAATTCTCTCTATGCTAAGTTGGAGAAGTGTATGTTTGAGCAGGAGTCTTTACCTTTCCTGGGCTATATCATCTCCGCCCAGGGATTGGCTATGGATCCTGCCAAACTACAGACTGTGATGGACTGGCAAGAACCCCATTTTCTTAAAGCGGTGCAGCGCTTTATGGGGTTCTTTAATTATTACCGCCAGTTCATTCCCCACTTCTCAACTTTGGTAGCTCCCTTGGTAGCCCTCACAAAGAAGGGAGCAAATCCCAAATTGTGGTCAGAAGAGGTCTCCAGGGCCTTTTCTTCTATTAAGTCCCATTTTGCTAGCGCTCCCATCCTACATCGTCCCGATGTTGATAAGCCGTTCATAATGGAGGTGGATGCCTCTTCCGTTGGTGCTGGAGCAGTCCTCTTCCAAAAGGATGCTCAAGGTCGGAAGCATCCGTGCTTCTTCTTCTCCAAGACCTTCATACCTGCGGAGAGGAATTATTCCATTGGGGACAGGGAGTTGCTAACGATGAAGCTGGCTTTCTCGGAATGGAGACATCTTTTGGAGGGGGCTCGTTTTCCCTTTCAGGTCTTCACGGACCACAAAAATTTGTTATATCTGCAAACAGCCCAGCGGCTAAATTCTCGCCAGGCCAGATGGTCCTTGTTCTTCTCCCGGTTCCACTTCACCCTTCATTTTCTCGCTGGGGAGAAGAACATTCGTGCTGACGCTCTCTCTCGCTCTGTAGTGTTATCTGAGGAGGAGGAAGGGGAGCCTCGGCTTATTGTCCCTTCAGAGAGCCTGAGAACCGTAGCGCCAGTTTCGCTAGAGTCTGTGACTCCAGGCAAGACTTTTGTGCCCATTAATTTGTGACCGGAAGTTCTCTCTTGGGCTCATTCGTTCAGGGTGGGTGGACACTTTGGGACAAAGAGGACATCTGAGCTGCTGGCGAGGACGTACTGGTGGCCACATATGGTCCGGGATGTCAGAGATTATATTCAGGCGTGTGTCTCCTGCACCAAAAATAAATCTCCTGGTCAACGGCCAGCTGGGTTACTCTATCCCTTGCCGGTGGCAGACAGGCCCTGGGAGATGGTCGGGATGGACTTTGTTGTGGGTTTACCCAAGTCTCGCGGCTGTACCATCATTTGGGTCATCACCGATCATTTCTCGAAAATGGTGCATTTGGTGCCGCTACCACGGTTACCTTCTGCACGGGTCTTGGCAGCGTTGTTCATTAAACACATCTTCCGCCTACACGGTATGCCAGACAAAATTGTCAGTGACCGGGGTCCCCAGTTTGCGTCTTGGTTCTGGAGAGAGCTTTGTCGTCTTCTCAGCATTGAGTTAAATCTCTCATCTGCATATCATCCCGAGACGAATGGGTTGGTAGAGAGGGCCAACCAGACCTTGGTCACATATCTGCCACATTTTGTCTCAGCCAGGCAGGATGACTGGGCATCCTTGCTATCATGGGCAAAGTTTGCACTGAACAACGCCGTAGCTGACTCCACTGGACAAACCCCATTCCTCCTCAACTATGGTCAGCATCCGCAGGTACCTGTGCCTATGCCTATGCCCGTGTCTTCCGCCGACTCCAGGGTGGCAGACTGGGCTGTGGAGGCACGGGATATTTGGGACCGCACTCAGGATGCCATTCGGGCTTCCAAGGAGAGAATGAGGTCCTCCGCCGATGCACATCGGCGCCCCGCTCCGACCTTCACTCCTGGCAACTTGGTGTGGCTCTCCGCCCGTAACATCAGGCTGCGAGTTGAGTCCACCAAGTTTGCACCTCGCTACTTGGGCCCTTTCAAGGTCCTGGAATAGGTTAATCCTGTGGTCTATCGTTTGGCCCTTCCGCCACGCCTGGGTATCACCGACACCTTTCATGTGTCCCTCTTGAAACCCGTATACATGTCCCGGTTTTCCGAGTCATCTGCTGGGACATCGGGTTCATCTACGGACGATTACGAGGTGAATGCTATTTTGGGGTGCAAGGTGATACGTGACAAAAAGTTTTATTTGGTGGATTGGAAGGGTTATGGTCCTGAGGACAGGTCCTGGGAGCCTGCTGAGCACATTCGGGCTCCGCAGCTCATTGCCGCCTTCGAGCGTAGCGAGGCCCAAGGAGGCGGGGTCCTAGGAGGGGGGGTAATGTTAGGGGTCGTGTTCCCACAGGGGGAATCTCGGGCCATCTTCGCTGCGGTCTCCCATTCTTCTCCTGCCGCAGTTGAGCCTGCTCAGCGGAGACATCAGTCCCAGCGTCTTGCTCAGTCCCACTCTGTA
The DNA here is from genome assembly GCF_032444005.1 of Ranitomeya imitator. Lineage (NCBI taxonomy): Eukaryota > Metazoa > Chordata > Amphibia > Anura > Dendrobatidae > Ranitomeya > Ranitomeya imitator. The sequence goes on from NC_091287.1 coordinate 284,310,367, forward strand.
CAAAGAGTTACTGCTGCTTTTCCGGCTTCTGCCATTGAAGTCAGTGCTGGGCAGTGGCGAGCAGACGCTTCTGGGACTACGTCCTGCTTTTGTCGTTCTGAGCATGCCCTGAGTAAGATCTCTCAGTGGAGATCGAGGGTCACATGGTCAGATACTGCAGCTAAGTCCATTGGTCCTTTCGGGAAGGTCCTTTAAGTGCTAGGACTAAGTCCTGCTTTGCACACACTGAGCATGCCCAGGGCAAGATCTCTCAGTGGAGATTTAGGGTCACATACTCAGGTATGGCAGTCTCTCATTGGTCCTTTTAGGAAGGTCTTTTACTTGCTGCAGCTATATAAGGCTCGCATGGCCGCACGGCCATGCGCTAGTGTCAATTCATATATGTGCTTTGCGCCAGTGTGGTTATGCATGAGTGTGTTCAGGGACCCGGCTGAAATAAGCCCCTAGAATACCGGCACCTCCGGTAAGGAGATTGTATGAGTGTGTTCAGGGACCCGGCTGAAATAAGCCCCTAGAATACCGGCTGAGGAGATTGCATGTTGCATAACCACTGACTGCTATCAGCTTGGCAGTAAGCTTGTGCTCCTGTGAGGCTAACAGGGCGCAGTGTGTTGTGAATTCCGCTCTTGGGCTCCCTCCGGTGGTTGTAAGTGGCACTTTTGTGAGTTCTGCTCTTGGGCTCCCTCTTGTGGTTTCTAGTGGTATGGCTGCTCCTTGGAGTTAGCTGTCATCAGCTGCCTCCACTTATCGTCTCTTCTGCTCGGCTATTTAAGTCTGGCTCTTTCTTCAGCCAGTGCCACTTGTAAATGGTTCCTGGTTGGATTCACATCTCTTTGGAGTTCCCTGTTATCCTGACCAATTGAGCTAAGCTAAGTTTTTGCTTGCTCTTTTCTGTCCATAGACAGATAGATTGTGGACTTATCCATTCTGTGCTTTCTATGTTTGTCCAGCTTATCAGTGTGAATTAATTCTGTCTTGCTGGAAGCTCTGGGAGGCAGATTTGCCCTCCACACCTTTAGTAAGGTGTGGAGATTTTTTGTAAACTCTGCGTGGATTTTTGTAGTGTTTTATACTGACCGCACAGTATTCCATCCTGTCCTATCTATTTAGCTAGACTGGCCTCCTGTGCTCATCCTGGTTTCATTCTGTGTATGTCTTTTCCCTCTCCACTCACAGTCATTATTTGTGGGGGGCTAATCTATCCTTTGGGGATTTTCTCTGAGGCAAAATAGTTTTCCTGCTTCTTTCTTTAGGGGTAGTTAGCTCTTAGGCTGTGACGAGATGCCTAGGGAGAGTTAGGAGCATTCCACGGCTACTTCTAGTGTTGTGTTGAGCTTAGGGACTGCGGTCAGTACAGTTACCACGTCCTTTAGAGCTCGTTCCATGTTGCTCCTAGACCACCGTATCATAACAGTAGTGCTTCCCTTTCACCGCTACTCTGTGGAGTAACAGAGCTAGTCTATACCGCCAAACAGTGCCGCCATTCGCTAGCAGCAGGTTCCTCCTGCACGGTGGACCCCGGGCTGCGAACGCACCATTTATAATAAACATCTCTATTTTCTCGGTGCATTCCGCTAGCCCTAACAACAGGTTCATCACTGTATAGAAAGAATTGATGTTTTGGCCAACAACAAGGCCTTCATCAGAACAGTGGAACCTGCTTAGAAGGTTGTCTGTTGAAGGTGTCTGTGATTTTTTGAGGCTGAAGAAACAGATAAAGATAATTTTACCTGTTATTTTCATCATTTTATAGTTTAGAGTGAATTCAGCTGATGCCTTCATATCAAACTTAAGGGCTGTAGACATGTATTACTTATAATCTTAATAATTTATTACGATTTTCTGACATGTCCTTAAAAAATATAGTTGGTCCATGATTTTTTCATAAATTGTCCAGAAAGCAATAAAAAGTCAAGCTGGTAACCCTAATATCGACCTTTTAATGAGCCAAACCATACATGTTAATATGCAGAAATGTGTTTTGGGGTGTATGCCACCCTCAGTGCCTCAGTGTCAGAGGCCTCTGACTGTGGGTTTAAAAGGGGGACGCTTCTCTTTGTAGAGAGTGCCAAGGCGGCGTAAGGAGACTTATAAGACATACAATGCTCCTTTGGGAATTTAAATATGCAAATAGCCTCTTCAGATAGGCAGAGTACTTGAACTCTAGGCCACTGATTGGATGTACCGATCTACAATATGGACCCTTTAACGAAGCCTTACCACATCACTTAGGGAACGTACGTCTAAAAAAAGCATTTCATATTAACAATGTGACGAAAAGCTCAATCATTTTTCTAAATACTTTGGAGTTTTAGAAATGAGTTTCCAGGAATGTAAAGCAATAAATAGTATATAGCATTGGTAAAGCTGTAGTTTCCACTTACAAGCTATTGTCATAAAAATGGCAAGGGGTAATACTAACTCCACAATGAGCATTGTAAATTAAGCCCTTTCAGAGTAAGAGCCAAGTATGAAAATATGCTCGGATTAGCTAACAAAAGGAGCATTTGTAAAACATACAGTTTTTCCACCTCAGTGACACTGACAGTAAATGTCGAGCAATCTTTATATGAGATTTGTGCATAAGATTAGCTAAAATGAGGTTCGAAATCTGAAGCCAGAAACATGACATTTCCCTTCACAAAATGACCTGAATCTCAATATTTTCATGCTTTTCTATAGAAATATGAAGGCTTTATGCTTTCCACTTTTAAGATAATAAAGTCAAATAGATACAGTTGGATGGATGAATTCTTCTGTGCCTTTCCAGTGTCTGAAACCTTCATTGCTAGCACAAGGACTTCTGTAAAGCTAAGGTTAAATGCCATTGCATTTCTCTATGGCGCAGTTTAATCCCAACACTAAAATACAGATGCGTATTTTACTTATTTGCTAGAAATATGACCTTTTGTTTAAACATTCATTTGGTAGAGTTAGCCTTGAGTCATTTCTGAATTCTAAAGCAATTAATGTGACCAATTATATTTCATCACTGGAGTGACTGACCTTGAGCGTCAGATGAAATATTCTCATAATATCTGCATAGCTTGTTGAATGGACGGAGGATAAGTCGTAGCAAATGTTCACTTATAAATGATTTCTCATAGAACTCATTTGCTAATGTAAATGATACAATATGAATTATGAGAATGAGAAATATTAGTGTGTTAGTCATTTACATTTTTTCAAATTTTTTCAAGATTTTTGGCTCAATTACTTCAAATCTACGTACTATTAACACCAAAAGACCAATACATTAACTGACAGATGAAGTATGGTAAATATATTGAATATTTTGTTACAACTTCATGTCAAGAGATGGAATATATTAGGCAATAAAGGAACAGACAGTACTGAAAGTTGTGGAGAAAATGTAAGAATCCAAGTGACCAGATTTTCATGGCTAGGAGAATGGGTCAGATCGTCTCCAAAATGGCTGGTCTTGCAATATGTTACCAGTATGCAATGGCTAATAAAGGGAAAATTGGTGAACCACGTGTCCGGTTATGGGTCTATTGAAGTCTATATTACAGAGGAGATTACTGATTGCTATGGAAAATGACAGCGCACACAGCGCATTTATTAGTCTGAGAGTTCTAACAGGTGTGGTTTTTGACCCCAGACCCAGCACCCCAATCTCAGATGGCGCTTTAACTGAAACTGATTTTTCTCAAATTGATATAACAATTACAGTCTCTTAAAATCATAGCGCAAACTGGTTGGTTACCTACTAATTAGTAGTTGATGGCTCCATAACAAATGATAATACAAGACTTAGAGGTTATCCTTCAGAATCAAGGCATAGAGTTTGGTGGTTACACATCAGAGTAGATATACATGCGGCGCCCCAGGGTCCTGGTCATCGCAGTGGTATTGCTTTCCTCTCGGGGAGAGTGATGCTACATTTGGAGGCAAAGAAGGATAACTGCATCCAGGTACCACAAACATGCAACACAGTTTACACTCCAGACCACCAGGGGGAGCTTCTGCTCCTATTTATTAGGTCACTCCCCATATATATATATATAACTGGTAGTCTGTAGGGAAAGTTAGAACATTCCAGACAGAAGTCTGAGGTGGACAGAGGGTCCAAAGGAGCTGTGCATGCCCTCAGAGCTGCAGCTCCCAGAAAGAGACATTGAAGGCAGAATTGTATTGCAGCGAGCGTGTAAGGAGTGGAAGCAAAGGAGAGGATACCAGAAGGGGGCCAGCCCTGCACAGGCTGCCTCCTTCTGAGGTGCAGGATCCTGGTAGCCGGAACACCGAGGGAGTAAGGACCTTTATGCTTTACTTCAGAGACCGGCAGGACAGCTAATTTCACTTCACATGTCTGCTCCTACACCCAGGAGGCACGGTGGCTCCCCTTAGAGGCTGGGGCATGATAGAGTCCCTATAAACCGCCTCAAGCCACCAGTCATACGGGTATGTCCTATCCTATCTGGGAGACAGAGAAAGACAGAACATCTACAACAGTTGTGAGGACCTTATGAGAAGCTTAGCAGTAAGGGACTACAACACCATGGCGCTAGAGGAAGGCTTTTATTTCCACCTGGACAAGGGGACTCTGGACTTGCCTCCAAACCGGCCGGACTCTGGCTGCCCTGTGATCTGGTGCCCTGGACTGTGGATGCTGAAGTCTTCAGTAAAGGTAAAGAGACTGCAACCTTGTGTCCTCGTTCTTCTCTGCGCCTCTCACCATTCACCATCTACACACCGGGAAGCCCTGGGGACATATTTCACCTGTGTGAAGGTATACCATCTAGCTGCCATAACATCACCCCAGCGGACCCCTTAAGCAGCGTCGGTCACCCTGACCGAATACCACAGGTGGTGTCACGAACATTCCCCTTAAAGACCTTTCCTTTTTACACAAATGTCCCAGGGCCATGGACTGTGTCAGCCACCGTGACATCCCCCTGTGAACTGAAGGACCCGTTACCGAGTACCCCACGGCCCCATGGGGGCGATCTATACACAGCTTGTGAGTAATACATCAAACTAGAGGAAAAGTGTTTGGTGATTTCCTATAGTAGAACAGTCTTTAATTGTTCATGCACTTAATATCAATTGTATTTTATAGCACTTTCCATTCACTTGCTTCACAGCCACTTTATTTCCGTTATGCTTGTGGAAAACATAATATGGCATCCTCCAGTGGACTACATTAAGGATGTGTGCCAAATGCATGTGCACCATTTCTGTAGAGGTGTGTGCGTGTCAATGATGTTGTGGAATATACTCTTTCCCCTGACATATGCGCATGGTGGCGATTGCCACACAACCCTTCACACAATACAATGGCCCCTGTACAACCCTACACACAGTATAATGGCCCCCCATAGCACTCCAAATAGTATGATGGCCCCAACATAGCATTCCAAATAATATGAAGGTAACCAAATAGCATGATGCCCCCCACATAGCAATTGTCCCTCACATAGTTCTCTACATAGTATAATGGGCTCGCAAATAGCCCTCTAAAAAGTATCATGATCCCACAAATTAGTCCTCCACATAGTATGATGGCCCCCATAAATAGTCCTCCATATAGTATAATGGCCACAGGAGCTGTCCTGTATATGTATACAGTACAGACCAAAGGTTTGGACACATCTTCTCATTTAAACATTTTTCTGTATTTTCATGACTATGAAAATTGTACATTCACACTGAAGGCATCAAAACTATGAATTAACACGTGTGGAATTATATACTTAATAAAAAAAGTGTGAAACAACTGAAATTATGTCTTATAGTCTAGGTTCTTCAAAGTAGCCACCTTTTGCTTTGATGACTGCTTTGCACACTCTTGGCATTCTCTCGATGAGCTTCAAGAGGTAGTCACCGGGAATGGTTTTCACTTCAGAGGTGTGCCCTGTCAGGTTTAATAAGTGGGATTTCTTGCCTTATAAATGGCACCTGTGTGCAGTTTTGCTACTAGGCAACCTGTTATGACCTGGTGGTAAGGACAACAATGGACCTGATGGTTAAGAGCACCCGGAAAGACCTGATAGCCACAAAAACACAGAACAAGCTCTGGGAAGTGGGAACTCTGCTGACCGCAATCCCTAAGCCTATCACACACTAAAAATAGCTGTGGATTGCTCCTAACGCTCCCTATGCAACTCGACACAGCCTCAGAAACTAGCTAGCCCTTAAGAGGAAAAATAAGCCTACCTTGCCTCAGAGAAATTCCCCAAAGGAAAAGGCAGCCCCCACATATATTGACTGTGAGCAAGATGAAATCACAAACACAGAGATGAAATAGATTTAGGAAAGAGAGGCCCGACTTACTGAACAGACAGAGGATAGGAAAAGTCACTTTGCGGTCAGCACAAAAACCTACAAAAGCCACGCAGAGAGTGCAGGGAAAAAAAACCCTTCCGCACCGACTCACGGTGCGGGGGGGCGCCCCTCTGCGTCCCAGAGCTTCCAGCAAGCAAGGCAATATTTAACAATAGCAAGCTGGACAGAAAAAATAGCAAACAAGCAAAATAGCAAAGAGGAACTTAGCTTCTGCTGGAGTAACAGGTAACCAGTACGATCCAGGAGCAAACTAGAGCCATAGTACAACATTGACAGCTGGCATCTAGCAATGATCCAAGAGGAGTTAAATAGAGTAGCCAGCTAACGAATTAAGCTCGTCACCTGTGGAAGGAAACTCAGAAACACCCACAGCCACCAGAGAAAGTCCATGGACAGAACCAGCCGAAGTACCATTCCTGACCACAGGAGGGAGCTCAACAACAGATTTCACAACAGTACCCCCCCCTAGAGGAGGGGGTCACCGAACCCTCACCAGAGCCCCCAGGCCGACCAGGATGAGCCAAATGAAAGGCACGAACGAGATCGGCAGCATGAACATCAGAGGCAAAAACCCAGGAATTATCTTCCTGACCATAACCCTTCCACTTGACCAGGTACTGAAGTTTCCGTCTCGAAATACGAGAATCCAAAATCTTCTCCACCACATACTCCAACTCCCCCTCAACCAACACCGGGGCAGGAGGATCAACGGATGGAACCACAGGCGCCACGTATCTCCGCAACAACGACCTATGGAACACATTATGGATGGCAAAAGAAGCTGGAAGGGCCAAACGAAATGACACAGGATTGAGAACCTCAGAAATCTTATACGGACCAATGAAACGAGGCTTAAACTTAGGAGAGGAAACCTTCATAGGAACATAACGAGACGACAACCAAACCAAATCCCCAACACGAAGTCGGGGACCCACACAGCGCCGGCGGTTAGCGAAACGTTGAGCCTTCTCCTGGGACAATGTCAAATTGTCCACCACATGAGTCCAAATCTGCTGCAACCTATCCACCACAGTATCTACACCAGGACAGTCCGAAGACTCAACCTGCCCTGAAGAGAAACGAGGGTGGAAACCAGAATTGCAGAAGAACGGCGAAACCAAAGTAGCCGAGCTGGCTCGATTATTAAGGGCCAACTCAGCCAAAGGCAAAAAGGACACCCAATCATCCTGATCAGCAGAAACAAAGCATCTCAGATATGTTTCCAAAGTCTGGTTAGTTCGTTCGGTTTGGCAATTTGTCTGAGGATGAAAAGCCAAGGAAAAAGACAAATCAATGCCCATCCTAGCACAAAAGGAACGCCAAAACCTCGAAACAAACTGGGAACCTCTGTCCGAAACGATGTTCTCCGGAATGCCATGTAAACGAACCACATGCTGGAAAAACAATGGCACCAAATCAGAGGAGGAAGGTAATTTAGACAAGGGTACCAAATGGACCATCTTAGAAAAGCGATCACAAACCACCCAAATGACCGACATCTTTTGAGAGACAGGGAGATCCGAAATAAAATCCATAGAAATATGCGTCCAGGGCCTCTTCGGGACCGGCAAGGGCAAAAGCAACCCACTGGCACGAGAACAGCAGGGCTTAGCCCGAGCACAAGTCCCACAGGACTGCACAAAAGAACGCACATCCCATGACAAAGACGGCCACCAAAAGGATCTAGCCACCAAATCTCTGGTACCAAAGATCCCAGGATGACCAGCCAACACTGAACAATGAATCTCAGAGATAACTCTACTAGTCCATTTTTCAGGGACAAAAAGTTTCTCTGCTGGGCACCAGTCAGGTCTATCAGCCTGAAATTTTTGCAGCACCCGCCGCAAATCAGGGGAGATGGCAGACAAAATTACCCCCTCTTTGAGAATACCCGCCGGCTCAGGAACACCCGGAGAGTCAGGCACAAAACTCCTTGACAGGGCATCAGCCTTCACATTCTTAGAGCCTGGAAGGTACGAAACCACAAAATCAAAACGGGAGAAAAATAGCGACCATCGAGCCTGTCTCGGATTCAACCATTTGGCAGACTCAAGATAAGTCAAATTCTTGTGATCTGTCAAAATCACCACGCGATGCTTGGCTCCTTCAAGCCAATGACGCCACTCCTCGAATGCCCACTTTATGGCCAACAACTCCCGATTACCAACATCATAATTGCGCTCAGCAGGCGAAAACTTTCTAGAAAAGAAAGCACATGGCTTCATCACCGAGCCATCAGAACTTCTTTGCGACAAAACAGCCCCTGCTCCAATCTCAGAAGCATCCACCTCAACCTGAAACGGGAGCGAAACATCTGGCTGGCACAACACAGGGGCAGAAGAAAAACGACACTTCAATTCCTGAAAAGCTTCCACAGCCGCAGAAGACCAATTGACCACATCAGCACCCTTCTTGGTCAAATCAGTCAACGGTTTAGCAACACTAGAAAAATTAGCGATGAAGCGACGATAAAAATTAGCAAAGCCCAGAAATTTCTGCAGGCTTTTCACAGATGTCGGCTGAGTCCAATCGTAAATGGCCTGGACTTTAACAGGGTCCATCTCGATAGTAGAAGGGGAAAAAATGAATCCCAAAAACGAAACCTTCTGAACTCCAAAGAGACACTTAGACCCCTTTACAAACAAGGAATTCGCACGAAGGACCTGGAACACCATTCTGACCTGTTTCACATGAGACTCCCAATCATCCGAAAAGACCAAAATATCATCCAAATACACAATCAGGAACTTATCCAGGTACTCTCGGAAGATGTCATGCATAAAGGACTGAAATACTGATGGAGCATTGGAAAGCCCGAATGGCATAACCAGGTACTCAAAATGGCCCTCGGGCGTATTAAATGCAGTTTTCCATTCATCGCCCTGTTTAATACGCACAAGATTATACGCCCCTCGAAGATCTATCTTGGTGAACCAACTAGCCCCTTTAATACGAGCAAACAAATCAGACAGCAGCGGCAAAGGATACTGAAATTTGACTGTAATTTTATTAAGAAGGCGGTAATCAATACAAGGTCTCAAAGAACCATCCTTCTTGGCCACAAAAAAGAACCCTGCTCCTAACGGTGATGACGACGGGCGAATATGGCCTTTCTCCAAGGATTCCTTTATATAACTCCGCATAGCGGCGTGTTTTGGCACAGATAAATTGAACAATCGGCCCTTAGGAAACTTACTACCAGGAATCAAATTAATTGCACAATCGCAATCCCTATGAGGAGGTAGGGCACTGGCTTTGGGCTCATCAAATACATCCTGATAATCTGACAAAAACTCCGGAACTTCAGCAGGAGTGGAAGACGAAATTGACAAAAATGGAACATCACCATGTACCCCCTGACAACCCCAGCTTTACACAGACATAGATTTCCAGTCCAGTACTGGATTATGAACCTGTAGCCATGGTAACCCCAAAACGACCACATCATGCAGATTATGCAACACCAAAAAGCGGATATCCTCCTGATGTGCAGGAGCCATGCACATGGTCAATTGGGTCCAGTACTGAGGCTTATTCTTGGCCAAAGGCGTAGCATCAATTCCTCTCAATGGAATAGGATGCTGCAAGGGCTCCAAGAAAAAACCACAGCGCCTAGCATACTCCAAGTCCATCAAATTCAGAGCAGCGCCTGAATCCACAAAAGCCATAACAGAATAGGATGACAAAGAGCAAATCAGAGTAACGGACAATAGAAATTTAGACTGTACCGTACCAATGGTGGCAGACCTAGCGAACCGCTTAGTGCGCTTAGGACAATCGGAGATAGCATGAGTGGAATCACCACAGTAAAAACACAGCCCATTCCGACGTCTGTGTTCTTGCCGTTCAGCTCTGGTCAAAGTCCTATCACATTGCATAGGCTCAGGCCTATGCTCAGATAATACCGCCAAATGGTGCACAGCTTTACGCTCACGCAAGCGTCGATCGATCTGAATGGCCAAAGACATAGACTCATTCAGAACAGCAGGCATGGGAAATCCCACCATGACATCCTTAAGGGCTTCAGAGAGACCCTTTCTGAAGATTGCTGCCAGAGCACAGTCATTCCACTGAGTGAGCACAGACCACTTTCACACTGGACATTTTTTAATGTGTTTTTTATGCTAATTTTCTTCTCCAAAGATTTTATTTGAATTTTAAAATAGCAGGCAAGAAAAGGGAATAAGGGCGGGATAGGATGGTGGGGGAGGGGGAGAGGAGGGGGGGGAAGGGGTTAATAAGGGGGAGGGGAAAGAAGGGAGGGGCATAGGGAAAAATAGCAATGCAACATTATAGCAACAGTGATATACACTTATAGGGTACATAATGTAGACCACTTTCTAAACTTCTGACAATATGTCTCTGCCTCATCCTGACCCTGACACAGATCCAGCAAGACTTTCTCTGCCTGATCCACTGAATTTGGTTCGTCATAAAGCAATCCAAGCGCCAGGAAAAATGCATCAACATCACGCAATGCCGGATCTCCTGGCGCAAGGGAAAATGCCCAGTCTTGAGGGTCGCCACGTAATAAAGAAATAATAATCTTTACTTGTTGAACAGAGTCACCTGAGGAGTGAGGTTTCAGGGGACGAAAAAATTTACAATTATTTTTGAAATTCAAGAACTTAGATCTATCACCAAAAAACAAATCAGGAATTGGAATCCTAGGCTCTGACATCGGATTCTGAACCACAAAATCTTGAATGCTTTGTACCCTTGTAGTGAGATTATCCATCCAAGAGGACAGACCTTGAATGTTCATGTCTACACCTGTGTTCTGAACCACACAGAGGTATAGGGGAAATGAGAGACAAAACACGCTGCAAAGAAAAAAAAATGGTCTCAGAACTTCTCTTATCCCTCTATTGAGATGCATTAATACTTTGGGCCAGCTGTACTGTTATGACCTGGTGGTAAGGACAACAATGGACCTGATGGTTAAGAGCACCCGGAAAGACCTGATAGCCACAAAAACACAGAACAAGCTCTGGGAAGTGGGAACTCTGCTGACCGCAATCCCTAAGCCTATCACACACACTAATAATAGCCGTGGATTGCTCCTAACGCTCCCTATGCAACTCGACACAGCCTCAGAAACTAGCTAGCCCTTAAGAGGAAAAATAAGCCTACCTTGCCTCAGAGAAATTCCCCAAAGGAAAAGGCAGCCCCCACATATATTGACTGTGAGCAAGATGAAATCACAAACAAAGAGATGAAATAGATTTAGCAAAGAGAGGCCCGACTTACTGAACAGACAGAGGATAGGAAAGGTCACTTTGCGGTCAGCACAAAAACCTACAAAAGCCACGCAGAGAGTGCAGGGAAAAAAAACCCTTCCGCACCGACTCACGGTGCGGGGGGGCGCCCCTCTGCGTCCCAGAGCTTCCAGCAAGCAAGGCAATATTTAACAATAGCAAGCTGGACAGAAAAAATAGCAAACAAGCAAAATAGCAAAGAGGAACTTAGCTTCTGCTGGAGTAACAGGTAACCAGTACGATCCAGGAGCAAACTAGAGCCATAGTACAACATTGACAGCTGGCATCTAGCAATGATCCAAGAGGAGTTAAATAGAGTAGCCAGCTAACGAATTAAGCTCGTCACCTGTGGAAGGAAACTCAGAAACACCCACAGCCACCAGAGAAAGTCCATGGACAGAACCAGCCGAAGTACCATTCCTGACCACAGGAGGGAGCTCAACAACAGAATTCACAACAGCAACCCCTCTAATGTTTGGGCGAGTGGGTGGTTGCTCTCATCAGTAGCTTGCACTTATGCTCCTTTAGCTTTTATTGTTGGGGGCCTGCTGCACCCTGCAAGTGCATTTGTCATTTGACAAGGTTTTGGTGAGTCTGCTCTTCATGTTGTGTTTTTTTGAGTTTTTCTATGTTAGTTGTTTTTGATATTAGAGTAGGACTTGCAAATTGATGAGGACCCTTGACGTTGGGTTGCAAGCTTATCCATTTTGTCCAAAATTGTAACTAATACCTCATCAAATGTATTATATACATTATTTAATTTTTTCATCTTTTTTGCACTTTTTATCATCTTTTTGCAGTGTGCGGCATGGCCCCTTTATATTGTTCCTTGTGTGTTGCATGTATATATAGTGCTGGATGGCGCGCCTGCTAATACTATGGGCGTGATCAATAGGTTGTCCAGACACTGTGCATCACATTTATCTGTGTGGATAGTGTCTTATGCAAGCTTTACCTGTGTGAATTTTTGTTACTAGGCAGCCAACCCCTCTAATATTTGGGCGAGTGGGTGGTTGCTCTCATCAGTAGCTTGCACCTGTGCTGCTTTAGCATTTATTATCGGGGGCCTGCTGCAACCTTTTAAGTGCATTTGTCATTTGACAAGGTTTTGGTGAGTCTGCTCTTCATGTTGTGTGTTTTTAAGCGGGATTGCTTGCCTTATAAATGGGGTTGGGACCAGCAGTTGTATTGTGCAGAAGTCTGGTGGATACACAGCTGATAGTCCTACTGAATAGACTGTTAGAATTTGTATTATGGCAAGAAAAAAGCAGCTAAGTAAAGAAAAACGAGTGGCCATCATTACTTTAAGAAATTAAGGTCAGTCGTCCGAAAAATTGGGAACTTTGAAAATGTCCCCAAGTGCAGTGGCAAAAACCAGCAAGTGCTACGAAGAAACTGGCTCACATGAGGACCGCCGTAGGAAAGGAAGACCAAGAGTCACCTCTGCTTCTGAGACCAGGTCAATGCCACACAGAGTTCTAGCAGCAGACACATCTGTACAACAACTGTTAAGAGGAGACTTTGTGCAGCAGGCCTTCATGGTAAAATAGCTGCTAGGAAACCACTGCTAAGGACAGGCAACAAGCAGAAGAGACTTGTTTGGGCTAAAGAACACAAGGAATGGACATTAGACCAGTGGAAATCTGTGCTTTTGGTCTGATGAGTCCAAATTTGAGATCTTTGGTTCCAACCACTGTGTCTTTGTGCGACGCAGATTAGGTGAACGGATGGAATCTACATGCCTGGTTCCCACCGTGAAGCATGGAGGAGGAGGTGTGATGGTGTGGGGGTACTTTGCTGGTGAGACTGTTGGGCATTTATTCAAAATTGAAGGCATACTGAACCAGCATGGTCACCACAGCATCTTGCAGCGGCATGCTATTCCATCCAGTTTGCGTTTCGTTGGACCATCATTTATTTTTCAACAGGACAATGACCCCAAACACACCTGCAGGCTGTGTAAAGGCTATTTGACCAAGAATGAGAGTGATGGGGTTCTACGCCAGAGGACCTGGCCTCCACAGTCACCAGACCTGAACCCAATCGAGAAGGTTTGGGGTGAGCTGGACCGCAGAGTGAAGGCAAAAGGGCCAACAAGTGCTAAGCATTTCTGGGAACTCCTTCAAGATTGTTGGAAGACCATTCCTGGTGACTACCTCTTGAAGCTCATTAAGAGAATGCCAAGAGTGTGCAAAGCAGTCATCAAAGCAAAAGTTGGCTACTTTGAAGAACCTAGAATATAAGACATAATTTCAGTTGTTTCACACTTTTTTGTTAAATATATAATTCCACATGTGTTAATTCATAATTTTGATGCCTTCAGTGTGAATGTACATTTTTCATAGTCATGAAAATACAGAAAAATCTTTAAATGAGGTGTGTCCAAACTTTTGGTCTGTACTGTATATATGTATACAGTATATACGTATACACTGCTCAAAAAAATAAAGGGAACACTTAGGCTAGGTTCACATTGCGTTAAGTACATACCGTTTAACGGATCCGTTAAACGAATGTACAGAAATGAGCCAAATTTGTTGAAAACTTGGCTTCATGTTAATGCTTGCGTTAATGCACGTGACTGCGTTTATGTCATTCTGATGTCCGTTCGTGAAGCATCCGTTTGTCTGCGTTCAGGCACTGTCAATAAAGTTGTTCTCTTTTTTTTTTCTCCTTTTGTCCGTTTGTCTGCGTTCAGGCACTGTCAATAAAGTTGTTCTCTTTTTTTTTTTTCTCCTTTTGTCAGCGTCGGGTGTGGGTGCATACACATTCTCCATTTTGCAAGCATTGAGTGAACTTCTGCTAGCAAGATGTTTGTGTCTGAGCTCGTTAGATTTCGCTTGATGCAGTTGCGACTTCGGCAGAGAAAGCATATTTCCCAAAGGAGATCCATGAAGTGAATTTATTACAGAATACATATGGTGCCTTTCACACCCTGTATATTCAGCTTCGGGATCATCCCTTTAAATTTCAACTATATCTTCGGATGTCCATTGAGACCTTTGATGTTCTGCTCTCGCATGTGAAGGATGAGATACATCATCAGCGCAGCACTTTCCTTGATAGCATTTGTGCGGAGCACCGTTTAGTGGTGAGTCTGAGGTGGTTGACCCCAATGACTGTGATTCAAACCTCATGAGCATAGTTTCGACTGCTGTTCTGTCTACAGTTGAAATAATGAGGATTTGTGATCAATTTGCTAATTACTTCACACATGAAGGTCTTGTTCCATGGCAAGACATACACGTGTGAAAATGTTGAAGCCTGTTGATATTGGTGAAATGTGTGGGGCAAATCTCTTTTTTGAGTTTATATAACCTTATCTATTCTAAAAAGTTCAAGTCATACAAGAATATGAACTTTTATAATAACAGTTTACTACAAATCTTTTGAAAACATTCCAACCTCATTGTTGGTAGACATTTTAACATATGAGATCCCATAGGGATGAAAAAAACATACACAAAAAACTTGGGTACCCTAAAATTTAACAAAAAAATTTTAAACGCAGTAATTGCTAAATTTTGTTGAAAGTTTTTACAGTAATTACAGACTGTGATATTGCGCGGGCGTATTGTCTGCCCAACTGTACGATGGACTGCTACATTGCCTCTGCTGTTCCATACTCGGTTCACCCAGGCCTCTGTATTGTTGTTTGTATGCCGGCATGTCCATGGTTCTTGATGTCGAAGAAGTGGGTTCCTGAGGGGCTAAAAATTCATCGACTAGGTCATGCAATCTTTGCCTAAACATCATATTTCTGTGCGGCGCTATGTTTTGGAGTACAGGCACATATGAGAAAAGCAGGAGCTTCCACTCATTGGCTGCATATACAGACTCACGGGATTGCAAGTCCGTAATTTCCCTCCTTAGATCTCTGTGTTCACTGCGACACAGATCCTCTACCCGTTGGAGTCCATCTACAAAAATGGCATCGACTTAATCTTTTCTAGATGCTCGCTTGCGTCCGCGCTGTGCTTGCAAACGGGCACTGACAACAGGAGCCACAGTACTTCTCTCCGTAGATCGTGGCTCGCTCAGGCCAGACAAATCTTCAGCGCTCGTCTGCTGGCTTGTTTCCAGTTGAGATGGCTCCGGTTCCTCTGCCACTCGAGGTGCAGCGGTACTGCATATCGTTCTATAACAAAAAAATAAAAATATGTTAATGATTTTAATTTATACTAGGTCGTCTCTCACACCGAAGCTTTTTACTTACGAGCGCTGTGACGTTTTTTGTAGAAACAGCAATTGCTCATAATGCACATAAGGGGTGACCCGTTTGCCACCAGATCCACTGGGGGTGTTTTGGCTGTTGCGGAAGTCCCGTACAAACCGATCTCTAATAGATCTCCACCGGGTATGGACGCCTCGGCTTTAAAGTAAAAAAATGAAAAAATTATTTGACAGCTTGCAATCTTTACATTTTGCAAGTTAAGTTCATCAATATTTACCAATTTTTTTCTAAGAGGATGCCGACTTATATCGTGGGTCCAAATGGCATATAATTTTATCCCACAACTTCCTGTTTTTAATTATATCGTGATGGAAGCTGTCACTTTGGTCCCATATGGACGGATTGGCTTCCACTAGAGTGATCAGCGTCTCGTTCTCTATGTCCAAGGGCTCTTCGTCAACCACAATGTTCCTTTTTTTTGGCGGTCTGCTTGGACTATGTAAACACAAAACGTTATATTACAATGTATACGTTCATTTTGGGTTGTATATAACAGTATGTCATCGGAAAAAATACATTTTATCATTCAGTTTATCCTAATTTTTTTCCCTTTTTAAAACACTTTTAACTTTTCAGAAATTATTTTGCAATGTTTAATTTGGTTGCTTGTCCTTGTTTGGTTTTGTTTATGTTATGATATGTATGTAGTTTTTTAACCAGGGTTTTAGACGTTGTTAGATATATGTTTCTTGTATTATGTTTGATTAGTAGGTTAGATTTTTTATAAAAAAAAAAAAAGGAAACAATTTTTTTGTTTTTTCGGGGACAAAAAGGAACATTTATAGCGTGATATTTACCGCTTGTAGGTGAGACGACGACAGACGGCGAGGCTGTTTTTTTTTTGTGTCCTTGTTCAACAACCTATGGAGTAGTAAAAAAAAATTACAATTCTTGTATCAATTAATTTATGGGTGAAATACACAAATGTGTGGCATGTACCTTCATAACTTTTTGCCAGTTTTTTTTGGGGTGGCCTAGCAGGTTCGGTCTCAGAAGATTCCTATTTGCAATAAAAACATGATTACACATGATTACCTCAATACACTGGAGTGACACACAACATTATTGTGGCTTTTTAAAGTGAAAGCATACCGATTGGGAGGAGAATACCGCAGACACACTGCTGCTGCTGCTGCTTCCCTCACTATCCGACATCTGTGTACAAACAAAACAATACATTTTTAGTACACACACATCCGGCGGGCACTACACACTCAAATGATGTATAAAGAGATATATAATACATAGAATTGTACTTACATTGCCTCTGATCGCTTGCAAGACACACACACACTGTGCTGCTGGAGTGTTCACAATGTGTTGCAGAGTCTCTCCTCCTATGGCTGAAAAAATGGCTGAAATCATGTTTCCTGTCACATGACCACATGGACTACCCTCATTAACGCAATTCAAACGTATGGTTTTATTTGGAAATTTTACATGATTTGCGTCTGGCTGCGTTTGCAATAGCCTTCAATGGCAGAATTGACGCTTCCGTCACTCTTGCATTAGCTTGACCGGATCTGAAAATGCTGCAAGGTTCGAAGGTCCGTCATAAAAAAACGGAATGTGGCAAACGCATGCCAATTTTGACATGCGTCACGATGCGTCATACAATGCAAGTCTATGGGTGCGTTACAATATCCGTTACATTGCGTTTTCACTACTTAAAAACGTGTCCATTAGATGGACTCCCCTAGCGCAATGTGAACCTAGCCTAAAATAACAGACTATAACTCCAAGTAAATCAAACTTCTGTGAAATCAAACTGTCCATTTAGGAAGTGTCACTGTTTGACAATCAATTTCACATGCTGTTGTGCAAATGGAATAGACAACGGATGGAAATTATTGGCAATTATCAAGACACACTCAATAAAGGAGTGGTTCTGCAGGTGGGGACCACAGACCACATCTCAGTACCAATGCTTTCTGGCTGATGTTTTGGTAACTTTTGAATGTTGGTTGTGCTTTCATACTCGTGGTAGCATGAGACGGACTCTGCAACCTACACAAGTGGCTCAGGTAGTGCAGCTCATCCAGGATGGCACATCAATGCGAGCTGTGGCAAGAAGGTTTGCTGTGTCTGTCAGCATAGTGTCCAGAGGCTGGAAGCACTACCAGGAGACAGGCCAGTACACCAGGAGACGTGTAGTGGGCCTTAGGAGGGCAACAACCCAGCAGCAGGACTTCTACCTCAGCCTTTGTGTAAGGAAGAACAGGAGGAGTACTGCCATAGCCCTGCAAAATGACCTCTAGCAGGCCACAAATGTGCATGCGTCTGCACAAACGGTTAGAAACCGACTCAATGAGGATGGTCTGAGTGCCCGATGTGCACAGATGGGGGTTGTGCTTACAGCCCAACACCGTGCAGGACGCTTGGCATATGCCACAGAACACCAGGATTGACAAATTCGCCACTGGCACCCTGTGCTCTTCACAGATGAAAGCAGGTTCACACTGAGCACATGTGACAGATGTGACAGAGTCTGCTGCCTGCAACACCCTTCAGTATGACCGGTTTGGCAGTGGGTCAGTAATGGTGTGGGGTGGCATTTCTTTGGAGGGCTGCACAGCCCTCCATGTGCTCGCCAGAGGTAGCCCCATTAGGTACCGAGATAAGATACTCAGACCCCTTGTGAGACCATATGCTGGTGCGGTTGGCCCTGGGTTCCTCCTTATGCAGGACAATGCCAGACCTCATGTGGCTGGAGTGTCAGCAGTTCCTGCAAGATGAAGGCATTGAAGCTATGGACTGGCCCGCCCATTCCCCAGACCCGAATCCGATTGAACACATCTGGGACTTCATGTCTCGCACTATCCACCAACGTTACATTGCACCACAGACTGTCTAGGAGTTCGCGGATGCTTTAGTCCAGGTCTGGGAGATCCCTCAGGAGACCATCCACCGCCTCATCAGGAGCATGCCCAAGCGTTGTAGGGAGGTCATACACGCAAGTGGCGGCCACACACACTACTGAGCATCATTTCCTTGTCTTGAGGCATTTCCACTAATGTTGGATCAGCCTGTAACTTCATTTTCCACTTTGATTTTGGGGCATCATTCCAACTCCAGACCTCCGTGGGATATTAGTTGTGATTTACATTGATAATTTTTAGGTTTTATTGTTCTCAACACATTCCACTATGTAATGAATAAACTTTTACAACTGGAATATTTCATTCCGTAATATCTAGGGAGAGGGATTTTAGTGTTCCCTTTATTTTTTTGAGCAGTATATATATATATACAGTATATATATATATATATATATATCGCGTGTCTCAGGGCAGGGCCGGCGTCAGCACCCGGCACAGCGGGCAAATGCCGGGGCCCTGGGGAGAGGGGGGGGCCTACTCATGCTGTCATAGATACAGCTGGGAGAGCAGAGCAGGAGATAACATGCTCTCTCCCCCCACAAAGTCACTGCTGGCTGCGTTCTCTTAACCCCTATGTGCCAGCTCTGACACAAGGATCTTCTCACTCAGTCAGTGCAGCCAGGCAGGCACACATAGGGGTTAACAGAAGGCAGCCAGTGTGACATTGTGGGTGGAGAGAGCACTTTCTCTGCTCTCCCCCCTGGGTGGCTGCAGACAGTGCTGAAGTTTATCAGTCAGATTCTGAGGAGCTCCGTCCTACCCGTGCCCCAGTGAGTGCAAAGGTATCCAGCAGTGGTTGCAATTGTGGCTCAGTCTGCTGCTGTCTGTCTCGACTGCCTAAAAATGTGGGTGATGTCTGGAGGAGGAGATGGTGGGGTGCAGCCTGTAGCCGCCCAGCTCACCCAGAATACATACATGCTGCACCAAACCTGCACCAGTGGGGTAGGAAGAAGCTTAACCCCTTCCCATCTGTATGAAGGTTATTGCTGAACCTTAAAGATAACAATCCGACCCGCATAAATGGGGTTAACCAGATGCCAGGAGGAAGGGGAGCTGCTGCCATGGATAAAACTGAGCTGTGGGCTGTACGTTGGGGCCCCGTGGCCCCAGGCTGGTGACTGGAGGGACTCTGCCCAGTGCTGGCATGTGGGTGATTTCTGCTCCGGAGTCTCAGCTTCTCTCCTCTAGGTCACACTGTGCAGTCACAGCAACATTGGTTGTCTCTGTCCAGGTCCCAGCAGCTGCCACTGCTTCCACCAAGGACATGGCATCACTTAACCCTTCCCCTGCAGCCACCGGCAACAAATCCATTATTCCTTGATTAAATCAGGTTCCAACCCAATAAAGGAGCAGACATTTCCTGCTGCCATTAGGGTCCGGGAGGGGGTGACATTGGCTGCCCTGCTACTCTGTAGTGGGGGGTGACAAGTGTAACATGGGGTAACGATGACAGAGAAATGCACAGGATAATAGTGAGAGCGACAGAGGGCAGTGTATGGTATGGAGCAGTCAGGGGGTGGGCTGCAGGATCCCCCCATACTGTACATGACTGCTCAGGACATGGAGGCGTTTAATGAGCTTCTAATGGCGGGGCACTAATTGGGTCATTGGGGCTTGTGGAAAGGATTCAGCATCAGGTCCCTCATTAATGCCCGAGCCGCCTGTTACTTTGTAGCACAGATCTGTTGGGGCCGCAAAACCAAACAACGTTGTTTATGTAGAAAAGTCTTTGTTTCATAGAAAAACTCAAAACAGAAAAGCACCTCTCCTGTATATATACACTGCACAGCACCTTTCCTCCTGTATATATACACTGCAGAATCTACAATAGCTGTCACTCATGTAAGAAGTGAAATCTGGCATTGTACTATACATTTCTCTGCCGTATCTGTGCATCATAAATCGGGGTATGTGTTAAAGGGGGGGGCCCACTGAGACTCTTTCGCCCGGGGCCCTCGAAAACCTGGAGCCGGCCCTGTCTCAGGGTCACACATCACTGCGCCTGCGCAAGTGACACTGCCGTGGTCCCTTATGGGATTCCTGCAGATAGAATCATTTCTATAGTGAAGCAATGTATATATGCCCAGTGGTAGCTCGGCTTACAGAAAATCATTTGCTCACTAGTCATACAATATGGGGCTTTTTTAATTGATGCCTAATCAATAAACTTGTGCTATTCATTTTAATGACTTACAGAATACCAGGAATATACGCGTCTAACTATGCCAGTAAAAGCCTATAGGAGAAACTGCTAATGAGAGAAAATCTCACAGTCATCAAAAGTTTCCAGCTTTGTGCTTTAATAGAAAACAACTTCAAAACATTGCACATGTCACACTACAAATAGCAAATAATTTGTTTGTAGTGAGTAAAAAAGTGTCACAAACCATTTAAAAGTTAAAAGCAATGAATTATTTAATGGAAAGTGGCACAAAGCGGAATAATGGGAACAAAAAACACGGTGCCAATATCGTAACACATAAATGATACGTACTTAGCATTGTCAATGCAAGTATTTAAAGCCTTCCTGTCAAGCGGGCTTTAAGCATATTGCAAAGCACTTATATGTCATCAACTAAGCGAAATACATAATCTGGTGCTTCAATTACAAAATGATTTTTATGCTGCTTTCTTGATGGGATAATTCTGGTTCATGACTAAAAAGCAAGAGTCACTTGACCTGTGTATAAGAGCATCCCTTAAAACTATGAATTATTGAGATATGATATAACTTGAGATAGAGTTACTTGAGAGAAATACTGTGGGGATGTCGAAAGGGGCAATTTCAGTGCTTGGTTTGCATTATTCTTTCAGAAGGAGTATTTACTTTGTTACAGAATTAAAGTTTTACAATAATGCTGCACATGCAATGTGCTCTTCAAGCTTCCTTTGTGCCCATGTCAAATATAGCATAGCGTGATAGCTCAGGCAAAGAAAGCCTGTCAAAGAAGAACAGTCTCATGATGGCATTAGAATGGCATCATCATAAACTGTCATATGTGAAAGACTCCTATACCAAGGATTAACTAGGAAGAAATTAGATCCTCTATAAAAAGTGTTAGGTTCACCAGATGAGGCAGACCCTCTAAGCCTTGGGTCCGGATGAGCACACGGACTCTGGTCCTTGATTCAGCAAGCAGGAAGGCAGGTGATCAGGGAGGATTTGGCACACACAGGAATCTAAGGAGCTGCAGGATGGATTGAGTGAAGCTAGGCAGCAATCAATACAAGTTGAAAACACAATAAGGGCAGGTAATGGAGCAAACCAAATATGTAACACTAGAGTCTCAATCAAAAGGCATAGGTGTGTTTCTAGATGGGTCTTAAATAAGTCTAGAGAGATTATATAATTGATCCACTCCGGGCAACCTGCAAAACCTGACATGGAGCACAGCAGAGGGCAGCAGACCCAGTGGAAGAAAATGGAGCCTGGGATACCTGGAACAATTATGTAACATCAAGAAGTGAACATTTGAGGAATTCACGATGAAGAAACCAAATTTATTCCTTTTACCAAGCAGACGTGTGACGCCCCAGGGTCCTGGTTGTCACAGTGGCATTGCTTTCCTTATGGGGAAAGTGATGTCACGCTTGGAAGCGATGGAGGATTCCTTTTGACAGGTAATCAGCACATACAACACCGTTCTGACTCCAGGCCAGAAGGGGGAGCTCTACACACGACTTAAGGAGAGCTGCTCTCTCTGTTCGGGAGGAGGAGTTATTTGCTAGGCAGTTGCTGGGCAGTTAGGAAGATTTAGACAGTTGGTGCCGGACAGCAGACTGGAGCAGTCTGAGGCAGAAGGACGGGTGAGGGGCCATACAGCCTAAAGTGCTGTAGCCCTTGGATAGCGAGATAGAGAAGGAAGAACAGCCTTTAGCTAACATGCCAGAGAGCGAAGCACAGGAGAGTGACAACAAGGGAGAATAGTTAAGAGAGGGCTACCTCCCTGACAGAGCGCAGATACCAGTAATCGGAAGACTGAGGTTGTGTCATACTCTAGGAGGCACAGCAGAAACTGGTAGGACAACTAGACTACACGTAACCTGTCCGCTCTAATACCCAGGAGACACAGTGACACATAGAGCCCAGATCATGATAGAGACCCTGTAAAAAGGCTCGAGTCACCTGTCATACGTGTTTGTGTCTCACTTCACTAAAGGACAGAGATAACAGAGGACCTTGCTAAGAAGCCATAGGCAGTAAGGGACTACAACAATACAGCGCTAGAAGGAAGGCTTTTAACTCCACCTGGTAAAGCTGGACTGTGAACTTGCTTCCAAGCCGGCCAGACCCTGTCTATACCTGTGATCTGGTGCCCTGGACTGTGGCTGCCTGCTACCATCAGTAAATCAGGTAAAAAGACTGCACAACTGCATTCTTTGTTATTTACTGCACTACTCACCATCTTCCATCTATTCACTGGGAGCCTTGGGGACCTACTTCACCTGTGGGAATTTATACCATCTGGCTTCCATAACATCACCCCAGAGGACCCCTTTAAGCAGCATTGATCATCCCTGACCAAATACCACAGGTGGCGTCACGAACTTTATTTCAAAAACCCCTTTTAAAATCTTTCCCTTTAACATGGGCACCAAAGTCCACGGACTGGGTTGCCGCCGCCGTGACATCCCCTTTTGAGCCGACCGGACCCGGTACCGAGTACCCCACGGCCCTGGCGGCCGCAATAGATGCCATGTCAGTAATTTCCCCTCGAAAAAAGGAGATCTGTCCCCTATATCAAGGAGAGATCATGTTAGGAATTTACCATGTAGAACTGAGATCTATCCCCTGTACCCAGAAGAGGCCATGTTGGGATTTTACTAAGAACAAACAAGATCTGTACCCTATACCAAGGAGAAGGCAAGTCAGGAATTTACAATGAAGAATCAAGATCTGTCCCCTATACCAAGGAGAGGCCATGTCAGGAATTTACCACGAAGAAACATTATATGTGCCATATACCAAAGAGAAGTCATGTCAGGAATTTACTATAAAGAAACGATATCTGTCCCATATACCAAGAAGAAGCCATGTCCGGAAATTACCATGAAGAAACAATTTCAGTCCTATATACCAAAGATAAATCTTGTTAGGAATTTACTATGAAGAAATTATATCTGTCCCATGTACCATGGAGAAGCCATGTCAAGTATTTACTATGAAGAAGCAAGATCTGTCACCTATACCCTACTAGTTGTCAACATAATTATAAAATCAAGGCAAAGGTATACAGATAAAAATATGGTCCATAGCAGTTTTATTCAGTCAGAACCTTTTTGCATTGAAGTCTGTATGCTTCTGTTTTTTCTATTGGAAAAAAATTGATGTTCAATTGGAATGGTTTTTTTTATTACAGTTTTTGGTGATACTGCTGTCATGTTCTTGTTTTGGCACCTATCGGTGTTATTTCAATTTTCTTATCAGTGCATGCTAGTGAGATAGAGCACCTTTTAGTTCTTTGATCCTGGTTAACTTGCCTCCAGAATACCAAAAATTACACCACAGGCATTATGGAAATATGTACCGTATTTTACGGCGTATAAGACGACTGGGCGTATAAGACGACCCCCAACTTTTCCAGTTAAAATATAAAATCTTCTCAAAAGTCGGGGGTTGTCTTATATGCCGGGTGTCGTCTTATAGGGTGGGTGCGGAGCAATCTGCAGTCGAAGTATATAGTGGGGGGAGTGGTCCCGATGACGAGGTGAGGGAGCGCCTCACCAGGAAGGTGTAAGTGAAGCAAACTGTCAGCGTCTGGGATGCCAGGGTTATGCAAAAAAGAGAGAGAGCGGTGCTGTGCTTAGAAAAACACTCCTCTTTCACTCATCTGGCTCGCCCTTGTATCCTATTATCTCCTTCTCTGCCTCTGCTTCACTTACACCTTCCCGGTGAGGTGCCCCCTCACCTCGTCATTGGGACCGCTCCCCCCACAATATGCGGCGACCGCAGATTACTCCGCACCTGCCCTATAAGACGACACCTGGCGTATAAGACGACACCCGACTTTTGAGATTTTCAGGGGTTAAAAAGTAGTCTTATACGCCAGAAAATACAGTAATTGTAATCTCTAAACAGAAGAGTATTTTTTGAAATTACAAAAATATTATGTTTTGTATGATCTAAGATATAAATGTATTATTTAATCAGATGTCAACCTATTAATAGTCATTTTTTAAATTTTTTTTTTATATATTACAGGTATTGCATAGTGTTGTTCATCAGTCTGGGTCCGGGCCCGGAGACCCCTACCAGTCAGTCAAAGCACCAATCTGAAGTCTGAAGCTCATGCAATAGCAGCGCACATGGAGCTGTGTGCAGGATCAATAGTAATCCTACAGGTTATAATGAAAATACTAACCCATACACTTATTATTGAGCCTGTGCACTGGTTGGGTGAGACTGTGTGTCATGCACTGGGGTGTCATGTGTTGAGGGAACTCAGTAAACTCAGCTCTATCCTCACACATCAGATACCTGCTATATTAAATAGCTGGCGTATGTCTGTGAGTTGAGTTCTAACTCTGGTAACCATTTAAATGCTACTAGAGTTATTACCAAAAGTGTAGGCATCCTTAAAATTGTTCCAGAAAGTGAAGTATTTCTCCCAGAAAATTATTGCAATCACATGTTTTGTTATACATGTTTATTTCCTTTCTGTGTATTGGAACAACACAAAAAAACACAGGGAAAAAAAGGAAAACTTGGAAGAACCCCAAAAATGGGCATGACAAAATTGTTGGTACCTTTTCAAAAGTTTGTTTCAAGCATGTGATGTTCATTTAAACTCACCTGTGGCAAGTGACAGGTGTGGGCAATATGAAAATCACACCTGAAACCAGATAAAAAGGAATGAAGTTGACTCAGTCTTTCCATTGTGTGTCTGTGTGTGCCACACTAGCATGGAAAACAGAAAGAGGAGAAGAGAACTGTGAGGACTTTAGGACCAAAATTGTTGAAAAATATTAACAATCTCAAGGTTACAAGTCCATTTCCAGAGATCTTTATGTTCCTTTTGTTCCAATGGTGCACATCATAATCAAGACAACCCAGATGGTGGATAAGCAGCCCAGTCAAGTTCCGAAAGAATTAGGCTATACAGGTGGTAGGTCACTTCAAGAATAATGAAAATCTACAGAGAATAAGAAGTACTAAGCCCAAACAATAAAAGATTTCAATTACTTATTAGTAATAAATTAAAACCAAATACATAACACATAAAAAGTGGAGATTATGTATAGAGTTAGCTGCCAGCGCTATGGTAACCCAGGTAATAGTATATTAGTTGTCAAAATGACTAAGAGATTTTATGGTTTGTGTTAAAGTGCCACTGCAGAGGATACAAAAAAAATAAAATAAAATTAAAAAAAATATATAAATATATATATACATATATATATATATATATATATATATATATATATATATATATATATATATATATATATATATATATATATAGTGCCTTGCGAAAGTATTCGGCTCCCTGGAACTTTTCAACCTTCTCCCACATATCATGCTTCAAACATAAAGATGCCAAATGTACATTTTTGGTGAAGAATCAACAAAAAGTGGAACACAATTGTGAAGTTGAACGAAATTTATTGGTTATTTTACATTTTTGTGGAAATTCAGAAACTGAAAAGTGGGGCGTGCAATATTATTCGGCCCCTTTAACTTAATACTTTGTTGTGCCATCTTTGCTGCGATTACAGTTGCAAGTCGCTTGGGTTATGTCTATCAGTTTTGTACATCGAGAGACTGAAATTCTTGCCCATTCTTCCTTGGCAAACAGGTCGAGCTCAGTGAGGTTTGATGGAGATCGTTTGTGAACAGCAGTTTTCAGCTCTTTCCACAGATTCTCAATCTTATTGAGGTCTGGACTTTGATTTGGCCATTCTAACACCTGGATACGTTTATTTGTGAACCATTCCGTTGCAGATTTTGCTTTATGTTTGGGATCATTGTCTTGTTAGAAGACAAATCTATGTCCCAGTCTCAGGTCTTTTGCAGACTCAAACAGGTTTTCTTCAAGAATGGTCCTGTATTTGGCTCCATCCATCTTCCAATCAATTTTAACCATCTTCCCTGTCCCTGCTGAAGAAAACCAGGCCTTAACCATGATGCTGCCACCACCATGTTTGACAGTGGGGATGATGTGTTCAGGGTGATGAGCTGTGTTGCCTTTACGCCAAACATATCGTTTGGCATTGTTGTCAAAAAGATCGATTTTGGTTTCTTCTGACCAGAGCACCTTCTTCCACATGTTTGGTGTGTCTCCCAGGTGGCTTGTTGCAAACTTTAAATGACACTTTTTATGGATATTTTTGAGCTATGGCTTTCTTCTTGCCACTCTTCCATAAAGGCCAGATTTGTGCAGTGTACGACTGATTGTTGTCCTATGGACAGACTGTCCCACCTCAGCTGTAGATCTCTGCAGTTCATCCAGAGTGATCATGAGCCTCTTGGCTACATCTCTGATAAGTATTCTCCTTGTTTGAGATGAAAGTTTAGAGGGACGGCCGGGTCTGGGTAGATTTGCAGTGGTATGATACTCCTTACATTTCAATACGATCACTTGCACAGTGCTCCTTGGGATGTTTAAAGTTTTGGAAATCATTTTGTATCCAAATCCAGCTTTAAACTTCTCCACAACAGTATCACGGACCTGCCTGTTGTGTTCCTTGGTTTTCATGATGCTCTCTGTGCTTCAAACAGAATGCTGAGACTATCACAGAGCAGGTACATTTATACAGAGACTTGATTACACACAGGTGGATTATATTTATCATCATTAGGCATTTAGGACAACATTGGATCATTCAGAGATCCACAATGAACTTCTGGAGTGAGTTTGCTGCACTAAAAGTAAAGGGGCCGAATAATATTGCACGCCCCACTTTTCAGTTTTTGAATTTCCACAAAAATATAAAATAACCAATAAATTTCTTTCAACTTCACAATTGTGTTCCACTTGTTGTTGATTCTTCACCAAAAAGTTTCATTTGGTATCTTTATGTTTGAAGCATTATATCTGGGAAAAGGTTGAAAAGTTCCAGGGAGCCGAATACTTTCGCAAGGCACTGTACAGTCATGGCCAAAAGTATTGACACCCCTGCAATTTTGTCAGATAATTCTCATTTTCTTCCTGAAAATGATTGCAAACACAAATTATTTGGTATTATCTTCATTTAATTTGTCTTAAATGAAAAAACACAAAGGAGAATGAAGCAAAAAGCAAAACATTGATCATTTCACACAAAACTCCAAAAATGGGCCAGACAAAAGTATTGGCACCCTCAGCCTAATACTTGGTTGCACAACCTTTAGCCAAAATAACTGCAACCAACCGCTTCCGGTAACCATCAATGAGTTTCTTACAATGCTCTGCTGGAATTTTAGACCATTCTTCTTTGGCAAACTGCAGGGCCGGCTCCAGGTTTTCGAGGGCCCCAGGCGAAAGAGTCTCAGTGGGCCCCCCCCTTTAACACATACCCCGATTTATGATGCACAGATACGGCAGAGAAATGTATAGTACAATGCCAGATTTCACTTCTTACATGAGTGACAGCTATTGTAGATTCTGCAGTGTATATATACAGGAGGAAAGGTGCTGTGCAGTGTATATATACAGGAGGAAAGGTGCTGTGCAGTGTATATATACAGGAGAGGTGCTGTGCAGTGTATATATACAGGAGGAAAGGTGCTGTGCAGTGTATATATACAGGAGAGGTGCTTTTCTGTTTTGAGTTTTTCTATGAAACAAAGACTTTTCTACATAAACAACGTTGTTTGGTTTTGCGGCCCCAACAGATCTGTGCTACAAAGTAACAGGCGGCTCGGGCATTAATGAGGGACCTGATGCTGAATCCTTTCCACAAACCCTAATGACCCAATTAGTGCCCCGCCATTAGAAGCTCATTAAACGCGTCCCTGTCCCGAGCAGTCATGTACAGTATGGGGGGATCCTGCAGCCCACCCCCTGACTGCTCCATACCATACACTGCCCTCTGTCGCTCTCACTATTATCCTGTGCATTTCTCTGTCATCGTTACCCCATGTTACACTTGTCACCCCCCACTACAGAGTAGCAGGGCAGCCAATGTCACCCCCTCCCGGACCCTAATGGCAGCAGGAAATGTCTGCTCCTTTATTGGGTTGGAACCTGATTTAATCAAGGAATAATGGATTTGTTGCTGGTGGCTGCAGGGGAAGGGTTAAGTGATGCCATGTCCTTGGTGGAAGCAGTGGCAGCTGCTGGGACCTGGACAGAGACAACCAATGTTGCTGTGACTGCACAGTGTGACCTGGAGGAGAGAAGCTGAGACTCTGGAGCAGAAATCACCCACATGCCAGCACTGGGCAGAGTCCCTCCAGTCACCAGCCTGGGGCCACGGGGCCCCAACGTACAGCCCACAGCTCAGTTTTATCCATGGCAGCAGCTCCCCTTCCTCCTGGCATCTGGTTAACCCCATTTATGCGGGTCGGATTGTTATCTTTAAGGTTCAGCAATAACCTTCATACAGATGGGAAGGGGTTAAGCTTCTTCCTACCCCACTGG
Source organism: Ranitomeya imitator (assembly GCF_032444005.1). Classification (NCBI taxonomy): domain Eukaryota; kingdom Metazoa; phylum Chordata; class Amphibia; order Anura; family Dendrobatidae; genus Ranitomeya; species Ranitomeya imitator. The sequence continues at coordinate 284,339,606 of NC_091287.1, forward strand.
TGCAGGTTTGGTGCAGCATGCATGTATTCTGGGTGAGCTGGGCGGCTACAGGCTGCACCCCACCATCTCCTCCTCCAGACATCACCCACATTTTTAGGCAGTGGAGACAGACAGCAGCAGACTGAGCCACAATTGCAACCACTGCTGGATACCTTTGCACTCACTGGGGCACGGGTAGGACGGAGCTCCTCAGAATCTGACTGATAAACTTCAGCACTGTCTGCAGCCACCCAGGGGGGAGAGCAGAGAAAGTGCTCTCTCCGCCCACAATGTCACACTGGCTGCCTTCTGTTAACCCCTATGTGTGCCTGCCTGGCTGCACTGACTGAGTGAGAAGATCCTTGTGTCAGAGCTGGCACATAGGGGTTAAGAGAACGCAACCAGTGTAACTTTGTGAGGGGAGAGAGCATGTTATCTCCTGCTCTGCTCTCCCAGCTGTATCTATGACAGCATGAGTGGGCCCCCCCCCCCTCTCCCCAGGGCCCCGGCATTTGCCCGCTGTGCCGGGTGCTGACGCCGGCCCTGGCAAACTGCTCCAGGTCCCTGATATTTGAAGGGTGCCTTCTCCAAACTGCCATTTTTAGATCTCTCCACAGGTGTTCTATGGGATTCAGGTCTGGACTCATTGCTGGTCACCTTAGAAGTCTCCAGTGCTTTCTCTCAAACCATTTTCTAGTGCTTTTTGAAGTGTGTTTTGGGTCATTGTCCTGCTGGAAGACCCATGGCCTCTGAGGGAGACCCAGCTTTCTCACACTGGGCCTTACATTTTGCTGCAAAATTTGTTGGTAGTCTTCAGACTTCATAATGCCATGCACACGGTCAAGCAGTCCAGTGCCAGAGGCAGCAAAGCAACCCCAAAACATCAGAGAACCTCCACCATGTTTGACTGTAGGGACCGTGTTCTTTTCTTTGAATGCCTCTTTTTTTCTCCTGTAAACTCTATGTTGATGCCTTTGCCCAAAAAGCTCTACTTTTGTCTCATCTGACCAGAGAACATTCTTCCAAAACGTTTTAGACTTTTTCAGGTAAGTTTTGGCAAACTCCAGCCTGGCTTTTTTATGTCTCGGGGTAAGAAGTGGGGTCTTCCTGGGTTTTCTACCATACAGTCCCTTTTCATTCAGATGCCGACGGATAGTATGGGTTTACACTGTTGTACCCTCTGACTGCAGGGCAGCTTAAACTTGTTTGGATGTTAGTCGAGGTTCTTTATTCAACATCCGCACAATCTTGCGTTGAAATCTCTTGTCAATTTTTCTTTTCCGTCTACATCTAGGGAGGTTAGCCACAGTGCCATGGGCTTTAAACCTCTTGATGACACTGCGCACGGTAGACACAGGAACATTCAAGTCTTTGGAGATGGACTTATAGCCTTGAGATTGCTCATGCTTCCTCACAATTTTGTTTCTCAAGTCCTCAGACAGTTCTTTGGTCTTCTTTCTTTTCTCCATGCTCAATGTGGTACACACAAGGACACAGGACAGAGGTTGAGTCAACTTTAATCCATGTCAACTGGCTGCAAGTGTGATTTAGTTATTGCCAACACCTGTTAGGTGCCACAGGTAAGTTACAGGTGCTGTTAATTACACAAATTACAGAAGCATCACATGATTTTTCGAACCTGTGCCAATACTTTTGTCCACCCCCTTTTTTATGTTTGGTGTGGAATTATATCCAATTTGGCTTTAGGACAATTCTTTTTGTGTTTTTTCATTTAAGGGTATGTGTCCACGTTCAGGATTGCATCAGGATTTGGTCAGGATTTTTCATCAGTATTTAGAAGCCAAAACCAGGAGTGGAACAATTAGAGGAAAAGTCTAATATAAACATATGCTCCACTTTTGCATTTATCACCCACTCCTGGTTTTGGCTTACAAATCCTGAGGTAAAATACTGACCAAATCCTGATGCAATCCTGAACGTGGACACATACCCTAAGACAAATTAAATGAAGATAATAATACCAAATAATTTGTGTTTGCAATCATTTTCAGGAAGAAAATGAGTATCATCTGACAGAATTGCAGGGGTGTCAATACTTTTGGCCATGACTGTATATATATATATATATATATATATATATATATATCTGTATACATACAAAAAATACCCCCTGCTATACTTATCGAGATATAATTAATGAATAAGATCATCAAGTGATGAATAGTGATGGGCGAGCACTAAAATGCTCGGGTGCTCGTTGCTCGGGTCGAGCAAATTGGAATACTCAGGTACTCGACCCGAGCAATGAGCCCAATGTAAGTCTATGGAAAACCCGAGCATTTTTGCCGCAATCCCCCCAGGGGGTCTTTTTAGGGTCTAAAAACGTCTGAAATCAATGGGAACAGTGCTCAAATGACACGGGAACATCATGGGGAAGACCCCTGGAAGCATTTCTAACTCTCAGGTTACAGTTGTGACCAATGTTGTTAGAGTGTGACGCCACTTTTACAGGCGCACACTAAAATATACAAAAACGAAACCAAAATCTATTTTCCTGGGAAATATGTTAAGGAACATCCTTTCCAGGGTAATAATTTGTATGTAAGGCAAAATAAGGACCCCCCCCCCAAAAAAAAATGTACCTCCACCACTTGGGCAATGTTCACACATAGCGTTTTTGATACGTTTTTCAACTTTAGCATTGCTTTCAACCAATACAAATGCATTCACTGGGAAATGTCATTGTGACATTTAACAACCTTAGTTGGCCATGTGGTGTGTGACACATCATCAGACACATCTTGTTTCATTTATGAAGGAGGGACTCTTAAAGTTACAAAGACTATTTTTATAGTGGCATCAGGCGGCATTAATATTCTTAAAGGTCCATTATTAAACAGTGGGTCTCGTATACTGTTATTGCCTATGCAGTGAGTGGCTGGGCTGGCAAAAATTAGGACGCACCACAATACCCCTTTCACGAGACATATAGGAGGGCCTCCTGAAAAAAATGTTCCTATTATAAGAAAGTGGGTATCCCATAGTTGCATGAAGATAGAAGAAATGCGGGCACTCACCATCCAAATAAAATCCAAACTTTATTCTGACATCATGTCAAATGCAGGACAGGCAGGGAAACACGGGCTTCCACAAGACGACGGCCGTTTCGCGCAGTTGCGCTTCCAATGGGCATCATAAACGCCCTTGCCAAAAAATAGAGTGGCTGTTGCATCACGGAATACGTTCACCTTGGTGTTCTAATTGTGGTGTCTGAAGAGACGTGGAGGATGTCCTCCTATGAATCTATTCCCAATTTAAAGGAGCGGGTCTCCTACATTTGGAATGTACATACAAACATTTTCCCCTGGGGAAGTACAATTTTTTTATTTTATTTTTAAGGGCATCATAAACACCCTTGCCAAAAAATAGAGTGGCTGTTGTTTCATGGAATACGTTCACCCTGGTGTTCTAGTTGTAGTGTTTGAAGAGACGTGGAGGATGTCCTTCTATGAATCTTTTCCCAATTTAAAGAAGCGGGTCTCATATACTTGTAATGCCCATACATTAAGTGTATGGGCTGACAAACATTTCCCCCTGGGGGGTGCACATTATTTTTTTTAATTTTTATTTTTTACATCATAAACACCCTTGCCAAAAAATAGAGTGGCTGTTGCATCACGGAATACGTTCACCCTGGTGTTCTAGTTGTGGTGTCTTAAGAGATGTGGAAGATGTCCTCCTATGAATCTATTACCAATGTTAAGGAGCGGGTCTCCTATACTTACTATACTTGGAATGCCCATACACAAAGTGTATGGGCTGACAAACATTTCCCCCTGGGGGTACACATTATTTTATTTTTTTTAATTACTTACGAGCATCATAAACACCCTTGCAGAAAAATAAAGTGGCTGTAGCATCACCTAACACATTCACCCTGGTGTTCTAGTGGTGGTGGATGATGAGAAGGAGGAGGATAACACCAAATAGTCAAAATAAGGAAGTGTATACCCATGTGTGGGTGTGAAGAGGTGCATGGGAATACACCTCCCAAAAGAATACACTGTATTGAAGGTTATGTTTCGCTGTTATCATTTGGTGGTGTACAGAATTCTGTCCCAATCCAGCCCTTGTTAATTTTTATAAGAGTCAGCCTGTCTGCATTTTCAGTTGACAGGCGGGTGCGCATATCAGTTATAATTTCACCATCGGTACTAAAAACCCGCTGACAAAACGCTAGTGGTGGGGCAGGTCAGGACCTCTGAGATATAGAGAGCCAGTTCATGTCACGTGTCCAGCTTGTATACCCAATAATTAAAAGGCACAGAGGAATCATGGAGGACATTGGTACAGTCAGCAAGGTACTCCCTCAGCCCCTTCCCAAACATTGCACTCCTTGTGACAGTACCCCTTGCCTCTGGGCCAGTGTGAGTGGAGGGTCTAAGAAAACTTTCCCAGAACTTTGCCAGTGTTCCCCTGCCTCTGAAGGATTGGAGTTGTGTCTCTTTCACCTGTACTCCTTGGTTGTCCAATGAACCATGTTGTCTGCTGCCAGCGTTCTCAGATGGGAATTTTTTTTAGTAATTCTGCAACAAGGTCCCACTGGTACAGCACCATTTTAGTAGACCTGTCTGCTTCTGGAAGAAGAGATTGAAAGTTCTCCTTGTAGCATGGGTCTAAAAGTGTCACCAACCAGTAATGAGCGTCACCAAAAATGTCATAATGCGAGGGTCACAGGAAAGGCAGCGCAACATAAAGCCAGTCATGCGTGCCAGACTGCTAACAGACTAGTATGACTTCCATGTCCTCACCAATAGGACAACTGACCATACTGTCCTCCTCCTCCTCCCTGTCCTCAGGCCATCCACACTGAACAGACGGTATGACAGTTTTGCTTGTATTACCATCTATAGTGCATGAAAGTAGTTTCGGTTCTTCCTACTCCTTCTCTTCCTCATTGTCTACCAATCCACATTGGGACGGCATGAGGCTGGGCTGCATGTAATCACCCTGTATGGTTCCTTGCTCCATGTCCTCATGCTTCGCCTGCAATGTATCCTCTTTCATTGTGAGCAGAGAGCTTGTCAGAATGCAGAGAAGCGGGATGGTGACGCTAAATATGATGTCATCGCAGCTCACCATCTTGGTGGAGTCCTCAAAGTTTTGTAGGATGGTACATATGTCTGACATTCATGTCCACTCCTGAGGTCTTATGTGTGGAGTCTGAACTGAATAATCATGGCCTTGTTGATGCTGGTTATGAACAACTGCCCTCTTCTGCTGACAAATCCTTTCCAACATATGCAGTGTAGAGTTCCAATGCGTGGGGACATCACAAACCAGTTGGTGAGCCAGAAGCTGCAAATGCTGCTTAAGCACGGTAAGGGTGGCTGGAGCTGTAGCTGACTTTCTAAAATGGGCACACAGGCTGCGTACTTTCACAATCAGATCGGGCAGCTCCGGGTAGCTTTTGAGAAACCGTTGAATGATGAGGTTAAGCACATGGGTCAGACATGGTACATGTGTGAGCTCACCTTGCCTTAGAGCCACCACCAGGTTTCGGTGATTATCACACATGACCATGCCTGGTTGTAGGTTCATCGGTGTCAGCCACAAATCTGACTGCCCTTTCAGAGCTGCCCACAACTATTCAGGATTGTGTGGTTTGTCACCTAAGAAGATTAGCTTCAGCACAGCCTGTTGCCGCTTGGTTGAGGCAGTGCTGCAATGCTTCCAGCTTGTGACTGATATGCTCATTTCAGAGATGGAGGCTGAAGAGGAGGAGGAGGTGTAGGAGCTGTAGACTGTGGGGGGCAACCTTGATTGATGTAGGGCCCGCAATCCTCGGCGTCAGGAGAACATGTTCCATCCCAAGGTCCATCTGGGTCCCGGCTTCCACTATGTTAACCCAGTGTGCCATCAGTGAGATGTACCATCCCTGCCCATAAGCACTTGTCCACATGTCTATGGTTAGGTGGACTTTCCCAGTAACAGCATTGTTGAGGGCACGGGTAATGTTGTGGACCACGTGCTTGTGTAATGCCGGAATGGCACATCAGGAGAAATAGTGGCGGCTGGGGACCGAGTACCTTGGGACGGCCGCTGCCATCAGGTTGCAGAAAGTTTCCATCTCCATGAGCCTAAAAGGCAACATTTCGAGTGCAAGCAGATGAGAAATGTGTAAATTTAGTACTGTGGCCTGTGGGGCATTGGCTGTGTATTTCCGCATGCTTTCCAATGACTGGGGTATGAATAACTGAAGGCTGCACTGGGATAAGGACGTGGACATGCTTGATGATGCTGCTGGTTGACTGTGAGCAATGACAGGTGCAGGGCACGAGGCATCTTCGCATGCACCATGGACAAGGGATTGGCTTACACGCACAACCAGGGGCGGATTATCAGAGGGTCAATATGGGCGGTAGCCCAGGGCCCAGTGGTGTGGGGGGGCCCTGGGCTACCGCACAGATTGACCCTCTGATAATTGTCTGTGAATGCCCGCCGGCCAGTAGCATAGCATAGCAGTCTGGCAGAGGGTGCTGTCGCCCCGGAGCTCAGAGGGGCCCACCTGGAGCTACTGCCGATATTTGTAAGCTCCACTGTAGTGCAGAGAGACATGATCTCCCTGCACTACAGCTGTCTGTTCTATAGACCGGGACGCTGAATGCCGGAACTGTACCTCTGCTGCAGGGGTCAAACTGCAGACACGCCCACATTGCACGCTGTGTCTGCAGGAGAGACCTCACAGCGCAGGGCACCGGCTTCTTCCTGCTGAGAGGAGCAGGAGAAAGTCAGGACGCTGCTTCTTCCCTCCCTGAGCCCTGCATACAGGAGCAGGACAGGAGATAGGACGACATAGAAGCTCAGGCTGCAGGGGGCTGGAGGTGACTGCACTGTGCAGTGAGGAGGAGGCAGGGCACTGTTCCCCCCTCCTGACAAGTCCCTGAGGTCTCTTTCAGTCCCCCTCCCTCTCTGTCAGTCTGTCAGTCGCTCTCTGTCAGTCCCTCTCTGTCAGTCGCTCTCTGTCAGTCAGTCCCTCTCTGTCAGTCGCTCTGTCAGTCCCTCTCTGTCAGTCGCTCTGTCAGTCTGTCAGTCCCTCTGTCAGTCGCTCTCTGTCAGTCTGTCAGTCGCTCTCTGTCTGTCTGTCAGTCGCTCTCTGTCAGTCGCTCTGTCAGTCTGTCAGTCCCTCTGTCAGTCGCTCTCTGTCAGTCTGTCAGTCCCTCTCTGTCAGTCTGTCAGTCGCTCTCTGTCAGTCTGTCAGTCCCTCTCTGTCAGTCGCTCTGTCAGTCCCTCTCTGTCAGTCGCTCTGTCAGTCGCTCTCTGTCAGTCTGTCAGTCCCTCTCATACAGTCGCTCTGTCAGTCTGTCTGTCCCTCTCTGTCAGTCACTCTCTGTCAGTCTGTCAGTCCCTCTCTGTCAGTCGCTCTGTCAGTCGCTCTCTGTCAGTCTGTCAGTCCCTCTCATACAGTCGCTCTGTCAGTCTGTCAGTCCCTCTCTGTCAGTCTGTCAGTCCCTCTCTGTCAGTCGCTCTGTCAGTCTGTCTGTCCCTCTCTGTCAGTCGCTCTCTGTCAGTCTGTCAGTCCCTCTCTGTCAGTCTGTCAGTCGCTCTGTCAGTCTGTCAGTTGCTCTCAGTCTGTCAGTCGCTCTCTGTCAGTCTGTCAGTCGCTCTCTGTCAGTCTGTCAGTCGCTCTCTGTCAGTCTGTCAGTCGCTCTCTGTCAGTCGCTCTCAGTCTGTCAGTCGCTCTCTGTCAGTCTGTCAGTCCCTCTCTGTCAGTCGCTCTGTCAGTCCCTCTCTGTCAGTCGCTCTGTCAGTCGCTCTCTGTCAGTCTGTCAGTCCCTCTCATACAGTCGCTCTGTCAGTCTGTCTGTCCCTCTCTGTCAGTCACTCTCTGTCAGTCTGTCAGTCCCTCTCTGTCAGTCGCTCTGTCAGTCGCTCTCTGTCAGTCTGTCAGTCCCTCTCATACAGTCGCTCTGTCAGTCACACTCTGTCAGTCACTCTCTGTCAGTCTCTCTGTCAGTCTGTCAGTCCCTCTCTGTCAGTCGCTCTCAGTCTGTCAGTCGCTCTGTCAGTCTGTCAGTTGCTCTCAGTCTGTCAGTCGCTCTCTGTCAGTCTGTCAGTCGCTCTCTGTCAGTCTGTCAGTCCCTCTCTGTCAGTCGCTCTCTGTCAGTCGCTCTCTGTCAGTCTGTCAGTCGCTCTCTGTCAGTCTGTCAGTCGCTCTCTGTCAGTCGCTCTCAGTCTGTCAGTCGCTCTCTGTCAGTCTGTCAGTCCCTCTCTGTCAGTCGCTCTGTCAGTCGCTCTGTCAGTCGCTCTCTGTCAGTCTGTCAGTCCCTCTCTGTTATGAAAGGCAATTCAGTACTACAATGGACATAGCGGTCAGAGCACATACAGTGATCTGACAATAACCCAAAATCATAGAACGAGCTCTGAGACGTGGGAACTCTGCAGACCGCAATCCCTAATCCTCTAAAAACAACACTAGAGACAGCCGTGGATTGCGCCTAACTCTGCCTATGCAACTCGGCACAGCCTGAGAAACTAACTAGCCTGAAGATAGAAAATAAGCCTACATTGCCTCAGAGAAATACCCCAAAGTAAAAGGCAGCCCCCCACATATAATGACTGTGAGTTAAGATGAAAAGACAAACATAGAGATGATATAGATTCAGCAAAGTGAGGCCCGACTTTCTTAACAGATCGAGGATAGAAAAGGTAACTTTGCGGTCTACACAAAACCCTAAAGAACACCATGCAAAGGGGGCAAAAAGACCCTCCGTACCGAACTAACGGCACGGAGGTACACCCTTTGCGTCCCAGAGCTTCCAGCAACAAATTAGACAAGCTGGACAGAAAAAATAGCAAAACAAATAGCAAAGAAGAACTTAGCTATGCAGAGCAGCAGGCCACAGGAATGATCCAGGGAAAAGCAAGTCCAATACTGGAACATTGACAGGAAGCCAGGATCAAAGCATTAGGTGGAGTTAAGTAGAGAAGCACCTAACGACCTCACCAGATCACCTGAGGGAGGAAACTCAGAACCCGCAGTACCACTTCCCTCCACCAACAGAAGCTCACAGAGAGAATCAGCCGAAGTACCACTTGTGACCACAGGAGAGAGCTCTGCCACAGAATTCACAACAGTACCCCCCCTTGAGGAGGGGTCACCGAACCCTCACCAGAGCCCCCAGGCCGACCAGGATGAGCCACATGAAAGGCACGAACAAGATCGGGAGCATGGACATCAGAGGCAAAAACCCAGGAATTATCTTCCTGAGCATAACCCTTCCATTTAACCAGATACTGGAGTTTCCGTCTAGAAACACGAGAATCCAAAATCTTCTCCACAATATACTCCAATTCCCCCTCCACCAAAACCGGGGCAGGAGGATCAACAGATGGAACCATAGGTGCCACGTATCTCCGCAACAATGACCTATGGAATACGTTATGTATGGAAAAAGAATCTGGAAGGGTCAGACGAAAAGACACAGGATTAAGAACCTCAGAAATCCTATACGGACCAATGAAACGAGGTTTAAACTTAGGAGAGGAAACCTTCATAGGAATATGACGAGAAGATAACCAAACCAGATCCCCAACACGAAGTCGGGGACCCACACGGCGTCTGCGATTAGCGAAACGTTGAGCCTTCTCCTGGGACAAGGTCAAATTGTCCACTACATGAGTCCAAATCTGCTGCAACCTGTCCACCACAGTATCCACACCAGGACAGTCCGAAGACTCAACCTGTCCTGAAGAGAAATGAGGATGGAACCCAGAATTGCAGAAAAATGGCGAAACCAAGGTAGCCGAGCTGGCCCGATTATTAAGGGCGAACTCAGCCAAAGGCAAAAAGGACACCCAGTCATCCTGATTGGCAGAAACAAAGCATCTCAGATATGTTTCCAAGGTCTGATTGGTTCGTTCGGTCTGGCCATTAGTCTGAGGATGGAAAGCCGAGGAAAAAGACAAGTCAATGCCCATCCTACCACAAAAGGCTCGCCAAAACCTTGAAACAAACTGGGAACCTCTGTCAGAAACGATATTCTCCGGAATGCCATGTAAACGAACCACATGCTGGAAGAACAATGGCACCAAATCAGAGGAGGAAGGCAATTTAGACAAGGGTACCAGATGGACCATCTTAGAAAAGCGATCACAGACCACCCAAATGACTGACATCTTTTGAGAAACGGGAAGATCAGAAATAAAATCCATAGAGATATGTGTCCAAGGCCTCTTCGGGACCGGCAAGGGCAAAAGCAACCCACTGGCACGAGAACAGCAGGGCTTAGCCCGAGCACAAATCCCACAGGACAGCACAAAAACACGCACATCCCGCGACAGAGACGGCCACCAAAAGGATCTAGCCACCAACTCTCTGGTACCAAAGATTCCAGGATGACCAGCCAACACCGAACAATGAACCTCAGAGATAACTTTATTGGTCCACCTATCAGGGACAAACAGTCTCTCCGCTGGACAACGATCAGGTTTATTAGCCTGAAATTTTTGCAGCACCCGCCGCAAATCAGGGGAGATGGCAGACACAATTACTCCTTCCTTGAGGATACCCGCCGGCTCAGACAAACCCGGAGAGTCGGGCACAAAACTCCTAGACAGAGCATCCGCCTTCACATTTTTAGAGCCCGGAAGGTACGAAATCACAAAGTCAAAACGGGCAAAAAACAGCGACCAACGAGCCTGTCTAGGATTCAACCGCTTAGCAGACTCAAGATAAGTCAAGTTCTTATGATCAGTCAATACCACCACGCGATACTTAGCTCCTTCAAGCCAATGACGCCACTCCTCGAATGCCCACTTCATGGCCAGCAACTCTCGGTTGCAGGCGAAAACTTCCTGGAAAAAAAAGCGCATGGTTTCATCACTGAGCAATCAGAACCTCCCTGCGACAAAACAGCCCCTGCTCCAATCTCAGAAGCATCAACCTCGACCTGGAACGGAAGAGAAACATATGGTTGACACAACACAGGGGCAGAAGAAAAACGACGCTTCAACTCTTGAAAAGCTTCCACAGCAGCAGAAGACCAATTGACCAAATCAGCACCCTTCTTGGTCAAATCGGTCAATGGTTTGGCAATACTAGAAAAATTGCAGATGAAGCGACGATAAAAATTAGCAAAGCCCAGGAATTTTTGCAGACTTTTCAGAGATGTCGACTGAGTCCAATCATGGATGGCTTGGACCTTAACAGGATCCATCTCGATAGTAGAAGGGGAAAAGATGAACCCCAAAAATGAAACCTTCTGCACACCAAAGAGACACTTTGATCCCTTCACAAACAAAGAATTAGCACGCAGGACCTGAAAAACTGTTCTGACCTGCTTCACATGAGACTCCCAATCATCCGAGAAGATCAAAATGTCATCCAAGTACACAATCAGGAATTTATCCAGGTACTCTCGGAAGATGTCATGCATAAAGGACTGAAACACTGATGGAGCATTGGCAAGTCCGAATGGCATCACTAGATACTCAAAATGACCCTCGGGCATATTAAATGCAGTTTTCCATTCATCTCCTCGCCTGATTCGCACCAGATTATACGCACCACGAAGATCTATCTTGGTGAACCAACTAGCCCCCTTAATCCGAGCAAACAAATCAGATAACAATGGCAAGGGGTACTGAAATTTAACAGTGATCTTATTTAGAAGGCGGTAATCTATACAAGGTCTCAGCGAACCATCCTTCTTGGCTACAAAAAAGAACCCTGCTCCTAATGGTGACGATGACGGGCGAATATGCCCCTTCTCCAGGGATTCCTTCACATAACTGCGCATAGCGGCGTGCTCAGGCACGGATAAATTAAACAGTCGACCTTTTGGGAATTTACTACCAGGAATCAAATTGATAGCACAATCACAATCCCTATGCGGAGGTAGGGCATCGGACTTGGGCTCATCAAATACATCCCGGTAATCAGACAAGAACTCTGGAACCTCAGAAGGGGTGGATGACGAAATTGACAGAAATGGAACATCACCATGTACCCCCTGACAACCCCAGCTGGACACCGACATGGATTTCCAATCTAATACTGGATTATGGGCTTGTAGCCATGGCAACCCCAACACGACCACATCATGCAGATTATGCAACACCAGAAAGCGAATAACCTCCTGATGTGCAGGAGCCATGCACATGGTCAGCTGGGTCCAGTATTGAGGCTTATTCTTGGCCAAAGGCATGGCATCAATTCCTCTCAATGGAATAGGACACTGCAAGGGCTCTAAGAGAAACCCACAACGCTTAGCATACTCCAAGTCCATCAAATTCAGGGCAGCGCCTGAATCCACAAATGCCATGACAGAATACGATGACAAAGAGCAGATCAAGGTAACGGACAGAAGAAATTTTGACTGTACCGTACCAATGGTGGCAGACCTAGCGAACCGCTTAGTGCGCTTAGGACAATCAGAGATAGCATGAGTGGAATCACCACAGTAGAAACACAGCCCATTCAGACGTCTGTGTTCTTGCCGTTTAACTCTGGTCAAAGTCCTATCGCACTGCATAGGCTCAGGTTTAAGCTCAGGTAATACCGCCAAATGGTGCACAGATTTACGCTCACGCAAGCGTCGACCGATCTGAATGGCCAAAGACAGACTCGTTCAAACCAGCAGGCATAGGAAATCCCACCATGACATCCTTAAGGGCTTCAGAGAGACCCTTTCTGAACATAGCTGCCAGCGCAGATTCATTCCATTGAGTGAGCACGGACCACTTTCTAAATTTCTGACAATATGCCTCTATCTCATCCTGACCCTGACAAAGAGCCAGCAAATTTTTCTCTGCCTGATCCACTGAATTAGGTTCATCGTACAGCAATCCGAGCGCCAGGAAAAACGCATCGATATTACTCAATGCAGGATCTCCTGGCGCAAGAGAAAATGCCCAGTCCTGAGGGTCGCCGCGCAAAAAAGAAATAACAATCAAAACCTGTTGAACTGGATCACCAGAGGAGCGAGGTTTCAAGGCCAGAAATAATTTACAATTATTTTTGAAACTCAGTTCCATCTCCAAAAAACAAATCAGGAATAGGAATTCTTGGTTCCAACATAGCTTTCTGATCAATAGTGTCTTGAATCTTTTGTACTCTTGCCGAGGGCTGATCCACAAATGAAGACAGACTTCTAATGTCCATCGCTACACCTGTGTACTGAACCACCCAAATGTCTAGGGGAAAAAAAAGGCAAAACACAGTGCAAAGAAAAAAAAATGGTCTCAGAACTTCTTTTTTCCCTCTATTGAGAATCATTAGTACTTTTGGCTTCCTGTACTTTTATGAAATGCAATTCAGTAGTACAATGGACATAGCGGTCAGAGCACATACAGTGATCTGACAATAACCCAAAATCATAGAACAAGCTCTGAGACGTGGGAACTCTGCAGACCGCAATCCCTAATCCTCTCCAAACAACACTAGAGGCAGCCGTGGATTGCGCCTAACTCTGCCTATGCAACTCGGCACAGCCTGAGAAACTAACTAGCCTGAAGATAGAAAATAAGCCTAACTTGCCTCAGAGAAATACCCCAAAGTAAAAGGCAGCCCCCCACATATAATGACTGTGAGTTAAGATGAAAAGACAAACGTAGAGATGAAATAGATTCAGCAAAGTGAGGCCCGACTTTCTTAACAGATCGAGGATAGAAAAGGTAACTTTGCGGTCTACACAAAACCCTAAAGAACACCACGCAAAGGGGGCAAAAAGACCCTCCGTACCGAACTAACGGCACGTAGGTACACCCTTTGCGTCCCAGAGCTTCCAACAACAAATTAGACAAGCTGGACAGAAAAAATAGCAAAACAAATAGCAAAGAAAAACTTAGCTATGCAGAGCAGCAGGCCACAGGAATGATCCAGGGAAAAGCAAGTCCAACACTGGAACATTGACAGGAAGCCAGGATCAAAGCATTAGGTGGAGTTAAGTAGAGAAGCACCTAACGACCTCACCAGATCACCTGAGGGAGGAAACTCAGAAGCCGCAGTACCACTTCCCTCCACCAACAGAAGCTCACAGAGAGAATCAGCCGAAGTACCACTTGTGACCACAGGAGGGAGCTCTGCCACAGAATTCACAACACCTCTCATACAGTCGCTCTGTCAGTCTGTCTGTCCCTCTCTGTCAGTCACTCTCTGTCAGTCTGTCAGTCCCTCTCTGTCAGTCGCTCTGTCAGTCTGTCTGTCCCTCTCTGTCAGTCGCTCTCTGTCAGTCTGTCAGTCCCTCTCTGTCAGTCTGTCAGTCGCTCTGTCAGTCTGTCAGTTGCTCTCAGTCTGTCAGTCGCTCTCTGTCAGTCTGTCAGTCGCTCTCTGTCAGTCTCAGTCCCTCTCTGTCAGTCTCAGTCCCTCTCTGTCAGTCGCTCTCTGTCAGTCGCTCTCTGTCAGTCGCTCTCTGTCAGTCTGTCAGTCGCTCTCAGTCTGTCAGTCGCTCTCTGTCAGTCTGTCAGTCCCTCTCTGTCAGTCGCTCTGTCAGTCTGTCAGTCCCTCTGTCAGTCGCTCTCTGTCAGTCTGTCAGTCCCTGTCTGTCAGTCTGTCAGTTGCTCTGTCAGTCTGTCAGTCCCTCTCTGTCAGTCGCTCTCTGTCAGTCTGTCAGTCGCTCTCTGTCAGTCGCTCTCTGTCAGTCTGTCAGTCGCTCTCTGTCAGTCGCTCTGTCAGTCTGTCAGTCGCTCTCTGTCAGTCGCTCTCAGTCTGTCAGTCGCTCTCTGTCAGTCTGTCAGTCCCTCTCTGTCAGTCGCTCTCTGTCAGTCTGTCAGTCTCTCTCTGTCAGTCGCTCTCTGTCAGTCTGTCAGTCGCTCTCTGTCAGTCTGTCAGTCGCTCTCTGTCAGTCGCTCTGTCTGTCAGTCCCTCTCTGTCAGTCGCTCTGTCTGTCAGTCCCTCTCTGTCAGTCCCTCTCTGTCAGTCTGTCAGTCCCTCTCTGTCAGTCTGTCAGTCGCTCTCTGTCAGTCTGTCATTCCCTCTCTGTCAGTCCCTCTCTGTCAGTCTGTCAGTCCCTCTCTGTCAGTCTGTCAGTCCCTCTCTGTCAGTCGCTCTGTCAGTCGCTCTCTGTCAGTCGCTCTGTCAGTCGCTCTCTGTCAGTCGCTCTCTGTCAGTCTGTCAGTCGCTCTCTGTCAGTCTGTCAGTCGCTCTCTGTCAGTCTGTCAGTCGCTCTCTGTCAGTCTGTCAGTCCCTCTCTGTCAGTCTGTCAATCCCTCTCTGTCAGTCTGTCAGTCCCTCTCTGTCAGTCTGTCAGTCCCTCTCTGTCAGTCCCTCTCTGTCAGTCCCTCTCTGTCAGTCTGTCTGTCGCTCTGTCAGTCGCTCTGTCAGTCACTCTCTGTCAGTCGCTCTCTGTCTCGCTGGAGGACACACTGGGACAGATTGCTGGAGGACACACTGGGCCAGATGATTGCTGGAGACACTGGGGCAATGCTGGAGACACTGGGGCAGATTGCTGGACACACTGGGGCAATGCTGGAGGACACACTGGGGCAGATTGCTGGAGACACTGGGGCAATGCTGGAGACACTGGGGCAATGCTGGAGACACTGGGGGCAATGCTGGAGGACACACTGGGGTAGATGATTGCTGGAGACACTGGGGCAGATTGCTGGACACACTGGGGCAATGCTGGAGGACACACTGGGGCAATGCTGGAGACACTGGAGCAATGCTGGAGACACTGGGGCAGATTGCTGGACACACTGGTGCAGATTGCTGGACACACTGTCTGGGGGCAATGCTGGTCACACTGGGGCAATTTGCTGGACACACTGGGGCAGATTGCTGGACACACTGGGGCAGATTGCTGGACACACTGTCTAGGTGCAATGCTGGACACACTGGGGCAGATTGCTGGACACACTGGGGGCAATATGCTGGAGTCAGACACTGGGGCAGATTGCTGGAGACACTGTCTGGGGGCAGATTGCTGGACACTGGGGCAATATGCTGGACATACTGGGGCAGATTGCTGGACACACTGGGGGTAATATGCTGGACACACTGGGGCAGATTGCTGGACACACTGGGGGCAGGACTGGAGGCATGGGCAGAATGTAGACACGGGGCATGATTGGAGACACGGGGTAGAATGAAAGACATGTGGCAGGATTGGATCATGGGGCAGGATGGATACGATGGAGACAGATGGGGCAGGATGGGGAGATCATATGGTGTAGAATGGATACTCATGAGTGCAGGATGGGAGAACATATGGCTGGAGCCAGGAATGAGACACGCGGGGCCAGGATGGCGAATATTATTACCATAGGGGCTAATTAAGGGATATTATTACTGCAGTGATGTATTTATTTTATTTTTTGAGTATACTGTTTTAAATGGGGGGGCGGTCCTGTTACTGTGCAGAGTGACACTATATCGCCTATTTTTCTTCATGTGGTGTAATGTAGAAGTTGTGAAAAATTAAGTAATATGTTCTGCAAGCGGAGCTCGAGATAACTGTGTTATTTCCTGCAGAAACGAGTCCTGGCTGGAAGAAATGATGGCGGTCTGTGCTGGATGAAAGATGAAGGACTTCACCTAGAGACGTCACTGGTGAGTCAGTGTTACCTATACACTGACACTATACACTGTATACTATATACAGAGGTCCTGTGTACAATGTCACCAGTGATCACTGTATTACCTCTACACAGACACTGCATACTAAGTACAGATCTCCTGTTAATACTGGCACTTATGGTGATAGTATTGTGTTTTTTGTTTTTTTTATTACTGATCAGTATTGTAGTATTCAGTCACTATGTGGTGGTAATATGTGGTCTGAAAATGGTGTTGTGGTATTTGTCCCTTGTATGTGCTATTTGGTCACCAAGTGGTGGTAATATATGGTCTTGACATGGTGCGGTGGTATTTGGTCCTTGTATGTGATATTATTCGATCACTGCGATTGTAATTTGTGGTCTGGTCATGGTGCGATGGTATTTGTTCCTTGTATGTGATATTATTCGATCACTGTGGTTGTAATTTGTGGTCTGGTCATGGTGCGGTGGTATTTGTTCCTTGTATGTGATATTATTGGTCAAAATACAGCTAAATTGTATTGCAGATTTTAACAAATATTTAATAGGTTACAGTAGAGTAGGGCCCGGCCATTTTTCTGGAATAATCTGGTTCGGGTATATCATGACCCCCGTCACATGACCCCCGTCACATGACTGGGGGGGCCCACAGTGTCTGAACAGCCCGGGGCCCTGGCTACCCTTAATCCACCCCTGCGCACAACAGTGGAAGAAGCAGTTATGTCACCCGCAGATACTGTTCCTGGAACCTGGGGTTTGGCCCACAAAGTTGGGTGCTTTGCTGCCATGTGCCTGATCATGCTGGTGGCCAGGCTGTTTGTTTTGCTACCCCTGCTGATGCGGGCATGGCAGGTGGTGCAAATGGCCTGTTTGGGGTTATCGTCTTTATAAAACAACCAGACTCGTGAAGACTTAACAGTTCGACTGGCAACTTCCATCAAGTTGGTGTTTCGGGGAATGGATGCACGCCTTCTCTCTGTGGTCACCACATTGCTTCTTCCTGCCTGTTGGTGTGCTATGCCTCTGTAAGAGGGTGGTGCTGTTATGGACAGTAACATGCTGCCACTTTAAGAGACAGCACGCCCTTGTCTGGTGTGATGGAATGTTCGGCTTCCCCCTGCTATAGACTGTGAAGATGAATTGCCCTAGAATTAGGGGAGGAGTTGAGCCTGAACTGTGTGTGAGAGATGAAGCTGCTACGGAGAGAACTTTGTGCTGATTGTTACAAGAAAGGTCCCACAGCCTGGGACGGAGTGTACTTGTGAAATTTGCAAGACTTTTCCGGGTACAGCAAAGGTGGCTGTTCTGTGCTAGTTTGTGAAGCCACGAAGATACTGAGAAAGGGATTTACAGTTTCCAGGAGCATCCCTAGGATCCAGAAGCAAGGAGAAGACCACGCTTCACAGAGCTGATAGAAAGCCGTGCACAACACCACATTGGACTGCTGGGGGACCCCTGGGACTGGACCTGAGTCTCCAACATCACCGTGAGTCTGTTCCTGTTTGGTGCACCAAAAGTAGTTCAAAGTAGCACTTAAATGCCACAATTTTTAGCCCACAGATAGAGGAGGCGTTTGACAAAGATACCACACTGTTCAATATGTGGCCTGTATATTTTTAATTTAAAACAGAAAAATACTGTACAGAACTAGGATAACACACCGCTAAAAAAGTTGAATATAGGCCTAAAATGCCCAAATTTGTAGCCCACAGATAGATCAGGCATCTGGCAGAGAAACCACAATGTTCAATATGTGACAAGTATTTAAGTATTTTTTTTTTACCCTAAAATGCTGTTTAGAACTAGGGTAACAGACAGCAAATACAGTGGAACATAGATTTGAAATGGCCAAATTTGTAGCCCAGATAGATCAGACGTCTGACAGAGAAACCACAATGTTCAATATGTGGCCTGTATTTTTTTTTTACCCCAAAATACTTTTTAGAACTAGGGTAACATACAGCAAATACGGTGGAATGTAGGCCTGAAATGCCAAAATTTGTTGCCTACAGATAGATCAGGCATCTGACAGAGATACCACAATGCTCAATATATGGCCTGATTTTTTTTTTTAACTCCCAAAATATTCTACAGAATGAAGGTAGCAGACAGCAAATAGGCACTAACAGGCACAGAAAGAGAGAGGATCCTGCCCCGAGGGCTCACAGTCTACAGGGGATGATTCTTTACACCAAAATACTGTTTATAACTAGGGTAACAGACAGCAAATTTGTAGCCACAGATAGATCTGGCGTCTGACAGAGATACCACAATGCTCAAAATGTGGCCTGTATTTTTGTATTTTTTACCCCAAAATACTGTATAGAACGAGGGTGACAGACAGCAAATACAGTGGAATGTAGGACTGAAATGCCCAAATTTATAGCCCACAGATAGATCTGGCGTATGACAGAGATACCACAATGCTCAATATGTGGCCTTTTTTTTGTATTTTTTTACCCCAAAATACTGTATAGAATGAGGGTGACAGACAGCAAATACAATGGAATGTAGGACTGAAATGCCCAAATTTGTAGCCCACAGATAGATCTGGCGTCTGACAAAGATACCACAGTGCTCAATATGTGGCCTGTATTTTTGTATTTTTTACCCCAAAATAATGTGGCCGAAAATTTGTTAACACTTAAAGGGTAAAATAAATTCAATATATCATTATATATATATATATATATATATATATATATATATATACACATATATATATATGTGTAACTTTTTTTTGGTGAACCCCAGTGATAACAAATAAGTTGAGTGGGAACCACTCACATGAATAGCAGATACCAATCATCAGAGTTATTAGTTATTAGTGGCACAGGGTATATGTTTTATAAAATATTACTTTATTTGCAATGGTAACAACATATTTTATATTTTATGTGCACATGTTGGAAAAACATAAAAACAATATAGTGGGTGACATATATATAAAAAGATCACCAATATATAAAAGCCAAAATAGGCATGAGGTGTACCATTTAAGGAAGGGTTAATCTCAGGACTCCTAGAAAAAAAAAAAAAGTATAAACTGTTGTGTATCACAAGTGATAAAAGCATATGAAGTGTGTAACCACAAACTATGGGGTTAAAAAAATATTACCCAAAATGCAGGCCGTAGGCTGTATGCCTGTGCAATCAGTGCAATGTGAAAAGTGCAAAAGTGAAGCCAAGATAAAGTGCTATGTGCTAAGGATAAAACAGTACAATAACAAGGGAATATCTAGGAGTGCCTGTACCTTTATGGAGTCACCAGATCCCAACAATGCGCACCCCGACGCGCGTTTCGGATGTGAAATCCTTCGTCAATGTTACCATTGCAAATAAAGTAATATTTTATAAAACATATACCCTGTGCCACTAATTTCTTGGTAATTGGTCTATAACTCTGGTGATTGGTATCTGCTACCCCAAAATAATGTATAGAACTGGAGTATCAGACAGCAAATACAGTGGAATGTAGGACTGAAATGCCCAAATTTGTAGCCCACAGATAGATCAGGCGTCGGGCAGAGATACCACAATGTTCAATATGTGGCCTGTTTGTTTTTTAACCAAACATACTGTTAAGAACTAGGCTAACACACCACCAAAAAGTTGATTGTATTCCTGAAGTGCCCAAATTTGTAGCCCACAAATAGATCAAGCGTTTGACAGAGATATCACAATGCTCAATATGTGGCATGTATTTTTTTTTTTACCCCAAAACACTCTTTAGAACTAGGGTAACAGATAGCAAATACAGTGGAATGGAGGCCTGAAATGACACAATTTGTAGCCCACAGATAGATCAGGATTCTGACAGAGGTATCACAATGCTCAATATGTGGCCTGTATTTTTATATTTTTTACACCCAAAATACTGTATAGAACGAGGGTAACAGACAGCAAATACAGTGAAATGGAGGCCTGAGATGCCCAAATTTGTAGCCCGCAGATAGATCAGACATCTGACAGAGATATCACAGTGTTCAATATGTGAACAAGCAGAAAAAAAGAGGGCTCTGGATTGCTTTGGAATAAAATAATCAGGATTAAGTTGCCAAAAAAACTCTTCCTTGCCAGTGATACTTGGGCTAGGTATATATGTAATAGGCAGCAGCAGCAGACAGTAATGGAATGGACCATCTTGATGTATGCTATGATATCTTTATAGTCACATACAGTACCTGCATGCCTTGCACTGATGCGTACATACGCACATACCCTCCCCTGCCTACCTAGCACTGCAATCTATATACTCCGTAATTAGTCCTTAGAATGACTGTTGGTTTAGCTGGATTTGTGTCAAATCTGATGGTATACCTTCACTAACTGATAAACCCCCAAATCTGACCCTATCTTGGCAGCACCTGTCCTTATACTGTTTGAATCAGGAGCTGAATGTGACGAGCAGGGCGGCACCAGGTCTCTTATAGACTTGATGACGCTGTGCAGCCAGCCAATCACTGAAATGCCACAACCAAGATAGCTACGGCATTGTAGTGTGTGGCAGACAATCCCTGCATGTTGATTGGCTCTGTAAAGAGCGCCAATCATGCAGGACGGGGACCCGAGCTCCTGCCGAGCAAACCTGGAAATGCTTGGTGCTCGCCGAGTACCGCAAGTACAGCGATGCTCATGCTGGTGCGAGTAACGCGCATTACCGAGTATGCTCGCTCATCACTAGTGATGAATCATTTTAGATGGACTTACACAGGAGACTATGTGTTAGAGGGTAATGTGCAGCACAATCAACAATAGACGTCACCCGTCACCACTTCCACCGGAGGCGTCATGGTGGGAGCAGGGAGAGGACAGTCAGAGAGGAAGTGTCGCCATGGAGAGCCAGCAACACGTGACCAGAGAGAACGTACACTGCAACTAGCAATGTGTAGTGGCTATGAAGGCAGAACTATGAGCGAATATAGATGGTGGGATTGCAAAGTTTGTACATATACTGTTTATAATGGGCCCATGTTTAGCAAATATAAAGGCTATAAACATATGAGAAAAGTTGAGAATACAGTGAAATATTAAAACAAAGGATTATAAGACGTAGTACATTTTTTAACAAATATTGAGTAATATAAAAAGAAAAAATGGGAGTGTGTGATATCAAATGTATGAAAATTGTATAGGGGAAGGGAAGACATTTTAAAGTGAATGAAGCATAAAATAGTGCAAATTTGCTGGAGAGTTCTAAAGCGTCCAGCAATGAGTCCTAAATCCCATTGAACACCTGTGGAGAGAGCTTAAAATTGCTGTTGGGAGAAGACAACCTTCAAATATGAGAGACCTTTATTAGTGTCATTAAAATCAGGGAAAATTTAAATCATGAAAAAATAAGAAAGGGGGGAGCCACTCTGCGTACAAGTTTCAAGCTATAGCTCTTGGTCCTGAGCTGTACTGAGAAAAGAGTAGACGGAGGGTCTCTCACCCCTTCCCGTTTTACCATGATTTTAATTTTTCACTGATTTTAATGACCCTAATAAAAGTGATGTTTTAACATTATTTTTTCACTCTTTGTGTATGCTGGAACGACGTCCTCTCTTGTTCACAGTTCAGAAGTGTCGGACCCCTCATCCCCTTCCCACTGTAGGTGAGTCTATGTGTATGATTGTCTAATAAGTAGGACTGAAGATTTTTCTCACCAGCTCTTTGCAAACAGGCAAATTTAATATTGCAGGTCGGTATGCCTTTATGCCTTTGACAAAAAGATGTAAAAGCTTGGAAAAGCCATAATGGGATTTTCACGTACATTATATACACTAGCTCGAATCAAAAGGAGAAAAGTTGTTTTCAGCTCGCTTTATAGCTTGCAATGATCATTAAGCTTCTATCCTTTAAACAAAGCCAGGAAGATTTACCGTTAGGTACATTAGGTCAGTCTCAGCGTGTGTAAGGTAACTGCATCGCTGAAAAGTCAGGCCTAGCTTCATTCATTGATAATAGACTGAATATACAGAGAGTGAAGAACTAAAAGGGGATTTAATAAGAGGTCACATAGTTGGGAGACTACTTTTTTTTTGTAACCAAGAGCAGCAAAACATTCTACAAAATACCTTGGAACCACTTTTATACTGCTCCTGTAAGTAGGAACATGGATACCAAGAGTAGTGATTTCTGGAGCCTTTTGACACTAGGGGTGGACATACTATTAACGAAGCCTGTGCAACCGCACAAGGGCCCAAGAGGTAACGGGGCCACTACAACCTCCAAAGCAGGTGCATTGCCCATAATGGTAAAATATTGGATTGCTAAGGGTCCATATGTTGTTCTTGCACAGGGTCCCTCTTCTGTCTGTGTCTGCCCCTGGGTGAAACAATATGAGTTTTGAACACATAAAAAAACATGATATTGTTCTTTAAATCACTATAGAAGGAGTACCGTACAATACCGTACAGCAGTGTCCAGGGGCCCGATCTAATCATTTCTGTGCAGAATATTGCAATCTGTCATCAGTAAGCAGCGGTTCAAGCTGAATGGTATTTTCTCCATTAAGATTATTGACTGCAAATCTATAAAAATATCTGCTCTTTATATCTCCAGAATCTTCACAAAATTATATAGGAATTATGAAAGAAGCTCTGTTTATAACATCTGTATTTAATGTACTTAAAGGGAATCTATCTGCGGCTTTTTGGTACCTCATCTGAGAGCAGCCTGATTTAGGGAAAGAGAAGCTGATTCCAACGATGCATGACTTAGATTACTGGGTGCAGCCGTTCTGACACAGAGTTTATTGATTTAGCAATGCAGCAGAGCTGAGAAAGCTAACCCCGCCCACACCAGGCTTCCTATAGACATTGTCTATAGACAGTGAGCTGCTTATCATAGGAGGAGGAGTTGCAAACACATGCTAGCTAGCAGGGGTGAACCTAGCCTCTCTGCCGCCTGAGGCGAACAGCAAAATGGCGCCCCCCCATAGTAAATTTTTTAAATCGGTAGAAATTAATCTGGTTCATACAGATTTATTTCTATCCTGTAAAAATTTGTGCAATAGTGGTCATTTTAATTTAGAGAAATAGAAAAAATTATGTCCGAACACAAGTACATCAGCGCCATCGCCGCACATACAAAAACCACACAGAAGAATCCAGAACAAGGATCATTAATGACATCCCACATTCCAAAGACATACTGATAGGGAATTTAGATTGTGAGCCCCATCGGGGACAGCGATGATAATGTGTGCAAAATGTAAAGCGCTGCAGAATATGTTAGCGCTATATAAAAATAAAGATTATTATTATTAAGTCAGTGGGTGTGTGTGTGTGTTTACACAGGGCTCAAGTGTGCAAGACAATACAGACACACCACTGTGGATGTGGCACAATTACTTGGGTGCAGTTATTATCACCATAGACACAGTTTTTTATAGGGCTCAAGTGTGCAACAGAATACAGACTTATAGGACTATATACTAGGGGGCAGCCCCACAGCTGCTGTATCACAATTGTATAAGTAGTGTGCAACTCAAAGATCCAATCCTGTGCATGTGAACAGCGCTATACATTCCATACATGCACAGTGCAGCAGCATATAGAGATGCTGGGCAGGATGCCAGTGGGAGCAAACATTGCCTGCTGTGTGCACACAGGCAGAGACAAGGCTGAGGAGTCTGATGGAGGGAAGTGGTGAACTATGACGGAGTCGTGCAGCAGAGCGTGGGCACAAGATGTTTACTTACAGCTCTGCAAGTCCCAGCAATCAGCAATGTGTGTCCTTCCCCAGGGTCAGGAGACAGGGCGCCGTTGCTGGTAAGGTAGCAGTCATGTTAGGTTGTGAGTGTCAGCAAGGGTCAGAAGGGATTACAGGGAGAGTCGGCAACAGCACCACGTGTTCTGACCGCCGCTCTGCCACCCCCTGGCTTGAGGGGTGCGCCGCCGCCTGAGGCAAATTGCTCAACTTGCCTCATGATAGCAGCGCCCCTGCTAGCTAGTCACAGGAATGATAATCACCAGGTAATAAAACGTTCCCTGTAAGTATACAACACCACACAGCTTGACAGGTGACACATCGTTGAATTTTGTGTTTTAACCCCTACCTCATGCTGTCCGCAGATTACATAGCAAAAACCTGCTGACATATTCCCTGTAATAGTGTTTGTGGAACTGACAGGTTCTTTTAGAATTACTAGTAGTCAGAAATATGGTTAATATAATATAAATTTACCCTAAAGCAAATGTTCCATCCAACCAGCCACTCACCCATCTGGCACATTTGACCAGTTACTATAAATAAATGCAATTCTCATAACTTTTTTCTTCCTTTTGCTGATTACTCATCCTCTTGGAATATAACAACTGCAGATCCAGGAGCCAGGACGATTTGTCCTGTGGCATCTTGTACCAGCTAATCATGTGTGTTCAATATAATAATGCCATATTTGTAATTTCCCCATGTATTCCTATACAGAACAGATTTCATTGTTCTTATATCAATGATATACTTGTTGTGATAAGGTAATTCAGTACCACAATGGACATAGAGGTCAGAGCACATACAGTGACCTGACAATAACCCAAAAACATAGAACGAGCTCTGAGACGTGGGAACTCTGCTGACCGCAATCCCTAATCCTCTCCAACCACACTATAGGCAGCCGTGGATTGCACCTAACGCTCCCTATGCAACTCGGCACAGCCTGAGAAACTAGCTAGCCTGAAGATAGAAAATAAGCCTACCTTGCCTCAGAGAAATACCCCAAAGGAAAAGGCAGCCCCCACATATAATGACTGTGAGTTAAGATGAAAAAACAAACGTAGAGATGAAATAGATTTAGCAAAGTGAGGCCCGACTTTCTGAACAGAGCGAGGATAGGAAAGGTAACTTTGCGGTCAACACAAAACCCTACAAAAACCACGCAAAGGGGGCAAAAAGACCCTCCGTACCGAACTAACGGCACAGAGGTACACCCTCTGCGTCCCAGAGCTTCCAGCAAGCAGGAAAAAACAAATATACAAGCTGAACAGAAAAAAACAGCAAACAAAATAGCAAAGCGGAACTTAGCTATGCAGAGCACCAGGCCACAGGAACGATCCAGGAGGAAACAGGTCCAATACTAGAACATTGACTGGAGGCCAGGATCAAAGCACTAGGTGGAGTTAAATAGAGCAGCACCTAACGACTTCACCACATCACCTGAGGAAGGAAACTCAGAAGCCGCAGTACCACTTTCCTCCACCAACGGAAGCTCACAGAGAGAATCAGCCGAAGTACCACTTGTGACCACAGGAGGGAGCTCTGCCACAGAATTCACAACAGTACCCCCCCCCTTGAGGAGGGGTCACCGAACCCTCACCATAGCCCCCAGGATGACCAGGATGAGCCACATGAAAGGCACGAACAAGATCGGGAGCATGGACATCAGAGGCAAAGACCCAGGAATTATCTTCCTGAGCATAACCCTTCCACTTAACCAGATACTGGAGTTTCCGTCTTGAAACACGAGAATCCAAAATCTTCTTCACAATATACTCCAACTCCCCCTCCACCAAAACCGGGGCAGGAGGATCAACAGATGGAACCATAGGTGCCGCATATCTCCGCAACAATGACCTATGGAATACGTTATGTATGGAAAAAGAATCTGGAAGGGTCAGACGAAAAGACACAGGATTAAGAACCTCAGAAATCCTATCCTTAGCGAAACGTTGAGCCTTCTCCTGGGACAAGGTCAAATTGTCCACTACATGAGTCCAAATCTGCTGCAACCTGTCCACCACAGTATCCACACCAGGACAGTCCGAAGACTCAACCTGTCCTGAAGAGAAACGAGGATGGAACCCAGAGTTGCAGAAAAACGGCGAAACCAAGGTAGCCGAGCTGGCCCGATTATTAAGGGCGAACTCAGCCAAAGGCAAAAAGGACACCCAGTCATCCTGATCAGCAGAAACAAAGCATCTCAGATATGTTTCCAAGGTCTGATTGGTTCGTTCGGTCTGGCCATTAGTCTGAGGATGGAAAGCCGAGGAAAAAGACAAGTCAATGCCCATCCTACCACAAAAGGCTCGCCAAAACCTCGAAACAAACTGGGAACCTCTGTCAGAAACAATATTCTCTGGAATGCCATGTAAACGAACCTCATGCTGGAAGAACAATGGCACCAAATCAGAGGAGGAAGGTAATTTAGACAAGGGTACCAAATGGACCATCTTAGAGAAGCGATCACAGACCACCCAAATGACTGACATCTTTTGAGAGACGGGAAGATCTGAAATAAAATCCATAGAGATATGTGTCCAAGGCCTCTTCGGGACCGGCAAGGGCAAAAGCAACCCACTGGCACGAGAACAGCAGAGCTTAGCCCGAGCACAAATCCCACAGGACTGCACAAAAGAACGCACATCCCGCGACAGAGATGGCCACCAAAAGGATCTAGCCACTAACTCTCTGGTACCAAAGATTCCAGGATGACCAGCCAACACCGAACAATGAACCTCAGAGATAACTTTATTCGTCCACCTATCAGGGACAAACAGTTTCTCCGCTGGGCAACGATCAGGTTTATTAGCCTGAAATTTTTGCAGCACCCGCCGCAAATCAGGGGAGATAGCAGACACAATTACTCCCTCTTTGAGGATACCCACCGGCTCAGATAAACCCGGAGAGTCGGGCACAAAACTCCTAGACAGAGCATCCGCCTTCACATTTTTAGAGCCCGGAAGGTACGAAATCACAAAGTCAAAACGGGCAAAAAACAGCGACCAACGAGCCTGTCTAGGATTCAACCGCTTGGCAGACTCGAGATAAGTCAAGTTCTTATGATCAGTCAAGACCACCACGCGATGCTTAGCTCCTTCAAGCCAATGACGCCACTCCTCGAATGCCCACTTCATGGCCAGCAACTCTCGATTACCCACATCATAATTTCGCTCAGCAGGCGAAAACTTCCTGGAAAAGAAGGCGCATGGTTTCATTACCGAGCAATCAGAACTTCTCTGCAACAAAACAGCCCCTGCTCCAATCTCAGAAGCATCAACCTCGACCTGGAATGGAAGCGAAACATCTGGTTGACACAACACAGGGGCAGAAGAAAAACGACGCTTCAACTCTTGAAAAGCTTCCACAGCAGCAGAAGACCAATTGACCACATCAGCACCCTTCTTGGTCAAATCGGTCAATGGTTTAGCAATACTAGAAAAATTGCAGATGAAGCGACGATAAAAATTAGCAAAGCCCAGGAACTTTTGCAGACTTTTCAGAGATGTCGGCTGAGTCCAATCATGGATGGCTTGGACCTTAACAGGGTCCATCTCGATAGTAGAAGGGGAAAAGATGAACCCCAAAAATGAAACCTTCTGAACACCAAAGAGACACTTTGATCCCTTCACAAACAAAGAATTAGCACGCAGGACCTGAAACACCGTTCTGACCTGCTTCACATGAGACTCCCAATCATCCGAGAAGATCAAAATGTCATCCAAGTACACAATCAGGAATTTATCCAGGTACTCTCGGAAGATGTCATGCATAAAGGACTGAAACACTGATGGAGCATTGGCAAGTCCGAATGGCATTACTAGATACTCAAAATGGCCCTCGGGCGTATTAAATGCAGTTTTCCATTCATCGCCTCGCTTAATACGCACAAGATTATACGCACCACGAAGATCTATCTTGGTGAACCAACTAGCCCCCTTAATCCGAGCAAACAAATCAGAGAACAACGGCAAGGGGTACTGAAACTTAACCGTGATCTTATTTAGAAGGCGGTAATCTATACAAGGTCTCAGCGAACCATCCTTCTTAGCTACAAAAAAGAACCCTGCTCCTAATGGCGACGATGACGGGCGAATATGCCCCTTCTCCAAGGACTCCTTCACATAACTCCGCATAGGCTCAGGTTTAAGCTCAGGTAATACCGCCAAATGGTGCACAGATTTACGCTCACGCAAGCGTCGACTGATCTGAATGGCCAAAGACATAGACTCATTCAGACCAGCAGGCATAGGAAATCCCACCATGACATCTTTAAGGGCTTCAGAGAGACCCTTTCTGAAAATAGCTGCGAGCGCACCTTCATTCCATTGAGTGAGTACGGACCACTTTCTAAATTTCTGACAATATACCTCTATCTCATCCTGACCCTGACACAGAGCCAGCAAATTTTTCTCTGCCTGATCCACTGAATTAGGCTCATCGTACAGCAATCCGAGCGCCAGGAAAAACGCATCAATATTACTTAATGCAGGATCTCCTGGCGCAAGGGAAAATGCCCAGTCTTGAGGGTTGCCACGCAAAAAAGAAATAATAATTCTCACTTGTTGAACTGGGTCACCAGAGGTGCGAGGTTTCAAGGCCAGAAACAGTTTGCAATTATTTTTGAAATTCACAAACTTGGCTCTATCACCATAAAACAAATCAGGAATAGGAATTCTTGGTTCTAACATAGGCTTCTGAACCACCAAATCTTGAATCTTTTGTACATTTATAACGAGATTATCCATTGAAGAGCACAGACCCTGAATGTCCATGTCCACACGCAGGGGTGGATTAAGGGTAGCCAGGGCCCCGGGCTATTCAGACACTGTGGGCCCCCCCGGTCATGTGACGGGGGTCATGTGACGGGGGTCATGTGACGGGGGTCATGTGACGGGGGTCATGTGACGGGGGTCATGATATACCCGAACCAGATTATTCCAGAAAAATGTCCTGGCCCTACTCTACTGTAACCTATTAAATATTTGTTAAAATCTGCAATACAATTTAGGTATATTTTGACCAATAATATCACATACAAGGAACAAATACCACCGCCCCATGACCAGACCACAAATTACAACCACAGTGATCGAATAATATCACATACAAGGAACAAATACCACCGTGCCATGACCAGACCACAAATTACCACCAAAATAGTGACTGAATACTACAATACTGATCATTAATAAAAATAAAAAAAACACAATACTATCACATAAGTGCCAGTATTAACAGGAGATCTGTACTTAGTATGCAGTGTCTGTGTAGAGGTAATACAGAGATCACTGGTGGTATTATTCACAGGAGCTCTGTATATAATATATAGGTAATACTGTGATCACTGGTGACATTGTACACAGGACCGCTGTATATAGTATACAGTGTATAGTGTCAGTGTATAGGTAACACTGACTCACCAGTGACGTCTCTAGGTGAAGTCCTTCATCTTTCATCCAGCACAGACCGCCATCATTTCTTCCAGCCAGGACTTGTTTCTGCAGGAAATAACACAGTTATCTCGAGCTCCGCTTGCAGAACATATTACTTAATTTTTCACAACTTCTACATTACACCACATGAAGAAAAATAGGCGATATAGTGTCACTCTGCACAGTAACAGGACCGCCCCCCCATTTAAAACAGTATACTCAAAAAATAAAATAAATACATCACTGCAGTAATAATATCCCTTAATTAGCCCCTATAGTAATAATATTCGCCATCCTGGCCCCGCGTGTCTCATTCCTGGCTCCAGCCATATGTTCTCGCATCCTGCCCTCATGAGTATCCATTCTACCCCATATGATCTCCACATCCTGCCCCATATGTCTCCATCGTATCCATCCTGCCCCAGGATCCAATCCTGCCCCATGTCTTTCATTCTGCCCCGTGTCTCCAATCATGCCCCGTGTCTACATTCTGCCCATGCCTCCAGTCCTGCCCCCAGTGTGTCCAGCAATCTGCCCCAGTATGTCCAGCATATTGCCCCAGTGTCCAGCAATCTGCCCCAGTGTGTCCAGCAATCTGCCCCAGTGTGTCCAGCATTGCCCCCAGACAGTGTCTCCAGCATATTGCCCCCAGTGTGTCCAGCATTGCCCCCAGAAAGTGTGTCCAGCAATCTGCCCCAGTGTGTCCAGCATATTACCCCCAGTATGTCCAGCAATCTGCCACAGTATGTCCAGTATATTGCCCCAGTGTGTCCAGCATATTGCCCCCAGACAGTGTGTCCAGCTTTACCCCCAGACAGTGTCCAGCATATTACCACCAGTGTGTCCAGCAATCTGCCCCAGCGTCCTCCAGCAATCTGCCCCAGCGTCCTTCAGCAATCTGCCCCAGCGTCCTCCAGCAATCTGCCCCAGCGTCCTCCAGCAATCTGCCCCAGTGTCCTCCAGCATTGCCCCAGTGTCCTCCAGCATTGCCCCAGTGTCCTCCAGCAATCTGCCCCAGTGTCCTCCAGCAATCTGCCCCAGTGTCCTCCAGCAATCTGCCCCAGCGTCCTCCAGCAATCTGCACCAGTGTCCTCCAGCAATCTGCCCCAGCGTCCTCCAGCAATCTGCCCCAGTGTCCTCCAGCATTGCCCCAGTGTCCTCCAGCAATCTGCCCCAGTGTCCTCCAGCAATCTGCCCCAGCGTCCTCCAGCAATCTGCCCCAGCGTCCTCCAGCAATCTGCCCCAGTGTCCTCCAGCATTGCCCCAGTGTCCTCCAGCATTGCCCCAGTGTCCTCCAGCAATCTGCCCCAGTGTCCTCCAGCAATCTGCCCCAGTGTCCTCCAGCAATCTGCCCCAGTGTCCTCCAGCAATCTGCACCAGGGTCCTCCAGCAATCTGCCCCAGCATCCTCCAGCAATCTGCCCCAGTGTCCTCCAGCATTGCCCCAGTGTCCTCCAGCAATCTGCCCCAGTGTCCTCCAGCAATCTGCCCCAGCGTCCTCCAGCAATCTGCCCCAGCGTCCTCCAGCAATCTGCCCCAGTGTCCTCCAGCATTGCCCCAGTGTCCTCCAGCAATCTGCCCCAGTGTCCTCCAGCAATCTGCCCCAGTGTCCTCCAGCAATCTGCCCCAGCGTCCTCCAGCAATTTGCCCCAGTGTCCTCCAGCATTGCCCCAGTGTCCTCCAGCAATCTGCCTCAGTGTCCTCCAGCAATCTGCCCCAGCGTCCTCCAGCAATCTGCCCCAGTGTCCTCCAGCAATCTGCCCCAGTGTGTCCACCGTTATCAAAAAAAAAAACAAAAAAAAAAACAAACAATCTCCTCACCTGTCCGCGCTCCAGCGCTGAGCTCCCTCCAACAGAGCACACTCGCCGGCGACTGACAATGACATCAGCCGCCAGCCTCCAATTGGCTGGCGGCTGTTGTTAACTGTTGATGTGCGGGCTCGCGCCCGCACGTCAATAGGAAACCGCCGCAGCGCTGCAAGGGGCCCGGTGAGCAGATGAGAAGGGGCCCGATGCGGGCCCCCTCTCTCTGCCCACCGGGTACGGGGGCACATAAATGCTGGCGGCGGCGGCGGGCATTCACAGATGATTAGCAGAGGGTCAATCTCTGCAGTAGCCCAGGGCCCCCCCAGACCACTGGGCCCTGGGCTACCGCCCATATTGACCCTCTGATAATCCGCCCCTGTCCACACCTGTGTCCTGAACCACCCAAATGTCTAGGGGAAAAAAAAGGCAAAACACAGTGCAAAGAAAAAAAAATGGTCTCAGAACTTCTTTTTTCTCTCTATTGGGAATCATTAGTACTTTGGGCCTCCAGTACTGTTGTGATAAGGTAATTCAGTACCACAATGGACATAGAGGTCAGAGCACATACAGTGACCTGACAATAACCCAAAAACATAGAACGAGCTCTGAGACGTGGGAACTCTGCTGACCGCAATCCCTAATCCTCTCCAACCACACTAGAGGCAGCCGTGGATTGCGCCTAACGCTCCCTATGCAACTCGGCACAGCCTGAGAAACTAGCTAGCCTGAAGATAGAAAATAAGCCTACCTTGCCTCAGAGAAATACCGCAAAGGAAAAGGCAGCCCCCACATATAATGACTGTGAGTTAAGATGAAAAAACAAACGTAGAGATGAAATAGATTTAGCAAAGTGAGGCCCGACTTTCTGAACAGAGCGAGGATAGGAAAGGTAACTTTGCGGTCAACACAAAACCCTACAAAAACCACGCAAAGGGGGCAAAAAGACCCTCCGTACCGAACTAACGGCACGGAGGTACACCCTCTGCGTCCCAGAGCTTCCAGCAAGCAGGAAAAAACAAATATACAAGCTGGACAGAAAAAAACAGCAAACAAAATAGCAAAGCGGAACTTAGCTATGCAGAGCAGCAGGCCACAGGAACGATCCAGGAGGAAACAGGTCCAATACTAGAACATTGACTGGAGGCCAGGATCAAAGCACTAGGTGGAGTTAAATAGAGCAGCACTTAACGACTTCACCACATCACCTGAGGAAGGAAACTCAGAAGCCGCAGTACCACTTTCCTCCACCAACGGAAGCTCACAGAGAGAATCAGCCGAAGTACCACTTGTGACCACAGGAGGGAGCTCTGCCACAGAATTCACAACATATACTACAACAAACACAATTATTCTGGCCATCTTATCTGCTGTTTGTAGTGTTAGGACGCACACAGCCAGTGAAAAAATCACCTCAGTAAGGGAAACTCCTTTAAATGCAACTCTCCAACAAATGAATGAGCAAACATCCATCCAAAAATATCCTGAATGTTTAATAATTAATCAAATAAAATCATAGTAAAGCATTCAACAGAAAAGATTGGGAGATCGTCACACTAAAATTACATGAAGTAATAAAAATATTATACCTGGCGATGGATTAGAATTTAATAAGTCAAACTGGTATAAGTAATCCATATAACATAGTAAAAAATAGTACTATTAAAAGGAATCTGTCAGCAGGTTTTTGCTATTTAATCTGAGAGCAGCATGATATAGGGGTAGAGATATGGATAGCAATGATATATTACTTCTTATACAACTTGCTGTAGTTTCAATACAATGAGTGTTTTATCAGCAGGAGATTATAACTGCAGGAATAGTTATCTTGTGCCAGGCAGTCCAGCTTGCCTGTATACCTCTGGCCCCACAACTAAAATGACAGCTTGCTGACAATGTACACTGTACACAGGAAGCTGCCAATCAGTGGTGTGGGTGAGGGTTATACAGGGCTCAGCATTCATAGCATTGCTAGATCTGCAGCAGAAAAAAAAGAGAGATTTTATCAAAATAGCACCAAGCAGCCCAGTAAGTGACAAATTGCTGGAATCAGGCTCTCTACCACTACTTGCTGACAGATTCACTTTAATAAATAAAAGTACTGGGGAAAATATGCTAATTAAGACCCTAACATGCAATCTCAAGAAAATACTTTACTGTATGCATATATAATGTTTCTAAGCCCCCCCAATAAATGAACCCCCATTTCCGTGCTTCCAAATCTCTCCCATTTACAGCTTTGTTCTGTGCGTTGATCTACAGCGCCTGTCTCCTGTCATTTTGGCTGCGTGACTTCTTGTCTCCCAGTGCTTTTTATACGCTCTATAGAATATGAATAAAAAAACCTACGCTATTTAATATAAAAGAGATAAAGATTTTGGATTTTTAGATGTTGGTGAACTACTCAAAATGGCTGTGCTTGTAATCTACATAATATACAGTTGAAGTAAGTTTTTAGGTGTTAAAACAATACAAATGTATTCTTTCAAGCTTGTTAGCTAAAAGCAGTGAACCAAACTTGTGAGTGACAAAGCCGGATCTGCATTGATAACACAGCGTCAGGTTAAATTCAAGTTTCGCAATTCTTCCTCCAATTATCGGTGAGTGACAAGAATATTTCTAAAATCAAATGGTCCCCGAAACCTAATACTTGGACTCTATAGCGTAGTTTTTCAAGCGATAAAAGAATATTTTGAATTTGCCTGTCTCACCGCTCATGCTTACTTTCTTACAACGTAGCTTTAAAGGCTCCTCAGAGTGGTTGTACAGGATTAGGAAAACGTTGCTTTCTAGAGAGAAAAAACTGCTAAGCCACGGTACGGTTTGTCATCTATGGATTAAATGCGGTGCTGTGCACAAAGGGGTTGTCTGCTGAAAACAAGGTTTCACCTGTCAATAAGGTAGGTGATCACTGATGACTTGTCGATCAGTGGGGTCTGACCTCTGGGAATGGCAGCAATTGGCAGAAAAGGAAACATTTATCAGTTAGAATGGTGCAAAAGTGGGCTCTATTCATACGTATAGGCATCCGAGCTCCCTATCTGGCAGCCCCAAAGAGAATGAACTGTTAATCATGCTTCTAACTTGCCTCTCCATTTTGTAACAGAGTTGAAAATTTCCTGCTGGGATAAAGATTCCTCGATCTGCCGATCAGTGGGGGTCCCAGCAGTGGGATAATAACTTGCTTTCCTAAACAACCCCTTCACATCTCATTCACTTAAAGGTGATCACGATTTAGTATCATAGCATGGTCATAATGTTGCTTTTAGGGCAGAGACAGACTGCCGTATTTCTTGTGCAAGAATCGGATTGCAAACCTCGTACTGGCTGTCGGCTCTCCTGACCTGAGATTGACAGCTGCATAGTAATCCATCACGTTGTATTGCTCAGGTCAGGAGAGGTGCCCGTCCAGTCCGTGCAGTGCGATGCGTTCCTCACACGAGAAATACGGCAGTCTGTCTCTGCCTTTATAATGATTTAGTAGATAACTGTTGGGAAGAGATTTGCATCCTTGTTCTTGTTTAATTCATGTTAGACATTTTGGTGCAATATCCCCTCCGTGTATCGGGGCGGGAATTTGGGTGGGGTTTTTGGCTGTGGCGCTGCCCTCTTTGTTTGTTTGCGCCTCTTTTAAAGTTCGCACTAGTGGCACCCTTGCTGTTTGCGGTGTTTGGCACATTCATCTGCCAATGGTCTTCAGCAAAATGGTGCTGGAAGTTCTGAGTTGCAATACTAGACCAACATCCATAGACGATAGTTATACTTTTATTGGAACCATAGTTTCTAGCTAATGGGTGGTGTGTGTAGTCACACAGAGCTAAATGAAGAAGTGGTTGTGGTTTAATTGAATTATTAGGGATTACTTAAAGGGACACTGAATCTACAAATACATCATAAAAGCAAACAAGAACCATAGTTGCCCCCATTGCTATTCTGTACCTTTTTTGCATAAGCATGAAGCACTCAGTTTTGTAGAAATCCTGCACACAACAAAAGAGTCTGCAGTGCAAAGGCGCTAAGACTCTCTGACTTTTCCCGCCACCTGCGAACTGCAGTACTTTGTTCTGCCCTCAACAGGGAAGAGAAGTATGCCCGCACAGGAGCACGATGCCGGGAGTCTGTGTGGATGATGCAGGGACGCGTCATCCACATGAAGCAAGTAGGAGGATGGGGATCGTAAGAAGAAGGGAGGCGCCGGACCAAGAAGAGCGACACCCATCGGACCAGACCGCCCCCAGGTTAGTATAATAAAAGTTATTTTTCTTTTCTTACAGGTCGGATCAGGGGCTTATCTACAACATTATAGAATGCTGTATATAAGCCCTGAAAGGGGGTGGCCGTAACTCATATCGGCCAAACCTGGTGACAGGTTCCCTTTAATCCTCTATTTTCAACAGTTTATAACTTTTTAACTGTAGTTATGTTTATAATCAGCTTCTAATATTTAAAAAAAAAAATCAAGATTTCAGTTTAAATTTAGAAACTCAATTATAGTAGAACAATTTGAGAATTCAAAAAGAAATATTGGTTTAAAATATCAAAGAATAATTAGACTTAAATGAAGAACTGTCTCCCTACCCAGCCGCAGCCATGAATATAGCTTTATACAAAAAAGGTTGCACTCTATCGTGCAAAAGCATGTCTAATATGAAATATATGAAATATGAATAGCAAAAATTGCTTTTGAACATTAGGAAAATATTTAAGAGACGCTTTGCACAGAATTTGATATAATCAAATAGTGTGAGCCCATCAACCAGTCGTCAAGGTGGTCTCAGAACTGATGGGTCCCTGACCCCCCTGTCCAAATGTGAACACTTACCAAAGGCCAATGTCTGTATGCCTGGGTGAATGTGGACACCTCTCTTCAGTAAAGCCTACATATGAGTTGGCCGGGACCAAGTGTGATGAGATGCAATTAAAAACCACATGGTGATGGGAGGAGTGCGCAGTCAGTAAGCTAATATAGAAATGACAAAAAAAGACTCGCACATCCAAACTAGTGTGAATAGGTGCATACCAGGAGCAGCTACCTCCATACATAAATATACAAAAAAGGTTGCACTCTATCGTGCAAAAGCATGTCTAATATGAAATATATGAAATATGAATAGCAAAAATTGCTTTTGAACATTAGGAAAATATTTAAGAGACGCTTTGCACAGAATTTGATATAATCAAATAGTGTGAGCCCATCAACCAGTCGTCAAGGTGGTCTCAGAACTGATGGGTCCCTGACCCCCCTGTCCAAATGTGAACACTTACCAAAGGCCAATGTCTGTATGCCTGGGTGAATGTGGACACCTCTGTTCAGTAAAGCCTACATATGAGTTGGCCGGGACCAAGTGTGATGAGATGCAATTAAAAACCACATGGTGATGGGAGGAGTGCGCAGTCAGTAAGCTAATATAGAAATGACAAAAAAAGACTCGCACATCCAAACTAGTGTGAATAGGTGCATACCAGGAGCAGCTACCTCCATACATAAATATACAAAAAAGGTTGCACTCTATCGTGCAAAACCCATCAGTTCTGAGACCACCTTGACGACTGGTTGATGGGCTCACACTATTTGATTATATCAAATTCTGTGCAAAGCGTCTCTTAAATATTTTCCTAATGTTCAAAAGCAATTTTTGCTATTCATATTTCATATATTTCATATTAGACATGCTTTTGCACGATAGAGTGCAACCTTTTTTGTATATTTATGTATGGAGGTAGCTGCTCCTGGTATGCACCTATTCACACTAGTTTGGATGTGCGAGTCTTTTTTTGTCATGAATATAGCTTTAGACATTAATCTGAAATGTAATCTTATAAGTATTCCTTAGAATTTGTACATTTCACAATGTTCGAATCTAACCAATAACCTTGTATGCTTGTATAGCTTTTCTTAGCAGGTCAGTGCCTAGTGTTTTTAACAAGCTTCTATACTGTACTGTAGAGAAAAAGAAAATCTCTGTACCTAATGGTCTTTCTATGAAAAGCTAAAACACAAGCTAGTTGCTTTAATGATCACTTCAGCATTTTAGGGAACCTGACATAATTTATTTATTTACACTTCAGCACCTCCTGCTATTTTGCGGTGGTCCGTCTGTAAGGGTATGGACATGCTGCTCTCGTTTCCCCCTTGAAGAAACAAGTTTTTGTATTGAATGTTACGTGAATTGTGCCCTGCATCTTTTGTAAATAATGTGTTATTTGTTATGTGAAATTTTATGTGTAATGTGAGGTATATTGTTGATTATAGGGTGAGTTACGAGTTGTGTTGGGACTAACCAAGAGTGGGAGGGACTTAGTTACAGGAGAAGTGATAAGTTCCTGTCAGTGGATACAGTTGGATGAACACATTGGTGGGCTGCACTGCAGGAGTAAATCAATTCTTCAGAAATGATGATGATGAGGAAAAGTTTTTTTTACTTGTTTCAACGCTGTACTGGTGTCTTTATCAAGTGAAAAATTACATCATTTGTTGCACTGTGCTGCTGAGTGAGAGGAGACCAAAGAGGAGGGATAGCGAGATCCTGAGAAAAAGTGAAAGATAGACAGAGTGCTGATCAGGACTGTAGCATTAAAGCTGGGTTGTGGTGAAATAGGGAGAAACAGTGGATATATACAGCCGTGAAATAAACTACAGAGGAAGCATACTGTGTGGAAAATGCTTCTAGTTGTAAAGGAAACATCTATAAGACTTTGTAAATGCTATCCCTTATTTAGTTTCATATGTTGGTCTCCTTGATTGAACTGTTATCTGGTTCTGGCAAAGCAGTAACATTGGCTATATGCGGCCTGCACGGGCGTCCACACACCCAGCCAGGACCTTTCATGTAACATGCTGGGCACTGGAGACAAGTGTCTCACCCACGGCTACCACCCCACGCCACGTTACATGTACTGACAGCCAGCCTTCACTATTCTACCTACCTGTCATAACTGATAGCATGCAACCGGCCTGCATGCAATAATGGCTGCTACTATAGGTATTGTTTGCTCCTGGCTAAAGTATTTCTTCAAGGAGAGGATAGCTCCACACATATAGTATGAGGACCATGTTAAATTAGTAGACAAGGACTTGGACAGAAAATTTTTGATTGGACACTCAAGGCTCAAAATCAAGAAAACCAAACCAGAAAACCTTGTACTTAGCCGATACTGAATAAAACTAGGAGGTTGGCACCCTAGGATTATTCGAGATTGGCGCCCCCGCTCAACGGTGGCTGTCCCTCTTACTCCTGTCCAGCCCCTAATAATAATGTGATACGGTTGAACTCCAATCTAACACGACAGGAAAAAATGAAAAAGACAGTGATTGCCTTTAAACGTTAGTCATCCATGGCAATCATATAGACAGTGTGAGGTAGAGTGAATGACAAACTTAATTAAAGTGCAAAAAAGTGCATAACATACATAGAGTACCTCTCTATAACTGTTCCCTGCTCTGGCAGCCTACCTAACTGTGGAGGTTGGCACCCTACTGTACAGTGGAAACGGCGCCCCCACTCCTCGACGGCTCACCCTACCAGTGGCCCTATAAATAAACTGTATGTAATATAGTGGGCATATAACCAATTTCCAACCACAGTTATAGACACAAGGTAGATTTCATCAATATCAACAGAAAAGAGCACAGTCTGGATAAACACTGTGCGCTCATGTTATATTATAAAAAAAGATGCCAGTTAAGCCAAATAGGGTACTCATCATTTTGTGATGTTCTGAGGATAAGTTCCTCATACAGTTAGGTAGGCTGCCAGAGCAGGGAACAGTTATAGAGAGGTACTCTATGTATGTTATGCACTTTTTTGCACTTTAATTAAGTTTGTCATTCACTCTACCTCACACTGTCTATATGATTGCCATGGATGACTAACGTTTAAAGGCAATCACTGTCTTTTTCATTTTTTCATGTCATGTTAGATTGGAGTTCAACTGTATCACATTATTATTAGGGGCTGGACAGGAGTAAGAGGGACAGCCACCGCTGAGCGGGGGCGCCAATCTCGAATAATCCTAGGGTGCCAACCTCCGCTGCATAGGCAGGGAAATTTACAACAGTGTGAAGGTTATGTTTTAGCTAAGCACAGTTGTCTGTATGGTGAGTGTGTTCAGTATTTTAAGTGAAGAAATAAAAATGTAGTTTTATTCATTAGTAGACAAGGCTCTTTATCAACAATATAAACACTTTCGAGATATTGTAGCCATATTTAGACAATGTACTGTAAATAAAGGTGAAGATCAACAATAAAATTACTTCTTATCAATGATCATAGGCATTGTTAGATTGCGAGTATTGGACTGATTGATTTTCTTCTGATCATTTTTCTTCTGACTGTCTTCAGCCATGACTAGAGGATTGTTGGAGAAGTAAATTATTTCTTTTCTTAGTTCAAAGGAAGCTGTATAAATTAAGACGCTTTCTTTGTGGTTGCAGACTACCACAAGTTACAAGTTAACTATATTATGATTGCAAAGGGCATCAGGTGATTTGGTGTGATCAAGCCCAAAGAAAGATTAAACTGGCACAGAATTTTGGAACGATATAACGTAAGTTATATATAAATAGTTTTAAGAGGAGGACATTCACTCAATCATTTTAAAGAGATTGCCCTGACCATTGATGGACCTCATGGAGAAAGAGGGTACCGATGGGCTTGAACACCGATAGGCTTGAACATCCCCAGATATCTCTTCTGTATTTGCTTTTAATATTTTAAGAAGTGCCAAGAGCAAAGGCATGGAGCAGTGTATCGCCAATACATGTGGTGTCCTCCGAGTATTTTTTAGTGCTCAGAAACTTAGTTTTTATTGCTGCAGCTGGATGATTTACATCTGAAAGCCAGCTTGATTACATGTGGGGATTCCCTAGCAACCAGGCAACCCCCACATGTACTTATGCTGGCGAACAGATGTAAATCATTCAGCTGCGGCAATAAAAACTAAATCTCCGAGCACTAAAAAATACTCGGGAAATCTCGAGTAACGAATATATTTGCTCATCACTAGTGATTCCATCTACATCTTTAAAATGTGGAAATAATGAAATATAGTAGTGGTGCCGCAGGTAGCAATGTTTGACTTCATGCCTTGCCACTCTGGGGAATTTGTATGATGCCACTGGCATTATTCAGAGAGAGTGAAGAGAAGGAACAAAGTGGCAAGTGTGTTTTGTCTGGAAAGATGTTTATTCAGGGGGTTCAGTAGTGGCTTCATTTACAGTGAGAGTGAAGAGAAGGAACAAAGTGGCAAGTGAGTTTTGTCTGGAGAGATGTTTATTCATGGGGCTCAGTAGTGGCTTTATTTCTATTCGGGAAAGAAAGCGGTGCATTTTATTATATTCCGGGGCTACAGCAGTGGCTTAATTTATATTTAGGGGGCACACTCAGT
Source organism: Ranitomeya imitator (assembly GCF_032444005.1). Classification (NCBI taxonomy): domain Eukaryota; kingdom Metazoa; phylum Chordata; class Amphibia; order Anura; family Dendrobatidae; genus Ranitomeya; species Ranitomeya imitator. Next base: position 284,380,410 of record NC_091287.1, read on the forward strand.
CTTGGCTATATTTATTTTCAGAACGTTTGTTAGTTTTATTTATATTTGGGGGACACCATGAATAATATTATGTTCACAAGAAATAATGTCTAGTACAGGGGTGAACATGGGCGAACATATCACTGATGCAGCTGCCCGGAGGTAGCCAGAGCGACTATTTCAGCTGAATTTGTATCTAATATAGCACATTCAGCTGAAATTTATTGCAGCATAGAGAACTTGCCTGGTTTTCTGCGCTGCAATACGCGCTGCAAGCCAATCAGAGGCCACCAGCTGACGTCGGCGTGTCAATGATTAGGGTGCATGACTTTATTACGGCGCACTCAGATACTCTCTTTGCTTTCCGGTTCCTCGCCGCGTCCCGCCTCCTCTTTCGGGTCCACAGCTGCGCTGGGGATCCTGTTCCACGCACATGCGCACTAGGCCGCTTAGGTCGCGGTCATTCCCGGCTTCTATATGATGCGGAGTTGTACTGACCCAGAAGCGCTGTCCTGCCTGGGCAGTGGCCTCCGGGAATGTCAGATCACTTCCTGCTAGAGGAAGCACCTGATTGTTATTGTGCTTTCCGTGCTCCCTCCAGGTCCACTTAGTTTTCCCTGTACGCCTCCAGTGTGTGCGTGTTCTGCTCAGTCCCTGTACGCTTCCAGTGTGTGCTCTGCTCTTTCCCTGTACACTTCCAGTGCGTATGTGCTCTGCTCAGTCCCTGTACGCTTCCAGTGCGTGCTCTGCTCTGTCCCTATAGGCTTCCAGTGCGTGCATGCTCTACTGTCCCTGTGCGCTTCCAGTGCGTGCGTGTTCTGCTCAGTCCCTGTACGCTTCCAATGTGTGCATGCTCTGCTCTGTCCCCGCACTCTTCCAGTGCGTGCTTTGCTCTTTCCCTGCATGCTTCCAGTGCGTACGTGCTCTGCTCAGTCCCTGTACGCTCCAGTGCGTGCTCTGCTCTGTCCCTATAGGCTTCCAGTGCGTGCATGCTCTACTGTCCCTGTGCACTTCCAGTGCATGCATGCTCTGCTCAGTCCCAGTACGCTTCCAGTGCGTGCTCTGTCCCTATACTCATCCAGTGCGTGCTCTACTCCTTCCAGGATCCAGTACCCTCAGCATGAACCCTGCCTTGTCCTGTGTTCCGGGTTTTCTCTGTGGCTGCTCCGCCCGTCTGGTCCTCGGTGAGTACCCTGATTCTCGTTGTTGTCCTCGAGCTGTCCCTCTGGTACAAGCTATTGTGGTGTATCTCCCTCCTAGGCTTGCTTCTAACGGTCCCTGTATAGGGGCCAGTTCCACCTGGTCAGCTCACCTGGGATCGGACGTCACCACGATCCAGTGGGTCCACTCCAGGAATCATAACACACTTCATGCGCCATAGAAGGGATGCTGAAGTCAGCTGCTGGCTCCCACGCCGGCTGTAGAGGAGGACCTCGACTGGCATGGAAGATGACTAGCATCGTTTGTTTTTAATATATTACAAAACGAGGCACATTAAAGCAAGATGGAGCACATATATACCTAGATGGGGCATATTATACCAGGAATGGGGCACATACAGTATAACCTGGATGGGGCATATTATATCAGTGTGGAGGACCTATGTATGAAGATAAGGCAAATTATAATATATATGCCTGGATGGGGCACATTATACCAGGATGGGGTACGTATTTAACTGGATGGGGCATGTATATATACAGATGGGAACATTATACCAGGATGGGCTAGTGACCCGGATGTCGCCATGATGACCTCGGGTCACCATGGCAACAATCGTGAGCAAAAAGGAGTCCCTTCTTTCTCCCTGCCCTCTAATTGTTTGCATCGATCATAGCATTTAGGGGGTTAAACTTCCAGGAGCGGTGCTGGCATCTCTCCTTGCATTAAGCGCTGGGTGTCAGCTATCATGTTAGATGTACACTCAGCGGTGATTGCATGTGCACAGCTCCAAAATCGCCAGGATGTATCCATATGTCCAAGGACGTATGGATACGTCTCAGGTCATGAAGAGATTAAAAATATCCATTTAATGTTTATTTTTCCGTGCTAACTGGCCAACAATCACCTGAACAAGCAACAAAATGCTCTTTTTGTAAACCGGACTCATACTGCCAAGAACAATGGTTGCCTATGTGCACTGGGCAATCTGGTATACATCACTTAGAGTGCATCTTTTACTTTGGATGGCCTGTGTAAAGAGGCATTGAAACGATCGCAGATTGGTAAAAGTTTACCAATCGGCGTTAGTATTTTGCTGCTGGTGAGCACAAGTAAATGGACCTTAAAGGGGTTGTGCAAAAAACAAAGTACAATTTAATCAATAGATCTTGGAATAAAAACAAGTTCCATAATTGGATATGTTAAAAAAATTTGCGGTGTAATCATATCATCAGATCGAAGCTGATTCTTTCTGTGAGGTAAAGCATTTGCTTCTTTTAAAACAGGCACGGAAATGTTTTACCTCACACAATCAGCTGTGATCCCATGCTGTCCTGCATGTATATCTTTTGCTTCCTCCCCTGACAAGGAGCCATTATGATATGTTCAGATCATGTCGCTGCACAGAAAAAGAGAAATCGCAGCCATAGTTACAATGCCATGTCCAGACACAAATGCACAACAGGATGAAACAGGTACCCATGATAAAGGCGGGGGCAGCACAGGTACAAAATACTAATAGAATAACCACCTACTAAGCCAAACATCCGTCGGATGGCTGCCTAGTGTTTAAAATGCACACTGGCTTGCATTATTATTATTATTATTATTTATTATTATAGCGCCATTTATTCCATGGCACTTTACATGTGAGGAGGGGTATACATAATACAAACAGGTACAATATTCGTGAACAATACAAGTCACAACTGATACAGGAGGAGAGAGGACCCTGCCCGCAAAGGCTCACAATCTATAGGATGTGGTTCACACCATTACATAATACAGACCTCCCAACCATCCTGATTTTGAGAGTCTGCCCCGCTGTCATGGCCGGGATCTTACTTTTCCCGCACTGCACTGACTGTGATCCATTATTCATTCACCGACTGGTTGCTGAGAGACGTCAGGAAATTTCCTCTGCAGCTTTTCTTTGTACAACATCGGGATGGCTGCTCTGTGTGCACAGGACCTGTGATGAGGTCACAGGAGGGGAGGAGTCAGGGACCTCCGTGCATGCAGGACTCTGCTGTGCTGGTTGTCATGGTGCTTGATGAGGGTAAGTTTATGTGTGGGGTTAGGAGGGGTTTATGGTGTGGATGCAGCAGAGCCGTGTGTACGAGGTTTGCAGAGCGGAGCCGTGTGTGTACAAGGTGTATGGAGTGTCACGCCCTCGGAAGAAGAATAGGCGAAACGCGCATCGGGGTGAGATGCAGCCGTATTGACACCTCACACAGGTAATAGTATGTGATTTCATGCACCTTATTTTCTCAGAATGGAATAGCACTTTGCACGTAGACACCTTAATATATCATATTTTTTGATGGTGACTATTATAAATTGGAACTGGATTAAATTTGAATATTCATTTTGTGGTTACCATATGATTATAATACTTACCATGGTATACACCTGTATGTGAATCAATGTGTCATTCTGCTGCTGGTTCTTTGGTCGTTTTTTGAGGCATCAATTATAACCTGTTAAATGATTTCATGGATATGTATATGAAATAAACTTTTTATATTGTTTTATATACACTTCATGGGCCTTTATTGGTTCTTAAGAAAAGTAGTCATGTACGGAGTGTGACCTATGGTGTTTAGGTTATTTTTGGACTAATATATAAGTTTGCAGCATCATGTGGGGCCATTATACTGTACAAAGCATCATGTGAGGCCATTACACAGTATGCAGCATCATGTGGGCCCATTATCCTGTATGGAGCATCATGTGGGACCATTATACTGTATATATATTTTTACCCGCACCATTTTTCATGTGGTCACACCTTGAGAATGGTATTTATAAAAGTGGTATAGACTATGCAATGTTCTTTTGAGTATTTAACTCATATACTGTATGGACCCTTATCTCCCACTGTTGTTTATGGGAGTTTTTAATAGTTTTTAAATTCCAGTTTTCTTTGTGTGGTGTTGTATATAATAATAAAAATTTGTTATACTTTTGTACTTATATTATTGGTGTGGTTATCCCATTTATATGATGCTGGTTCTTTTCTTCATGAAGTGTTGGACCATTATACTGTACGCAGCATCATATGTGGCCATTATACAGTATGGAGCACTGTGTGGTGTGTCCATAATACAGTATCGAGCATCATGTGTGGCAATTATACAGTATGGAGCACTGTGTGGCCATTATACAGTATTGAGCATCATGTGTGGCCATTATACAGTATGGAGCATCATGTGTGGCCATTATACAGTATGGAGCACTGTGTGGCCATTATACAGTATGGAGCTTCATGTGTGGCCATTATACAGTATGGAACATCATGTGGGGCCATTATACAGTATTAAGCATAATGTGTGGCCATTATACAGTATGGAGAATCATGTGGGGCCATCATACAGTATGGAGCATCATGTGGGGCCATTACACTGTATGTAGTATCATGTGGGCCATTATACAGTATGGAGCACTGTGTGGCCATTATACAGTATTGAGCATAATGTGGGGCCATTATACAGTATGAGCACCATGTGAGGCCACTATACAGTATGGAGCACTGTGTGGCCATTGTACAGTATTGAGCATCATATGGGGCCATTATACAGTATTGAGCATCATGTGTAGCCATTATACAGTATGGAGCACCATAGTAACATAGTAACATAGTAACATAGTTAGTAAGGCCGAAAAAAGACATTTGTCCATCCAGTTCAGCCTATATTCCATCATAATAAATACCCAGATCTACGTCCTTCTACAGAACCTAATAATTGTATGATACAATATTGTTCTGCTCCAGGAAGACATCCAGGCCTCTCTTGAACCCCTCGACTGAGTTCGCCATCACCACCTCCTCAGGCAAGCAATTCCAGATTCTCACTGCCCTAACAGTAAAGAATCCTCTTCTATGTTGGTGGAAAAACCTTCTCTCCTCCAGACGCAAAGAATGCCCCCTTGTGCCCGTCACCTTCCTTGGTATAAACAGATCCTCAGCGAGATATTTGTATTGTCCCATTATATACTTATACATGGTTATTAGATCGCCCCTCAGTCGTCTTTTTTCTAGACTAAATAATCCTAATTTCGCTAATCTATCTGGGTATTGTAGTTCTCCCATCCCCTTTATTAATTTTGTTGCCCTCCTTTGTACTCTCTCTAGTTCCATTATATCCTTCCTGAGCACCGGTGCCCAAAACTGGACACAGTACTCCATGTGCGGTCTAACTAGGGATTTGTAGAGAGGCAGTATAATGCTCTCATCATGTGTATCCAGACCTCTTTTAATGCACCCCATGATCCTGTTTGCCTTGGCAGCTGCTGCCTGGCACTGGCTGCTCCAGGTAAGTTTATCATTAACTAGGATCCCCAAGTCCTTCTCCCTGTCAGATTTACCCAGTGGTTTCCCATTCAGTGTGTAATGGTGACATTGATTCCTTCTTCCCATGTGTATAACCTTACATTTATCATTGTTAAACCTCATCTGCCACCTTTCAGCCCAAGTTTCCAACTTATCCAGATCCATCTGTAGCAGAATACTATCTTCTCTTGTATTAACTGCTTTACATAGTTTTGTATCATCTGCAAATATCGATATTTTACTGTGTAAACCTTCTACCAGATCATTAATGAATATGTTGAAGAGAACAGGTCCCAATACTGACCCCTGCGGTACCCCACTGGTCACAGCGACCCAGTTAGAGACTATACCATTTATAACCACCCTCTGCTTTCTATCACTAAGCCAGTTACTAACCCATTTACACACATTTTCCCCCAGACCAAGCATTCTCATTTTGTGTACCAACCTCTTGTGCGGCACGGTATCAAACGCTTTGGAAAAATCGAGATATACCACGTCCAATGACTCACCGTGGTCCAGTCTATAGCTTACCTCTTCATAAAAACTGATTAGATTGGTTTGACAGGAGCGATTTCTCATAAACCCATGCTGATATGGAGTTAAACAGCTATTCTCATTGAGATAATCCAGAATAACATCCCTCAGAAACCCTTCAAATATTTTACCAACAATAGAGGTTAGACTTACTGGCCTATAATTTCCAGGTTCACTTTTAGAGCCCTTTTTGAATATTGGCACCACATTTGCTATGCGCCAGTCCTGCGGAACAGACCCTGTCGCTATAGAGTCACTAAAAATAAGAAATAATGGTTTATCTATTACATTACTTAGTTCTCTTAGTACTCGTGGGTGTATGCCATCCGGACCCGGAGATTTATCTATTTTAATCTTATTTAGCCGGTTTCGCACCTCTTCTTGGGTTAGATTGGTGACCCTTAATATAGGGTTTTCATTGTTTCTTGGGATTTCACCTAGCATTTCATTTTCCATCGTGAATACCGTGGAGAAGAAGGTGTTTAATATGTTAGCTTTTTCCTCGTCATCTACAACCATTCTTTCCTCACTATTTTTTAAGGGGCCTACATTTTCAGTTTTTATTCTTTTACTATTGATATAGTTGAAGAACAGTTTGGGATTAGTTTTACTCTCCTTAGCAATGTGCTTCTCTGTTTCCTTTTTGGCAGCTTTAATTAGTTTTTTAGATAAAGTATTTTTCTCCCTATAGTTTTTTAGAGCTTCAATGGTGCCATCCTGCTTTAGTAGTGCAAATGCTTTCTTTTTACTGTTAATTGCCTGTCTTACTTCTTTGTTTAGCCACATTGGGTTTTTCCTATTTCTAGTCCTTTTATTCCCACAAGGTATAAACCGCTTACACTGCCTATTTAGGATGTTCTTAAACATTTCCCATTTATTATCTGTATTCTCATTTCTGAGGATATTGTCCCAGTCTACCAGATTAAGGGCATCTCTAAGCTGTTCAAACTTTGCCTTCCTAAAGTTCAATGTTTTTGTGACTCCCTGACAAGTCCCCCTAGTGAAAGACAGGTGAAACTGCACAATATTGTGGTCGCTATTTCCTAAATGCCCAACCACCTGCAGATTTGTTATTCTGTCAGGTCTATTAGATAGTATTAGGTCTAAAAGTGCTGCTCCTCTGGTTGGATTCTGCACCAATTGTGAGAGATAATTTTTCTTGGTTATTAGCAGAAACCTGTTGCCTTTATGGGTTTCACAGGTTTCTGTTTCCCAGTTAATATCCGGGTAGTTAAAGTCCCCCATAACCAGGACCTCATTATGGGTTGCAGCTTCATCTATCTGCTTTAGAAGTAGACTTTCCATGCTTTCTGTTATATTTGGGGGTTTGTAACAGACCCCAATGAGAATTTTGTTACCATTTTTCCCTCCATGAATTTCAACCCATATGGACTCGACATCCTCATTCCCTTCGCTAATATCCTCCCTTAAAGTGGACTTTAGACAAGACTTTACATAGAGACAAACCCCTCCTCCTCTCCGATTTTTACGATCCTTTCTAAACAGACTGTAACCCTGTAAGTTAACTGCCCAGTCATAGCTTTCATCTAACCATGTCTCGGTTATTCCCACTATGTCAAAGTTACCTGTAGATATTTGTGTGGCCATTATACAGTATGGAGCACTGTGTGGCCATTATACAGTATTGAGCATTATGTGGGGCCATTATACACTATTGAGCATCATGTGTAGACAATCTAAAACTATTCCCTATTCATTTGGAACAGAACAAACACTCACCATATGTATTTGTATAATCTATATCCTGGCTGTTGCATTCACTCACATTCACCGCCCTTGCATAAACTCTTTACACTCCATCCATATCGGCCCCTCTGTCCTTGCCTCTCCTATGTATAGCACTCATGCTCTGTTGACACTGCTTAACAGCGCAGATCCATTCAGTCCCACCATCCAACACAAGAGACGCTCTCACAAATCACTTAACCATCTGCTCACTCTTTCTATCCTCCTTCTCCTAGTCGCTGGAGACACCTCTCCCAACCCCGGCCCCCCATGTTATAGCCAGTCAAACCTCCCAACTGCTACACTCAGAAACCCCTCTAACCTTATTAATATTCCCTGCATGCCTTCTGTCTCTTTCAATTTTGTCCTTTGGAATTCTCGCTCTGTGTGTAATAAACCATGACTTCTTCCTTTCTAATTCTCTTAATCTCCTGGCTCTTACTGAAACCTGGATCCAGCAGTCAGACACCACCACTGCTGCTGCTCTTTCATATGGTGGACTACACTTTTCCCAAGATCGACAACAGAGTAGGTGGAGACGTTGGTGTTAGGAGTCGAGTTTCCTCTGCTGCACTGGGGGAATCTCGATCCGTCTCCGGTGCGGTCTCCCATTCTTCTCCAGCCGCGGTGGAGTCTGCTCAGCAGGGACGTCGATCCCAGCGTCTCGCTCAGTCTGACTCTGTGCGAAGAGTTACTGCTGCTTTACCTGCTTCTGCCATTGAAGCCAGTGCTGGGCAGCGGCGAGTGGACGTTTCTGGATCTAAGTCCTGCTTTTCTCTGTCTGAGCATGCCCAGGGCAGGATCTCCCGTTGGAGATCGAGGGTCACATGCTCAGGTGTTGCAGCGCATCCCATTGGTCCTCTTGGCAGGTCCTGAAAGGGCAAAACTTCTGGAGCTGCTTCCTGTGCTGCTACTATATAAACTGCGCATGACCGCATGGCCATGCGCTAGTATTATCTTGTAAATATGTGTGTGTGTTGTGAGTGAAAGTCGCTCTTTAAATAACCCTCCCTATTGAATGTCTGTTCGCGGAAGGTGTATGTTTGCTATCTAGCGCCCGACTTATCCAACAGCACGAAACACACATTACAGCTACCAGTTGCTGTGTCCGCCAGTACGGCGCCGTGCGCTTGCTCTGCGCTTTCCTGACCCAAGCCTGGGTGGTTAGTGGCGTCCGTCAGTGCGGCACCGCACGCACTCTTGTGCCTTTATATTATTATTTATGTTCCTCTGACACACCCAGTTGCGGTGTTGTGCCAGCAAGTGTCTAATCGGACTTCAATCCTGTGTAGGGGTTGAGTCCGCTGACTTCTTGCTCGCGCTTTATGTGCGGTACTGCGGTCCTGTGACGCAACAGGATCGCTTCCTTCACGCAGGGTGAAGTTAACCCATGTGTGTATACTTAGTACCGCCATATAGTCCGTCTTACTAGCAGCAGGGTCTTTTACCTGCACGGTGGACCTCGGACTGCGAATGCACCTAGTTTCTTATTATCTATACTTGGTGCGTTCCGCCGGTCCTTAACATAATACTAGCGCCAAGGTCTGGCTAGTAAATGATGGACGATCAGCGTTCACAGCGGTACATCCAGCAGCTGGAGGGAAGGTTGGCGGCTCTTGAGCGTTCAACCTCAGCTGTGGATGTCACTGCTGTCGCTGTTCAGGCTGCTAGTGTTGCTGCAGCCACCTTGTCCACTGCCGCTCCTGTCCTGACTCTAACTCGCCTCCCGCTTCCAGAGAAATTCTCTGGTGACAGTAAGTCTTGTAGGGGTTTCGTGAGTCAGTGCTCTATCCGTCTCGAGCTTCTGGCCTCTCGTTTCCCTACAGAGCGGGCTAAGGTGGGATTTATAGTGTCTCTTCTATCGGACAGGGCGTTGCAGTGGGCTACGCCGCTATGGGAGCGTAACAATCATGTGGTACAGAGTGCTCCGTTGTTTCTGAGCACTCTGAAACAGGTCTTTTTAGGACCTCGTGTCACCCATGATACGGCGCTCCAATTGTTGGCATTGACTCAGGGGTCGTCCTTGGTCAGTCATTTTGCCGTCCACTTCCGCACCTTAGCATCTGAGCTGGAGTGGTCGGATAAAGCTCTCATTCCAATATTTTGGAGGGGGCTGGCTGACCACGTTAAGGACGCCCTGGCCACTAGGGAGATTCCCGCCACACTGGAGGAATTAATAACTCTATCCACTCGTATTGATCTCCGTTTTCACGAGCGGAGGTTAGAACGAGCCCAGTGTAGGCAGGGGTTTCGGCTGGCTCCCACCTTCGCCAAACCTTTGGAATCTCCAGACCAGGCTCCTGAGCGCCATGAGCCTGTAGTAGAGTCACGAGCGGGATCTAAGTCCCGGACCGCTCGTGCACTCCAGATTTGTCATCTTTGCCAACAGTCAGGACATCTTGCCTACAGATGTCTCCAGCGGTCGAGGAAACGTCAGCGTCTAGTGGTAGCTGGTGGAGGTGCACTAGACACGGCGACGTTTGCCTCCAAATTGTCCTTTAAGGGGACAATAACATTGGGCTCATCCTCTCACTCGGTAGAACTCTGCGTGGATTCTGGGGCGGAGGGCAATTTTATGTCTTCAGCCTTCGCCCAACGTCACGCAATTCCTCTGGTCATGCTATCTCAACCAGTAACGGTACGAGTGGTGAATGGGTCGACACTGCCCGCACAGATTACACATCAAACTATCCCTTTTACTCTGTTCATGTCACCATCTCATCAGGAGGTTATATCTCTACTCGTCATTCCTGAGGGAATTGATGAGGTTCTCTTAGGGATACCTTGGTTACGGTACCACTCTCCTCACATCGAGTGGTCCTCAGGCAGAATTCTGGGATGGGGTGAATCTTGTGGGAACAGGTGTCATTGAGAGTGCATTCAGGTTGCTACTACAGAGGTACCCGCAGATCTTTCCTCTCTCCCCAAGCAATATTGGTCTTATGCAGACGTGTTCTCCAAAAAGGCAGCGGAGACCCTTCCGCCCCATCGCCCCTATGACTGTCCTATTGATCTCTTGCCTGGTGCTGAGCCTCCCCGGGGTCGAGTCTATCCATTATCCCTCCCAGAAACGGAGGCAATGTCTCAGTACATTCAAGAGAATTTGGCAAGAGGGTTCATCAGGAAGTCAGTGTCACCTGCTGGGGCAGGGTTCTTTTTCGTGCAGAAAAAGAGTGGAGAACTACGTCCATGCATAGACTACAGGGGTCTTAATGCTATCACAGTTAAGAACAAGTACCCTTTGCCTTTGATATCTGAGCTTTTCGATAGGCTTCGGGGAGCTAGAGTGTTTACTAAACTAGATCTGCGGGGTGCTTATAACCTGATTCGCATCCGTGAGGGGGACGAATGGAAAACGGCATTTAACACCAGAGATGGGCACTATGAGTATCTGGTGATGCCCTTCGGGCTCTGTAATGCACCTGCCGTTTTCCAAGACTTTGTCAACGACATCTTCCGGGATATGCTTTCCACCTCGGTTGTAGTCTATCTGGATGATATCCTCATCTTTTCTCCAGATATTGACTCCCACCGGAGAGATGTCGGCAGAGTCTTCGACCTCCTACGGGCAAACTCTCTTTATGCGAAGTTGGTGAAGTGTGTGTTTGAGCAGGAGTCCTTACCTTTCCTGGGCTATATCATCTCCACCCAGGGATTGGCTATGGATCCTGTCAAGCTACAGGCTGTGATGGACTGGCAAGAGCCCTATTCTCTTAAAGCGGTGCAGCGCTTTATGGGGTTCATAAACTATTACCGCCAGTTCATTCCCCACTTCTCAACTCTGGTAGCTCCCTTGGTGGCCCTCACCAAGAAGGGAGCGAATCCCAAATTGTGGTCGGAAGAGGTCTCCAAGGCCTTCACTTCTATTAAGTCCCAGTTTGCTAGCGCTCCCATCTTACATCGTCCCGACGTGGATAAGCCATTCCTAATGGAGGTGGATGCCTCGTCCGTTGGTGCTGGAGCAGTCCTCTATCAAAAGGATGCTCAAGGTCGGAAGCATCCATGCTTCTTCTTCTCTAAGACCTTCACGCCAGCGGAGAGAAACTACTCCATCGGGGACAGGGAGTTGCTAGCAATGAAGTTGGCCTTTTCGGAGTGGAGACACCTTCTGGAGGGTGCGCGGTTTCCCTTCCAAGTTTACACGGACCACAAAAATTTGGTCTATTTACAAACAGCCCAGCGGCTAAATTCTCGCCAGGCCAGATGGTCCCTGTTCTTCTCCCGGTTCCACTTTTCCCTTCATTATCTCACCGGGGAGAAGAATATCCATGCTGACGCTCTCTCTCGCTCCCTTATGTCAACTGAGGAGGAGGAAGAGGAGCCTCGGCTTATTGTCCCTTCCGAGAGCCTGAGAACCGTAGCGCCGGTTTCGCTAGAGTCTGTGCCTCCAGGCAAGACTTTTGTGCCCATTAATTTGCGACCAGAGGTTCTCTCTTGGGCTCATTCGTCCAGGGTGGGTGGACACTTTGGGACAAAGAGGACATCTGAGCTACTGGCGAGGACGTACTGGTGGCCGCATATGGTCCGGGATGTCAGGGATTATATTCTGGCGTGTGTCTCCTGCACCAAAAATAAATCTCCGCGTCAAAGGCCAGCTGGGTTGCTCTATCCCTTGCCGGTGGCAGATAGGCCCTGGGAGATGGTCGGGATGGACTTTGTTGTGCGTTTACCCAAGTCTCGCGGCTGTACCATCATTTGGGTCATCACCGATCATTTCTCAAAAATGGTGCATTTGGTGCCGCTACCACGGTTACCTTCTGCACGGGCCTTGGCAGCGTTGTTCATCAAACACATCTTCCGCCTACATGGTATGCCTGACAAAATTGTCAGTGACCGGGGTCTCCAGTTTGCGTCTCGGTTCTGGAGAGAGCTTTGTCGTCTTCTCAGTATTGAGTTGAATCTCTCTTCCGCTTATCATCCCGAGACGAATGGGTTGGTAGAGAGGGCCAACCAGACCTTGGTCACATACCTGCGACATTTTGTTTCAGCCAGGCAGGATGACTGGGCATCCTTGCTATCATGGGCAGAGTTTGCACTGAACAATGCCGTAGCCGACTCCACTGGACAAACCCCATTCCTCCTCAACTATGGTCAGCATCCACGGGTACCTGTGCCTATGCCCGTGTCTTCCGCCGACTCCAGGGTGGCAGACTGGGCTGTGGAGGCACGGGATATTTGGGACTGCACTCAGGATGCCATTCGGGCCTCTAAGGAGAGAATGAGGTCCTCCGCCGATGCTCATCGGCGCCCCGCTCCGACCTTTGCTCCTGGCGACTTGGTGTGGCTCTCCGCCCGTAACATCAGGCTGCGAGTTGAGTCCACTAAATTTGCTCCTTGCTACTTGGGTCCGTTCAAGGTCCTCGAGCAGGTTAATCCTGTGGTCTATCGTTTGGCCCTTCCGCCACGCCTGGGTATCACCGACACCTTTCATGTGTCCCTCTTGAAACCTGTGTATATGTCCCGGTTTTCCGAGTCATCTGCTGGGACATCGGGTTCGTCTACGGACGATTATGAGGTGAACGCTATTTTGGGGTGCAAGGTGGTACGTGGCAAAAAATTTTTTTGGGTGGACTGGAAGGGTTATGGCCCCGAGGACAGGTCCTGGGAGCCTGTTGAGCACATTCGGTCCCCGCAGCTCATTGCTGCCTTCAAACGTGGCGAGGCCCAAGGAGGGGGGGTAATGTTAGGAGTCGAGTTTCCTCTGCTGCACTGGGGGAATCTCGATCCGTCTCCGCTGCGGTCTCCCATTCTTTTCCAGCCGCAGTGGAGTCTGCTCAGCAGGGACGTCGATCCCAGCGTCTCGCTCAGTCTGACTCTGTGCGAAGAGTTACTGCTGCTTTTCCTGCTTCTGCCATTGAAGCCAGTGCTGGGCAGCGGCGAGTGGACGTTTCTGGATCTAAGTCCTGCTTTTCTCTGTCTGAGCATGCCCAGGGCAGGATCTCCCGTCGAGATCGAGGGTCACATGCTCAGGTGTTGCAGCGCATCCCATTGGTCCTCTTGGCAGGTCCTGAAAGGGCAAAACTTCTGGAGCTGCTTCCTGTGCTGCTACTATATAAACTGCGCATGACCGCACGGCCATGCGCAAGTATTGTCTTGTAAATATGTGTGTGTGTTGTGAGTGAAAGTCGCTCTTTAAATAACCCTCCCTATTGAATGTCTGTTCGCGGAAGGTGTATGTTTGCTATCTAGCGCCCGACTTATCCAACAGCACGAAACACACATTACAGCTACCAGTTGCTGTGTCCGCCAGTACGGCGCCGTGCGCTTGCTCTGCGCTTTCCTGACCCAAGCCTGGGTGGTTAGTGGCGTCCGTCAGTGCGGCACCGCACGCACTCTTGTGCCTTTATATTATTATTTATGTTCCTCTGACACACCCAGTTGCGGTGTTGTGCCAGCAAGTGTCTAATCGGACTTCAATCCTGTGTAGGGGTTGAGTCCGCTGACTTCTTGCTCGCGCTTTATGTGCGGTACTGCGGTCCTGTGATGCAACAGGATCGCTTCCTTCACGCAGGGTGAAGTTAACCCATGTGTGTATACTTAGTACCGCCATATAGTCCGTCTTACTAGCAGCAGGGTCTTTTACCTGCACGGTGGACCTCGGACTGCGAACGCACCTAGTTTCTTATTATCTATACTTGGTGCGTTCTGCCGGTCCTTAACAGTTGGTCTGCTCCTTTCACCCAAATGTACCTTCCAAGTTATCCCCCAAGTACTCTCACTTGTATTCCCTTCCTTTGAGGTCCATGCTGTCAGACTCTACATCCCCTTCTCCATGCGAGTGGCGGTGGTGTATCGTCCTCCCGGCCCCTCTCATCAGTTCCTGTATCACTTTGCCACCTGAATTCCACACTTTCTCTCCTGTGACACTCCCATCCTCATCATGGGTGATTTCAACATCCCCATTGCTTCTCCCCTCTCCCCATCTGCTTTTCACCTTTTATCTCTAACCTCCTCTTTCGGCCTCATGCAGCATACTAACTCCCCAACGCATGAAGATGGAAACTCCCTCGACTTGGTCTTCTCCCGGCTTTGCTCAGTGGATGATTTCACAAACTCCCCTCTCCCGCTCTCTGACCACAACCTTCTTTCATTCTCTATCAAGAACTGCCATCCTGCTCAGGTCACCCCCACTTCCCACACTTATAGAAACATACAGGCCATTAACACCCAGAAACTTAGGAAGAACTTGCAGTCCTCATTGGCCCCAATCTCCTCAATCTCATGTCCTGATTCTGCTCTGAAGCATTACAATGAAACCCTGCAAAGTGCCCTGGATGAAGCTGCACCTCATATACATAGAACAACTTGGCACAGACGGCAACAACCGTGGCACACGCTGCAAACACGTTTCCGGCAGCGTTGCTCCAGGTGCGCCGAACGTTTGTGGAGAAAATCTACCCAAAGATTTCATCCATTATAAGTTCATGCTAAAAACATACAACTCTGCCCTTCACCTCTCCAAACAAACCTATTTCAACACCCTTATCACCTCGCTGTCCAATAACCCTAAACGTCTCTTTGAACCAGTTACAGAAGAAGTCATTAGGCTCCTTGCATCTTCTCGCCCAACCACTTGCACCAGTGACCCCATTCCGTCACATCTCCTCCAGTCCCTTTCCCCGGCTGTCACCTCTCACCTAACAAAAATATTCAACCTTTCTTTCACTTCCGGTATTTTTCCCTCCTCATTTAAGCATGCCATCATACATTCATTAATTAAAACACCATCCCTTGATCAAAACTGTGCTGCTAATTATAGACCCGTCTCTAATCTTCCCTTCATCTCTAAACTCCTCGAACGCCTGGCCCACTCTCGTCTTACCCGCTATCTCTCAGATAACTCTCTTCTCGACCCTCTTCAATCTGGTTTCCGCTCTTTACACTCTACTGAAACTGCCCTCACTAAAGTCTCTAATGCCCTACTAACAGCTAAATCTAATGGTCACTACTCCATGCTAATTCTCTTGGATCTCTCCGCAGCATTCGACACTGTGGATCTTCAGCGCCTCCTCACTATGCTCTGCTCCATCGGCCTCAAGGACACCGTTCTCTCCTGGTTCTCCTCCTATCTCTCTGACCAATCCTTCACTGTATCTTTTCATCCTCCTCTCACCTTCCCCTTACTGTAGGGGTTCCTCAAGGATCAGTCCTAGGCCCCCTCTTCTTCTCTTTGTATACCGCCCCTATTGGACAATCAGTAGATTTGGTTTGCAGTACCATCTCTATGCTGACGACACCCAATTATACACTTCTTCTCCTGATATCACGCTGACCTTTTTAGAAAACACCAGTGATTGTCTTACCGCTGTCTCTAACATCATGTCCTCCCTATATCTGAAACTGAACCTGTCAAAAACTGAACTCATGTTTTCTCCCTCTACTAACCTATCTTTGCCTGACATTGCCATCTCCGTGTGCGGTTCCACCATTACTCCCAAGCAACATGCCCGCTGCCTTGGGGTCATACTTGATTCCAAGCTTTCATTCACCCCCCACATCCGATCACTGGCTCGCTCTTCTGATCTGCATCTCAAAAACATTTATAGAATTCGCACTTTTCTTACTTTCGACTCTGCAAAAACTCTTACTGTTTCATTTATTCATTCTAGTCCAGGGGTGCCAAACTGCATTCCTCGAGGGCCGCAAACCATGCGTGTTTTCAAGATTTCCTTAGCTTTGCACAAGGTGCTGTAATCATTATGTGTGAAGGTGATTAAATTATCACCTGTGCAGTACAAGGAAATCCTGAAAACATGACCTGTTTGCAGCCCTTGAGGATTGCAGTTTGACAACCCTGTTCTAGTCGGGACTATTGTAACTCTATTAATTGGCCTCCCTCTTACCAAACTCTCCCCTCTCTAATCTGTCCTGAATGCTGCTGCCAGGATCATATTCCTCACCAACCGTTATACCGATGCCTCTACCTTGTGCCAGTCATTACACTGGCTAACCATCCACTCCAGAATCCAGTACAAAACTACTACCCTCATCCACAAAGCTCTCCATGGCTCAGCACCACCGTACATCTCCTCTCTGGTCTCAGTCTACCACCCTACCCGTGCCCTCTGCTCTGCTAATGACTTCAGGTTAGCATCCTCAATAATCAGGACCTCCCACTCCCATCTCCAAGACTTTACACGTGCTGCGCCGATTCTTTGGAATGCACTACCCAAGTTAATACGATTAATCCCCAATCCCCACAGTTTTAAGCGTGCCCCAAAAACTCATTGTTCAGATTGGTCTACCGCCTCAATGCATTAACCTAACTATCCCTGTGTGGAACATTAAAAAAAAAAACTTAAATCATAATCAGGTTCCTCGCATCATGTTCTCATACACTTTATACAGTTAATAGCCCTCTATGTCTGTACTGCTGCATACTTAGGCAGTGAACTAGTTCATGCAGCTTTACTTGAACACCCGAGCCTTACACTATAACTGGTCCAAATAACTATAGCAATTGTTGCCATCCACCTCTCGTGTCTCCCCTTTTCCTCATAGTTTGTAAGCTTGCAAGCAGGGCCCTCATTCCTCTTGGTATCTATATTGAACTGTGATTTCTGTTATGCAGTAATGTCTATTGTCTGTACAAGTCCCCTCTATAATTTGTAAAGCGCTGCAGAATATGTTGGCGCTATATAAATAAAATGATTATTATTATTATATAGTATAGAGCGCTGTGTGGCCATTATACAGTATGGAGCACCATTTCTGGCCATTTTACAGTATGGAGGGAGCACTGTGTGGCCATAATACAGTATTGAGCATCATGTGTGGCCATTATACAGAATGGAGCACTGTGTGGCCACTATACAGTATTGAGCATCATGTGTGGCCATTATACAGTATGGAACACTGTGTGGCCATTATACAGTATGCAGCACTGTGTGGCAATTATACAATATTATTGAGCATCATGTGTGGCCATTATACAGTATGGAGCATCATGTGGGGCCATTATACAGTATTGAGCATCTTGTGTGACCATTATACTGTACACAGCATCATGCGGGGCCATTATACAGTATGGAGCACTGTGCTGCCATTATACAGTATTGAGCATTATGTGGGGCCATTATACAGTATGGAGCACTGTTTGGCCATTGTACAGTATTGAGCATCAGGTGTGTGGCCATTTTACAGTATGGAGCACTGTGCGGCCCTTATACAGTATTAAACATTATGTGGGGCCATTATACAGTATGGACCACTGTGTGGCCATTATACAGTATTGATCATCAGGTGTGTGGCCATTATACAATATGGAGCACTGTGTGGCCATTATACAGCATTGACCATCATGTGTGGCCATTACACAGTATGGAGCACTGTGTGGCCATTATACAGTATTGAGCATCATGTGTGGCCATAATACTGTACACAGCATCATGTGGAGACATTATACAGTATGGAGCACTGTGTGGCCATTAAACAGTATTAAGCATCATGTGTATCCATTATACAGTATGGAGCACTGTGTGGCCATTATACAGCATTGAGTATCATGTGTGGCCATTATACAGTATGGAGCAGTGTGTGGCCATTAACAGTATTGAGAATCATGTGTGGCCATTATACAGTATGGAGCACTGTGTGGTTATTATACAGTATTGAGCATCATGTGTGGCCATTATACAGTATGAAGCACTGTGTGGCCATTATACAGTATTGAGGTACATGTGTGGCCATTGTACAGTATGGAGCATCATGTGGGGCCATTATACAGTATCGAGCATCACGTGTGGCCATTATACAGTATGGAGCATCATGTGGGGCCATTATACAGCATGGAGCATCATGTGTGGCCATTATACAGTAAGGAGCACTGTGTGGCCATTATACAGTATTGAGCATCATGTGTGGCCATTATACAGTATGGAGCACTGTGTGGCCATTATAGAGTATTGAGCATCATGTGGGGCCATTATACAGTATGGAGCACTGTGTGGCCATTATAGAGTATTGAGCATCATGTGGGGCCATTATACAGTATTGAGCATCATGTGGGGCCATTATACAGTATGGAGCATCATGTGTGGCCATTATACAGTATGGAGCATCATGTGAGACCATTATAAAGTATGGAGCATCATGTGGGTCAGTTATACAGTACACAGCATCATGTGGAGCCATAATACAGTATGGAGCACTGTGTGACCATTATATTGTATTGGGCATCATGTAGGGCCATTATACAGTATGGAGCATCATGTGGGGCCATTATACAGTATGGAGCATCATGTGGGACCATTACAATATGGAGCATCATGTGGGTCAATTATACAGTACACAGCATCATGTGGAGCCATAATACAGTATGGAGCACTGTGTGACCATTATATTGTATTGGGCATCATGTGGGGCCATTATACAGTATGGAGCATCATGTGGGGCCATTATACAGTATGGAGCATCATGTGGGACCATTACAGTATGGAGCATCATGTGGGACCATTATACAGTATGGAGCATCATGTGTGGCCAGTATACTGTACACAGCATCATGTGGGGCCATTATACAGAATGGAGCACTGTGTGGCCATTATATAGTATTGCGCATCATGTGGGGCCATTTTACAGTATGGAGCACTGTTTGGCCATTGTACAGTATTGAGCATCAGGTGTGTGGCAATTTTACAGTATGGAGCACTGTGCGGCCCTTATACAGTATTAAACATTATGTGGGGCCATTACACAGTATGGACCACTGTGTGGCCATTATACAGTATTGATCATCAGGTGTGTGGCCATTATACAATATGGAGCACTGTGTGTCCATTATACAGTATTGAGCATCATGTGTGGCCATAATACTGTACACAGCATCATGGGGAGACATTATACAGTATGGAGCACTGTGTGGCCATTAAACAGTATAAAGCATCATGTGTATCCATTATACAGTATGGAGCACTGTGTGGCCATTATACAGCATTGAGTATCATGTGTGGCCATTATACAGTATTGAGCATCATGTGAGGCCATTATACAGTATGGAGCACTGTGTGGCCATTATAGAGTATTGAGAATCATGTGGAGCCATTATACAGTATTGAGCATCATGTGGGGCCATTATACAGTATGGAGCATCATGTGTGGCCATTATACAGTATGGAGCATCATGTGAGACCATTATACAGTATGGAGCATCATGTGGGTCAATTATACAGTACACAGCATCATGTGGAGCCATAATACAGTATGGAGCACTGTGTGACCATTATATTGTATTGGGCATCATGTTGGGCCATTATACAGTATGGAGCATCATGTGGGGCCATTATACAGTATGGAGCATCATGTGGGACCATTAAAATATGGAGCATCATGTGGGTCAATTATACAGTACACAGCATCATGTGGAGCCATAATACAGTATGGAGCACTGTGTGACCATTATATTGTATTGGGCATCATGTGGGGCCATTATACAGTATGGAGCATCATGTGGGGCCATTATACAGTATGGAGCATCATGTGGGACCATTACAGTATGGAGCATCATGTGGGACCATTATACAGTATGGAGCATCATGTGTGGCCAGTATACTGTACACAGCATCATGTGGGGCCATTATACAGAATGGAGCACTGTGTGGCCATTATATAGTATTGCGCATCATGTGGGGCCATTTTACAGTATGGAGCACTGTTTGGCCATTGTACAGTATTGAGCATCAGGTGTGTGGCAATTTTACAGTATGGAGCACTGTGCGGCCCTTATACAGTATTAAACATTATGTGGGGCCATTACACAGTATGGACCACTGTGTGGCCATTATACAGTATTGATCATCAGGTGTGTGGCCATTATACAATATGGAGCACTGTGTGTCCATTATACAGTATTGAGCATCATGTGTGGCCATAATACTGTACACAGCATCATGGGGAGACATTATACAGTATGGAGCACTGTGTGGCCATTAAACAGTATAAAGCATCATGTGTATCCATTATACAGTATGGAGCACTGTGTGGCCATTATACAGCATTGAGTATCATGTGTGGCCATTATACAGTATTGAGCATCATGTGAGGCCATTATACAGTATGGAGCACTGTGTGGCCATTATAGAGTATTGAGAATCATGTGGGGCCATTATACAGTATTGAGCATCATGTGGGGCCATTATACAGTATGGAGCATCATGTGTGGCCATTATACAGTATGGAGCATCATGTGAGACCATTATACAGTATGGAGCATCATGTGGGTCAATTATACAGTACACAGCATCATGTGGAGCCATAATACAGTATGGAGCACTGTGTGACCATTATATTGTATTGGGCATCATGTTGGGCCATTATACAGTATGGAGCATCATGTGGGGCCATTATACAGTATGGAGCATCATGTGGGACCATTAAAATATGGAGCATCATGTGGGTCAATTATACAGTACACAGCATCATGTGGAGCCATAATACAGTATGGAGCACTGTGTGACCATTATATTGTATTGGGCATCATGTGGGGCCATTATACAGTATGGAGCATCATGTGGGGCCATTATACAGTATGGAGCATCATGTGGGACCATTACAGTATGGAGCATCATGTGGGACCATTATACAGTATGGAGCATCATGTGTGGCCATTATACTGTACACAGCATCATGTGGGGCCATTATACAGAATGGAGCACTGTGTGGCCATTATATAGTATTGCGCATCATGTGGGGCCATTTTACAGTATGGAGCACTGTTTGGCCATTGTACAGTATTGAGCATCAGGTGTGTGGCAATTTTACAGTATGGAGCACTGTGCGGCCCTTATACAGTATTAAACATTATGTGGAGCCATTACACAGTATGGACCACTGTGTGGCCATTATACAGTATTGATCATCAGGTGTGTGGCCATTATACAATATGGAGCACTGTGTGGCCATTATACAGTATTGAGCATCATGTGTGGCCATAATACTGTACACAGCATCATGGGGAGACATTATACAGTATGGAGCACTGTGTGGCCATTAAACAGTATACAGCATCATGTGTATCCATTATACAGTATGGAGCACTGTGTGGCCATTATACAGCATTGAGTATCATGTGTGGCCATTATACAGTATGGAGCAGTGTGTGGCCATTATACAGTATGGAGCACCATGTGTGACCATAATACAGTATGGAGCACTGTGTGGCCATTATACAGTATTGAGAATCATGTGTGGCCATTATACAGTATGGAGCACTGTGTGGTTATTATACAGTATTGAGCATCATGTGTGGCCATTATACAGTATGAAGAACTGTGTGGCCATTATACAGTATTGAGGTACATGTGTGGCCATTGCATAGTATGGAGCTTCATGTGGGGCCATGATACAGTATCGAGCATCACGTGTGGCCATTATACAGTATGGAGCATCATGTGGGGCCATTATACAGCATGGAGCATCATGCGCGGCCATTATACAGTAAGGAGCACTGTGTGGCCATTATACAGTTTTGAGCATCATGTGTGGCCATTATACAGTATGGAGCACTGTGTGGCCATTATAGAGCATTGAGCATCATGTGGGGCCATTATACAGTATGGAGCACTGTGTGGCCATTATAGAGTATTGAGCATCATGGGGGGCCATTATACAGTATTGAGCATCATGTGGGGCCATTATACAGTATGGAGCATCATGTGTGGCCATTATACAGTATGGAGCATCATGTGAGACCATTATACAGTATGGAGCATCATGTGGGTCAATTATACAGTACACAGCATCATATGGAGCCATAATACAGTATGGAGCACTGTGTGACCATTATATTGTATTGGGCATCATGTAGGGCCATTATACAGTATGGAGCATCATGTGGGGCCATTATACAGTATGGAGTATCATGTGGGACCATTACAGTATGGAGCATCATGTGGGTCAATTATACAGTACACAGCAACATGTGGAGCCATAATACAGTATGGAGCACTGTGTGACCATTATATTGTATTGGGCATCATGTGGGGCCATTATACAGTATGGAGCATCATGTGGGGCCATTATACAGTATGGAGCATCATGTGGGACCATTACAGTATGGAGGATCATGTGGGACCATTATACAGTATGGAGCATCATGTGTGGCCATTATACTGTACACAGCATCATGTGGGGCCATTATACAGAATGGAGCACTGTGGGGCCATTATATAGTATTGAGCATCATGTGGGGCCATTTTACAGTATGGAGCACTGTTTGGCCATTGTACAGTATTGAGCATCAGGTGTGTGGCAATTTTACAGTATGGAGCACTGTGCGGCCCTTATACAGTATTAAACATTATGTGGGGCCATTACACAGTATGGACCACTGTGTGGCCATTATACAGTATTGATCATCAGGTGTGTGGCCATTATACAATATGGAGCACTGTGTGGCCATTATACAGTATTGAGCATCATGTGTGGCCATAATACTGTACACAGCATCATGTGGAGACATTATACAGTATGGAGCACTGTGTGGCCATTAAACAGTATAAAGCATCATGTGTATCCATTATACAGTATGGAGCACTGTGTGGCCATTATACAGCATTGAGTATCATGTGTGGCCATTATACAGTATGGAGCAGTGTGTGGCCATTATACAGTATGGAGCACCATGTGTGACCATAATACAGTATGGAGCACAGTGTGGCCATTATACAGTATTGAGCATCATGTGTGGCCATAATACTGTACACAGCATCATGTGGAGACATTATACAGTATGGAGCACTGTGTGGCCATTAAACAGTATTAAGCATCATGTGTATCCATTATACAGTATGGAGCACTGTGTGGCCATTATACAGCATTGAGTATCATGTGTGGCCATTATACAGTATGGAGCAGTGTGTGGCCATTATACAGTATGGAGCACCATGTGTGACCATAATACAGTATGGAGCACTGTGTGGTTATTATACAGTATTGAGCATCATGTGTGGCCATTATACAGAATGAAGCACTGTGTGGCCATTATACAGTATTGAGGTACATGTGTGGCCATTGTACAGTATGGAGTATCATGTGGGGCCATTATACAGTATCGAGCATCATGTGTGGTCATTATACAGTATGGAGCATCATGTGGGGCCATTATACAGCATGGAGCATCATGTGGGGCCATTATACTGTACGCAGCATCATGCGCGGCCATTATACAGTAAGGAGCACTGTGTGGCCATTATACAGTATTGAGCATCATGTGTGGCCATTATACAGTATGGAGCACTGTGTGGCCATTATAGAGTATTGGGCATCTTGTGGGGCCATTATACAGTATTGAGCATCATGTGGGGCCATTATACAGTATGGAGCATCATGTGTGGCCATTATACAGTATGGAGCATCATGTGGGTCAATTATACAGTACACAGCATCATGTGGAGCCATAATACAGTATGGAGCACTGTGTGACCATTATATTGTATTGGGCATCATGTGGGGCCATTATACAGTATGGAGCATCATGTGGGGCCATTATACAGTATGGAGCATCTTGTGGGACCATTACAGTATGGAGCATCATGTGGGACCATTATACAGTATTGAGCATCATGTGTGGCCATTATACAGCATCATGTGGGGCCATTATACAGAATGGAGCACTGTGTGGCCATTATATAGTATTGAGCATCATGTGGGGCCATTTTACAGTTTGGAGCATCACGTTGCGGCCATTATACAGTATGGAGCACTGTGTGGCCATTATACAGTATGGAGCATCATGTTGGGCCATTATACAACATGGAGCACTGTGTGGCCATTATACAGTATTGAGCATCATGTGTGGCCATTATACAGTATGGAGCACTGTGTGGCCATTTTAGAGTATGGAGCACTGTGTGGCCATTATACAGTATTGAGCATCATTTGTGGCCATTATACAGTATGGAGCACTGTGGCCATTATATAGTAAGGAACACCATGTGTTACCATTATACAGTATGGAGCACTGTGTGGCCATTATACAGTATTGAGCATCGTGTGTGGCCATTATACAGTGTGGAGCACTGTTTGGCCATTATACAGTATTGAGCAACATGTGTGGCCATTATCCAGTATGGAGCTTCACATGGTGCCATTATACAGTATTGAGCATCATGTGCGGCCATTATACTGTATGGAGCATCATATAGGGCCATCATACTGTACGCAGCATCATGTGAAGCCATTATATAGTATGGAGCACTGTGTGGCCATTATACAGTATTGAGAATTATGGTGGGCCATTATACAGTATAGAGCATCATGTGTGGCCATTATATAGTATGAAGCACTGTATGGCCATTATACAGTATTGAGCATCATGTGGCCATGATACAGTATGGAACACTGTGTGGCCATTATACAGTATGGAGCACCATGTGTGGCCAGTATACAGTATGGAACACTGTGTGGCCAATATACAGTATGGAGCACCATGTGTGGCCATTATACAGTATTGAGCATCATGTGTGGCCATTATACAGTATGGAACACTGTGTGGCCAATATACAGTATGGAGCATCGCATGGGGCTATTATACAGTATTGAGCATCATGTGTGGCCATTATACAGTATGGAGCATCATGTGGGACCATCGTACTGTAAACAGCATCATGTTTGGCCATTATACAGTATTGAGCATTATGTGGGGCCATTATACAGTACGGAGCATCATGTGGAGCCATTATACAGTATGAAGCACTGTGTGGCCATTATAAACTATTGAGCATCATGTGGGGCCATTTTACAGTATGGAGCACTGTGTGGCCATTATACAGTATTGAGCATCATGTGTGGCCATTATACAGGATGGAGCACTGTGTGGCCATTATACAGAATTGAGCATCATGTGTGGCCATTATACAGTATGGAGCACCAAGTGTGGCCATTATACAGTATGGAACACTGTGTGGCCATTATTCAGTATGGAGCACCATGTGTGGCCATTATACAGTATTGAGCATCATGTGTGGCCATTATACAGTATGGAGCATCACATGGGGCTATTATACAGTATTGAGCATCATGTGTGGCCATTATACAGTATGGACCATCACATGGGGCTATTATACAGTATTGAGCATCATGTGTGGCCATTATACAGTATAGAGCATCATGTGGGGCCATCATACTGTACGCAGCATTGTGTGGGTCCATTATACAGCATGGAGCACAGTGTGGCCATTATACAGTATTGAGCATTATGTGGGGCCATTATACAGTATGGAGCATCATGTGGGGCCATTATACAGCATGGAGCACTGTGTGGCCATTATTCAGTATTGAACATCATGTGTGGCCATTATAAAATATGGAGCACTGTGTGGCCATTATATAGTATTGAGCATCATGTGTGGCCATTATACAGTATGGAACACTGTGTGGCCATTAGAGTATGGAGCACCATGTGTGGCCATTATACAGTATTGAGCATCATGTGTGGCCTTTTTACAGTATGGAGCACTGTGTGGCCATTATACAGTATGGATCACTGTGTATCAATAGTAAAAGAATAAAAACTGAAAATGTAGGCCCCTTAAAAAATTGTGAGGAAAGTATGGTTGTAGATGACGAGGAAAAAGCTAACATATTAAACACCTTCTTCTCCACGGTATTCACGGTGGAAAATGAAATGCTAGGTGAAATCCCAAGAAACAATGAAAACCCTTTATTAAGGGTCACCAATCTAACCCAAGAAGAGGTGCGAAACCGGCTAAATAAGATCAAAATGGATAAATCTCTGGGTCCGGATGGCATACACCCACGAGTACTAAGTAATGTAATAGATAAACCATTATTTCTTATTTTTAGGGACTCTATAGCGACGGGGTCTGTTCCGCAGGACTGGCGCATAGCAAATGTGGTGCCAATATTCAAAAAGGGCTCTAAAAGTGAACCTGGTAATTATAGGCCAGTAAGTCTAACCTCTATTGTTGGTAAAATATTTGAAGGGTTTCTGAAGGATGTTATTCTGGATTATCTCAATGAGAATAACTGTTTAACTCCATATCAGCATGGGTTTATGAGAAATCGCTCCTGTCAAACCAATCTAATCAGTTTTTATGAAGAGGTAAGCTATAGGCTGGACCACGGTGAGTCATTGGACGTGGTATATCTCGATTTTTCCAAAGCGTTTGATACCGCGCCGCACAAGAGGTTGGTACACAAAATGAGAATGCTTGGTCTGGGGGAAAATGTGTGTAAATGGGTTAGTAACTGGCTTAGGCTGGTTTCACATTGGCGTTTTTTGGGGTGCGTTTTTGCGGTAAAATGCGCAAAAAACGCATGGTGAAAAAACACATGTAAACGCGTGTAAACGCTGCGTTTTTTTGACGCATGCGTTTTTGCATGTGGTGAAAAAAACGCGGCGTTTTGACGCGTTTACATGCGTTTTTACATGCGTTTGCGTTTTTTAAATGCATGCTGAGAAATGTGTGACAGCTGCCAATCATCAAAATAAAGTAAAAAACCCACTATAAACAGAAACAGTTAGGGTTAGGGTTAGGGGTAGGGGTAGGGATCATAACCCTAACCCTAACCCTAAAGGGATCCTACCCCTAACCCTACCCCTAACCCTAAGGGATCCTAACCCTAACCCTACCCCTAACCCTAACCCTAAGGGATCCTAACCCTAACCCTAACCCTACCCCTAACCCTAAGGGATCCTAACCCTAACCCTACCCCTAACCCTACCCCTAACCCTAAGGGATCCTAACCCTAACCCTACCCCTACCCCTAACCATAAAGGGATTAGGGTTAGGATCCCTTAGGGTTAGGGTTAGGGGTAGGGTTAGGGGTAGGGTTAGGGGTAGGGTTAGGGGTAGGGTTAGGATCCCTTAGTGTTAGGGGTAGGGTTAGGGTTAGGGGTAGGGTTAGGGGTAGGATTAGGTTCCCTTTATCACCTTTATGTTGGGGGGTGGCATATCAGTGTTTTCTGGTTTTTTAATAAAAAAACGCATGCGTTTTTTACCGCAAAAAACGCATGCACCAAAAAACGCATGCGTCCCCATTGACTCCAATGTATTTTTTGACCCCAAAAAAACGCATGAAAACGCATGCGGTTTTTTTTGGTCCAAAAAACGCTTCTAAAAATACTACAAGTAGCATTTCAGAAAATGAACGCATGCAGTAAAAAAACGCATGCGTCAAAAAACGCGACCAAACGCGTACACAAAAAAACGCATGCGGTTTTTTGAAAAAAAACGCTGCAGACAAAAACGCAAGTGTGAAACTACCCTTAGTGATAAAAAGCAGAGGGTGGTTATAAATGGTATAGTCTCTAACTGGGTCGCTGTGACCAGTGGGGTTCCGCAGGGGTCGGTATTGGGACCTGTTCTCTTCAACATAGTCATTAATGATCTGGTAGAAGGTTTACACAGTAAAATATCGATATTTGCAGATGATACAAAACTATGTAAAGCAGTTAATACAAGAGAAGATAGTATTCTGCTACAGATGGATCTGGATAAGTTGGAAACTTGGGCTGAAAGGTGGCAGATGAGGTTTAACAATGATAAATGTAAGGTTATACACATGGGAAGAAGGAATCAATATCACCATTACACATTGAACGGGACACCACTGGGTAAATCTGACAGGGAGAAGAACTTGGGGATCCTAGTTAATGATAAACTTACCTGGAGCAGCCAGTGCCAGGCAGCAACTGCCAAGGCAAACAGGATCATGGGGTGCGTTAAGAGAGGTCTGGATACACATGATGAGAGCATTATACTGCCTCTATACAAATCCCTAGTTAGACCGCACATGGAGTACTGTGTCCAGTTTTGGGCACCGGTGCTCAGGAAGGATATAATGGAACTAGAGAGAGTTCAAAGGAGGGCAACAAAATTAATAAAGGGGATGGGAGAACTACAATACCCAGATAGATTAGCGAAATTAGGATTATTTAGTCTAGAAAAAAGATGACTGAGGGGCGATCTAATAACCATGTATAAGTATGTAAGGGGACAATACAAATATCTCGCTGAGGATCTGTTTATACCAAGGAAGGTGACGGGCACAAGGGGGCATTCTTTGCGTCTGGAGGATATAAGGTTTTTCCACCAACACAGAAGAAGATTCTTTACTGTTAGGGCGGTGAGAATCTGGAATTGCTTGCCTGAGGAGGTGGTGATGGCGAACTCAGTCGAGGGGTTCAAGAGAGACCTGGATGTCTTCCTGGAGCAGAACAATATTGTATCATACAATTATTAGGTTCTGTAGAAGGACGTAGATCTGGGGATTTATTATGATGGAATATAGGCTGAACTGGATGGACAAATGTCTTTTTTCGGCCTTACTTACTAACTATGTTACTAAGTATAGCTGCTATTTATCTGCTTCTGTGATGTTTTTAATGTATTTTTAGCATTTGCAGTTTTTTTAATTAGTGTAAAAACTTTGACATGGGTTGCAAACTTGTGTATTTTTGACGAAAATATCGACCAATACCTAATGTATTATATACATTTTTTCCATGTTTTTTATGCAGGGTGCAGGCTGGGTTCCTCCAGTGGTGGCTGGGTTTGTGGGGTGTTTGGCCTGTGGGTGCACATATGATATTGGCAGCCCATCTGATGTAATAGTAGGGGCGTTGGTAATAGACTTTTATATAGATAGAGGTGCATCTCACGAAATGGTGTGAATGTCATCCTATGCAAGCTTGCTTGCATTTTGAATACTAGGCAGCCACTTCATGGATGTTTGGTGTGTTAGTAAGTGGCTGTTTTATTAGTATTGTCCACCTGTGCTGCCCCCGCCATTATCATGGGGGCCTGCTGCATCCTGTTGTGCAGTGCCGTATGGGAGGTTGACCATAAATGAGAGGAGACCAAACAGGAGGGATAGAGAGATCCTGAAGATAAGTGACTTAAGGCCCCTTCACATTAAGCGACGCTGCAGCGATACCGACAACGATCCGGATCGCTGCAGCGTCGCTGTTTGGTCGCTGGAGAGCTGTCACACAGACAGCTCTCCAGCGACCAACGATGCCGGTAACCAGGGTAAACATCGGGTAACTAAGCGCAGGGCCGCGCTTAGTAACCCGATGTTTACCCTGGTTACCATCCTAAAAGTAAAAAAAACAAACAGTACATACTTACCTACAGCCGTCTGTCCTCCAGCGCTGTGCTCTGCTCTCCTCCTGCACTGTCTGTGTGAGCACAGCGGCCGGAAAGCAGAGCGGTGACGTCACCGCTCTGCTTTCCGGCTGACCGACGCTCACAGCCAGAGCAGGAGGAGAGCAGAGCACAGCGCTGGAGGACAGACGGCTGTAGGTAAGTATGTAGTGTTTGTTTTTTTTACTTTTAGGATGGTAACCAGGGTAAACATCGGGTTACTAAGCGCGGCCCTGCGCTTAGTTACCCGATGTTTACCCTGGTTACCAGTGAAGACATCGCTGGATCGGTGTCACACACGCCGATCCAGCGATGTCAGCAGGAGTCCAGTGACGAAATAAAGTTCTGGACTTTATTCAGCGACCAACGATCTCCCAGCAGGGGCCTGATCGTTGGTCGCTGTCACACATAACGATTTCATTAACGATATCGTTGCTACGTCACAAAAAGCAACGATATCGTTAACAATATCGTTATGTGTGAAGGTACCTTAAGACTGGCCTTCCAAATACAGGACCTAGGAGATGCCAAGCCACGAGACATTGGGGACTAGTGAAGGGTCCCTTGCAGATGTTCCAGAGCACCAGTAGTGGAGCAAACAAAACTCATATCCGCTACACAAGTAGGGGATATTCATAGTCTGAGGGGCAAGTTCCTTAGTTGATGTAAAAAGATATAAATCCATGCAACACATTCATTCCTGCAGTGAGAGTGTCAAAGGTCGTCATTAGTTTATATTCCCAGACTCTTCTGTCTCTCTGAGATTTGAAGCTACCTTTTAACACAAGTAATTTCATGTCCATAATGTTATGATTTGGGAGACAAAAATGTATTTCCACAGGTAGATCCATTCTTTTTTCTCTTAATGGGTGGCGGTGAGAATTCATTCTTGTTCTAAGCTTATGCCCTGTCTCCCCCACATACAGACCCCCAGTTGGACATTTAGTACAAATAATTAGGTACACATTAGAAGTGACACAGCTGAAAGTACCTGGTATCTTGTAGTCCTCATGTGAATTGGGGATCTTTATCTTGTCCATGGTCATTATAAATGGACAGGTTTTACATTTTTTCTGGTTGCAAGGAAAGGTACCTGCAGCTGTTGGAGAGGACAGGGATCTCTTGACAATGATGCTTCTTAGATTTGGGAGCTGCCTAAAACACAGTAGTGAGGGGTCTGGAAAAATGGATTGTAAGCGGGCATCTTTTTGCAGTAAAGGTTGTAATTTCCGTGCAGCTCCCCTTAGCACCTCCAGATTTGGATTGTAGGTAACTACTAGAGGTACCCGGTTATTTTCTTCTTTAGCTTTGTAATGTAGCAGGTGATTCCTTGATATTCTGCTGGCTCTTGTGATCTGGTTTTCAAATGTTCTTGGATGGTAGCCCTGGTTCAAAAAGGTCTTTCTTAGGCGACCAAGGTGTTCTTCCCTATCCATTGGGTTGGAACATACACGATTGTATCTGATGGCTTGGCTGTAGACAATAGAGTGTTTTATGTGTTTTGGATGGAAACTGTCCCATTTAAGGTATGTTGGACGGTCGATTGGCTTCTGATACAGGGATGTCTCTATTATATTGTTCTGCAGCTTAATGATAGTGTCCAAAAAGTTCATTTCAGTGCAGGAGTAGTTGAGTGTCAAGTTGATGGTGGGATGAAATTGATTAAACTGTTCATGGAACGTCTTTAGCTGTGGCTCAGACTCCATCCAGATGATTAAAATGTCATCAACGTAGCGGTAGTACGCCAGAGGCCTGATGGGACATGAGGACAAAAAGTTGCTTTCAAGCTTGGCCATGAAAAGATTTGCATACTGTGGGGCCATTTTACTTCCCATTGCTGTGCCAGTCTCCTGTAGATAGATCTTCTTGTCAAATTCAAAGTAATTGTGGGTGAGGATGAATTTTATAAGTTTCACCACAGAATCTGCATCAGTCCCTGTGTTTTCCAGGAAGAATTTGCAGGCATTTATTCCATCCTGGTGTGGGATATTGGAGTACAAAGATTCCACATCCATGGTGGCCAGGATGGTTCCTTCTGGTAGAGGACCTATTGCTGATAGTTTATTCAATAGGTCAGTTGTGTCCTGAATGAAGCTGGGTGTATCCTTTATCAGGGGTTTAAGAATACCCTCTACCCATCCAGATACCTGCTCAGTAAGGGTGCCCATACATGAAATAATTGGTCTTCCTGGGTTTCCAGATTTGTGGATTTTGGGAAGCATGTAGAATGTCCCTGTTCTTGGACTTTCTGGTATCAGGTCATTGGCTCTTATGGATTCTTCAGGCAGACAAGATACCAACTTGTTTAGTTCCTTGTAATAATCCTGTGTAGGATCCAACTCCAATTTTTTGTAGTAGCGTGTGTCCATAAGTTGTCTGTTTGCTTCCCTCATATAGTCTGATGTGTTCATCATGACATTGCACCACCCTTGTCAGCAGGTGTGATGATGATTTCTTTGCTGGTTTTCAGAGACTGTATGGCCTTTCTCTCCTGGGCACTGATGTTGGATGCTTGTGTCCTGTTAGTATCTATGATGGTGGATTTTATCAAATGTCTGAAGGAGTCTATATAGTTATCCAAATGAGGGTTGCGTCCAGGTGGAGGTCACCTGCTTCATGTCACCTGTCTTATCCATGGTTTGTCTTATCCATGGTTTTTCCCTTTTTTTCTGTGCTATGTTGTGCATAAATATGTGATTCTTCAGAATTTGTTTTAGGGTATGTGCACACGTCTGGATTTTTTGCGTTTTTTTTGCGGAATTTTGCTATAAAAACGCTATAAATCCGCATAAAAAAACGCTAAAATTATGCATCCTATCATTTAGAATGCATTCCGCATTTTTTGTGCAGATGTATGCGTTTTTTTCCGCAAAAAAACCGCAATCCGCAAAAAGAATGGACATGCTCATTCTTTTTGCGGATTTTTTGCGGATTTAATAGCAAAACTGACATTCAGGAAAAAAAAAAACGCAAAAAATCCGCAAAAAATCCGCGCAAAAACCGCGCAAATTCCACGAGAAATCCGCGCTGAAAAAAACGCGAATTTCTGCCAGAATTCTCAGGATTTTGTCAGGAAAAAAACCTGACGTGTGCACATACCCTTAGTCTTTGCCTGATGAAGAGACCTGTGTAGTCTTGAAAGCTTGCAATTTGTTACCATCTTTTCAGTTAGCCATTAAAATGTATCAACCGCTGAGGACTCTCAATTCCAAGGAAGCATGTAGGAACTTACATTCCATCCTGCATTGTCTGTGACCAGCAATGTGGCTGTGTGCTATGCTACACTGTGGCAGAGAGAAAAAGATTGTGTGTGAAGAAAGTTCAGCTAAGCACTCTCTTAAACTGATGGGTCCATGCTCTATATACAGTGGTTTGCAAAAATATTCACCCTCTTGACTTTTTTACCTATTTTGTTACATTACAACCTATGTTTAAATATTTTTAAAATCCGATGTGTGCTGAAGTGAAGTGAGAAAAATGAAGCCATAAATTTAATTTATGGGGTCACATAACTAAAAATTGGCATGTGCATATGTATTCACTCCTTTTGTTATAAAGCCCCTAAAAAATTTTGGTGCTAGCAATTACCTTCATAAGTTACATGCTTAGTGAAAGGAAGTCCACCTGTGTGGAATGTAAGTGTGGCATGGTCTGTCAGTGTTCACACACCTTTTCTGAAAGGCCACAACACCATTAACCCTTTCACCTGAAGCCTGTTTTCACCTTCCTGACCAGGCCAATTTTTTTCAATTCTTTTTTTGTAAATTCTTTATTTATAAACAAAAGTAGATGACATATGCAAAAACACAAGGTTCATGACAGTTGTACAAGAATCGGCATTATGTTCTCCAGAACCACAGTGTTGGAAAGTAGGGACAAAGTTGGGGTTTGGGGTAGAAAGGGAAAAGGGGTGAGGTAGGGAACAAAAGACAAAGGATAAAACAGCGGGAAGGTCCAGGGGTTTCAACTAGAACAACTTGAAATGGTACATACGTTGAGTCAATTTTTTTCAATTCTGACCTCTGTCACTTTATGAGGTCATAACTCTGGAATGCTTCAATGGATCCCACTGATTCTGAGAATGTGTTTTCATGACTTATTATACTTTATGATAGTGGTAAAAATTATTTAATATGACATATGTTTATTTGAGAAAAAATCTGAAATTGGGTGCAAATTTAGCAATTTTCAAAATTTTAATTTCTATAATAAAAACATTTCCCACATGTCTACTGTGCTGATGTAGCACAATTTTTTTAAACTAATTTTTTTTTTGTTTGAAGTTATAAGAGTTAAAAGTTGACCAGCAATCTCTCATTTTTACAACAAAATTTACAAAACCTTTTTTTAGGAACCACCTCACATTTGAAGTGACTTTCAGGGGCCTATATGAGAGAAAATACCCAAAAGTGACACCATAATTAAAAACTGCACACCTTAAGGTACTCAAAACCACATTCAAGAAGTTTATTAACCCTTTAGGTGCTTCACAAGAATTAATGGAATTTGGAAGGAAAAAAATAAACATTTAACTTTTTTGTTAAATACTATTTCGCTTTTCCAGAACCTTTGCATTACCAGTAATGCGGAAGCCTGCTATATTTCCATTAACAGATGACAGCGGCATCAGGGGGTTAAACGCATGTGATCGGTGCTAGCACCGATCGTGGGGGTTACTGCAGGGTGTCAGCTCTAACATAGAGCGGACACCCACACCCGATCACGGCGGCGCTCTGCGTGAGCCCTCGTAATTGCGGCACCGTACATGTACTGTGGTTTGCGGGAATGTATGTTGGGAAGGGGTTAAGAAAGAGGCACCACTATCCACACAACACAATGACGATCAAAGAGATATCCAAATAAGTCAGGGATAAAGTTGTTGAGAAATCAGGGTTGGGTTATAATCTCTGATGATCCCCGGAACACCATTAAATCCATTATCATCAAATGATAAGAACATGGCACCACAACAAACCTGCCAAAAGAGGGCCGCCCACCAAAACTCTCAGCCTGGGTAAGGAGAGCATAAATCAGAGAGATAGCACAGAGGCCAAAGGTAACCCTGAAGCCGCTGCAGAGTTCCCAGAGATTAAAGTATCTGTCTACATGACCACAATAAGCTGTACACTCCATAGTGATGGCCTTTATGAAAGAGTGGGCAAGAAAAAGCCTTTTACTTACCCACAAAAATTGTAAGGCTTTTTTTTAGTTTGGCAAAGGACATGTGGGAGACTCCCCAAATGTATGGAGGAAGGTGCTGTGGTTTGACAAGACAAAAATTGAATGTTTTGGCCACCAAGGTAAACGCTATGTCTGGCGGAAAACCAACAAAGCTCATCACCCCAAGAACACCATGGACAGGGAAAATGGTCTGAGTAGAGGGGAAGACGGATAGTGTGAAGCACAGGGATATTCTTGATCAAAGCCTGTTTCAGACTGTCAGTGATTTGAGCCTTGGACGGAAGTTTACCTTCCAACAAGACAATAACCCAAAGCATACTGCTAAAGCAACACTCCAGTGGTTTAAAGGGAAATGTGTAAATCTTTTGGAGTGACCTAGGCAAAGACCAGACCTTAATCCAACTGAGAATCTGTGGTCAGACATGAAGATTGCTGTTCACCAGAGGAAGCCATTTAACCTAAAGGAACTGGAGAAGTTTTAAGCTACCGTCACACTAGCAGCATTTGGTCAGTATTTTACATCAGTATTTGTAAGCCAAAACCAGGAGTGGAATAATTAGAGGAAAAGTATAACAGAAACATATGCACAACTTCTGCATTTATCACCCACTCCTGGTTTTGGCTTACAAATTCTGACGTAAAATACTGACCAAATACTGCTAGTGTGACGGCAGCCTTACATTGAGGAACGGGCAAAAATCCCAGTGGCAAGATGTGGAAAGCTCATAGAGACTTATCCAAAGCGATTTGCAACTGTAATTGCCTCAAAAAGGAGGCTCTACAAAGTACTGACTTTAGGGGTGTGAATAATTATAGACACTGAAGTATTCAGTTAGCTTGTTCTATTTGTTGTGTTCGCTTCACAATAAAAAGAAAAAAAAATGTTCTTTACATGAATTGATGCAAACCCTCAAAAATACCTGTGAAATTACAGCTTGTAAGGTACAGTGGGGCAAAAAAGTATTTAGTCAGTCAGCAATAGTGCAAGTTCCACCACTTAAAAAGATGAGAGGCGTCTGTAATTTACATCATAGGTAGACCTCAACTATGGGAGACAAACTGAGAAAAAACAATCCAGAAAATCACATTGTCTGTTTTTTTATCATTTTATTTGCATATTATGGTGGAAAATAAGTATTTGGTCAGAAACAAACAATCAAGATTTCTGGCTCTCACAGACCTGTAACTTCTTCTTTAAGAGTCTCCTCTTTCCTCCACTCATTACCTGTAGTAATGGCACCTGTTTAAACTTGTTATTAGTATAAAAAGACACATGTGCACACCCTCAAACAGTCTGACTCCAAACTCCACTATGGTGAAGACCAAAGAGCTGTCAAAGGACACCAGAAACAAAATTGTAGCCCTGCACCAGGCTGGGAAGACTGAATCTGCAATAGCCAACCAGCTTGGAGTGAAGAAATCAACAGTGGGAGCAATAATTAGAAAATGGAAGACATACAAGACCACTGATAATCTCCCTCGATCTGGGGCTCCACGCAAAATCCCACCCCGTGGGGTCAGAATGATCACAAGAACGGTGAGCAAAAATCCCAGAACCACGCGGGGGGACCTAGTGAATGAACTGCAGAGAGCTGGGACCAATGTAACAAGGCCTACCATAAGTAACACTACGCCACCATGGACTCAGATCCTGCAGTGCCAGACGTGTCCCACTGCTTAAGCCAGTACATGTCCGGGCCCGTCTGAAGTTTGCTAGAGAGCATTTAGATGATCCAGAGGAGTTTTGGGAGAATGTCCTATGGTCTGATGAAACCAAACTGGAACTGTTTGGTAGAAACACAACTTGTCGTGTTTGGAGGAAAAAGAATACTGAGTTGCATCCATCAAACACCATACCTACTGTAAAGCATGGTGGTGGAAACATCATGCTTTGGGGCTGTTTCTCTGCAAAGGGGCCAGGACGACTGATCCGGGTACATGAAAGAATGAATGGCGCTATGTATCGTGAGATTTTGAGTGCAAACCTCCTTCCATCAGCAAGGGCATTGAAGATGAAACGTGGCTGGGTCTTTCAACATGACAATGATCCAAAGCACACCGCCAGGGCAACGAAGGAGTGGCTTCGTAAGAAGCATTTCAAGGTCCTGGAGTGGCCTAGCCAGTCTCCAGATCTCAACCCTATAGAAAACCTTTGGAGGGAGTTGAAAGTCCGTGTTGCCAAGCGAAAAGCCAAAAACATCACTGCTCTAGAGGAGATCTGCATGGAGGAATGGGCCAACATACCAACAACAGTGTGTGGCAACCTTGTGAAGACTTACAGAAAACGTTTGACCTCTGTCATTGACAACAAAGGATATATTACAAAGTATTGAGATGAAATTTTGTTTTTGACCAAATACTTATTTTCCACCATAATATGCAAATAAAATGTTAAAAAAACAGACAATGTGATTTTCTGGATTTTTTTTTCTCAGTTTGTCTCCCATAGTTGAGGTCTACCTATGATGTAAATTACAGACGCCTCTCATCTTTTTAAGTGGTGGAACTTGCACTATTGCTGACTGACTAAATACTTTTTTGCCCCACTGTATGTAATGACAAAAAGGGTGAATACTTTCACAAGCCACTGTACATGTACACTACTGGAAGCCCACCAGCACTATATGTATATGACAAAGTGAGGACACATGTAAAACCCATGCCTTTACCATCAATTGTGGGAGAATGATTGCGATTTACAGTCATGTTTCATGGCAATAGTTTACAAAAAGACAGACATTATTTGAAATTTTCTGGGGCTTTTTCTACATCCGGCCCAGGTCCCCCCAACTTCTGCCCGTGGCAAGTGCTTGCCGGCCCTATAGGATGCCATATTATGTATATCCTTTGATCACCACATACGTGAGGTTTATTCTGGGCAAGGCAAACCTACCTGTGCCATATCTTACTGCACATGCACTTTATGACTGAATGGACTGTCTGGCACTAAAGGGCAAACGCTGTTGGTGGCTCCTGGTTACCCTGGTATTATCTGCACACGTATCACTATCTGATTCTCTTTCTGTAAATTATCCTTGTTTATGATATGTAATGTGAACTTTCAATAAATTCTGGTTTTTACCCTTATTACCCAAGAAAACTCTTGTTTCTCCATGCAAGTAATTCTTTGAAATTTCTAACTTTTAATGAGTAAACCCTTCTCCAGAAATACTCACAATAACCAGTACATTCAGCTGAATGTCGAAAAGGCATTCACTGTTAATATTTTTACCTCATTGGCCTCTTTCTTTCCATATAAAATGCAGCAACTACCACTTATGAGAATTACAGTCATTTACTAATGGACATGGAGATAGAGTATCTAAAGTCATTTTTCTTCACCTTCTTTTACCCTTTCTGACTTCTAACTTATAATATTTTGCAGTTTACCTTAACATCTTAACTTACAGCATATAAACTCCGCAAAAAATAATCATTACTTAACGGTAATTTGATTTTCCTGAAACCCATGACAGCACCTGACAGAGTAGGATCCGTCGTTATTATTGGACTGGCAGCCAACTCCCTCCTCATCCTTGAATGCCGTTTCCAGGAAGTTATGTAGGAGTCATCCAAATTATGTTAATTTTTGTTTTTAATTATCCATTCACTCAAGCCTTTTCTCCATAGTGAGAGGAGAAGATTGAGAACCACTATCAACCATAAGCCACAGGGAGGGAAAGTTAGGGTGCTCTCATGGATTTCAGTAAAATCAAATTACCAATAAGTAATTATCATTTTTCCCCCACCCATGACAGCACTTGAGAGTCTATGATAAAGGAAAAAAACAGGAAAATCCTTGGTGTCTGAATTGGATAAGAGGCTCCAAGGTGGCCAGCCATGATGAGCAGAGAAAGACATTGCAGCTCATCTGGCGATACTATTGGTGGCCTACCATGTGTAAGGAGATCATGGAGTTAGTTTCAGTCTGTCCTTCTTGTGCTCGCAACAAAACTTCCAGGCAACTCCTGTCTGGGCAACTTCTATCACTCTGATTGCCATAGACATTATTACAGATGTCCCTGTGTCATTTGTTTAGTGGTGGATCACTTCTCAAACCCATTGCCCGGCCTCTCATCCACTCCTTGTGCAAACATCTGAAAGTAGTGCTGGACTTCTCGCCTACATACCACCGTCAACATACCAGTAGGTAATTCTGGTTTATGTAAACGAACAAAGTGTTCCTAGTTTTCCCCAATCTTTTCATCGACTCACGTGATTTGGCTGATGTTGAAGTTAAGGTAGTCATGCAGGGGTGCCGATGCTGTTCTAAGAATCCATAGCACTTCCTTTTAAAGTCATTTACTTTTAGCAGGCACAAAAAGTCCACAGTACAGGACACACTGTAACCCGATGGACCTTATCCCATATGCTTCATTGTAATGACCGCACGCTGCCAAGTAAAAGTTTGACTGTTTTAACAAATTCAGTGTCCCCTGGATTGATTGCTGTGAAGGTTCTGTCAGATGAAAGTCTGGAGCCAGTTGAGGGCTATGGGCCACAAGAAAGTGTGATGAACCCCACACACAGCAGCACATTGGGACTGGGATACATTTTGTCTGTAAGGTGCCAGAGCAAGCAGAAGCAGCAGCTCACCCACAACTACCTCACTCAGGCATCTTATAGGTGCAGCACATCCAAAGTCCACATGCTGTTACCATGACTTGTCTGCTTCATGTATGGGCACCCATTTTTCACTGAATTAATGAACAGCAACAAATAGAAACAGAAGCATTTTTACAATTTCCTTGTAGGATGGCCAGAGTCAGATATTTTAATGATATTAGTGGTTCCCTCTATTCTCTTGCTGCTTATTACTGTGCATCTGAAAAAACGTAACATATAAAATGTTGTCTATGAGCAGCTGATGTGGGGGATCTCGCATATCAAGGATATACAGTTACATAGTTATTAAGGTTGAAGGAAGACTATAAGTCCATCTAGTTGAACCCATAGCCTAACCTAACATGTCCTAACATGTTGATCTAGAGGAAGGCAAAAAAAACCCATGTGGCAAAGAGTAAGCTCCACATTGGGGAAAAAAATTCCTTCCAGACTCCACATACGGCAATCAGACTAGTTCCCTGGATCAACGCCCTATCAAGGAATCTAGTGTATATACCCTGTAACATTATACTTTTCCAGAAAGGTATCCAGTTCCCTCTTAAATTGAAGTAATGAATCACTCATTACAACATCATACGGCAGAGAGTTCCATAGTCTCACTGCTCTTACAGTAAAGAATCCGCGTCTGTTATTATGCTTAAACCTTTTTTCCTCCAAACGCAGAGGATGCCCCCTTGTCCCTGTTTCAGGTCTATGATTAAAAAGATCATCAGAAAGGTCTTTGTAATGTCCCCTCATATATTTATACATTAAAATAAGATCACCCCTTAGTCTTCGTTTTTCCAAACTAAATAGCCCCAAATGTAATAACCTATCTTGGTATTACAGACCCCCCAGTCCTCTAATAACCTTGGTCGCTCTTCTCTGCACCCGCTCTAGTTAGCTGTCTTTCTTATACACCGGAGACCAGAACTGTGCACAGTATTCTAAGTGTGGTCGAACTATTGACTTGTATAGAGGTAAAATTATGTTCTCCTCATGAGCATCTATGCCTCTTTTAATGCATCCCATTATTTTATTTGCCTTTGTAGCAGCTGCCTGACACTGGCCACTGAATATGAGTTTGTCATCCACCCATGCACCCAGGTCTTTTTCATGGACGGTTTTGCCCAGAGTTTTAGAATTAAGCACATAATTATACATCTTATTACTTCTACCCAAGTGCATGACCTTACATTTATCCCAATTAAAGCTCATTTGCCATTTATCAGCCCAAGCTTCTAGTTTACATAAGTCATCCTGTAATATAAAATTGTCCTCCTCTGTATTGATTACCCTGCAGAGTCATCTGCAAATACTGAAATTCTACTCTGAATGCCCCCTACAAGGTCATTAATAAATATGTTAAAAAGAAGAGGGCCCAATACTGACCCCTGTGGTACCCCACTGCTAACCGCGACCCAGTCCGAGTGTGCTCCATTAATAACCACCCTTTGTTTCCTATCCCTGAGCCAGCTCTCACCCCACTTACACATATTTTCCCCTATCCCCATTATTCTCATTTTATGTATCAACCTTTTGTGTGGCACCGTATCAAAAGCTTTTGAAAAGTCCATATACACTACGTCCACTGGGTTCCCTTGGTCCAGTCCGGAACTTACCTCTTCATAGAAACTGATCAAATTAGTCTGACATGAACGGTCCCTAGTAAACCCATGCTGATACTGGGTCATGAGGTTATTCCTGTTCAGATACTCCAGTATAGGATCCCTTAGAATGCCCTCCAGGATTTTACCCACAGTAGAGGTTAAGTATACTGGCCTATAATTTCCAAGTTCAGTTTTGGTCCCCTTTTTGAATATTGGCACCACATTTGCTATACGCCAGTCCTGTGGTACAGACCCTGTTATTATTGAGTTTTTAAAGATTAAAAATAATGGTCTATCAATGACTGTACTTAATTCCTGCAGTACTCGAGGATGTATCCCATCCGGGCCCGGAGATTTGTCAATTTTAGTGATTTTTAGACGCCGCCACACTTCCTGCTGGGTTAAGCAGGTGACATTTAATTGGGAATTTTTATCACTAGTCATTTTGTCTGCCATGGGATTTTCTTGTGTAAATACTGATGAAAAAAAGTCATTTAACATATTGGCTTTTTCCTCATCCTCATCCACCATTTCACCCAGACTATTTTTAAGGGGGCCAACACTATCATTTTTTAGTTTCTTACTATTTATGTAGTTAAAGAATATTTTAGCATTATTTTTACTCTCTCTGGCAATGAGTCTCTCTGTCTCAATCTTTGCTGCCTTGATTTGCTTTTTACAGAATTTATTTAATTTTTTGTATTTATTTAATGCCTCCTCACTACCTACTTCCTTTAATTCTCTAAATGCTTTCTTTTTGTCTCTTATTGCGCCCCTTACAGCTCTATTTAGCCATATTGGTTTCCTCCTATTTCTAGTATGTTTATTCCCATACGGTATATACTGTGCACAGGTCCTATCCAGGATGCTAATAAATGTCTCCCATTTTCTTTGTGTATTTTTATGTCTCAGGATATCGTCCCAGTTAATTGCACCAAGATCCTCTCTCATCCGTTGGAAATTTACCCTCCTGAAGTTTAGTGTCCTTGTAACCCCTCTACTACACATCTTATTAAAGGATACATGAAAACTTATTATTTTGCGATCACTATTCCCCAAGTGACCCCCAACCCTTACATTTGCTATGCGGTCTGGCCTGTTGGTTAATATTAGGTCTAGCAGTGCCCCCCTTCTTATTGGGTCCTGAACCAGTTGTGAAAGGTGATTGTCTCTCATAGTTGTCAAAAACCGATTACCTTTGCTGGAACTGCAGGTTTCTGTTCCCCAATCTATTTCAGGGTAGTTGAAATCCCCCATAATAATGACTTCTCCTTGAGTCGCAGCTTCATCTATTTGCTTTACGAGGATATTCTCCATTGCTTCCATTATTTTTGGAGATTTCTAACAAACCCCTATCAGTAATTTATTATTTTTTCCCCCTCCCCTTATCTCCACCCACAGGGATTCTACATTTTCATTAAATTCACCTATATTATCATGGAGGTCTATGGGTGAGGCATAAGTATGTGTTAATCCTATACATAAGAGATTTTTTATAGCTAATCATGACATATTATTATTGGGTAAATGAATCCAATGTTAGTCATCTGTCAATGCTTCCATTTACTCTAGGCATAGGGAATTTTTCCCAATGTACATGTTAAAAGGAGCTTAACAAAACGTAAAATGAGCTGAGATATTACGACCAATTAGAAAGTTGTAAAAAAAAAAATAAGGCAACCACTTCTGTAACAAAAGTAATACATGGCCAGTTCCCAGTAGCACACACGTCCCCTTAGAATACTGCGCTGTGTTCTACTGAATATATCAGTACTTTTTCAGTATATAAAATCCATAGCAAAGTATAAATTTTATGGTTTGATCAGACGGCAGGTTTCCACATAATCCATTAGGTATTCTTTGTCTCTAAGGGGATGAAGCTTACAGTTCTAGTAACTTTCTTGGTTTCTGGAATAATATGTGTCACTAGTACAAGTCTGAGTAAGTAGAATGAATTATTGAGTGCTCTTGTCTCTTACATATTTATCACAGGTAGAGACATCTTTCCCATTTTTTCAGCTACAGTAAATGCACAATGAGGCCAAGTGTGACAGTTATAAAAAGATACAGTAAAAAAGTGAAAACATTGAGAGTTCTGGAACAAAACTAATCAACTTGTTCCAAAAATGTCAGCTGAGGAGCACTTTGTTTTTCTTATGACTATACACAGTCATATATAAGAACATATTATTTATATCTATAGTCATGAGAATAAATAAGTACATATTACTTGAATTCTATGGTTTTATGTATCAGGACATGATAAAAAAAATCTCTTGTTTCTTGAAGGTCTTAAGTTAGACCAAAAAACTGTAAAAATCCCAAGCGCAAGATGCTAAAGTCCTCAGAATGTTTATTGTTCATGATAGTACTGTCAGAAAAAGACTAAGCAAGTATGGTTAGCTTGGAAGACTTGTCAGGAAAAAAGCCTCTTTCTAAATATAACTTGATGGCACTGCTAAAGTTTGCAAAGCTACAGCTGAACAAACCACAAGACCTATGGACAATGTCCTTTGGACAAACTGCTTAAAATGGAGATGTGGGTCACATTCATCAAAAACCAAACAACGCGTGAGTAGAAATACCTCACACCAACTGTCAAGCATAATGGTGGATGGGCATCTTCTGCAGCCACAGAACCTGGACACCTTGCAGTAACTGAGTCGAACTTCTCTGGATAACAAATTATTCTAGATTTATCTATCCAAAAGCTGAATCTGAGTAAAAATTAGGTCACGCAACAAGACAATATTCACAATAACACCAGCAAATCTACATCAAAATGGCTGAAAAAGAAAAGAATCAAGGTGTAGAAAATGCAGTGGTGAAGTGGAAGTATAGACCTCAACTCACTTGAAATGCTGTGCTGAAACCTTGAAAAATGAAAGTCCACAAACCTTAAGCACAGTCAAAGATTGGGCCAAAATTTCTCCCATACAATGTGAGAGATT
Organism: Ranitomeya imitator; assembly: GCF_032444005.1. Taxonomy (NCBI): domain Eukaryota; kingdom Metazoa; phylum Chordata; class Amphibia; order Anura; family Dendrobatidae; genus Ranitomeya; species Ranitomeya imitator. The sequence continues at coordinate 284,424,619 of NC_091287.1, forward strand.
GGAAGAGTCATACAGGAAATGATTACTTCACGTTATTGGTGATTTTTAGCGATGAGCGAGTATACTCGTTGCTCAGGTTTAGTAATTAATAATATATATTTATTAATTAGATGTCCATCATGGTGGTACTCCCCAGAGTCATGTATCTAATGCCCATTACATTACTGCTCCCATAGATGTTGACAGAGCGGGGTCACGCATTACACTACTGCCCCCTTAGAAATGTGCTCTGTCTACTTCTATGGGAACAGTGATATAATGTAATGAGAATTAGATACACGGCTCTGGAAGATATAACCAGGGGCGTACATAGAAATCCTAGGGCCCATAGCAGAAGTTCTAATTACCCCCCCCCCCAAAAAAAAAAAAAAAAAATATTCAGCAGCTTCACAGAAGAGTGTATCTCATATCTTTGCAGACCTTACAAAGTAATCTTTGTCCAATTAAACCCCCTAAATTCCCTTTATAGTACAATGGGCCCAACATAGTGCACCATTAGTATGACCCCATATAGTGCCCAATACAGTGCAATGGCCCAACATAGTGCTCCATACAGTATAATGGCCCCACATAGTGCCCATTACACTTTAGTGGCCTCACATAGTTCACCATACAGTATAATGGGCCCCACATAGTACTCCACAGCATAAGGCCCAACATAGTGCTCCATACAGTATAGTGGCCTCACATAGTGCTCAATACAGTATCATGGCCCAACATAGTGCTCCTTACAGTATAATAGGCTCCGCATGGGTCTCAATAGAGTATAATGTGCCCCATGTAGTGCTCAATACAGTATAATGGCCTCATATAGTGCACCACACAGTATAATGGCCTCACATAGTACACAATGAAGGGCATTCCATACACAGCTCTGCTGTCAGTTTACAGTAACAGAGTGGAGTCAGTGTGTTCAGAGCACAGAAGTGTGATAATTTCTCTGCTGTGCTCATGACAGTGATCTGCAGCCTGGTATTATACTACTGATGTCAGGCTCCAATCACCGCTGATGATACTTGCCTCATACAGGACCTTCGCTCGCCAAAACTTCTGTCACTGCTTGCCTCGTGCTGAGTGGTGACAGTGGGAAAGTGTAGCCTGCAGTGTATGAGGGCTTCAAAAAAACATTGTGCCAATCTCCTCCCTCAGCTATGAATTGGACAGCCTTCACTGGAGTCGGCCACAGTGTAGGAGACAGCGACTGAAGACTCCTATGTACAGGGACTGCCGTATTTGGCATTATTCATTGGCATGGTCGAACAGCAGATGATTCCTCTGCATAGTCAGTACTGCTCCATTCATGGGCATGGTCAGCACTGCTTCCAACGTGAAGGACAAGGTGATTCCTGGGCAGCGTGGGTGCGCTATTAGTCTTGCTGAAACATGGGTTCTTTCTTACTGCTAATGCTATTGAGACAACATGAATACACTTGGACTTTAAAAAAAAAATCAATTAATCTATAGCTCGCTGTTGAGAATAAATTATAAAGACATTCTAGGATGGATATGCAAAGTAAGTGCACCATCTTCATGAGGCCTAAGTCATTATTTCATAATGCATACAAAGAACATTGTTATATCAGGAGACAAATCGTCTAAAGGTTTAAAAAAAAATAAAAAAAAATGGCAATGTTTATTTTATTTTCACATAGCAATTATATATACATATATGTGTATGTGTATATATATATATATATATATATATATATATATATATATATACACATATATATATATATACACACTATATATATATATTTATTAATCTTTCAATTTTCACACTGGCCACTGGGCTTTTTAAAGACTGACATCCTGCCCTTTCAGGAAGAGTTTTCAGCAAGGCTTCATAGTATCAGACGCAGGATTACAATGAGAGCTAATACCACTATACACAGCTGATAACACAGGATCCAACATTCACAGCTGAACCTGAGCCCCCTTCTTACACAATGACCTTTGCCCAGGCTTATTAAAGAATTCAATACAAGAGACAGGTTCAGGGTATGTGCACACCTCAGGATTTCTGGCAGAAATTTTCCTGCCAAAAACCGGACATATCTGCCAGAAATCCACATGCGTTTTTTTCGCGTTTTTTCATGTGTTTTTGGTGCGTTTTTTCCCAAATGCATAGAATAGCAGGAAAAACGCAGAAAATCCGCAAAATTAATGAACATGCTGCTTTTTTTTTACCGCGATGCGTTTTTTTCGCGGGAAAAAACGCATCATGTGCACAAAAATTGCAGAATGCATTCTAAGTGATAGGATGCATATGTCTGCGGTTTCTAATGCGGTTTTATCGCGAAAAAAACGCAAAAAAACCTGTGTGCACATACACTCAGGGTCTGACCATTGTGGTTATGTAAATGTGTTGTTTCCTGAAAAAAAAAGAAATTTAGAGACTAAAACATGCCCTTGTGGACGGCCTGAAAATTGCAAGATTTCTATTTTATATTGTTTATACAGATTGTGTTCTGTAAACAATAAAAAAAGAAAAAAAACAGCAATTTAAAAAAATACATTTAACAAAAAACTTAATTCAATAGATTATTTTGTGCTGAAAGCTTCCCTTTAAATGTGGACAAAGGAAAACAAGCGATAACACTAGATGAAGTTAGAACTGATCAAAGCAAACCAGCAGTATATTGCTGCCTTATACATTATTTACTAGTGGTATTGATTTTACTATGCGTGATATTTATCCGTATAATGTTATATAGTTCCTCATTGACTTATTATGTGTATTAATGCAGTTTTTGCAGAAAATGTTATGGATACTCGAAGTCTGCAAAAAATAATTTGACCAGAAGAAAAAGGCTGCAGGTCAACTGCTTCCATACAGTTTATTGAACCCTCTGATAATTGCTAATGAATATGTAGCCATAGAATTACATTCTACAATACAGTAATGAGAAACACTAAGTGCACATGACAAATTACACTGTCATTACACATTTAATAAAAACTTGCCCAAAATGTAGGAGTAATGTGTGAAAAACTAAGTACACCCTTACTGCATACATAGCAATGAAGAGGGTAACAACCAGGTGCTGCTAATCAAATGACCTCGATTAATTGTTCATCAGAAATTGTGAACACTCTACAAAAGGACCAAATTTTGTCATTTTTCTCCCTTTGAGCATTCAGGAGTTTGATAACACAATGCAAAGAGGATAGACATTAGCAATGATCTTAAGGAACCGTCACACTCAGCAACTTTGCAAGGAGAACGACAACAATCCGTGACGTTGCAGCGTCCTGGATAGTGATCTCGTTGTCTTTGACACGCAGCAGCGATCTGGATCCCGCTGTGCCATCGCTGGTCGGAGCTAGAAATCCAGAACTTTATTTCGTCGCCAGGTCGGCGTGTATCGTCATGTTTGACATCAAAAGCAACGACGCCAGCAAAGAGCATAGGGCCCCTAGATGTGTGTCGGATCGGTACACTCCGGCTGTTTGACATGGAGCTAACAACCAGCGAGAACGAGAAGTGAGTCACCGTTACGTCACTGGATCGCTCCTGCATCGTTCTGGAGTTGCTGTGTTTGACGTCTCTACAGCTACCTAAACAGCGATGCTCCAGCGATCTAGTTTAGGTCGGCTCGTTGTCTATATCGCTGCAGCATCGCTGAGTGTGACGGTACCTTTAGAGAAGCTTCCTGTCAAACTGGAAAACATAAGGTCATTTCCAAACAATATGGAAAGATTGAGAAACATTTTTCACAAGTAGAAATCATTCAAGACAGTTGAGCAGAGCAGGTGTCCCAGCAAATTCACCTCAAAATCGAATTATGCAATACTCAGAGAAAATACAAAAAACCCAAGAGCTACAGCTCAGGCTCTAAAGGCCTCAGTTAGCATGCTAATGTTCAAGGTCATGACAGTACAATTAGAAAATAACTGAACAGGTATGACTTGTTTGGAAAGTTTGCCGGAAAAATGCCTCTTCTTCTGTCGTGTCCTTCTAAAAAGAAGTTCTAGTTTGCAGTCTTGCATCTGAACAGACCACACGACTTCTGAAAAAAATGTTGTTTGGAAAGAGAAAATCAAACTGGAGATGACTGGTTATAATGCCCTTGCCACGTTTGCCAAAAATCAAACTCAGAATATCAGCACAAAGCAATCTCACATCTGCCAAAGACAGCAGTGAACGGATAATGAATAGTGATGAGCGACCATCCTGGGATAACGGGTTATCCGAGCATGCTCGTGTGCTAACCGAGTGTCTTCAGCGCGCATGAAAAATATGTTCGCGTCCCCACGCCTGCATGTCTCACGGCTGTTCGACAGGTGCAACACATGCCGGGATTACCTGACAAACACCGTTCGCTCATTACTATGAATTGTGCTCGTTTTCAGCCACAGAGCCTGTGCACCTGTAACACAAGAGAACGGAGTAAAAAAAAAAAAAAAAAAAATCATATTCATAAAACAATATAAATCTGTATTGGGGGAATCGTCCATACATATGGGTAAGCTGCCTGATTACTGTCAGTAGTTGTATTGAATTGCACTGTGGCACTTTCTGATTATATTGCTACTGCTGTTCTGTTGCGTTACATGGGGCTGCGGAATGAATCCGTAAGTCTCTGGTATGGTTGTTACACTCTAGGCAGCAACTGGGATGTAAAGTTTCCTTCTTTCCCCGTATTCCCCTAGCATACCATAGGTTTCCTCTACACCTCAGTAAGGCTACGTGCCTGTTTTGTATTGTTACTTAATTGTTTATATTGGTCTAATAAAATTTATATTGTTTTATGAATATGATTTTTTTTTTTTTTTTACTCCGTTCTCTTGTGTTAGATGTATTTTGGAGTTCCCTGATTTGTCCCATAGATTTGGACAGTTTTACTGGGGAAGGTATATGATTGTACTCCCGGCCACAAATTCATCAGAAGTTTTGTGAGTTTTGTGTTAAGCCTGTGTACCTTGTAGTCATTTGAATTGACCATGAACGCATTTGTATCTCATTCAGTCAAAGGTAATGTCATCTATCCGCAAACTGGCTTTGGCCAAATCATACAACATTACTATAATCCCAAGCACAATAGGAAAGCTGTTTCAGAATGGCTGAAAAAGAATTAAGGTGTTCCAATGATTCAGTCAAAAAGTCCAGCCTGCAAATAAATTGAAATGCTGTGCTGGGATCAAGAATTGCATAAACGAATGAGCACAAACCTCAAAGAACTAAAGAAATGTTTTAAAAGAGAGTGGGCCAGAATGATCTGAAAGACTAATAAACTCACACAGAAAACGATTATTAAGGGGTGGTTCTGTAAGCGATTGCTAACTGTTGTGAATTGTCGTGTGTTGCTGTATTTAGGCCTCATTCAGATTTTCTAATTTTTATTATACGTAAAAACGACCGCAGTTCATCAGTGCTTGGTCAGGGTGACATTTTTTGCCAGTGTATTTATTCCCCTGCATATTAAATTAATACCATAGGCGTAAATTCCCTTTTGACGTTTTTTCCTTCTATTGTGCGGTGTGGCCCTTCCTGTGTTGCACACCCTTATCCATTCAGGTCTGTATGGAAAGGCGAGTCATTACAGTCAGGGTCCAGCCAGTATAGAGGTACACCTTGAAGTGGATGGATGGCTTTTACAGGTTCAATAAAAAAAGTGTTAAGTATAAGTACCTTAGATTTTTTTACGTGTATAACATCAGAGGAATTTCTGTCTTCATCAATTGCATTTTGCTCACGCACAGTGAATGTACACAGACAACAGTGAAATATAATATAGTCACCCCAAAGATATTGTCATATGGATAGAGTTTACTAAAGAGTAATACAATTTTTCTGCAAAAATAACCGAATACCACTAAATTGTTTCCTGGGGAGGAGGCGGTTCAATCCTTCAGATGCTTTATAAGAATAGCTTTTCTTTGGCTTTTAGAAATTAAACTTCAATAATCAAGGAAGCAGAATGACTTGTATTGTTCACAAAGAGAAGAGTTTTTACTTTATTAATTCATACACGTTAATAAAAATTAATATAAGTAAAAAGACACTCAGACAATACAATCGTTAAAAATGCATGAAAGGTACTAAAATGTTCATATAGAAAAAAACAAACAAAAATAAGTCTCTAGTTCATGATTTTATTTCCCATGTAACTGGACGCAGCAGGAGATGTCTGCAAACACTTGCAACCAGGCGGGGGGATTGTGTGCGGCACTTGCCCCTAGTGAGTCTGAATGGATACTGGAAGAATGGCAGGCTTTATTTCCTCACGTCCTCTGTGTTGTCTTGTTGCTCCCTCTCCAACCTCATTTCTTTCAATTCCTGCCTGTACTTTCGCTCGATAAAACGCTTCTGATGAGCCATCTGGGGGAAGTTATCTGGGGGAGAAGAAGAACAATGACATTACCTATGCTGTGTCTGTTAGCCATCTATCTAGGAAAGCAATATGTCATTAACAGGCGGACACCAACAATGCTGGAAGGATGTGCCGGGCGTGTCACATTCAACAAGGCGCTGTTTTATTTCTGCCATCGGTGTTAGATAGGACCACATGATGCCCAATAAACAAACGTTGTGGCAAGTTTAGGTAAAAAAAAAAAGTTTCAGCAACCACATGGACATCGGCAATTGACTGGTTCTGATTTATTGACTGGTTCTGATTTATTGACTTATTTAGAAGTAATTTCTGGGCATGCTCTGATTTGGCTAAGGTCATTGTGAAGAGAAGGATGTTAGCTAATCCCATCCCTTATTGATGATAATGAGACTGAAGAAAAGTCTTATGTGCAGATTAGGAAGTAGAAATCTAGCATAAGGCCTTATTGCCAGAGTGAAAATTCAAGATTTCATGATTTTTTTAAATATCGACGGCGATATGTAAAATTTAACAATATATAAAACATTTTTTATAAAACAATTAAAGGGAACCTGCCCGCAGTAACCTACACACAGTGTCAGGTCGACGCCGTTATACTGATTAAAATGATATCTTTGTTGATGAAATCTGTCTTGTGGTTGTTGTGAGATCTTTATTTTCAGTTTGTAGTTAACCCCTTCATGACCCAGCCTATTTTGACCTTAAAGACCTTGCCGTTTTTTGCAATTCTGACCAGTGTCCCTTTATGAGGTAATAACTCAGGAACGCTTCAACGGATCCTAGCGGTTCTGAGATTGTTTTTTCGTGACATATTGGGCTTCATGTTAGTGGTAAATTTAGGTCAATAAATTCTGCGTTTATTTGTGATATAAACGGAAATTTGGCGAAAATTTTGAAAATTTCGCAATTTTCACATTTTGAATTTTTATTCTGTTAAACCAGAGAGATATGTGACACAAAATAGTTAATAAATATCATTTCCCACATGTTTACTTTACATCAGCACAATTTTGGAAACAAAATTTTTTTTTGTTAGGAAGTTATAAGGGTTAAAATTTGACCAGCGATTTCTCATTTTTACAACGAAATTTACAAAACCATTTTTTTAGGGACCACTTCACATTTGAAGTCAGTTTGACGGGTCTATATGGCTGAAAATACCCAAAAGTGACACCATTCTAAAAACTGCACCCCTCAAGGTACTCAAAACTACATTCAAGAAGTTTATTAACCCTTCAGGTGCTTCACAGCAGCAGAAGCAACATGGAAGGAAAAAATGAACATTTAACTTTTTAGTCACAAAAATAATCTTTTAGCAACAATTTTTTTATTTTCCCAATGGTAAAAGGAGAAACTGAACCACGAAAGTTGTTGTCCAATTTGTCCTGAGTACGCTGATACCTCATATGTGGGGGTAAACCACTGTTTGGGCGCACGGCAGGGCTTGGAAGGGAAGGAGCGCCATTTGACTTTTTGAATCAAAAATTGGCTCCACTCTTTAGCGGACACCATGTCACGTTTGGAGAGCACCCGTGTGCCTAAAAATTGGAGCTCCCCCACAAGTGACCCCATTTTGGAAACTAGACGCCCCAAGGAACTTATCTAGATGCATAGTGAGCACTTTGAACCCCCAGGTGCTTCACAAATTGATCCGTAAAAATAAAAAAGTACTTTTTTTTCACAAAAAAATTCTTTTAGCCTCAATTTTTTCATTTTCACATGGGCAACAGGATAAAATGGATCCTAAAATGTGTTGGGCAATTTCTCCTGAGTACGCCGATACCTCATATGTGGGGGTAAACCACTGTTTGGGCACATGGTAAGGCTCGGAAGGGAAGGAGCGCCATTTGACTTTTTGAATGAAAAATTATTTCCATCGTTAGCGGACACCATGTCGCGTTTGGAGAGCTCCTGTGTGCCTAAACATTGGCACTCCCCCACAAGTGACCCCATTTTGGAAACTAGACCCCCCAAGGAACTTATTTAGATGCCTAGTGAGCACTTTAAACCCTCAGGTGCTTCACAAATTGATCTGTAAAAATGAAAAAGTACTTTTTTTTCACAAAAAAAATCTTTTCGCCTCAATTTTTTCATTTTCACATGGGCAGTAGGATAAAATGGATCATAAAATTTGTTGGGCAATTTCTCCCGAGTACGCCGATACCTCATATGTGGGGGTAAACCACTGTTTGGGCACACGGCAGGGCTCGGAAGGGAAGGCGCGCCATTTGACTTTTTGAATGGAAAATTAGCTCCAATTGTTAGCGGACACCATGTCGCGTTTGGAGAGCCCCTGTGTGCCTATGCATTGGAGCTCCCCCACAAGTGACCCCATTTTGGAAACTAGACCCCCCAAGGAACTTATCTAGATGCATATTGAGCACTTTAAACCCCCAGGTGCTTCACAGAAGTTTATAACGCAGAGCCATGAAAATAAAAAATAATTTTTCTTTCCTCAAAAATGATTTTTTAGCCTGGAATTTCCTATTTTGCCAAGGATAATAGGAGAAATTGGACCCCAAATATTGTTGTCCAGTTTGTCCTGAGTACGCTGATACCCCATATGTGGGGGTAAACCACTGTTTGGGTGCACGGCAGGGCTCGGAAGGGATGGCACGCCATTTGGCTTTTTAAATGGAAAATTAGCTCCAATCATTAGCGGACACCATGTCACGTTTGGAGAGCCCCTGTGTGCCTAAACATTGGAGATCCCCCAGAAATGACCCCATTTTGGAAACTAGACCCCCAAAGGAACTAATCTAGATGTGTGGTGAGGACTTTGAACCCCCAAGTGCTTCACAGAAGTTTATAACGCAGAGCCATGAAAATAAAAAAAAAAAATTATTTTCTCAAAAATGATCTTTTAGCCTGCAATTTTTTATTTTCCCAAGGGTAACAGGAGAAATTTGACCCCAAAAGTTGTTGTCCAGTTTCTCCTGAGTACGCTGATACCCCATATGTGGGGGTAAACCACTGTTTGGGCGCACGTCGGGGCTCAGAAGGGAAGTAGTGACTTTTGAAATGCAGACTTTGATGGAATGGTCTGCGGGCGTCACATTGCGTTTGCAGAGCCCCTGGTGTGCCTAAACAGTAGAAACCCCCCACAAGTGACCCCATTTTAGAAACTAGACCCCCCAAGGAACTTATCTAGATATGTGGTGAGCACTTTGAACCCCCAAGTGCTTCACAGACGTTTACAACGCAGAGCCGTGAAAATAAAAAATCATTTTTCTTTCCTCAAAAATGATGTTTTAGCAAGCATTTCTTTATTTTCACAAGGGTAACAGGAGAAATTGGACCCCAGTAATTGTTGCGCAGTTTGTCCTGAGTATGCTGGTACCCCATATGTGGGGGTAAACCACTGTTTGGGTGCACGTCGGGGCTCGGAAGTGAGGGAGCACCATTTGACTTTTTGAATACAAGATTGGCTGGAATCAATGGTGGCGCCATGTTGCGTTTGGAGACCCCTGATGTGCCTAAACAGTGGAAACCCCTCAATTCTAACTCCAACACACCCCTAACCCTTATCCCAACTGTAGCCGTAACCCTAATCACAACCCTAACCCCAACACACCCGTAACCCCAACACACCCCTAACCCTAACCACAACCCTAATTCCAACCCAACCCTAACCCTAAGGCCATGTGCCCACGTTGCGGATTTGTATGAGATTTTTCAGCACCATTTTTGAAAAGTCCGCGGGTAAAAGGCACTGCGTTTTACCTGCGGATTTACCGCGGATTTCCAGTGTTTTTTGTCCGGATTTCACCTGCGGATTCCTATTGAGGAACAGGTGTAAAACGCTGCGGAATCCGCACAAAGAATTGACATGCTGCGGAAAATACAACGCAGCGTTCCCGCGTGGTATTTTCCGCACCATGGGCACAGCGGATTTGGCTTTCCATATGTTTACATGGTACTGTAAACCTGATGGAACTCTGCTGCGGATCCGCAGCGGCCAATCCGCACCGTGTGCACATAGCCTAATTCTAAAGGTATGTGCACACGCTGCGGAAAACGCTGCGGATCCGCAGCAGTTTCCCATGAGTTTACAGTTCAATGCAAACCTATGGAAAACAAAAATCGCTGTACACATGCTGCAGAAAAACTGCACGGAAACGCAGCGGTTTACATTCTGCAGCATGTCACTTCTTTCTGCGGATTCCGCAGCGGTTTTACAACTGCTCAAATAGAAAATCGCTGTTGTAAAACCGCATTGAAATGCGCAGAAAAAACATGGTAAATCCGCCATAAATCCGCAGCGGTTTAGCACTGCGGATTTATCAAATCCTCTGCGGAAAAATCCGCAGAGGACCAGAATACGTGTGCACATACCGAAACCCTAACCCTAACCCTACCCCTAACCCTAACCCTAGTTCTTACCCCAACCTTAGTGGGAAAAAAAAAAATATTTTTTTTTATTGTCCCTACCTATGGGGGTGACAAAGGGGGGGGGGGGGGGGGGTGATTTACTTTTTTTTTTTATTTTGATCACTGAGATATAACCTATCTCAGTGATCAAAATTCACTCTGGAACTGCATATGCGCCCGCCATTTTGGAAGATGGCGGCGCCCAGGAAAGAAGACGGACGGTCCCCGGGAGGCCAGGTAAGTATAAGGGGGGGGAGATCAGGGCACGGGGGGGGGGGGGCGTCGGAGCACGGGGGGGGTGGATCGGAACACGGGGGGGTGGATTGGAGCACGGAGTGGGGGATCGCTGTGCGGGCGGGTGGATCGGAGCACCGGGGGGGGGGGGGATCGGAGTGCGGGGGGGTGTGATTGGAGCACGGGGGGTGTGATTGGAGCACGGGGGGAGCGGACAGGAGGACTGGGGAGCGGAGCACAGGACCGAGGGGAGCGGACCACAGATCGGGGGGCTGGGGGGGCGATCGGAGGGGTGGGGTGGGTGCACATTAGTGTGTCCAGCCATGGCCGATGATATTGCAGCATCGGCCATGGCTGGATTGTAATATTTCACCATTTTTTTAGGTGAAATATTACAAATCGCTCTGATTGGCAGTTTCACTTTCAACAGCCAATCAGAGCGATCGTAGCCACGGGGGGGTGAAGCCACCCCCCCTGGGCTAAACTACCACTCCCCCTGTCCCTGCACATCGGGTGAAATGGGAGTTGGCACCGACTTTCATGACGCAGCGTATGCGTCAAAGGTCGGGAAGGGGTTAATGATATGCCCCGAAGCAGGCCTGGACGGGGGTCTTCATGTGGTGCTCTGATTATTCATAATGCAGACTGCTGACAGGTCACTGATTCCTCACTGAATTGCCCCCTAGTTAACACAATGAATATCTGTACAGACAAGAAAAAAACCAATAAGGCTTGTGCAGGCAGATGCTGTGGCCCCTGTGCTGCAGCATAATCGCATGTTTAGTGTCCAGTTAATAAGTATTGTTGATGTTATTGAGCACGTGTAAAAAAAAAATCAATTTGAAAATGGCACCGGCTGCACCTGCACAGTAGCAGCTATCGGTGTGTATAGAGATCCGATAGCTGCAATTGTGCAGGCGGCACCATCTTGCTGGAGAAGAAAAAAAATGTCCTCCTCCAAGATGGCGCCGCCCGCGCAGTAGCAGCTCTCAGAGATCGCTGTATGGTGGCCGTATCAAGTGTGCATTTTTCACACATCCATTACAATTATTAGCATTAAAAACTGTTTGACAACCCCTTTTCAATTTGCATGTTACCCCCTTGTAAAATAACCCCACTAATGCTCACGTTCCAGCGATTTCGGCACTGGCTCTCAGGGCAAGTGTGTAACATTGTTATGTCACAATATTCCTACAGACAATCAGCGCTATCTCCTCGCCATCAGGCGAATCACATTCATCCGGAGGAAGCGAGAGTCGCTGCGGGTGCCTTGTCTGAAGAGAGCAACTGCACATATCTAAGGCCGGGTCACATCACGTTTTTGCCACCTCAGTGGCCTTTGTGGTTTCTGTCTGAAGTCCTGAAAAACGGGATTCAAGCATATCCGTATCCATATCTGCACCACCAATGATACGGACATCTTACTCCTGGATTCTACTTGGAACTGTCCTTGAGGACTCTCTGCTCATACCTTCTCTTTCTTACCACTCCTCCCATTTAAGTGAGGTTTTGAAAAAGACCGTGCCAGGTCGAAACGTTACCGTGTTATCGTGTTGTCCGCAATCACTTGTTTTGCTCTCTTTAATAATTATTTGGTGGTGCCTGTGCACTTGAATAAAAACAAAAAAACTTTCTACGTTGAAACCAGGACTGGAGTGCGGCTGTTTTTGTGTATATTTGGCGTTAGATGTCCAGCCAGCACCTCTCTCACTGAACTATACAGTGTGCCCATCTTACTCTCTGGATAAGCATATCCGCTGACAGGGCCATTGTGTGTGATAAAGCAAACCGGAGTCAGTTTGTCCGCCGTCTCACCACTCCGCCTTTTTCAGGTGGGCACAAAAATGCAGTCATAAGAATTTGCTCCAAAGATATAGTAAAAATAAAAATTGAGCATTAAAGAATTTTGGAGCTAAACCTGACCTGACATCATGACAAGATTGAGACTCACTTTTTACAACATTATTTAAGCATTACCAAACTCTCTAAAATCAAGACATAAGACAAAAAAAAACCCTTACATTTTTCTAAGGCGTCCATAGCAGCTCCCATCTCAGCCTGCTGAATACTGTGAGAAATAAAAAAAAAAAATTGCCAATTAACCTAATTACCACCATCAGCTTTAACAGAGCTTTTAAATCCTTTTAAAATGACATTAAGACAAGAAAATGAGAAAACGATACATTTTTCTTGAGGGTCTTTTTTACAAAAAAAAAGAAACTTTACACATTTAAATGATACTTCTACTATGTATTCGCAAACCGTAAATTCTTTGCTGCTACACTTAATAGTTTTTTTTTGTTTTCCCGTTTGTTTTTTTTATTTAGCCTACAAGCTTGTAGATTCTGCTAATTGTTTTGTGTCTGATTAGCTCTTATGTGTCCCAATGCGACAGCCAGCTTCACTGTCCTAATGAAACACTTTGTAAAATAAAGTCCGTGAAGCGTCCAATCTTTTCAGAGCAAGGAGCCTGCACGCACTTATTTCTCCTTACTCCCCTTTTTGATTAATGACCGTCAGCTTACAAAACCTACATTAAAAAAAAAATCATCAAGGCAAAAAAAAAAAAAAAAAATACAACCCACACAGAACCATTATTAATGGATCCTCACTAGAAGACGGAGTAAATAATATAATAAGATTCCTTCTGGATGGGTAGAACAAATGTGAAACAGAATTCAGTCACAGATGGGTAACAATAGGAGCTGTCAAAGAGCACAAGGAGTGGGGATGCAACATGGATTTTCTGTCAACCTTTCCTTCAAAGATGTCACGTTGCTGCAGAAATGTATATGGCTTTGTTCATATGTATGTAATGAACTGACAATACGGCTATGATTTAGCTAATTACAGCTGACATTACAAGCAGGGAGTATGTGATTGCGCTCGTCATAAGTAACCAAGCATAATGACTCAACATTGTTTTCTACCTTGAAGTCAAGACAGGACAGGGCCATGGAGGGGAACTAACTTATTAATGTGGGTGATGCGTATTGCTGGAGCCACTAGATTAGAAACCTTCTCGGCATTATCTATTAATCAAACATAAAGGGAAAGCTTTTAAAATTACCTCGGCCCTTTACCGCAGCCAATTCGCTCGCCTTTGAAGTACACGGCAACTGTGTACGTCCTTGCGTGAGAAGGTCCCACCGTTTGAAGAGTCCTACAATTTATAAAAAAAAAGTCTCATTAGGAGTACATCCTTTGGGATGGAAAATCCTGCAAAACTTGATGGAGTCGCACATTGTTATAGGTTTCTTGTTAGCATTACATATACCGTACATTTATTTGCATCTAGTGGTGCTTTCTGGTTGTCCCAGTTATGGGAAATAGGACACAGGAATGCCAGCGTCATAAAAAACATGGACTTGATAAAAAGGGAAATATAAGCGATACAGAAGATGACGCAAATATATACAAATGAGTATTATTAAAGTCATCCGGGCACAGGTATCACACAAGATTCAGCGACGACACCGGAAGTCAATAGGACAATGGTTATGGGCAAATCAACAGTGAAGTCACTGGACAAGGTCTTCAATTCAAGAAACATTTCACTGGTGGCGAAAACACGGCTTGTATATAGTTTGGTCTTTTCTGTGGTAACATACGGATGCAAAACCTGGACAATAAAGAAACAAGACAGAAAAATCGACGCCTTCGAAATGTGGTGCTGGAGAAGGGTATTATCAATGTCATGGATGGCAAGAACAAACAAATCAATTTTGGAACAAATTAAGCCAGACATGTCACTCAAACCAAGGATCACGACTTGCACACTTTGGACCCATCATACGACGACAGCAATCATTGCAAAAGGACTTCACGGTGAGAAAAATAAAAGAACAATGCGAACAGGAAGACCAGTAACCCGATGGCTTGATACTGTCAAGATAATGGCAGAAAAGACCCTGGTGGACCAATCTAGGCTTGCACAAGATTGATCTTCCTACAGATCATCCATCCAGTTGCCATGTCTCACTAACGAGCCGAAGGCAGTTAAAAAAAAACAAACAAAATCTAGACGATAGGCCATTAATACCAGATTAGTGGAGGTCCAACACCTGGCGCCTCCACTGATCAGCTGTT
Organism: Ranitomeya imitator; assembly: GCF_032444005.1. Taxonomy (NCBI): domain Eukaryota; kingdom Metazoa; phylum Chordata; class Amphibia; order Anura; family Dendrobatidae; genus Ranitomeya; species Ranitomeya imitator. The sequence continues at coordinate 284,439,651 of NC_091287.1, forward strand.
TTTTCTTCTGCAGTCAGCCATATGTAAATACTTTGAATAGAGTCATTGCAATCAAAGTGTTGTGGCTGCTACCAGCTACTAATATACAGCTTCTATGGAAAAAATAGGAGCAGTCACGCTGGACTCCGCAGGGGATGGTATACTTTGAATCAATCTGCTCTCAGCAGCTCAGTTCAAACTTATTGTTTTTCATCCGATCATCACTGGAGCAAATAACTGCTTATGGTGGGAAACAGGTTTTGGATCCCCACTGATCTGCTAGAGATGACCTAATATGTAGATAGGTCATCAAATACTTATGTCACAACATCATGTTTAATGTAATTATAATGCTAGTCTAATATGCATAGTAAAATTACATCCGCCACTCCCAGTGCTGTGAGCAGTGACTGTAATTGCTGCGGGCACACTCTCATGACTGAAGGCCGGGGTCTCCTGGGAGAAATAAAGATCATTTTCTCCTGGGTGCCGCATTTTCAGTATAGTGGCTGGGCACCTGTATACCATTGTTAACTCGCAGATTAACCCCATATCTGCAGGTTAATAGCCCACAAGAGCAGGGGCCTGATCGTTGGTCGCTGTCACACAACGATTTCCTTAACGATATCGTTGCTACGTCACAAAAAGCAACAATATCGTTAACGATATCGTTATGTGTGAAGGTACCTTTAGGGACCGTCCCGATTGGGTACACTATGTCACGGTGGGATGGCTTTTACACTTTTTTAGGAAAATAGTGTTAACCAATTACCCTATGTTATTTACATTTACTATTTATTCACTACAAGGTACTTGCTCATTTTGCTTTTATCTTTTGCAGGTTAAGAGCATGATCAGATCTGACAGTTAGGGAGTCAAACAAAAATAAAGAAAATAAATTTAGGAAATGTAATTTGAAGTTCCTAAAACACCTTTAATTACCAAATCATATTCATTTGGTCTAAGGAGGTAATCATAGAATTAAAAAGGCTACTGTCTTGTTATACTGACAGAAACCTGTAAGCATGCGCCTCTGTAGTCACCTGGTGATTACCTTTACCAAAAGCCATTTAATTAGAAGAAAAAACAGTGTGATTAGATAATTATAGGTATTTAGGAATCTATTTAGAATAGTATTTCTTTTTTCTATTCCGGTAGAATCCCTTTAAAAAATATCACAAGTTTTAATGACTTACGTAACCTCACAAATTAAACACAATAAAAGGAAGAAAAACATCCAAAATGAAAAAAAAATGTTAAAAAATCCCAGTGATTGTTTGAAGTATATTAAAAGCCAACACGTTCTGTACAGAAGGAATAGTTACGATGCATGTAATAACGCGGCACTCACTTGTACAGGGGAATGTCTGGCTCCTTCCCTTCCGTCCTGAGTGTCAGACAACATTGCTGAAGCTGCGACTTTGGATCATTCCAGTCTTGATTTAAAATGAACTCCTGTAGAGCAAGAGCAGGCAGGAACCAGTCAGCGCTAAATAGTGCCTGATAGACAATACTACAGACAGTAGGAATCACTTGGTCAAATGTATCGGGAAGCAATAATCTTTTGTTATTTAGTCCCGCAGAAGACAAGGTGGCATCAATCACCAGCGGCATGCCACAACTCCCTCCCAAACAAGTTTTGATTAATTTGCTTTGTCAAACTGTTCCCGGCTACCAATGATTGACTCTTCCATGTGTCTACTACGCCAGAGCCTAACTCACTCTGTGATGCCCCCTGAGCCGGCTATCTTTCCTGAAAACTGATTTCCTGGTTACTTATTGACACCCCGGGGGTATTTAACGAATGTTATCTTTTTGCCTTGCCAATCCATCCCCGGCACTAATGCGTAAATCAACTTGCACGGTTATGTCCATCGCCTGATCCGCTACTGACGTTTAACCCTTCTGCAGCTGTCAGACACGACCATTACATTTTTTTTTCTTTTTTTTAGATGGTCAAAAGTAAATATCATTTACCTTCAGTCTTGGGAAGAAGCAGACATTCATAAATGTGTGAACGTATTCCAAGTCCTTGTCGATATAAAGTGCAGCAATAAACGCTACAGGTAAAACACATAAGGTTAATGCGGGACACACTTTCCCAGAAGGCTATAAAAACAATAACATCACAGATATAAAAAAAAGTAACATCAGACACATTCTACCGCGGTGGAATTAAGTAGTTGGGTCACTGAGTGGTTAGAGATGCTCAAGCTTTAAACGAGAATGGCGAAAGCTGGTGAATAGGAAAAATGGAACCACTTATACGTTTCTGACAAAGAAATGGATTGCAATATTAAATATTTATGTAAGCGTCACCAATGTACCACTAGTCCAAAAAATGCCTAACTGCTCATTACACAGCACGGTCTAATTCTTCTTATACCATTTGCTTCCACTTCACATGGCGACAGGAGAACACTCTGCTACATGAGTGTACGCAGCTCCGCAGCTAATAGTTACAAGAAAGAATGGAAGGTTTTTGCTTTCTACTTCAAATTTTCCAAAACAACCCTCGAGAGACGCCAACATATGGTCCTCAATATATGGCCAGCTGTGTGTCCCCCCTGTAAGTCAACACGCAGCCCGCCTAACACACAACAGCAGACCTTGAGATCATTCTGCGCCCATCTACAAGATTACATTAGCTTTTAATAAATCTGCTCCACATGGCCGCAGTCTCCCACTAACCCTAAATACATTGCAGCTCAAACTAATCTATCACATAATTAGCTGCACAGGGCCAAGGAAATAGACGCATAAAACAACATTAAAGATGCATTACTAGGATTGTCCTGAACCCATTTGATGGAATGTACTGGACTTGATCAAATATTAATAAAATATGTGGCCTAATGTTCACCAGCGCTGTGCTCCTGAATGCGGGAAGCACGGCGGCCCAATTTCTAGAAAGCATGTGGGCTGCATGGAAGCTTTTCTATTAGATTTGGAACAAGGACAGGGCACCACAAGCATTGGGGAAAGGGAAGGAAGCAGAATCCGTCCTGTCCTCCAGCTGTTATCTGTATGATCTAACCAAATCAACGCAATCTGGTAGGAAGGAGGAGAAGTCGTTACAAAGCCGGCTCGGAAAACAATTCATGGCATCAAATAAATTATGCTGGTTCCTCTGATGTGCGCTGCTGTAAATGTAACAAATGCAGACAAGAGAGCGCTTTTCTAGTCTTCTAGCACAGGTCTACAGCATTTTACTATTATTTCTACAGCATTTTTATTATTACTACCGACACAATTTAAAGTAACAGTTTAAAAGACTAAAAACAAGAATACAATTCTATTACCATTCACTTCTACTATTTATAACAAAAATAAATTACGGTAATTCACCAGGTTTGATATTGGTTTAAACAAAACAAAACGTATGGACCGCAAAAATATATATACCCTATATATATATATATATATATAACAAAAAAAATGAAAACAAGTAAAAAGGGGTCTAGAAAAAAAAGACAATAGATCACAATATGTACAGGCGACAATTCCTCATAGCTTCCCCTACTCTCAGAGGAGGTTGGCACCCTTCGCTTCTACGATATGACGCCCCCACTAGGCTGCACCTTTCCCTTAAGACCCCAATGCACCCTAACATAACGTGTAGTACAGGTACTGTCCCATATACCCCCATGGTCATGTGTAGCACTGATATCACCACTTACACTAGTCATATGTGGGTCACTAACATAACCTCACCTTTCCTTCCTAACAGGATTTGGTATATATGGTATAATTACCAATAATCGCTTGTTATGACTGAAACAGAGGTGAAAACTTTATATTAGAGAAGATCAGGTCTGCCAGAGGTTTATACAAAGAAAAAATCAGCACTTTACGATGCGGAGTATATGATCCCAAATCTCTGATTCATAACTTCAGCTTGTGATCACCACAGCAGAAGGGGAAGGATGCATAAAAGGGATTGCCAAAAACGTAAAATAACACAATGTTTCCTTCAGGAAAAAAAATTATCTCTGGATAGAGGTTTCAGGGTAAGTAATGGTGTACTCATTATTTCTGGATAGAGGTTTCAGGGTAAGTAATGGTGTACTCATCTGCAATGGTGCAGGTCAGACATATCGAAGGTCATGGCGTTTCCCCCCAGGAGCACTGGGGTTCATCAGGGGATCACTGGCTAGATCCTGTGGCCACATGTGATGGTGTGTGCTGCGTGATGTCCTTACTGCCGGTACTTTAAGGCCACAAGTAGCCATATTTCCAAGGACAACATCTGCAAGGAGTTGGCATGTTCTCCCCGTGTTTGCGTGGTTTCCTCCCACACTCCAAAGACATCATACTGATAGGGAATCTAGATTGTGAGCCCCAATGGGGACAGTGATGATGTGTGTAGTAAACTGCTGTGGAATATGTTAGCGCTATATAAAAATAAAGATTACGGTATTATTATATTTTCTATAAAGATTGAGATGTGGAAGGCAGAATGCGTTCCACTGAGAACTCGCGCACCGCCAGTGACATCGCTATATGAATGAAGACTGGCGTTTTGCAGGCAGTCTTGATGACCGATGCGCTGAACTAACAGGTGCATATTTCAGCTTCTGTGCTCCACCATACCATCCAGCCAAGGAAGGAGTATATATATTTCATCCTTTTCCCCACTTTTTTGACATGCACTATGATTCATTTGGTGGCCATGCTTGGTAACGCCTTTTCAGGCAAAGCTCATATCACTTATGAAAAAGTTGGAACTGCCCAGGACTGGAATAAATACTCCAAAAGTCACAATATTTTTACGCAATTATGAGAAAACTGGCGAACACTGCTTAATGATTTAGGGCCAAAATGTTGTGTGTTTTGTTATTTCTGCACTAGAACGGTGGTGTTTTTTTTAGTACTTTTACAACAACACTGTAATATGACTGTAACCAAAGACCCCCATACACATTAGATAAATAGATAAGAGTCAGCTGACAGGCTAATGTGTAAGGGGCCCCCGACATGACGCTGACAGATGATGTCGGGGGAGAGAAGGATTGTTGAGTTGTAGTACAGAAAGCCTTTTGTATGGCGCGGAGATGAGCTGCTTCCAGAAGAATCGTTCCTGTGTATGGGGGAATTGTCAGCCAACAGCTGTCTAATGCGGACTCTTGGTACTTTTGATCACAAAACAATTCAGCATATCTCATCTTTCTCACCTTGTGCACACGGCGAGAAGCAAAGAAGGATTATGGTGTGACGTACAGAAATAAATTATTTATTAGGTTGTGAGACAAGTATGTAATATTATTCTCATGTTTAAGAGCCAATCCCAATATGTAGTAAGTGTAATACTAATATTAGCAAATACTTCCAATTAGAAATGTAGTATAGTTCTTCTGATTAGCCAGCATTGATGTTTACCCCATGTGCAGGCCACTGCAGTAGCTTAGATATCCATGGTTAGGACCACTTACTACTAATTGTCATTATATGAGCGGTCGTAACCATGGATACTTAAGCTACTGCAATGCCCTGCACATGGGGTAAGAGACGTAGCTCATCAGAAGAACTATCCTGCATTTCTAATTGGAGGTATTTACTAACATTATTATTACACTGACTACATATAAGGGGGATTTCCCAAGATGAACGCATGCCTGATGGCTATTACCACCACCGATATTCATAAAGTGGTTCAGAGCTCCACTGTTCCAATGTTAACCACAGGGAGGAAGCGTTTGATTGGACCGATGGGTAAGCATGCGTCCTACTGCTCCATTCAAAGTCTATAGGAGTGACAAGGGAAGAGAGTATGGAGTGCGACTGGATCAGCTGAGCGCACGCTGGAACATGGCACAACCGAGACTCCACCAAACCAAGGTCACAGAAGATGGAGCAATGGGGTCTCAGGACCCTGTGTGTGATTAGCACCCAGACAGAATTTCATAGCATATGAATAAAAGCCCTGAGTGCAGACAACAGCCCCATCCTCGGCTCCATTACCCTCCGGATATTCCCTGTCATGTTCCGTATTTCGGAGCGTTCTCCTAGTTACCTACATTCAAGCAGGTCCGCCAAGGTTTTGGTCCTGAGAGCCACGGGTCTCTTGGTTTTATCATTTGCGATGGCAAACTCTTGCATCCCCAGCTCCTCTGCCACCTTGGCCTGTGTCCTGTTGTTCACCAGCGAGCTACGCAGCAGCTGCAAGACACACAGAGACGGGGATAATGAGGGGACATAAAAACACGGCAACGCAATCCAAAAGCCTGACATAGTAAAAAATGAGACCACTTAAGATGGGCTTTTAGTGTTCCTTAGAGTAGGTATGTGTCTTCATAACTCAAGCATATTCCTTAGCCCCAGCCAAAACTAAACAAAGGAACTAACAAGCCCATCATGGGATTTTAGCGTATTAGCATTTCCCCTAATTTATGGACACTTTCTGGCCTAATTTCTGCATTGCTGACTGACTCAGAATTTTGCTGAAAACTTCTTCACCAGCATAGATCTCTCATTATTGTTAAAGCCATTCCTTTATTAAATCTGTTCTTCTCAAACTGTCACTCTGAAGGTTCTCAGACAGATTAGGGCACCCAATGTTTCATGAAAGATAAACGCTCGTTGTGAATAATAAGAACGTTCTTTTACAGATCTTGGCAGTGTCAGTCATGTTTGACAGGATTCGGTAATTACAGTTGAGGATAATACTGCTTCTAGACCTCCGACGTGCCTCACTCGTTCATCACATGTACTTTATCTATGTGCATCACGGCACATACAATTCTGGACATAGCACAGCTTTGAGTGGAACAAAATACATCAAAGATTGACATTTAGTTCTGAAAATGGACTGAGCTTCACATTCGGAACGGAGACGTTCTACAAAGTGGCACCATGACATCACTGGAAGCAGAAGATTGTTGGTTGATGTTCGAGTATACAACAGCAACAGGCTTATTCTGGGGAATGACCGTCTTAAATCCTAAGTGACTACCAAAAGGTATTGTTACTGGCCTGAGATATAACAGAATAGCATACCCTGACGGGTAAAAATGCAGCAGCTGCCAGCTGTACATTATAGCGGAGACCCTGCTGTATCACCTGCGACCATGGCCATTTAGTCCCTTAGATGCAGCTATCAATAGTGACTATGGCATTTAGATGGCTAACAATGTGGGGGCTCCTTAACGACCGCTGGACGGTAAATAAAGTCTTGCAGTGCTCGAGACCCTCAGAGTCCAGCAAGCGCTGGGATTCCGGCGCGGAGTGATAGCTCTGACTGGTGACATCGTTGGGACCTGATTGGCTGTGTTACTTTCTAGAGGCCGCAATCAATAGCAATTGTGGCATTTAGAAGTTTGTGAGAGGGAGTGGGCTTCTTCTCTCCCCCCTATGGCATGATTATGGAACGCCAAGGGGTGTCATGGCAGCCAGAGGTCAAATGATGTCGCCTATGGTGACCTGTCAGACTCAGCCAGCAGCAGGGTCTAACAGGCGTTCTGACAGGATAAAACGGACAGTTCTCAGGCATTGCAATACATGTGTATTGTAACCGTCAAAAGTAATGAAGGCTTTTCATTTTGTTTTCCTCCAGCTCTGGAGGCATGGTGGGCTCCCTTCGCTTGTGTGGGCGCTATTCCTGACATTGTCCTCTGGTTTTCAGAATCCTTTTTTAATCTTCAATAAAGTCCATATCAGGCTATTTCATGGTCTTACTGCCCCACACCTTGAGGAGCCGCAGGTTACATTGTGATCAGGCTCTGCTAACCTTCTACGTGTGTGATATGGTGCTCATTTTATGCAAAAAAAAGCCCTATCTAAATTGTGTAAGTATAAAGTATGGAAGTTAAATGCCACCTTTCAGTAAGTGCAGGTCTAGGAGGGAATTCATGTCACATATAGTTTCTGTGGGACTTCAGCGGCAGAACTCGGGGTACGATTCCTGTAAGTCATAGTCAGAAACTAGGCAACAGACAATACTCGATTGTAAGGTGCTAAATTGTGCAAAAAAATCGAAAACAGCCCTAGTGCAACCATTATTGTACAGACCAATTCTTCAGTACAGGTATGTGTCTGTCGGACATCTATACCATATGTACATAAAGGGTATGGGTACATATGGGTAATAAAAAGTATAGAACTATGTTCCTGGCAGACTTGTGTGAACATTTTTAGGATTCAGCATTTGGTCAGTAGTTACATAGGTTCAGAAAAGACTCAGGTCCATCAAGTTCAGCCTTTCTCCGCCAATTGTACATTTTGTCCCGAAGTTATCTATAATTCACAATGTTATGCTTATTGAGGAAATCATCCTGCCCTTTTTTAAAAGCTGTTAGTGTTTGCCATTACTACCTCTTGTGGTCGACATTCTACATTCTGACTGCTTGAACTGTAGAGAACCCTTTCCTGGTTTTGGCTTACAAATACTGTGAAATACTGACCAAATACTGAACGTAGCCTTATTATCATGTAATGCTAAAATGTTAAGAAAAAATTCAGAATAACTTCCAGACAGCCCAGTTCTCATTGTGACGGCCGTAAGGCAGGCATAGTTCAGCTAATATGGTTCTCAATGCTAACGGGCACTGTGTAAACGGCCTAAGCTATCACATCGCATTGTCAAATATTTTTTTTTCCATCTATCTATCTGAAATCCTCAGAAAAGACCATCCAATATTAATATCATGTAGCAATATATAGTTCCGTCTCATTTCCCGCCCATACATAAATTCACGGCACATCACAAGGCCACAGGCTGTCACTATTGCGGGCTAATCCCAATACGCAGTCCTTGTGGATGACAAGGTCAGCCTCCTGTGCAACAGCAATATAATCCTGCAGGAAGCATATGTTCTAGCGGAAGGAGAGAAATCTGAATGTCTCACACGCTCCGAGCAAAGCGGCTCACTAACAAACAAGAGCATTTGGCCGACAGAAGGAATCACAAGCTGTACTGGGGCATTCTCCATTAAATCGCCTTTTGTGCAGCAAGCGCTTAGATGGAGCAGGAAAGGACGAGGGCTTGGTGTCATGGCATTTCACAGCAGCGTTTCGTCTGCCTTAGTGCTATTGTGTACACTGGAGTCACATTTATTAATTCTTCAGATTGGAATTCACGATTATCCCAATGTGACAATGCCTTACTGTGCCCATTATGTCCATCAAAATGACCTTCAGGAAGTGGAATTTCAACTACAGAAAGGTAACATATGTAAAATCATTCCGAAAAACTCAAGTGGTGTTGGTAAGACTATAGAAGCATTGTGAGAGACAAAACTCATTTCCCATTGCCGAAATAGAGGATTGTTAACCCCTTAATACTGGGGGAATTTTGATATAAAGTATTTTTTCTGCAATTTCTCCACCCATGCTGGTTAGACAGTCATATCTTTAGTTGTCCACTTCTTTAACCCTGACGACTTCTCCTCTTGACATGCCTGCTTTAGACAATAGGAAGAAACTGGAGGAAGTCCACACAAACACGGGGAGAACGTACCAGCTCCTTGCAGAGGTTATCCCAGGACACAGTGCTGCAAGGCCGCAGTGCTAACCACTGAGCCACCGTGCTGCCCAAAAGTATGTTGAGTTACTAATAAAAAAAGAAACCTAAACATAGGAAACACATCTATTATATGCAACATATCTTGCACTAGAAATGCTTATTCCTTGCAATACATAACACCACACTAGTCATGCGTGCAGAATGGAACGCTGGGAAGACGAGTCGGAAGACTTGTTTATTGAATATGAAAATCTACAAGAAAGTTATGCGTGTGCCAGGGACACCGATGTGTTTTGTCTTAGAAAAAAAGAAGTGTGAATATAGAAAATAATAAAAATGATGATGTTTCGTAACGGCCCGCACTGAAAATGTCTTTTTCTGATGGCCACATCCAATAATCTCTGGCTGTGTGACAAGATGGAGTGTTTAAGGAAAGCGCCTATAATTAGGCAAACCGCCACGTCTACACCCGGAGTGGCAGTAAATTAGAGTTAAAAATAACAACAATTTGCTTCAAAACAAGTTTGTCATTGGTGTTTGGAAGAGCAGGACCGCGGACGCTTTCTATTCTGCTCTCCAACATAATAACCGAGGTGCAGAGAGATTTGTTTGTGTTGCATGTGCTATTACCGCTCGCCATGCCTCATTAACAGCGCACAACTTCCTTATGATTGCATTAAGTCAGTGCCCTACGAATGAAAGATTCCATTTCAGCTGCCATCTTGGCAGGATTTCTAAATCGACCAAAGTCCATCTTCCGAGTCGGCATTCTGAGCTGATTACATATGTTAAGGGCCAGAATTTTACTAATACAAAAAGTATTTCTAATCTCTATGCATTACATAAAAAATACTAACGCAAGGTTTATGATACACGTTCACACATATTTCCCTACATAAAAACTGCTGACAAACTGTTTGGGAATGGGAAATTTACACTGCCGTTCATATGGCCATGGAATTTTCAATTGCAGATTTAAAAAGTACTTTGAGAATCTGTTACCAAGGTTTTTAATCTATTCTGAGAGCAGCATAATGTAAGAGCAGAGACTCGGATTCCAACGATGTGTCACTTACTGGCCTGCGTACTGTAGTTTTTATAAAATTAGTGTTTTATCAGTAGGAGATTATTAATAGAGGACTGGTAGACTTGCTGTCATGTAGTCCAACCACACCCCCACCACTGATTGGCAGCTTTCTGACTATGCACAGTGTACACAGATGTAAGCTAATCAGTGGAGTGGGCGGGCTTATACAGACCTCAGCATTCAGAGAACTGCTAGATCTGTAGCAGACTGCATAACACAGTAAAGTAAATTACACATTGCTGGAATCAGAGTCTCTGTCCTGACATCATGGGGTAGAAAAAAACATGGTGACAGATTCTCTTTAAATAAACATCATGTCACTTATAAAATGCCTTAAAGGGAACCTGTCACCCCCAAAATCGAAGGTGAGCTAAGCTCACCATCATCAGGGGCTTATCTACAGCATTCTGTAATGCAGGGCAGAGCAAAGTACTACAGTGAGCAGGCGCCGGACCTCTCTGACCTTTCCCGGCACCTGCGCACTGCCGTACTTTGCTCTGCCCTCAACAGGGCAGACAAAGTACGCCTGCGCCGGAGCGTGAATACAAGAAGAGGACGTCATCGTAAGATGGGAGCCCCGGACGGCGACGTCCATCAGACCGGGACCGCTCCTGGGTGAGTATAATTTAACCTCTTTTTCTCATCTTTCAGGATACATCGGGGGCTTATCTACAGCATTACAGAATGCTGTAATAAGCCCCTGATGCCAGTGGGCTTACCTCACCTTCGATTTTGGGGGTGACAGGTTCCCTTTAAAGAGAAAAAGCATGTCTAATATGTAATAAAAATAAATAATCTGCTATATAAAGCTGAATGTGTGTATGTGTGTGTGTGTATGTGTGTGTGTGTGTGTGTATGTGTGTGTGTGTGTATGTCCGGGATTGGCATCTGCACCGTCGCAGCTACAGCCACAAAATTTTGCACAGTCACACGTCTGGACCCCGAGAGCGTCATAGGCTATGTTGTGAGGCGAAATTTTAACCCTGCGCGTTCCAATTCACCAAACAATTTTGCCCCTATCTACATAATGGGGAAAAAAGTGAAAGGAAAAGTGTTGGAAGCGTCGCAGCTACAGCAACAAAATTTTGCACAGTCACACGACTGGACCCTGAGAGCGTCATAGGCTATGTTGTGCGGTGAAATTTTAACCCCGCACTTTCCAATTCACCAAACAATTTTGCCCCTATCTACATAATGGAGAAAAAAGTGAAAGGAAAAGTGTTGGAGGCATCGCAGCTACAGCCACAAAATTTTCCACAGTCACACGTCTGGACCCTGAGAGCGTCATAGGCTATGTTGTTAGGTGAAATTTTAACTCCGCGCTTTCCAATTCACCAAACTATTTTTCCCCTATCTACATAATGGGGAAAAGTGAAAGGAAAAGTGTTGGAGGCAAATTGACAGCTGCCAGATGTGAACAAGGGGGACTTAAAGAGTGAGAGCAATGGCGCCAAAGAGTATATACCGTACAGTTGCTAAGGTGGGACCCCAACATGGGATACTCGCCACACACGGGGATATGAACACACACACAAAATGCGCCACACACTACCACGTGCTTGAACACATATACCACCCTCAGCACACATTTCACCACACATACACCAACCTCGCCACATAAAAGTCGAAACACAAAAGTCGCTGCTCAAAACTCACCACGCGCAAAACTCGCCACATGCAAAAAATAGGCTCACGCAAAACTCGCCACAAGTGCAAAACTCACCTCATGGAAAACTCGCCACACGCAAAACTTGCACATGCAGAAAAATTGCCACATGCACAAAATTTGCAACACATGCAAAAGTTGCCTCACACAAAACTTGCACATACTCAAAAGGCACCAGACATAAAACTCACCACGCGCAAAACTCGCCATGCGCAAAACTTGCTGCACACAACTTGCTACACTAACCTGTTACATGCAACTCGACACACAAAAAGTTGCTACACACATGTTGCCACACAAAACTCATCTCACAAAAGTCGCTACATACATGTCGCCACACACAACTCAACACACACAACTTGACAAACGAAACTTGCCCTAAAACACACACAAGTCTGGTATTAGCCTTCAAAAATAAAAATCGGATTAATAAGCAGACAAACTACAAGAGCAACAAATGTACCATATAGGAAATACGGCAGCTGTCAGTCACATGACCTGTCGATTATGTGTATGTGTGAGCTAATATATACTGCCATGGGGAGGGCTTCCTGTTGGCTGGGGATTTATCAGGCTGCCAATTTATCTTACAAATACTGAGGTAAAAATACTGAGCAAATAACGTGTTAACGAGGTCTAATACAGGAGATCACACAGGTATATACTATATACAGGGGAGATGACACACAGGTATATACTATATAAAGGAGGAGATGACATACAGGTACATACTATATACAGGAGGAGATGACATACAGGTATATACTATATACAGGAGGAGATGACATACAGGTATATGCTATATACAGGAGGAGATGACACACAGGTATATACTATATACAGGAGCAGATTACCTACAGGTATATACTATATACAGGAGGAGATGACATACAGGTATATGCTATATATAGAAGATGACATACAGGTATATACTATATACAGGAGGAGATGACACACAGATATATACTATATACAGGGGAGATGACACAGGTATATACTATATACAGGAGGAGATGACATACAGGTATATACTATATATAGAAGATGACATACAGGTATATACTATATATAGGAGGAGATGACATACAGGTATATACTATATATAGGAGGAGATGACATACAGGTATATACTATATATAGGAGGAGATGACATACAGGTATATACTATATACAGGGGAGATGACACACAGCATGTATATACTATATACAGGGGAGATGACATACAGGTATATACTATATACAGGAGATGACATACAGGTGTATACTATATATAAGGGAGATGACAAACATGTATATGCTGAGGTGAAAATGAGAGGTGTGAGGTGAAAATGAAAAGGTGTGAGTGCAAAATGAGAGGAGTGAGGGAAAATAGTGTAGTGATCGGAAAATGACAGATGTGAGGTCGAACTGACAAGTGTTAGGCGGGAATGAGAGGAGTGAGGGAGAAAATGAGAGATGTGAGGGGGAAAATTAAAGATGTGATTGGGAAAATGAGAGGCGTGATGGGAAAATAAGAGAAGTGACGTGCTATAACTAACCACAGATATTTACTATGCCCAGGCAACGCCGGGCTCTTCAGCTAGTTTTATTTATATAGTGCCAACATATTCCTCAGCATTCTACAATCGAGTATTGTCTGTTGCCTAGTTTCTGACTATGGGTGACAGAAATCGTACCCCGAGTTCTGCCGCTGAAGTCCCACAGAAACCATGTGTGACATGAATTCCCTCCTAGACCTGCACTTACTGAAAGGTGGCATTTAACTTCCATACTTTATACTTACACAATTTAGATAGGGCTTTTTTTTGCATAAAATGAGCATACGTAGAAGGTTAGCAGAGCCTGATCACAATGTAACCTGCGGCTCCTCAAGGTGCGGGGCAGAAAAACCATGAAATAGCCTGATATTATAATCAGGACTTTATTGAAGATTAAAAAAGGATTCAGAAAACCTGAGGACAATGTCAGGAATAGCGCCCACACAAGTGAAGGGAGCCCACCATGCCTCCAGATCTGGAGGAAAACAAAATGAAAAGCCTTCATTACTTTTGATGGTTACAATCAGTAACTTTAATTAAGTTACCAGCATGCAAACAGGCCACTACCCCGGTATGAATCCGCTACACAAAGAGCCGTAATGCTCCTATTTGTGAAACTAGCACCGGTGCCACCACGAGCATACAAAGCTGATCACTGATTACATTATTGATTCGTCAAACTCAAGAAACAAAGACCGCATGAGACTTCACGCTCATAAATCACTGTTATGCCATTGCAACATTTTTCTTAAAGCCCCACAAATCTCCTGCAAGGAGCCAGGGTGACGGACTAACAAGTTATTCATCAATGGCAGAATAATTCACTAAATGCCCGGCTCCGCCTGTGATGCCTGCCTTCTCGGAGCGTTGATTTATGGGCTTCTCACCGTTAAGTGGCCCTCGTGATGACCAGGGAAATGTATGAATAAATATTCGGAGGCGACCAGCTGCATTATAGAGTCACCCAGGAATTCCATCCTCTGGTTGTGGCCTCTGGAGAGAAAAGAAACAAGCCTTGATATCTGGAGATCGATAATCACTCGGTGAGGAGCAGATTGAATAAAGACTCATACACATTTTAGTACATTCATTGAATGGTTCCTACAACATAAACTTGAGCATGTCGATATTAGTAGTGCTGGGTCCAGGCCGCGGGGCCTAAAATTAGCCAGAAAGAGCTATATAAGACCCGTCTCTCTGCATGAAATTATCACATTACATAAAAAAGCCGGCACTGGCTGAGCATCGCTATTGTGGAAAATTAGGTCAGGAACAGTTTTTATTATTAAAAGCCTCAGGTGACAAGTGGATGATGACCAGAGTTGGCTGGCACCACAGCTCCTACATCATGTCGTTCTGCAAATTCCCTAAACTATTCCATACTTAAGCTATCAATTTGCTTGTATATCCATGGCTAGTAAATGGGGTCAGATTTGTGAACAGCAGACAGAGAACGGGGGTCTTTAGGGCGACTGTACACAAAGCCATGACATGAAGAATTTCAACATGCCAATCTTTTGTTCCTCCTCAAGACAAGCTGTATCCCCTGATCTTACATTTCTTTAATAGACGTGCACAGTCTGCCATGCTGGACATGCATGTTTATACGGAAGTCAGGGGAAGCCGCTCAGTGTTTTTAGGAAAGTATCTCAGACTAGACAATGAACACTACTGAAAATGGAAACCTGGCTGCATGATCGGGGCTACATCTTGGTAGGTAATGTATTAAAGTTGGAGCACTAGTAGAGAGGCTTGACTCTATGTAATCCGAAAGATCACCCTTTATCTGTTCTTGGATTTTTTTTTTATTTGGTAGGTTTAGGGTAAGTTTACACTGGGCATTTTTTAACGCTAATTTTCAGCTGCTTTTTACAGTACCAACAAAGCCTATGAGATTTCAGAAATCTCATGAACACTGTTTTTATTGTCATCAGGATTTTGTGCTTTGCAGCGTTTTTTTGACATAGAGCATGTCACTTCTATCACCCATTAACTTGAATGGATGGTGAAAAAACACTTCAAATACGCAGGTTGACTTTTTTTGCAGCATACTTGCTGCAGAGAAGTCAAAGAAAGCAGGATGTGACCTCACAGTCAGCTCCGATTGTAACAGCGGGTCCCTCGACTGCCATGTAATCAGGCTGGAGTCAACAACCAGTAGGGGAGAGCCCTCCCCCATGAATGGGTGGATCCCAGGACACAGAACAATAGACCAGTGTGTTGGCTGATTCAATTGTGTGATGACTTGCAAAGGGCTGGGATCTTAGGCTGGGGCGAGATCCCTGTGACCGTGTGTATTGTTGGAAGCTGCCACGTGGGACTGTGCTGTGCCCCTCATCTGCTGGATCTATTAAATTCACTCAAGGACTATTGCTATTTCCCTGGCGTCGGATTGCTGGGTGGCACCCCGGATCTACTCCCTTTCTGTGGACGCTGCAGAATTACTTTCATTTGCATTGTCCCAGTTTATCGGCCTGGTGTCTCTTTCTGCTCTGTCGCATACCCCGTCACAAACTGGTGGCAAGCAGTGGGGTCAGAGCAGAGGGAATGGAGGACAGCGGCTGATTAATGTCTGGAACCGGAACCTCAGGATACAGGAACTGGACAGTGGGGAGTTCACAAACGAGAATTAGGAGTCTGCTATAAATGACTGACCAAGGACCAACTAATTAAGGCTTTGGAAGGAGCTTACCTGCAAGATGGAACCGAAGAAGGATTCACACAGCAAAGGGAGGAAAGACAGGAGATGCAGGTAAATACCCCAAAAAGTCAGTGGGTTGTGTGGTATGAGGAGGAGATGGCATTGCTTGATGAGGCTACCATAGAGGATAAGAGGGAGGCTATTTGCACAGCTAAGGAGAGACAGCGAATGGTGGAAGCAGCTACAAGCTCCAGACAGACTGTAACCACAGCTCCCACCATGAGGGAATTCCCAAAGGGTATCCCGTAAGGACTTTAAGCTGTTTAACGAGGCTGCGGGCGACATTGAGGGCTTCTTCCAGGACTTTGAACATCAATGTCGATTAATGGAAGTTCCGGAAAGGGAGCGAGTCAGACATCTGGTGGGGCTCTTAGATGGTGGAGCTGCCGAAGCCTACAGAGCTTTGGACCCTCAGTGGAGCAGTGAGTATGAGGAGGTAAAAGAAGCCATTTCTGAACATTATGCTGTAACTCCAGACACTTACAGAGCGCAGTTCCGCTCCTTAGCCAGTGAGGGGGAAGTGTCTTTCAAGATATATACCCACAGGCTCAAACAAGTGTGTCACCGCTGGCTGGAGGGAGAGGGGGCCTTAACTTGGGGGGGCCTTCCTCCAGGTCATCCTAAAAGAACAGTTCTACGCCAAACGCCCTGCGAGAGAGGAAACCAGTGACAGTGGAGCAAGCTGCTGCTTTAGCTGATGAGGTTCTCACCATCAAGCCTCAGTGGAAAAATTTACTGGTGTATGAAGTAAAAACGACCAACATCCCACCACCAGTGGTCTCTTGTCCTTCAGTCCTTCAAAGTTTGCTGTCCCACTAGACCACCACCTCATGTTGATATCCATGTGACTCACCTTCCAGCTAGTCCTGCCTCTTCCTCTGAAATGCTACAAGGAGAGAAAGTAGTAGTAGAGCGCAGGTGTTATGGATGTGGGCATCCCGGGCATCTGCAGGCCACCTGCCCAGCTATACAGTGGAGAAATCAGTCTCAACCCCAACAACCGCCTCATGCACTGTCACATACATATCAGCCTCCAGGTTCCCTTACCTCTATCCCCAGAGTGCACATGGGAAGGAGTGTGATACAGCGCAGCTGTTACCGATGTGGGCAGACTGGGCATCTGCAAGACACCTGCCCTCAGGGTCAATTGAGGATTGACCCTGCACCAAATTGGCCTATCAATTATTTACAGCTAAACACAATGGAGGAAGAGGTGCCACCCCTACAAATTGTTTTGCCTAATAGCTCAGAAACCCATGTTCGACCATTAGAGGTTTATGGGGTGCGGGCCACAGCCACGAGTTCCTTTAATCCTCAAAGAAAGCACTTACAGGAGGTCATGCTTGATGGTCGGAGAGTTCTCGGCTTGTGTGTCTCTGGGGCATTTCTAACCATAGCTGATCCCAGAGTGGTTCGGCCAGAGGCAATACAGCATGGACCTGGGATTACCATTGAATTAGCTGGAAGCAAATGGAAGAATATCCCAAAAGAAAGTGTAGAACTGGACTTTGGCTTTGGGGTCAAGCAATGCAGTGCCTTTAAGCCTACAAATGCACCATACAATAAAGATGAGGCAGTCGACACAAACGCTAAAAAACGATTGTCCAGGCAGGAGCCATGAGTTATGTTGGCCATGTTTACGTGTACTTGACAAGCGACCTGTTGAGGTCACTAGTATGCACACTACTTGAGGGAGGAAGGGGTTGTAACAGCGTGTCCCTCCCCTGGCCTGTGTCCCTGGACTGCCATATAATCAGGCTGGAGTCAACAACCAGTAGGGGGAGCCAGTCAGCTCCGATTGTAACAGCGGGTCCCTCGACTGCCATGTAATCAGGATGGAGTCAACAACCAGTAGGGGAGAGCCCTCCCCCATGAATGGGTGGATCCCAGGACACAGAACAATAGACCAGTGTGTTGGCTGATTCAATTGTGTGGTGACTTCCGAAGGGCTGGGATGTTAGGATGAGGAGAGATCCCTGTGACCGTGTGTATTGTTGGAAGCTGCCACGTGGGACTGTGCTGTGGGACTATTGCTATTTCCCTGGCATCGGATTGCCGGGTGGCGCCCCCGAATCTACTCCCTTTCTGTGAACTCATTGTGGACGCTGCAGAATTACTTTCATTTGCGTTGTCCCAGTTCCCTGTTCCAATAAATCTTGTTGGATTGTTTATGGGCCTGGTGTCTCTTTCTGCTATGTCGCATACCCCGTCACAACGCTACATACAGATGGCAGGCTGCATTGTTGCATGATGCGTCCATACAGCCTGTCATCCAGCAGAGCGGACCCGAACACCATTCACTTGAATGGAGGGCCTGACAATACAGTGTTTGAAACGCTGTCATATGCATGACAGCACGGCAAACACTGCTTCTGATCGGCGTTGAAATCATCCTTGCCAGTCAGACAGCCGCGGTTGCCACGCTAACAGTGAGAGCAGGAGCAGATGATGGCAGTATTCTTCAGCTGCTCCTGAGCTGTAAATAATGTAAAAAAAAAAAAAAAAAACGGCATGGGTTCCCCCTATTGTTGTTATCAAGCCAGGCAAAACTCACAGCTGGGGGCTGCAACCCTAAGCTATCAACAAGGCTGGTTATCAAGAATAGAGGGGTCCCACAGTTTTTTAATTATTTAAATAAAAAAAAAACGGCAACCCCATTTTTGACAACCAGCCTGGGGGCTGGTATTCTCAGGCTGGCAAGGGGCCATGGATATTGCCCCGCCCATCCTAAAAATGGCACCCTGCAGCCGCCAGAAAAGGAGCATTAGATGCAGCAATTCTGGCGCTTTGCCCGGCTCTTCCAACTTGCCCTGTAGAGGTGGCAAGTGGGGTTAATATTTGTGGGGGTGATGTCACCTTTGTATTGTCAGGTGACATCAAGACCAGGGGTTAGTAATGGAGAGCTATCTATAAGACGCCCCATTACTAACCCCTTAGTCAAATTGTTAAAAAAAAAACACAGCTGAATAAAGTCCGGCTTAGTAATGGAGAGGCGTCTATAAGGGTATTTTCACACGATCAGGAAACGGCAGCGCTTTGCATGCAGCACATGTCTGCTCTGTCCAAAGAGCTGATGGCTTTTGAACGCAGGTGATTCCGCAGAATCACCACGTCCAA
This sequence comes from Ranitomeya imitator, assembly GCF_032444005.1. Classification (NCBI taxonomy): domain Eukaryota; kingdom Metazoa; phylum Chordata; class Amphibia; order Anura; family Dendrobatidae; genus Ranitomeya; species Ranitomeya imitator. The sequence continues at coordinate 284,459,199 of NC_091287.1, forward strand.
TACATTGGACGGGAAATTTATCTTGTGGAGACTGCGCGTCTCCGCAAGATAAATTGACATGTGCGGTCTCGAAATCCTATAGTTACATGGTAAATAAAGACACAGCCAGAATAAAGTATTTTATTAGAAATAAAACTAAACTTAATTTTCCTTTTTTCTTTAAAAATAACAAACACAGTTATACTCACCTAGCACCTAATTCCACCAAATCCCTTGTTCTCCTGTAATAAACAAAAAAAAACCCCCAAAAAACCAGATCCCTCACCTATCCATCAATCTGTCCCGTGCCGTAATCAATGTCTGGAGGAGAAATAGTTTTCAAACTGGACGATGCTAAGATGCGACCGTCCAGGCTGAGAACCACTGATGAATGAGATGCTGCGAGCGCAGCCTCAGTAACGTCACTGAGGCTCCGTTCCCAGCTGGGCTGAACTGTAGTGACCTCGGTGAGATCCCCGTTAGCACTGTGAGAAAGTTGCACGGTGCAGAGGCGTGATCACTGCTGTTCAAATTCTCCTGGTGAACTCGCCTCTCCACTGTGCAACTTTCTCATGGTGTTAGCGGGGATCTCACCGAGGTCACCGCAGTTCAGCCCGGCTGGGAACGCAGCCTCAGTAAAGTCACTGAGGCTGCGCTCTCAGCAGTTCAGTCACCAGTCGCTCTCAGCCTTCACAGCCGCATCTTGGCACCGTCCAGATTGAAATCTATTTCTCCCCCAGACATGTATTGCGGCGTGGGACAGAACGACAGAGGGGTATGGTATAATGTTGTTTCTTTATTTTTGGTTTATTACAGGAGTGAGGGCTTCGGCGGAATTAAGCAAAGTCGTAAGAATGGTTTAGTTAAGATTATTAAAAGGAGTCTGTGTTATTCTTTCAATTAAAGGACTTTATTCTTGGTGTGTGTGTTTTATACAATGTGACTATGGGGTTAGTAATGGGGATGTCTTATTCCATTACTAACCTCGGGGCTTGATTCACCTGACAATACAAAGGTGACATCAACCCCTCTAATTATCACCCCACTTGCCATCGCTACAGGGCAAGTGGGAATAGCGAGACTATGTGCCAGAATTGGCGCATCTTAACGATGCGCCTTTCCTGGGGCGGCTGAGATATGATATTTTTACCCTGGGGGGTTTTGGCAGTATCCATGGCCCCTACCTAGGCAATTAATATCAGCCCACAGCTGTCTGTGTAGCCTTTGGTGGTTATTAATTATAGGGGGACCCTACGTTATTTGTTTGGGGTGCCCAATTTTAATAGCCAGTAAAGGTTAAGTATACAGGTGTGATCTGATATTAATAGCCTGGGAAGCTCCATGGGTATTACCCTCTTCCCAGGCTATAAAAATCGGCCCCAGCCGTCAGCTTTCCCTCTGCTGGTTACGAAAATTGCACAGGAGCCCATGCCATTTTCTTCTGAAAATTAATCTTTTATTAAATACATGTACAGCAAGGTGCACACACAATGTACTAACTGTATTTGTCCCAGACATCTGTATATCTACCTATTCTATTTGTATTTTCTGTATGTAATCCATCTCTTCTATCCTGTCGGCTCCTGCAGTGATTTTAAAGTACACGGCACATGAATTGCCAGCTTTTTTCTATCTATGATATATACAGTATGTATATGTATTTATATGGGGGCACTCAATTTTATTAGTATGCACAAAGAGACAAAAGTTAGCTCCTAAAACGCATGAGAAAAATGAACCAGAACCGCAAACAAAAACGCAGAAAAAATGTGTTTTTGACGCAGCTTCTTTCCAGCCAAGAAATCAGGTTTTGCTTCAGAAAAAAAACACCCAGTGTGAACTTACTCTTAATATTTGGCAAGCTTAGAAATAACGTCAAGATGATTTGTTCCCAGCACATCTGTATGTATATTTAGTGCATAATAAATATATATATATATATATATATATATATATATATATATATATATATATATATATATATACACACACATATATTATACACATATGTGTATTGTAGATGCTTGGCAGGAAAGGTTTTCACATGATTTTAAGAGACGCTAGGTTTCCAGTGGGTTCCAAAGCACATACAGGTAAAATTACTGGTTTCATTTATAAAAGTAATGTACATAACTACCAAATAAAATATAATTTCAGCAAAGGCATTGTTCTCTAGGCAGCTGATTTTTTCTTAGCGACAGCAGTGTGTTTTTTTTACCTTAACACATTCAGCCTAGAACACGTTAGCTTTACTAATGTGCGGACTGACATTTTTCTCGGAATTGAAGTTACAACTGTATTATTAAGCAAAATATGGAGGAGGTGAGATACCATGGATAGGAGAATGCATTTACTACAGGAAAATACTAGCTGAGAGAATAGAGGTGGTCTTAGAGACTCAGCCTGCAAACGATGCTACTGTAGGCTATTGTTAAAGGGAACTTGACCGCTGATGTATGCTGCCGACCCACAGGAAGAATTATTATTATTTATTTATATAGCACCATTAGTTCCATGAGAAGGGGTTACATACAGGGTTATAGATATCATTTACAGTAAACAAATTTACAATGACAGACTGGCACAGAGGGGAGAGGACCCTGTCCTTGTGGAATGTATCAAGAATTCAGCCAGGTATATTCAACTCTGGAGCGCTGCGGCGTTTCAGCGAAAAACATACCTTAGAAGCAGCCGGATAACAAGCCACACTGGAGACTAGTTGGACTGGCGGGTCCCCAATGGATTGGAGTGACAGGTCTCTGCCTATACCCGCATGAAGGGAGAGACCTGTTAATCCAGGAAGGGAGAAGTTGCCAGGGACTCACCTGTCTGACTTGTCTCCAGTCTATTAAAGCATGCTTTTACCTGAAATGCCGCAGCATTCCACAGAGTCCATTCAGCCAGTGCCGGATACATATGGCTCGTGGATCTGGTAGCACGTGTCAGCTGTCAGGTTCACTTTAAAAACACAATCTTAGAAAGTAAACTCTAAAGCCCCCTATACACATTAGGCTAATGTCTACAGTTCAACGTGTATGTGGGCTCCAAACAATTGTGACTGCCAAACCGTCCATCCCCATATTAGTTTTACAGCTCAATGGGATCCCCCACTTAAGACAACCCCTTCTTAATTGCCCGTGTTCTACGTAGATAAAAAATACTTTGGACAAAAAACAATGTCAAGTGATCACTGCCGCCAGCCAGTGGCTGATGACCGGCTGTAGCCTTCACAAGCATGTCCAAGCATAAGAAACACTGTCTTTCTTCGGATGGAATGGTGAAGGCTGCAGCAGTCATATGGCATTATTAACCTACTGACACTCTTGGGTGACAGAGCTCAGAGCGGACAAGCAGTGGTGGCCAAGAAGGAAAGTATAGATTTTTTTTTCTTTATATCTACAATACAGGAAGAATCTGTCAGCACCCGGAGAACCAGGGACTGCAGGGACCGCGCCAGGAGCAGGTGAGTATTATTACACAGCTGCTGCTCCCCCTCCCCTGCCAACCCCTGGGTATGACTCGAGTATAAGCCAAGAGGTGCAATTTCAGCCTAAAAAAATGGGCTGAAATTGTCGGCTTATACTCGAGTATATACGGTAAATTATTTTCTAACCACCTTAACCCTCTACTTTTATATTGCTTAGCCTTAAAATATTTAGTCAAATCAGAATTTAAGATATATTATCATAAAGGTGAGACAAGTTGGACAACCCCATATTAATTTCCCCAGTGTGTTGTAGATATAAAGAAAAAAAATCTATACTTTCCTCCTATATGGGGCAAATATCTCTATGGGGCCATGTGCAGCATTATATGGGGCAAATATCTCTATGGAGCATCTTATGGGGCCATAATCAGCATTTGTGGAGCATTATACAGGGCAAATGTCTGTATGGAGCATCTTATGGGGCCATGATCAGCATTTCTGGAGCATTATATGGGGCAAATATCTGTATGGAACATCTTATGGGGCCATAATCAACATTTGTGCAGCATTGTATGGGACAAATGTCTGTATGGAGCATCTTATGGGGCCATAATCAACATTTGTGCAGCATTATATGGAGCATATTTTAATATGGAGCATCTTATGGGGCCCATCATAAACTGTATGGAGCATTATATGGGGCTCCTGATTCAATATGGATATTCAAAAACACTTAAACTACTGATGTCTCAATTAATTTTACTTTTATTGGTATCTATTTTTACTTTTGACATTTACCGGTAGCTGCTGCATTTTCCACTCTAGGCTTATACTCGAGTCATTACGTTTTCCCAGTTTTTTGTGGCAAAATTAGGGGGGGTCGGCTTATACTCGGGTCGGCTTATACTCGAGTATATACGGTATAACCTTTAAGTCTGAACTGGATTGTAACCTTTACAAAAAAAATTAAATCTATCACTGCCAGGTACACTTTATCCCATCCTCCGCTCGGTCCGCGATTTGCTGCACGTCCTATCCATGTTGTACTGACTATTTTTCACTGTTCTCAACACAAAAAAATGGTACTTGCTCTATATGTCTCAGCCGGATGACAGATAAAGACATCAGATTATTTGCTTACAAGGTCAAATGGTTAAATCCCACTGTTCTCAAGGTGAACGCTCGAGCCAGGAGTCGTATGTGTGTAAACTTAACTCCAATCGCGTCTTCAAATTTTGTCAGCTTCTTTAGAACTGGTGATGTCTCAATCAATTGTCGATCAGTGTTAGGCTCTTGCAGCTGAAAACAGATGAGAGGAAAAAAGTCTAAGTGACATTGGTTGACTGCTGGGATGGAAACGCATTGCTATTGCTACTGTAACAAAGCGAGCCTGCTTATATTACCCAAAATAGCAATAAACCATCCGTCTTATTTCATTGTTGACTGCGTTATCATTTGAAGACGATGGAGATGAACAAACTCTTTCTGCCGCCAGTCTAACCTTCCAATAGATCACCGCCACTGCTTATTTGCTTATCATATACTTATCATAAAAAGTGGCTCTATTAAGAACGAGATGACACCCTGCTTCCATCACTTCTAGATTTTGCATAGACAGTCATCATAATTCTCCCAGCTACTTCATGTTACTGTAAGTAAAGCAGTGCTCAAACAGTGCACAGAATGGAAAACGGAAAATGAAATGCCATGTTTATGACTCGAAATAAATTACATTTACCGACAGAAATAAATAAAAGTCTAAAAATGAATTGGTAATCAGCAAGATAAATTTACTCAAACACAATGGTGTAAATTTCCTTTTCACATGTACAGAAATGCCAATGGCATTTTACATTCGCAACCTGAATTTAAATTGAAAGACGTTAATCTATAACACGCTAGAATAATATAGATTATCGATAATTTGCATTACGATGGAAATTATTGATCTGAATATAAAGTAATGTGTAAAGATGAACATTCAGATTCCTTTCATCAGTTACAATTAGGTAACACACATGACTTTATTTATAAGAATATCCTCCACACAAAAGCATGCTTAAATGCCTTTTCTGGTGATTATCAAGGGCAAAAAAAGGATCCATAGAATATTCAACAAATAAGTCACATTATATGTGCAAATTATAAAGACACACAGGCCATGCCTCTGCGAGACCGAGAATTAAAAGGATAAATATTACAACTGTAATGAAATGCAGAACATTCCTTTAGAATCTGTATGGGTGCATGATTGTCCTGACCTAGTGCTCCTAGAAACGCTGCAGTATAAAGAGGCTGCCAATCACCCGATGAATAAGCAAAAGGTGCCTTCATTGGGTGAAATGACCTTTGGTTTGCCAAAAGGATCATCCTTCTAGGCAGCACATTGCCCGGTGAAAAGAGGACGTGTGCTGCAGAGAACTATGCACAAAGAACAATCTAAAACAGATCGTTCCGTATCCATCAGAACAGCAGTCAGCCTGCCTAAACAGGCTATTAAACGTCGTTAGAATCGTGCCGTGTAAATGCACCCTAACTCACCCTGCCATAGGAGATGTAAGGCTTTGCTCACATAACTGTAGGAGCCTATGTTGGAGACATGTAGTAGCCTCTTAGGTGAAACTGGGAGGGTTAAAGTGGACTACAACCTCCATCAGACAACATGCTATTCTTCCACTTATTATTTGTACCTCCTGATGAACCAAATATGGGGAAACGTGCTGAACGCATTAAAGGTGAAAGTTACGTAGCCTATGATCTTTAATTGGAAACCTTAATTATAAACGCTGACAATATATTGCGATCAATCATACCATATGGTATTCGAGGAAGGCTATATCTGACCCTCTATAACCTACAGAGGTATGACTTAAAGGGAACCTGTCAGCGGGATTGTGCTCAGTAACCTAGAGACCATATCAAGTCGGCCCCGTCATACTGATTAAAATGATTCCTGGGTTGATTAAATCCATCTTGTGGTTGTCCTTTAATCTTTATTTTCAGTTTTGTGTTAATGATATGCTCGCGCCCTAAGGCGGGCCTGAAGAAGGGAGGGGTCTTCATGCGGTGCTCTGATTAGGTATTCATAATGTATTCTGATGACAGGTCATTGATCCCTCACTGACCTGCCCCCTAGTTTGCATAATGAATATCTGTACACACTCCAACTAAAAAACCCTTCTGCAGGCAGGTGCCGGCCGTGGCCCCTGCTGTGCAGCATAATCACATGCTTCATGTCCCAATAATATATGTTCTTGATATTATTCAGCTAGAAAAAAGAATTAATTTGAAAATGGCGCCTGCGCAGTAGCAGCTCTCAAGAGGTAGCCTCTATATATACCAGCAGCTGCTCTTGTGCAGGTGGCGACATCTTTGAGGAGGAATTCCCTTTCCAGTAAGATGGCGCCGCCGGCACATGCACAGTAGCAGCCATCGGATCACAGCTAAACACACAAATAGCTGATACTGCGCAGGTGCGGCAAGCACCATTTTCAAATTGTTTTATTTTCTATCTGAATATCAAGAACATGAAACATGTGATTATGCAGCAATATTTGAAATGTCCAACTTATTATAATGGTGGCTGGGTCATACATGACCAGCACTACCTAATATGTGTCCCCACTATTTCCTCATAGATTGTAAGCTTGCGAGCAGGATACTTATTTCTACTGTAACTGTTGTATTATGTGTTACTTTGTGATGTCTTTATTGCTTGTACATGTTCCCACTTCACTGTAAGGTAATATGCTGGAACTATATGAATAAAATTATTATTATTATGGGACAAGAGACGCTGGATACTAGTTTTACAACTCTGTCTACTCTGATGTCTTGTGCAGGTGATCACCTATACGTTCAACCGTGGCACTGAAAGATCTGAAGCTGTAATGCTAGATACAGCACATGAACAGACAGACAAGGCGATGTTTCCAGGAAAAAAGAAAGCAGACTCCTTTTTCTTACCTTGGGGAACACGTTTAATATCCAAGTATTTACATGACTAGATCTAGAACTGATCTATCCACAATAAGAATAAAGACTGATGTCAATTAAGGATTCCAGTCTCCATTTTCCATCCGGAGACCACTTGGGCAAAGCCATGAAGAGGCCTTCACGAGAAAAAATCCACCTGTCGTACTCCCGGGATTATAGTGTGGGAATGCATTTGGTGTAAAACAGTAGTATTTCATCAAAGTGCACCAGGAGCTACTTTTTAACATGAAAATGCCAGGTTCACGTTGCTCATGCTTCTGTGAACGGTTTGTGTGGTCTAAACATGCTACCATGGCCTACAGCATCTTTAGACTTGTCCCCCCTCCACCTTCCATCAAGCAAGTCTTAAATGTCTTTGGTTGGTAATTGCAAAGGGAGCTGCCAGCAGGGGATCTTGATGATTTGGGTGCACAAGTGCATTCGGCATGACTGAACATTCCTTAGACAATCATTAATAGCCTCAGTTTGGGAATTCCTGCTTTACATTAGTGGCATTTCTACCTAATAATCACATTTTGGTCGATGGAGGTTCAACCAGGAGTGCAATGGGGTTGAGTTGTAGCCCCGTGCAGTGTGAGAGACTTGAAGTTGTACTCAATATATAGGTACTGTGCAATAAGGAAAGACAAAGATCTGCTGTAAAAAAAAAACACATAATAAACCGATACCATAGAAAACCAGATAGATACCACCAGAGTCTAAAAAAGATAAATCATGCTGTATCAGGAAGCTTCTTCACTTCTCCTGAATTTGCTCAATGATTATCTCAATAAAGATCTTAACAGCTTTTCATTGGATTGGAAGTTCTTTTCTTATTTCAAAAGGTCCACAGCAGAAGAACTTTACAAATTAGCTTCCAACGAAAAAGACCATTTTATGAAGAAGCAAAAAGAGCAAATATAGCATAGAATGCCCTGTTAAAAATGGAATTATTACATTCTTCTTTTTTTTATTATTTGTGGTCGCTTCAGTCCATGTGTACGGTAACCATAAGGTGTCCTGGCCGTTTTGTAGACAGCTGGGATCTAAAAGCAAATGGCTGTGTGACAGCAAAGCAGGGTACTTCTTGTTTAACATTGGACAATCCCAGTTAAATATTGGATATAGGCAAACACACATGAATGACCTCTCGAAACGGTCTATGCATCACTCAATGTCTTTTAATAATTTGTAGCTTTTATGAATTGAGAATATCTAGTAGAAAAATGATAGTACACAAAAACAACGCTTCTGTAATCAATTCCGTTTTTCATGTTCAATCTCCTGGATTGAATCTGACATTAAACTAAAAAACCCAAGCCAAACAGAAAAGTTAGTATTAAATATTAATAATAAAATGTTTCAGCGGTATGCAAAACTGTTCAGCGTGTCTGTTGTTTTAGATTAAGGCTTCTTTTAAACAATGGCTTGTTCGCATCATAAAAAATAAAATATGACATTCGCCCCGAGCTAAATAAAAAAAAAAAAATGAAAAAAGTCTCTAAAATAAATGTTCTCGCGGGACAGAAAAGAAATTGGCTCATGTTTGTTGGAGGCAAAGTTAATTCCAGTTGTTTGGGTTTACACACTTCACAGGATGATATATATATGTATACAGCACGCAGCTTGTTAATAAATCTAGCACTGTATCATGAATGTCACAGGGAGAAATCAAAGAGAAGCAGCAAATAAATAAAAAGCAATAAACGCGACTCTGTAGATGACAATAAGGAGAGAGCTTGCTTACTTGAAGTGGGTGTAGTGGATAATTAAGCCACACGTCCCGCAGGTCCTGTAGATGTTGAAAAATGTCATTAATGCTCTAGGCAATCATTTAGCAAATTCCACCGCACTAAATAAAATGTCATTACTTGAAATACGCAACTATTTTAGATGCTGACTCGGCTCATGGAAAATCCAATACTGCCTGCAAATTAATTTGAAAATAAAAAGCTTATACACCACTGACACTGCCTCCAGCTCCGACTGAGCAACGCTTACGGTGGGGAAAAGGAGAACTTCACCAAATGAACCCGGGATTGTAATTAGGGCCAGAAATAAGAAAATTAGTAGACACTAGGGGTATTACTAACTGTACTTAAACATAACGTATGCAGAGCCTTACAGGGTTACAGTGCCAAAATATATACACGAAATGATCAGATAACGTGGAAATCTAACGCTAAGTATTTACGAGGGAAACTTGACATTTCCAGCGTTATAAAACTGGAGATATTCATTAGTCTAAAAATTAAGGAAAAAAAAAAAACATGTGCAATAAGAAGGTTTTGGACAACCTTTGAGTACATGAGTAGGCCCCCTTGGGTTCCTTCTTGTCTTAATGATATTCAATTCAGAAAGAGCAGGTGGATACATTCTACTTAAAATTAAGCAAATTAATGACGTTCCAATTATTTTCTTATGCTATGAAGGAGACATTTTTAGACATACCGTGCGTGTCAGCACACTGCCACTAATGAATGCATGAATTCCAATAGCGCTATACAGTACATGGAAAACACAAAAGCCATCCAACCACGCCAAGGTGTGCCTCACGGGAACAGTCCCCAGTAGAGATGTTTGGATTGACGTGTGGGCTGGTGGCACCTGGCAGCTAGACAAGGGGCCCGCATATCTCATATTTTGTGGCTTACCATTTGATTTGTCAGGGCTAGCAGGACGTCATCGGAAGACATGCCAGGGACGCATGGTAAAACAACCCATTACAGATCGGTTGTTACATCTGTAACTTTACTCGAATTTTGTTAAGGACAAGGATTCATTACTTTGTGACTACATGTTAGCAAGGCCCCTCATATGCAGCCATTCACATCACAACCACTTAGTGGCCACATATAAAATAAACATCTCCTGACACACTATAGTAAAATCTTTGCTTTTCTTGCACTACTCATCTCCAGGTTTGTTGAGCCAAGTGGAATGGTAACCATTGCACATCAGTCAATACTGGGGGTTCTTTTATCCTCTACCTAAATTTACACTTTTCATCCAATGCAAATCAGGACACAAAATGAACCTCGGTGGTCAGAACAAGGGCCTACCTTCTGCACTACACTGGGCTAAATAACAGAATTTACACGTTTTCCACAAGTAAGCTGAAAAGTAAAAAAAATAATTATCTGAATCTTTTACCTGACCAAAAAACAGAACCCTCCCAAATAGCTGTTTTGCTTCTTCAAGGCCCCCTTCCAGATATACTGCACCTGTGTAAAGATCGCAGTCCATGATGAGGAATAATGTGATATAGAATAATGTTACCGTGTATAATAAGGCGATTTCAATGGCTTCAAATAAACAAACTGAATTTCCATTTTGCATTTTAGCCATTTTTCTTAAATAAATCAACATGATCTGTAAGCCAAGCATGATGCCTGCCATAATCATCAGTGAGTTAGAGACCATACGACGGCACAAGATTTCTTTTCAAAAGTATACATTTATAATCGGTGTCTTCCAAAGAACAGAGAAAGCAGTAAGCATTTTTTTAATTTGTTCCAGATGATGTTCTCTTTTTGCATCGCTGGTTATACAGGTAGTTAATCAATTCTTAATTAAGTGTAGCAAAAGTATGGCTTAGAAAGAAATAAAAAGATTTCATAACCAGGAGGCCTCCATCTTCTGGGGATTCAGCTGCAAATATTCCAGGCATTATTGTGGTCAGGCACAATAATAATACACTACGCCCATAAAATACAAGTGTACAAACGACCACATACTCCATGGCTAGTGTCAAGTCACCTTTAATGACCTTTTAAGCAGGGATGGTGTTAATTGTGGCGCATGACCTGGGCTCTGCGTATTAATAGGGGTGCCAACAAGTCACTTTGTATTTAGATAGTCCAGTTTGCTGTTTTAGCCCTATTTGCCACCCAGGTGCAATTAAGGCTACGTTCACATTAGCGTTGCGCCGCCGTGCGTCGGCGACGCACGCTAAAACGCGCGCAAACGCGCGCAAAAACGCGCGCGTTTTGCGACGCGTGCGTCGTTTTCCGACGAAAATCGGACGCACAGAAAATGCTACATGTAGCGTTTTCTTGCGTCCGACGCTAGCGTCGGAAACGACGCACGTGGCGAAAAACGCCACCAAAACGACGCACGCGTCCCCTATGTTAAACATAGGGGCGCGTCGCCGCTGCGTCGCCGGCGCAACAGCGACGCACATTGGCGGAACGCCAATGTGAACGTAGCCTAAGAAAATAGGGAATATCACACTATAGGAATATGTTTCAGCTCTATGAGCCATCAGTCATGGGAAAAATGGAAATGGCAATAATTACCCATTAATGCTTCAAAGCAGTTTGCCATGGCATGCCGCAGATCTGACTCTCTACACAGGTCCGGTCCGTGTGCGTACAGCATGAAACGATCCAACTCCAGCTTCTACGGAGACACAACACATCATGTTAAGAAACCAGGTTTTTTGTCCTAGTAAACTACGAGGGAGAAGTGCCGAAAAATAGCTGAGATCAGTAAACAAACTTTTGTTGTACGTGATGGCTGTGATAAATTGAGTATTTGAAGTTTTAGCACAACCAAGTCATGGGAAAAGGTTTTATTCTACAGTACACTAGGTAGCAAACACAAACTTAGCCTAAGAAGGCTCAGAGACTAACAAATAGTATGGGCAACTTTTAGCCACCACTACTAGGACAACCCCCTCTTAATCAAAATGTTTGGCCCCCATAAAATAATAACGCCTGTACTCACCTACCATGCCAGTGCCATTCTCCCTGGGGCACTAGTAAGGTGTTGTGATGCTGACGCCCAATCAGCGCTGGGATCACTGTCTCCGCCTTCAGACAAACTGAACATGAAGAGAAAGTTCAGGCTGCAGCTGATCTTGGACTTCCTCATCATACTAGATTTGTCCGAAGGTGGAGACAGTGACGCCAGGCCCTGATTTGGTGTCGGCGTCACAGCACCGCACGAGAGCCCCAGGGAGAGTGAGTCCCGACACTGCAGGAACAGTGCCGGCACAGGAGGTGAATATAAGCTTCATCATTTTATCGGGGCCAAGCGAGGGGTACGACAAGAAGTTGTCCAAGTTAGTGGACAGCTTCTTTACGAGTTTGGGAGACAGTTTTGTTCATTTAAATATCCCCAGAATGCAGACGTTCGTAGCACTACAGTGACTTGTAGACTAATGGAAAATAGGCCAAGTACCCATCATTTCCAAAATAAACCTGTCTATTCTAAACCAGTGGTTAATTTGGTTAATTTCCAAATTACATTAAAACACCACTCCAGTTTTTCTTAATTTCACCTCTGGAGTTGTATCACTAACGCCTGTTCCCTGCCCATAGTAAAATACACACCAGCTGCTGTCTTCTGCTCTTCCCGGCACCACTCCAGTTCCACCGTCAACTGAAAGTCAGAGCTAACAGTCACGAGCTCTGAATGTAAATCTATGATAGTCTTGTTCTTGCTCTCATAGACTTATATTGAGAAGTGTCTTTCAGTCCACCCAGTAAACAAGAGGTCGATCCGTCAGGTCATAAACTGCAAAAGACCGACCGGAACGGCGCTGAGGACAGAAGACGACGGTGGCTGGTAAGTATAATACTACAGACAGGGAACATACATTAGTGATACATCCCGGGTAAGAAATAAAAAGAACACCGGAGTGGTGTTTTAATTACATGACTAGTAGCCATTGTTACTTCATGATGCAAGGTAGCATGCTGAATTACAATACAGGAAAACAAGTCTTAGACAAAAAAAAAAAAATCCACATGTAGGAGATAAACTTTTACAAGTCATTAGCATATTGTACAAGAAAATGCATTTTTAACTTTAACCACTAAATTAAATATGCGTAAGATCTCTCCAAGACACACCTTAGTTTTTTAAGGTGCTAATTTGTTTCACAGTTTCACATTTTAGTGAGAACATGCTAGGCAAAAGAACACCATGTCTATAGATGCAGAAATAATTGTGTTGTCTACACTGTGAATCTTGGTCATTTTTCCTGTTGTGCAATATTTTCCTCATTGCTGCTTAATTCTGACAAAAAGAAATGCAATATTTTATTACAACCACAATGCTACAAATAGCTATACAGTTACAAGTACTTCAATAAAGTAAAAAAACAAAGACGCAAAACATTTTGTAACAACGTATATGCCGTATTCACACATCAGTGTGTCATGGTCTGAGCACGGATCCCCTGGGTCACATTTCACAGCCTTACAAACATACATGAAGCTGTCCAATTCGGGTCAGGAGAACCACGCGCGGTCCATGCATAATGGACTTTGAGCAAAGCACTGGGATGGGTGAATGCCGCCTAAACGGAAGATTTTGCTTTGCATTTTTTATGGCCAATAACAAAACTCTGCTGGTCTCAAAGAGATATTTAGGCGATCTCAGTCCCTTCATTCTCGCGATTACTGGTGCCATCATCAAAAAGGCGCTGTACTGCCAGTCCACATATTTGTACATGGTAGATCACCATATCATCATCTTTTTTTTCCATATCTGTGCCATGTAATTTTAACAAATAGGTGTCCAAATTTCTGCACAATATTATATGTGTGGTGTGATTAACTAGTGAATTGTGCAGATGCTAAACTAAGCTGATGTCCTTTTCAGTGGCAGCTTTACCCAGGGTTTTACAATTGCATACATAACTGTAAAATTAGTTTTCTCACTTCAAGTGCATAACCTTATATTTCTGCACAATAAGGTTATTTGCAATTTCTCGGCCCGAGCCTTTAGCTTCCAAAGATCCCTCTGTAGAATTATACGATCCTCTTCTGTCTTAATTACTTTAAAGTGTTTGTTTTCTGCAAATAATGTAATTATACTTGGTAGGCGCTCTACAAGGTCAATACTAAATATGTTAACAAGACTGAAAACACAACACAAGATGGTAAAGAAGTCTCTAAGAATCCCACAATTTTTCCATGCAATGACCTACAAATAGTTCATCTTTGATATCAAAGAGCTTGAGACTACCATTAATGAATGGTCTATTGACAACTCTGAAAATACAAGAACTTCTACAAGAAGATACCATAAGGCATGTTTTGTGTACACCAAAGAGTAGCTCAACGGAAGAACCTGGACAACTCATTCTTATGGAGTCCAAACTGAATTCTTTGAGTGTTTAATGAAAATAGGAACATTGTTCAAAAGACTGAAATATGGCTAAAATGGAGCTTACAACATGGAACCTAAACAATTCAGTACATCCACCAAGGAGTAGGTAAAAAATGAGAGTTCTTGAAAGGTTAATCCAAAGCTTAGCTCTTAGCTCCATAGAGATGCTCATCATACAGAAGCGAGACACAACTTTCTCCAGGTTGATGTCAAAGACCGGTAAATAGATTGAGTCCCCAAGTTTAGGGTTTTGTCAGTCTTGCCATGCTGAAAATTTTCATCTGTTCCATATATTGTAAAACCAGTTTGAAGGATTCCATGTCTTTACAAAATGATCTTTCCTGATTTTAGGTAAAAAAGGAAGCAGATCAAAAGTAATATAAAATGTAATGTTGCACAATCATGTGATCCTGCAAATCACAGCCTAGAATTACAGTTTGGCCTTTTTTTTTTTAATTTTCATCTTTGGTGCAATTAATGTTTGTTTACTGAAACACCCGTCTGCCTAAAATCCTAATGGCTTACTCTACATTCCCCCAAAAAAAGGTAGAGTAGAAATGTGTCCAGTACAGCGGGAAGTTGCTATGAAAGAATGTAGGCTATAGAGGATGAAACATTATAAAATTGAAAATAGAAGCTTGAAAACAACGATAAAGGTCAGTACGTTGGTATTGCCACTACTATATGGAGAAATAAAGGACTTTTATATGAAACTTCCTGATGAGTGTGGTCTTCGATTGGTTTTTCAGAACAGAGGTGACAATCACTACTTCATAAATTCTGGGCAGTGATTGGTTCCCTTTCTATTTTTTCCAACTGGTGAGTGCAAGATTAGGACACATCTATAACGCAAGCGTGCAGAAATGCAAGACGGCATGGCTGTGAAGTGGCAGCTACAGGATGGCTCAGACAACGCTCAAGAAGCAATTTATCCGGGCATCACCTGTAATCATAAAATAAACTATTATGTGTTCAGCAGTATGTCTGCTACTCCGTGGAAAAATTACTTGGGTACTGAAATATACTTTCTGACAACCTCTAAGGGTATGTGCACATGTAGAAAGCTCCTCTGCGGATTTTTCCGCAGTGGATTTGATAAATCCGCAGTGCAAAACCGCTGCGGTTTTTCCTGCAGAATTATTGCGGTTTCTATTGCGGATTCCGCACAAAGAATTGACATGCTGCGGAAAATAAAACGTTCCATTTCCGCGCGTTTTTTTCTGCAGCATGTGCACTGCGGATTTCGTTTCCCATAGGTTTACATTGTACTAATAAACGAAATAGAAAACAGCCGACCCACCCGTTGAAGCGCCAGGTGGGCGCGAAACGGCCGTCGTTCGGCTGCCACATTCTTTTGTAAATACACCCCTGTGCCGTGAAGATTTGCTACAATAAAGGAACCTGTATGCGAAGATTGGTGAGTGCTGCCGTTTCTCTTCACTTCAGTTTACATTGTACTGTAAACTCATGGGAAACTGCTACTGCATACCCTAAGGGTATGTGCACATTGAGATTTTGGTGCAGAAATTCTCCACATCCCCCTCAAAAACTTGGAATTTCTGCTCTGCTTCCTCTCCAAAAACCCTGCAAACATACCAAGTTGGCAAATACCCAAACATGTAATACAATACTCTACATAGGATAAGTGTCACAGTGATCTATTAAAAGTGTTCCATTAGAAGCTAAGACATCAATAATTACATGCACACGCACATGTATATAAATATATACGTACATATTCACACACACACACACACACATATGTATACACACATTCACATATCTACAGTGGGGGAAATAAGTATTTGATCCCTTGCTGATTTTTTAAGTTTGCCTACTAACAAAGACATGAATAGTCTATAATTTTAAGGGTAGGTTAATTTTAACACAGAGATAGAATATCAAATATAAAATCCTAAAATCACACTGTATAAATTTATTTGCATTTTGCAGGCAGTGAGAAATAAGTATTTGATTCCTCTGACAAACAAGACTTAATACTTGGTGGCAAAACTCTTGTTGACAAGCACAACAGTCAGACGTTTTCTGTAGTTGATGATGAGGTTTGCACCGAGGGTCCGCCAAAACACGACGCATCCGTTGAACGACGGATGCGACTTGTGGCCATACGTCGCAATGCATCGCTAATGCAAGTCTATGGAGAAAAACCGCATCCTGCGGGCAAATTTGCAGGATGCGTTTTTTTCTACAAAACGATGCATTGCGGCGTACGCCAAACAACGCTAGTGTGAAAGTAGCCTTAGAAAGCTCTTTTGTCTTGCCCAGGGCCGGACTGGGACTAAAATTCAGCCCTGGCATTTGAAGTTACACAGGCCCACTTGTCACATGGTGACTGTATAATATCTTTGTACACTTGTAGGTTACAAGAAGTGAGGGGAGTGTAACACGACTATATAACACATAATCACAGCTGTATCCAGCATTACAGCTCAGTCCTATTTATTGCTTTTAGTTGCAGTACCAAGAAAAGCCGCTACTTTACCTACATAACTGGATCTCGTAGATAATGAAGGGATTAGATGACCAAAGGCTATGGAACCTCGTTCTGATGCTCCATAAACGTTGCCTACAGCCACTTTTGGTTCTGCAGCGCAGCACGAGACCCGGTGACTCTGAAAAGCGGTGACATCAGTAACGTCACCGCTCTTCAGATATTCCGGGTCTTGCGCTGAGCTCGGCGACTGTGAAGAGCGGTATTGTTACTACCGTCACCGCTCTTCAGAGTCGCTGGGTCTCGCCAGGTCTGGGCTAGTAGTTGGGGTGCCTGATAGACACCTCTCCATTACTTACACCAGGGATTGATAGCAGCTGACATTAAGCAGCTGACATCAACCCTAAAAATCATTACACATATCAGAATTAAATGCTTTGGCGGCTGGGAAAAGCAAAAGAGTTAGTGCTATTCCCAGGCGTCGGGTGCTAACTACAACTGTCATCATCCTTGCCTCATCTCCCTGAGAAGCATTTCTGCTGTATCTACATGCACTGATCTCAGGCCGCTAAATGAGTGTGATCGACAATACTGAAGTCGTTCGCTTGTTTCCCGGTCTCATTACACCGACTGAGAAAGAATGATGGGTACAGAACAATCACAATTAGATCAATCTGTCCCCATACTGTATTGTGTTATCAGCAGCACAACTACAGTTTACACCAGCAATGTGCTGCTGAGAACAAGGATTTCTGTTCCCAAAAACAATTCAATCACTTGATGAATAGGCAGCATTTTGCTTGTTTAGTATAATACACCCCATAGTCCTCCATATATTATAATGTGCACCTCAGTCCTCCATATAGTAAAATACACTCCTCAGTACTCCATATAGTATAATACACTCCTCAGTCATCCATATAGTATAATACACTGCTCAGTCCTTCATAAAGTATAATGCAATCCTCAGTCCTCCATATAGTATAATGTACTGCCTAAGTAATCCAAATAGTATAATACACTCCTCATAGTGCTCCATATAGTATAATGCCCCGCCATTGTCATCCATGTAGTACAATTCACTACCAATAGTATAATGCACCCCATAGTTCTTCATATAGTATAATGTATTCCCCATAGTCCTCGATACAGTATAATGCAGCCCACATATAGTATAATGATGCCAGTCCAGAATATAATGCAGCCACCCCACAGAATATATTGTAACCCAGAGAATATAATGCAGCCCCCTCATATAGTATAATGCAACCCCTGCATATATATGGTAGCCCCTCATAGAGCATAATGCAGCACCCCATAGAATATAACGTAGCCCCTCCATAGAATATAATGCAGCTCCCCATAGAATATAATGTAGCCCCCTCATAGAGTATGATGCAATCACCCCTCATAGAATATAATACAGCCCCCCCATAGAATATAATGTAGCCCCCAGAGAATGTAATACAGCCCCCCATAGAATGTAATACAGCCCCCCCGTAGAATATAATACAGCACCCCATAGAATGTAATACAGCCCACTTCCCCACAGAATATAATGTAACCCCCATAGAATGTAATACAGCACAGACCCCATAGAATATAATACAGCACAGCCCCCACAGAATGTAATACAGCACAGCCTCCATAGAATGTAATGCAGCCAGCCCCCAGAGAATGTAATAAAGCCCCCCCATAGAATGTAATACAGCACAGCCCCCATAGAATGTAATACAGCCCCCCCCCCCAAATTGCCCCATAATCCAGTTATCACTCACTGATATATTAAAAAACAAAACACTCTCCTCATGCCCCATGCTGCTCCCGGCTCCGGTCTCAGCAGCTGCAGTCTGCCCGGCCACACAGCAGGTGCGCGATATGACATCATCGCGCACCCGCAGTGTCAGCGCGAGGCAGAGCGGGGAATGATGGGAGCGACAGTGGACGCTCTCTCCTCCATCATTGCATTCAACTGTACCGGCGTCATAGACGCCGTTATAGTTGAATGCGGGGCGGGCGATCGGGGGGTGGGGGGGTGAGTCGGCGCTGGCGGGAGGAGTCGGCCCTGGCGCTGCTGATAGCGGCAGCGGCCCACTCTTGACACCGGCCCTTCTGGCATTTGCCAGAAGAGCCTGGTGGCCAGTCTGGCCCTGATCTTGCCCATGTTGTAGAGGTTAAAGTCTGATTGATTAATTGAGTCTGTGGACAGGAGTCTTTTATAAAGGTGACTATGTAAGACAGCTGTCTTTAATGCAGGTAACGAGCTGATTAGGAACGTCTAACTAGTCTTAATGGTTGGTAGGGGATCAAATAGTTATTTCTCACTGAAAAATGCAAATAAATTAATATAATTTATACAATGTGATTTTCTGGATTTTATTTTTGATATTCTATCTCTTAATGTTGAAATGAACCTACCCTAAAAATTATAGACTGTTCATGTCTTTGTTAGTGGGCAAACTTACAAAATCAGCAAGGGATCAAATATTTCCCCCACTGTATAAATACACACATTCACACATATATACCTACATATTAACACACACACACACACACACACACACACACTGTATATACAGTCATGACCAAAAGTATTAACACCCCTGCAATTCTGTCAGATTGCAATCATTTTCAGGAAGTAAATGAGTATTAACACAAATTATTTGGTATTATCATCTTCATTTAATTTGCCTTAAATGAAAAAATACAAAATGAATTGTCCTAAAGCCAAATTGGATATAATTCCACACCAAACATAAAAAGGGGGGTGGACAAAAGTATTGGCACGGTTCGAAAAATCATGTGATGCTTCTCTATTTTGTGTACTTAACAGCACCTGTAACTTACCTGTGGCACCTAACAGGTGTTGGCAAAAATTAAATCACAATTGCAGCCAGTTGACATGGATTAAAGTTGACTCAACCTCTGTCCTGTGTCCTTGTGTTTACCACATTGAGCATGGAGAAAAGAAAGAAGACCAAAGAACTGTCTGAGGGCTTGAGAAACCAAATTGTGAGGAAGCATGAGCAATCAAGGCTACAAGTCCATCTCCAAAGACCTGAATGTTCCTGTGTCTACTGTGCGCAGTGTCATGAAGAAGTTTAAAGCCCATGGCACTGTGGCTAACCTCCCTAGATGTGGACGGAAAAGCAAAATTGACAAGAGATTTCAACGCAAGATTGTGCGGATGTTGGATAAAGAACCTCGACTAACATCCAAACAAGTTCAAGCTGCCCTGCAGTCCGAGGGTACAACAGTGTCAACCTGTACTATTGGCGTCTGAATGAAAAGGGACTGTATGGTAGGAGACCCAGGAAGACCCCACTTCTTACCCCGAGACATAAAAAAGCCAGCCTGGAGTTTGCCAAAACTTACCGTAAAAAGCCTAAAACGTTTTGGAAGAATGTTTTCTGGTCAGATGAGACAAAAGTAGAGCTTTTTGGGCAAAGGCATCGACATAGAGTTTACAGGAGAAAAAAAAGAGGCATTCAAAGAAAAGAACATGGTCCCTACAGTCAAACATGGCGGAGGTTCCCTGATGTTTTGGGGTTGCTTTGCTGCCTCTGGCACTGGACTGCTTGACCGTGTGCATGGCATTATGAAGTCTGAAGACTACCAACAAATTTTGCAGCATAATATAGGGCCCAGTGTGAGAAAGCTGGGTCTCCCTCAGAGGTCATGGGACTTCTAGCAGGACAATGACCCAAAACACACTTCAAAAAGCACGAGAAAATGGTTTGAGAGAAAGCACTGGAGACTTCTAAGCTGGCCAGCAATGAGTCCAGACCTGAATCCCATAGAAAACCTGTGGAGAGATCTAAAAATGGCAGTTTGGAGAAGGCACCCTTCAAATATCAGGGACCTGGAGCAGTTTGCCAAAGAAGAATGGTGTAAAATTCCAGCAGAGCATTGTAAGAAACTCATTGATGGTTACCGGAAGCGGTTGGTCGCAGTTATTTTTGCTTAAGGTTGTGCAACCAAGTATTAGGCTGAGGGTGCCAATACTTTTGTCTGGCCCATTTTTGGAGTTTTGTGTGAAATGATCAATGTTTTGCTTTTTGCTTCATTCTCTTTTGTGTTTTTCATTTAAGACAAATTAAATGAAGATAATAATACCAAAGAATTTGTGTTTGCAATCATTTTCAGGAAGAAACTGAGTATTATCTGACAGAATTGCAGGGGTGTCAATACTTTTGACCATGACTGTACATACACATATATCTCACATATATGTAAATAAATAGATGATATAGGAAGATATTCACAGTGGTATTAGAACTCTCCAGCTAAATAGTACATGAAATCTAGAATCTGGCACAAGATGTTCTCAAATGGAAAACAGAATATATAAAAGTCTGGTAACTGCTGGGTTAAAACATTCCTTCTACCCAGAATAGAACTGGCAATTTAATGCGATGGAATAGTTCAATGTCGTTGTTAACATTCAGAGTGATAAAATATTTATTGGCATATCTGAAATGTCTTATACTGTAAGATACATTAAATAACTGCCTGTCACAAAGCTCTTTGGGTTACAAAATCGGCACAAATGTACTTTGATCATTTTTTTTCCCTGCTAAACTCACTAAAAAAAAAAAGAAAAAGAAAAAAGAAAATTCGCTCTCTAATAAGAGCATATTCATCTGCTTAAAATTTAAAGGTTAAGAAAGAAGAAAGTGTTTTAATTGTGTGGTTGTACTTTAATGCCATATTTTTCCATTATCGTTGATTAGATTCTCATCTGTAAAATGGCTACAGTTGGTTTAATAATTTTTTCATCAGTAAATTAGCAGAAAGCGTGTGCCAAGCTGGGTGGAGGGGAGAGGGGGATTTCTATACATACAAATATAGTCTATCCTAACGATTGTGACATTTATAAAGACGCAAATGCCAAAACTTAAAGCTTTTTCTGGATTTTATTATCAAATTAAGTATTGAAACTCAATTTAAATAACCAAAACTGCAATTTTTTCTTTAACTGCACGAATGGTAAAAGTGATAAATATAATATTCAGAAAGTAGAAAAAATGGCTTATTCATAATTTTTACTAAAATGCTATACCATTATAATCAACAATGTAATGTATGGGGACACAGCAGAGCCAAATGTGGAATTTTAGTGTCATAGTTTTTATGGTTGAAGGTAAACTTAAGACATGTTGATCCAGGGGAAGGCAAAAAACCTTTTCCTTTCTGACTCCACATACGTCAACCAGACTAGTTCCCTGGATCAACGTCCCATCACAGAATTCAGTGCCAGGAACCTGTAATATTATAATATTATATTTATCAAAAAAAACATCAAGGACCTTCTTGAAATTTAGAAGTGAATCAACCATTACAACATCATGTGGAAGAGAATTCCATAGTCTCACTGCTCTTACAGTAAAGAATCCGAGTCTGTGATTAAGATGAAACCTACTTTCCTCTGGACAGATTTTATTTGCCTTTACAGCAGATGCCTGACATTGGTCACTAGAGTTTGATGTCCACCCATACACAGAAATCTTTTTCATCGACATTTTTACCCAGTGTTTTACAATTTAGTACATATTTACATTTTATTTCCTCTGCCCAAGTGCATTTATCTACATTAAACTTCAATTCTCGGCCCACGCCTCCAGCTTACATAAATCTGTCTGTAAAATTAAATTATTCTCCTCTCTGTTGATTACCCTGCAGTTTAGTATAATCTGCAAATATTGAAATTCTACTCTGCAGGCCCTTCACAAAGGTCATTAACATGTAAAAAAAGAAGATGGCCCAATACTTACCCTTGTGATAAGCCCTCCCCAATATTCACGGTGACCCAATCCGAGTGTATTCCTTTAATAATCATCTTTTGTTTCCTATCACTGAGCCAGTTACAAATATTTTTCAGAACTCAATTTTTCTCATTTTATATACTAACCTTTTGTGTGGCACCATATCAAACTTCTTTGAAAAGTTTATATATTTAACATCCGCTGTGTTTCCCTGGTACAGAGTCTGGAACTTACCTTCTTATAGAAGCGGACTAGATTAGTCTGACAGGATTGATCCATCAAAAAACCATGTTGATGTTGGGTCATGAGGTTATTCTTATATAGATAATCCAGGATAACATCTGTTACGAAACCGTTAAGGGTTTTACCCACATTAAAGGTTAAGTTTACCAACCTATTGGCACCACTTTTGCTATACGCCAGTCCTGTGGTACAGACTGTTTGTATGGAATCTGTGAATATTTAGAGTAACGGACTGCCTATGACTTTACATATTTCCTGCAGTACTCGGGGCTGTATGCCATCCGGCCGGGGGAATTGTCTGCGTTAGGGATTATGAGGTGGCACCGTAATTCCTGCTGGGTTACAGGTGACATTTAGTGGAGAATGCCTGGTGTCCCTGATCATATTTTCTGTCATGGGATTTTCTTGTGTACCGTATTTTTCGGCGTATAAGATAACTGGGCGTATAAAACGACCCCCCAACTTTTCCAGTTAAAATATAAAATCTTCTTAAAAGTCGGGGGTCTTCTTATATGCCATGTGTCGTCTTATAGGGCCGGTGACTAATGTGCCTTTTGGGGGAGAGTGGTCCCGATGACGAAGATGGGGCATCTCACAGGAAAGTATGAGTGGAGTATCCCCCTATTATCTCATTGTAGCAGCGTGGGGTCTCTGTGCTGGGAGTGGCGGCTGCTCCTCTTTGTGCTGCATGGGTGTGATGCTGTGGGGAGGCGGCTCCTCTTTGTGCAGCATCAGGGCTCTGTGCTATGGTGCGGCGTATCTTCGCGCAACGTCGGGGCCCCTCCAGCATTTCCTCAAAGCCCGGAGGCACCGGCAGCTCCATTGCTGCGATGCGGTGGCCTCCGGGAAGATGGCCGCTGGGGGCGGCGCATGCTCAGATTCAGATCTCGTCTCCCGAGATCTCGGGACGAGATCTTAATCTGAGCATGCGCCGCCCCCAGCGGCCATTTTCCTGGAGGCCAACGCATCGCAGCAATGGAGCTACCGGTGCCTCCGGGCTTTGAGGTATTGGGAAATGTCGGAGGAGCCCTGACTCTGCACGAAGCTACGCCGCCACCCCACAGCAAAGAGCCTTGACGCTGCACAAAGATACGCCGCCCCACAAAACAGCACCCAAGCGGCACAAAGAGGAGCAGCCGCCACTCCCAGCACAGAGACCCCACGCTGCTACAATGAGGTAATAGGGGGATACTCCACTCATACTTTCCTGTGAGACGCCCCCTCTTTGTCTTTGGGACCACTCCCCCCACCCACCATATACACATTGGTCTGCACCCGGCGTACAAGATGACACCCGGCGTATAAGACGACCCCCGACTTTTAAGAAGATTTTCAGGGGTTAAAAAGTCATCTTATACGCCGGAAAATACAGTAAATACTGTAGAGAAAAAAGCGTTAAGCAGATTGGCCTTTCCCACATCCTCTTTCACTATTTCACCCAGATTATTTTTGAGGGGATCAAAACTACAATTTTTCAGCTTCTTACTGTTTATGTAGCTGAAGGATACTTTTGGATTTTAATCCAAAATAATTATTTTCCCCTTCTCTGGCAATGAGTCTGTCGGTCTCAATCTTTGCTGCGCTGACTTGCTTTTTAGACACTTTATTCTTTTTTCTACAATGCTTTGTCACTCCCCTCTTGCTGTAATTCTCTAACCACTTGCAGTCATTTCCTGTGCCCCTTACATCTATTGAATATTGGGGACATATAATGGGAGTGTCACATATCCCAAAGGTTAGGTTCCCACAATGAGTTTTTGGTGAACTTTTCACACGCCATATTTTTACTGTGAAAAAACGCAGCATCTTAAAGTTCCAGATGACTGGATGGGATGTACACAAATCTCACACCCACTTTTTTTTTACGCAGTGTAAACTGACCTGCGGTGCGTGTTTGAAATGAGCAGTATGACAATTTCTTGTGAATACGCTGACTTTTATATGTGTGGACTTTCCCAATAGAATTGCATTAGCTGTGGAAAATCCTCAAGTAAAAAAAAGCATATCCATGTAATCCACACATGATAGTATCAAAGTTCTGTCGAAGCCAGATCGAAGCATCAAAAACAAAGCAGCTTACTGTAAAGCATGACATACTAAAAAGAGACAAAAAAAATCGCAATGTCAAAAACGCGATAAAGACGTGTGCAAAAGAACAAAATTCTGTATATCGCAATAATAATGAAGTGTAAAAAAAAATGCAAGCAACCTAATTTAGTTAGTACGGGCAGAAAATGTGCAACATGAAAAACTCACCAAATAGAAAGTACATTACAGTCTGCAATGGATTAGATGTGGAAAATCCACAGGAAAAACCGTATATGCAGTTTATTTGAAAACATGACATAGCAAAGAAGAAATAACACATGTAAAAAATATCACATTGAAAACGGCTAACTTAATTTGGCAAATATGAAATGCTGGTGAAAAGCTGCAACATTGAACACTCCCCAAATACTGATTATGGTACCATGATCTAAGGCTATGTGCCCAGAATAAATATTCATCATTTCCTTTTAGCCAAACTACGGTAGATTTACTTGTGTTTTTTTAATTGAAGTTTTCATTGCAATTTTTTTTTGCTTTTACATGCGTTTTTGATTTTTTTTTTAACCTCTCTTTTGTATGTCATGTTTTTGCTTTGGATACTAAAGATTTTCCACATTTAATACTTATCCATAGGTAAAATATGCACATAAAACTCAGTGTATCCGCAGCAGAAATGGCCATGGTGCAGATTTAAAAAACGCATTGCAGTTTACACAGCAAAAAACAAAACAAGAACAGTGGGCATGAGATTACTATAAATCCCAATCACTTTGCTAGAATAGCAGGAGGCTGTGAAAGACTCATGAAAATTGCATCAAGAGAATTTAACCTTAAAGGGAATCGGTCATCAGATTATTGTTACCTTAACTGAGAGCAGCATGATTTAGGGGCAGAGACCTAGATTCCTTCAATGTATCACTTACTGGAATACTTGCTGCAGTTTTTATAAAGGCACAGTTTTCTCTGCTGCAGATCTACCAGTTCTCTGCATGCTAAGCTCTGTATAACCCCGCCCACACCACTGATTGGCAGGTTTATGTGTACACTGTGCATAGGCAGAAAGTGGCCAATCAATGGTAGGGCAGAGTTATACAGAACTCATGAATAAAGAGGACTAGTCATCTAGTGATAAAATCACTGCTTTATTAGCAGGAGACTATCAAAACAGCAGTGAGAAACATCGCTGGAATCAGGGTCTCTGCCTCTACTTATGCAGCTCTCAGATTATGGGTAAAAGCCTGGTGACAGATTCCCTCTGAGGTGAATTTAGATGTAAAAATACATATTTTTCTCCTAGATTTTAAAGCCATTAGGGACATAATCTGGAGAACGCTCCCATTTACACACTATGGGCAATGTAATTTCTATGTAGAACTGTAGCGGCAGTTCTTGAGTATTTGTTCCTGTACTATAGACTTGATTAGGAGAGATAACGGTATGGGAGACCCCTCCATGCAATGGCTGCCTCACTCGGCGGCACAAGGGTTACAGATCTACTATGAAAGTCTTTGGTAGAAAATTCTTTTTGATGATAATGGCTGAAAGTAAACAGATTCTAAGATGAGGCAGTCGGTTTACGTGTTATCCTATGTAAAACCTTAGATTACACATTTGGCCTCATTTATCAGAACTGCTTTCATTTTTATGTTCCAATATCTGCACAAAGAGTAAGGAGCTCTGATGGGCGCCTAAGGGCAACAACAACAGTTTATACACTGCAAATGTTTGATTAAACCGTCCCATCGTCTTATCAAAAGCATAGAGGACCCAAGAGAATGTTATAATTATAGAAGCCAAAAAAAAAAAAAAAAAATCACACGAGAAAGTGTTTTTCCCACTTTTCTAGGCTTTTTTTTACAGAATGGGCACAAATTCCACTTTTAGTAAATGCATATTTTATTTCAGCTCCACCCATTATGTTACAATTTTCTGTTAATTGGGAGACCTAAAATACACCTGTACATGAGAATATTACACACAGCATACAGAAGTACAGGTCATTTACACAGGATGCTGTGAAGCTGATCGGCACTACCCTACTTAATGGGAATCTGTCAGCAGCCAGATGTAGGGGCAGAGACCCTGATTCTAGCTATGTGTCACTTACTGGGCTGCTTGGTGCAGTTTTGATAAAATCCCTGTTTTCTCTGCTGCGGATCTAGCAGTGCTATGAATGCTGAGCTGTGTATAACCCCACCCACACCGCTGATTGGCAGCTTCCTGTGCACGCTGAGAATTGTCAGCAAGCTGGGGTTGGGTTACACAAGTTAGCCTGACTGCCGTGCACGTGACGCCTAGTCATCTAGTGATAATCTCCTGCTGATAAAATACTGGATTAGATTGAAACTACAGTAAGTTGCTGTGAAAGTGACATATCGCGGGAATCATTATCATCAAAGGTGGATAATGAATATGGTAATATAGGATAGTGCACGTCCACGGCTACGCTGATCTACATGTAAGTACAAGTGTGTTTGACTGGGGTATATATTATAGACTACAAATGATGCAATTGATAGATACGGTTACATTTTAATAGTCTTTATTTAGGGATTTTTTTTTTGCCTCCGACAATTTGATAATAATTGTACTTCCCCCTACGCTGACTGTTTGAACTTCACAGCTTATGTTTTAAATATCGCTGGAATCAGGTTCTCTGCCCCTATATTATGCTGCTCTAAGATTAAACAGGAAAACCCTGCCGACAGATCTTTTTTTCCCAAAACAGGGGTGAGTTCTAAGATGAGAAGCACAGCACTTCTTCAGAGATAAACCTATGAGAATGTTGGGAATGTACTGAAATTTGGATACGAGATGAAAACGTTGACTGAAAATGTACGAAAAAAGAAGTATAGCCATTTTACTGCAGGCAACATCTGCAGAATTTAGATAAAAAAACCAACAACAAAAAACAAAGAAGTTTCTGTATTTGTATTTTCCCTGCACAGTCGGAGCAATTTCTTTCTATTTTGCACCTCATAAAAAGCCATAGAAGCTTCCGAGAGCAAGCATCTCATTTATTGCCTTAATGATACACTGCAACGCCGGTCTGAGTTTCTGGCTCGCCACGACAGAACCATGGGGAACACAACAAGGTGGCCAAGTGTAAATAATAACCTGGCTCCTGGTACGACAAGGAG
Source organism: Ranitomeya imitator (assembly GCF_032444005.1). Taxonomy (NCBI): domain Eukaryota; kingdom Metazoa; phylum Chordata; class Amphibia; order Anura; family Dendrobatidae; genus Ranitomeya; species Ranitomeya imitator. The sequence continues at coordinate 284,487,351 of NC_091287.1, forward strand.
ACTTTTATATACAGCTACTATGGACTTTATTGCCTTTGGAATATACCTGCAAGTAAACCAGACTTCCATGTGCTCACAACAGTGTTTTATGTATTGATTTCATGAGGCTGACACTCCCTTTGAGGAAAACATAAATTTAAAAAAAGAATTTTTGTACGTCCAAATATTTCATATCTATTGCACAGAGAAAAAGAAGCGTTACACTTACAAAAAATAATTGCTGATAATTAAATGTGAAAAGAACAGAAGCTGTATTTGTTGTTCTGGGAATCCTTATGTCACGCAACACCCTTTCAATCCTGCAATACATACAGCAGGTGAAAAATGTATTGAACACGTCACCATGTAAATTCTAAAAGTGCTATTGACCTGAAATTCTCATTTGATATTAGTAAGAACCCATCCAATGCATAAAGGAAAAGAAATCAATGCATAGAGGTAAATGAATTAAGTTATGTAATGAGAAATGAAAAAGGGAAAAAGTATTGGAAAAAAAGGAAGTAAGAGGTGCAAAAAGCCATGGAAAATCATGATACCAGCTGAAAGCTATCAGTAATTAGAAAGCAATCCTGCCACTTAGTGAAAAATAATATCAGATGGTTGAACTGATGGATTACAGAAAGGTGTCTCATTACCAAGGTACCACACACAAAAAAAAAAAATCTCGTGATGGGTTAAACGAGTAAGCTGACTCAATACCATTGGAACCTTATTGTTGCAAAACATACTGATGGCATTGATAGAATCTCTTATCTACTGAAAGTTCCAGCGACCGTTGTTGGGGCGATAATCTGAAAGTGGAAAGAACATCATTTCAGCATAAATTGGCCATCAGATCAGATCAGCTGTCATGTGCTGGAAGAGTTGCTGGTTCATCGCCGGAGCCGACCTATGATGACATAGCACATCATAGGTCGTTAAGGGGTTAAAAGATGGCTCACAGAGCTTGTCGAGAAAGACGGTGTACCGTTATTATTTGAACAACCAGCTTTTACAGGTCTTAATGGAAAAATTTCAGTGTTTTGCTGGAAAGAGAAAGTATTAGAAAATTAGTGATTGAAGAAGCCCTTAACCAAAAGGAGGATTTTAAAAAGACTCCGTACTTGTAAGCCATGTGTGACAAGCATGTAAAAGAATAGGAAAACAAGGGGGTAACTGTATGTTACACAATAACAAAACCCTGACAGAGGTACTTTCTGAAAACATTCTCTTTACATTCCAAAATCCGAGAACATTAAGATTGTAGACAAGGTGTAGGAGTTCATAGTAGAGCACAATGGAAGGGAACTTTACTGAAAGTTCACATACAGCCATTAGAAAAATTCAGCGCTAAATATTTTAGTGGGGCCAATGAGTGATCTCTACACTGAACTGCAACCACATTACAGAAAAACAGACAATTAATATCTGTCTGACCCTAAATTCCCAGGACTTAAGTGCATTTTCTCAAGTTATTTGCTTTAGATTTCAGAGAAGGTCACAAAAGCTTCTTTTTCCCCCTTCTTTTTAAGCGTAGGCGTTTGCTTTTCAGGGTGCGCACGTGCTTCCATCAAATTAAAGTACTTTAGAAAATTGTGTGCATTTATGTGGTTTTTTTTTTCGCTGTTTCGTGAAGTTACAGTTTGACCTTTTAAAGGAAAAGGTAAAAACACTTGTCAATACCGTAGCCTGTTATGAGCAGCTGCTATTTGTGAGCATTGGGAAGGTGCAGAGATGGCAAGTGGAGCGCTGGAACTGAATGCTGTCTAATGCCTGAGTGCAGAGGCTTTTTCTATGTAGCGTTCACAGTATCAAATTCTATATTATTACTCTACTGCGAGATTAGGGGTGTGAGCTACCAAGTGGAATTTTAATCAGCGGATTCTCGGCTTACAAACTTTGTAAGGCATACACCTGTTTCTTTTACGTCAGAAAGGGAGCTGCTCAGACCCATAGGAAAAGTGACACAGGATTCCGAATTACACATGTGCAGTAACTGAGAATCATTAACATGGTTCAGATGTAATATTCGTCCCATAAGTGGCGTTATTGAACCGGCGCCCTTGTAAACAGGGCTGCATTAATGTGTTCTCAAATAGTTATACTGTCGGCATCGACAATAAAAAGCATCCATGCGGACCATATTAGTGGCCATCAGAAAACCATGCGAGAGTGGGAAATGGAACAGTCCGGTCACACACCTGCAACGGCGTCGTCTGATAAACTAATCACCTACCCATAGGATAAACATCTGCAGGATTATTGGGATTCTGATGGTGAAAACCCCACCAAACTCAAGAATGGGGAACCAGAGTTCATAAAGAGTTTATGAGCATGTGCAACACTAGACAGGTAATGGAACAGTGGCCGCACATGCTCAGTAACGATTTATTCACAGGTCCAGTAGTAATTATTTATCTATCACCTATCTGTTCCGTTTTTTTTCTTTTTATTAATTGAAGGAAACCTGACAGATTCATAAGAAGGCAATATGATCAATTAAAGGGAACCCGGTACATTGTAGAATGCTACTAACCTGCAGTTTTATAAGCTGCCGGCTTTCAATCACACAGGTGTGCCGTCGCGGCTACAGACTCGGCTCACTGTTTTTTAAACCAGCCATAGGGTTCCAGAGTTATGGGACTTTTTATTTAGCGCTAGTTATTAAAGTCTTTACCAAGGGAGCCTAGCTCACAAGATTCTCAGGGGCACATCTTTAGGCTGCTAGATTTTACCTCGTTGGCCACGCTCTCCAAGAAAAAACCCAAAAAAGTAGCATTGTATAAAAAGGCCAATATCTCTGGAATTGTATGGTGGATTTAAAACAAAAAACAGAGTGGAATACTCAGGGCAGCGGTGGGAATAAAATAGAGCAAAAACGGAGCACTTTTGACATTGTGACAGATTCGCTCTATCCTGGCTGCATAGCAGAGATGACATGTCTCCTTCAGCCTAGCAGCTCCTGCTCAATGCCTAGACCTAGCAATCACATGACCACTGCGTTACAATGAAGACGTGCTGTTAATGATTCCTATCAGCGTATACACTGAGTAAACTGCACGAGTCATCTGGATGGGCATCTTGGCTGTGTTTTACAGCCAGCTCCCACAGCGGCTCTACTATGCAGTGGCATTGTGACATGTTAGAACGCCACTGCAGAGTAGATCGCAGGCCACCAAGATGTCTGAAGTCACTCTATGGTGTCACCCACTATAGTTAAAGTCAGAAATGTATCAACAAAGACTTAAAGGGAACCGGTCATATCCTTTTTGTGTTTTAAATTGCAAAGCGATGAGCATCACGAACATTGTTTTCTCAAAGAAAAGCTCATGGTAGATATGTGTAAAAAAATCACATCACATACCTTTAGTTTCAGTCATGGAGGTGGCACTTTTTACCAGATCAGTCATGGTCCTGTTCAAAATGACGTAAATCATTGTGCATTGTGACTGATTGCCGTTACATCACGGCAATGGCCTCAGAGATCTCGCTCTTGCGCATGAGCTCCTCGCGCATGCGCACTGAAACTGGGTTTACGTTCCCAGCTTCTGTTCACAATCAGGTGGGTGCGAATCATTTTCAACAGGACCACGACTGATCTGGTAAAAAGCGCCACCCCTATGACTGCAACTATGGGATATGATTTATTAGACATATCTACTGGGTGCTTTTCCTTGAGAATACAATGTCAGTGATGCTCATTGGAAAACTTGTAACACACTGGGGGCAGTTTAACACACAAAAAGGACATTGCAAGTTCCCTTTAAGAAAAAAAAAAAATGATTCAAACATAACGGATTTTTGTTTAGTGATATTTGTCCAGAGTTCCTTACATAACTTATTTTTCTTGGATACTTGTCCAGTGTAAGGCTACGTTCACATTTGCGTTGTTGGGCGTTGCGTCGACAACGCATGTCCATGCGCCCCCACGTTAAATATAGGGGCGCATGACGCATGCGTCGCCGAACCTGCGCCCGGCACAACGCAAATGTGAACGTAGCCTAAATGGTACATTATGTTAACCATGTCAAACTGGTTTGGAAAATGTATAATTTGAGTCAGTTTTTTGGAAATGTCGAAAACTTGGACACACCGAAGCCACGACCACTTTAATGTTTTCCTAAACAATGTTGAGCATGTTGATAGTCTATAAATGAGTGTACTTTGAAATACACCAGTTTTGGGAGCACTTTTGTTCATAAATGTCACAATCTGATGAGATACCCAAGTTATTTGTCCTAATGATGGCGGCTCAGGTAATAACAGAAGCCATGACACTAGTGTATACAAAACCTTTCATAGAAACATACATTAGTACCCACTGGGAAAGAATTATGGTGATGTTGAAGATAGTAGTATATGGGATTAGACAGTACACCGACATGTAATTCTTCTACACCAGCCGGTAGCCCATTGACAGGCAGCACTCGCATAAGGTCTGCATGTGTATTACTAAAAATGTCCTATTTCCAAAGAGACACAATCAGAAAATAAAGTGAACCTATGTTATAAGTGCATCTGTCCGCTCCTGAATGCTGAACTGATTTTATTACCAGGTTAACCTGAGGCCAAAGCAATGATGTTCTATAAAAAGCTTTTAGATCAGTCGTCACAGTTACAAAGATAGAGAAATAAATATCCGTTTAAAAAAAGAATAGACTTAAAGACAATTTACAGTGAAATAAACGACTACTGCAATAATAAGACTCAATAATAAAGAGAGAATATGAAGTCAACAGCTTTTCTACAGTAAGGTAGATCTTCATACAGTACTCGGAATCTGGTCTCTACTTGCAGTAGGAGAAGTGGGTAGCCGGCCAGGAGAAGTGGGTAGCCGGCCACAACTTTCCATAGCAGTAACAAGCTGATTGAAGGAGTTATCCAGGAATTTGATTATTTTTTTGTACGGGGCCAAGAACGTATCGGAAGGCAAGATTAAAACTAAGCGGAGCTTCAGTACTCAATGTCAAGCAGCGGCTTCAAAAGCAAACAAGATTTTTGGGTGTATAAAGGGAGAAAATTCTGTGATCCCAATGTTTTGTTACCCGTCTATAAATCACTGGTGAGGCCACATCTAGAATATGGGATCCAGTTTTGGGCTCCACATTTTAAAAAGGATAGTTAGAAGTTATAGTCAGTTCAAAGGCGGGCAACTAGATTATTACAAGTGATAGAAGGCCTCCTATATGATGAAAGGTTGGAGAAGTTGGGCTTGTTTAGCTTACAAAAAAAGACATCTCAGAGGAGATCTCATTTATATGTATAAGTAAATGTTTAGGCAATACAAAAGGACTGGCACATGACTTATTGCTTTCAAAGACCATACTAAGGACCAGGAGGCACTCATTACGGGTAAAAGAAAGGTGATTCTAGAAACTAAATAGGAAAGGGTTCTTTACAGTTAGAGCAGTCAGACTGGAATCGTGCCCTCACATGAGAGGTAGTAATGGGAGACACTAAGACAGCTTTTAAAAAAAGGGCTGGATGATTATGGTTACACACAACATTATGGGTTATAGATAATTGAGTGAAAAAAATGTATAATTGGTGGAGAGGGGTTGAACGTGATGGACCTTGCTCTTTTTTCAACCTATGTAACTATATGTAGTTGCTAACTGTCTGTTCTGTCCGTCGATTCCCCTGCCTCCGATGACATCATGTCAACAGAGCAGCTTCTTCTCTTTCATTCTGCTCTATGGGCCGGGCGTCACTGCTGAAGTCATGATGACTGACAGCTGGATCTCCTTTGCCTATCTGTAAGGAGCCGGCTGTCCATCAGCATGACGTCAGGCGTGACATCCAGTTGACAGAGTAGTCCGGAAGACAAAGAGATGCTCAGTTTACCTGAGATCAAAGTAAGCAAAAGAGTCACCACCTAACTGCATAGTCCTTTGGGGTGAGAGGGCTGGAATTCTGGATAAAGGGAAGCACACATGTATGATGAGAGTTGTATCGACCAGTGGAATGTGCTACTACAATGAATAAGGTTTAGTAAGAAATAATGTACCTTGATCAAGTTTAATTGCTGCTGATGGTATTCACATGGATAAGTGGCTACCAGCAGCCACCAATTAATTTGCTTTGATGCGGGTTCCGGCGGTGAGCCAGCATCAAAGCCGGGAATGTCAACTGTTATGAACAGTTGACATGTGCCCGCAATAAGCGCGGGTGGAATGGCGATGCGCCCGTGCCTATTAACTCATTAAATGCCGCTGTCAAACTTTGAGTAGCGTTTCCGGACAGAAATGCGCGCATCGCTGACCCCCATCACGTGATTGGGGGTCAGTGATGCGTTGGTATGACAACTAGAGGCCTAATGAAGACCTCTATGGTTGTTGATGCCAGATTGCTGTGAGCGCCACCCTGTGGTCGGCGCTCATAGCAATGCTGTAATTTAGCTACATAGGGGCGATCTGAGCATTGCTCCTATGTAGCAGAGCCGATCAGGCCATGCCAGCTTCTAGTCTCCCATGGAGGCTATTGAAGCATGGCAAAAGTAAAAAAAAAAAAAAAAAGTTTTAAAAAATATGAAAAAAATAAAAAAATATAAAAGTTTAAATCACCCACCTTTCGCCCCATTCAAAATAAAACAAAAAAAAAAATCAAACATACACTTATTTGGTATCACCGCGTTCAGAATTGCCTAATCTATCAATTAACCTGATCGCTAAACGGTGTAGAGAGAAAAAAAATTAAAAACGTCAGAATTTCATTTTTTTGTCGCTGTGACATTGCATTAAAATGCAATAACGGGCGATCAAAAGAACGTATCTGCACCAAAATTGTATTATTAAAAACATCAGCTCGGCACACAAAAAATAAGCCCTCACCCAACCCGAGATCACAAAAAATGGAGACGCTATAAGTCTCAGAAAACTGCACAATTTTTAAAAAAAATTTTTTTACCACTTAGATAAAAAAAAAACACTAGACATGTTTGGTGTGTATGAACTCGTAATGACCTGGAGAATCATAATGGCAGGTCAGTTTTAGCATTTAGTGAACCTAGCAAAAAAGCCCAACAAAAAACAAATGTGGGGTTGCACTTTTTTGCAATTTCACGGCACTTGGAATTTTTTGACCGTTTTCTGGTACATGACATGGTAAAACCAATGATGTCGTTCAAAAGTACAAAAAATAAGCCCTCACATGGCCATATTGACGGAAAAATAAAAAAGGTATGGCTCTGGGAAGGAGGGGAGCAAGAAACAAAAACTGAAAAAAGCTGGGGTCATTAAGGGGTTCAGAGCTAATAGACTGACATGTTTTTGTTTTTTTGAACGTGTAGAAAATTAATCAAAAGTTTTGAAAACACCTTTCTACGCAATGGTTTTCATTGCTAATGGAAAGTGCATTGCAGATTTAAACTGAAGACTGCAAAAAAACGTGAAGCAGACCAAAATATGTTTTACACCTTAGATTCCTCAAAATATCCTCCTCTAACTCTGACAGCTTTACACACCTGTAGCATTAAATTTAGCATAACGTTACAGGTTATATATACTAGATTCCTTGATAGGGCGTTGATCCAGGGAACTAGTCTGATTGCCGCGTGTGGAGTCGGAAAGGAATTTTTTTCCCCAATGTGGAGCTTACTCTTTGCCACATGGGTTTTTTTTTTGCCTTTCTCTGGAACAACATGTTAGGGTATGTTAGGTTAAGCTATGGGTTGAAATAGATGGACTTAAAGTCTTCCTTCAACCTTAATAACTATGTTACTATGTATTATATCAAGCAGCTTTGTCAGGTAGTCATCAGGAATGACCTCCAATGAACAGGAATGGCCTGTCAAAAGCTCATTTGTGGTATCACTGACCTTCAGAAAGTGTGACAATCAGGTGCTTTGCAGAGTCAGTGTTGGTACACAATTCCATATAGTGTTAGCCCTATTACACAACTGGTCTAAGCCAGTATGGCAAGAAATTCCATCATTACTTTAAGACATGAAGGTCAGTCAATTCCAAAATTGGTAGAACATCAAAATGATCCTCAATTGTAGTCATGAAAACGAGCAATCAATATGACGAATCTGTCTCTCACGAGTACCACTGCAAAAATACAAGACCAAACATTACCTCAGCCGCAGAGGATAACTTCAGAATTTACCAGCCTCAGATAATATCCCTCATAAATGAAGCACAGACATCAAGCAGCAGATACTTCTCCACATCAGAGGAGACTGCAACGATCAGGTTAGGCTGGTTTCACACTTGCGTTTCAAAACGCATGTGTTTTTAAAAAAAAAAAACGCATGTAAACGCGTGCAAACGCTGCGTTTTTTTGACGCATGCGTTTTTGCATGTGGAGAAAAAAACGCATCGTTTTGACGCGTTTACATGCGTTTTTTCATGCGTTTGAGTTTTTTAAACGCATGCTGAGAAATGTGTGACAGCTGCCAATCATCAAAATAAAGTAAAAAACCCACTATAAACAGAAATAGTTAGGGTTAGGGATCATAACCCTAACCCTAAAGGGATCCTAACCCTAACCCTAAAGGGATCCTAACCCTAAAGGGATTAGGGTAAGGGGTAGGGTTAGGATCCCTTTAGGGTTAGGATCCCTTTAGGGTTAGGGATAGGGTTAGGATCCCTTTAGGGTTAGGATCCCTTCAGGGTTAGGGTTAGGATCCCTTTATCACCTTTATGGTGGGGGGTGGCATATCAGTGTGTTTTCTGTTTAAAAAACAAAAACAAAAAAAAAAACGCATGCGTTTTTAACCCAAACAAACGCATGTGCTTAAAAACGCATGCGTTTACATAGACATCAATAGGTTTTTTTTGCCGCGAAAAAACGCATGCGGTTTTTTGCGGCAAAAAAAACGCAGCAAAAATTACTACATGTTGCATTTCTGCAACACAACGCATGCAGAGAAAAAACGCATGCGTTGCAAAAACGCATCAAAACGCATGCAAAAAAACGCATGTGGATTTAATGTTAAATATAGGGAAAAAAACGCATGCTTTTTTTTGCGTTTTTTACCGCAAAAAAAAAAAAAAAACGCAAATGTGAAACCAGCCTTAGAGACAAATGTCCAACAAGTTCAATGGAGGGATTATCGAATTGCTGCAGAGAAGATACTATAGAAGACCGCAAACAAGAGACTTGTCTTGTGCCAAGAAACACAAAAACTGGAAGATGAATGGATATCTGTACTGTGATCTCATACATCAATATTTGATTCCTGGTACCAACAGCCATGTCTTTGTGAGATGCAGAAAACGAACAAAAGCTTTCCACAAGTGTGATTCCCAATATGGAGCATAGAGGGGAAGATGTGATGGTGTGGGAGTGCTTGTTCGTGACACTGTTGATGATTTATGCCAAATTCAAGAAACACTTTTACTCAGCATGGCTACCACAGTAGTCTAAAACCACCTGCCATGCCATCTAGTTGGCACTTAGTGGAACCATCAGTTGAAATGCAAGAGAACAGTGACCAAACACACACCTCCAGGCTGTGTAAGGACTATGCACCTCTGGGATATCCTTCAGACTGTCGTAAAGCCATTTCAGATGACTATATAATGAAGTTGATTGAGAGAATGCTAAGGAGGATGTCAAGTTGTCATCAGAGTAAAAAGGGGGGACTTGAAGGAAACTAATGCTAACACATTCTGGTTTGTTTCCATAGGTGGTCCCTCAAGGTTTTGCTGCCTCAAGCCTGAATCTACCATGTGCACATTACAATAAGAACAAGGAAGACCTCTGCATGAACTGGTGTGACCAAACTTTTGACTAGCATGGTTTTGCACGATCAACTGAACGGGCAACATATTCTTCCTTTAGCATCTGTGGTGCGTAGGTTTATAATCCCTTTGCTGCATTACTATATGAGAAAGCATCTCCAGCCTATTGTAGATTAATCTATTTCTAAACAGAAACTGGGGATATTAAATATCCCGGATGGTGAAATGCTGCATTTCAAGAGTAAATAGTGCTGAATGAGGGAGCAGCTGTTATACAGGGCACATAATGGAATATGGAGCGCAGAACGCAATAGGGAAGGCCGGCAGAGAAGCTCAGCGTTTAAAAGGCTATTCTTTTTAAGAGATAACATCGCTTTAAGCTTTTCTTACCTTCGCCAACATAGCAAGATGCTGATTTTGAACAATAGCTGTGCGATACGTAGCCAATCCTCCTTCTTCAAGACTGGGAAATAGAAAGTACAGGTGGACACTGTACAAAAAGAAAGAGAAGAAAAATCTAAATTGGCAAAAAGGAAAAATGTCAGTATGTAATAATTAAATTGTTTTGTGTTTGGGATCAATAGTAATTAGTATTCATGTGTGTCATGAAATATACGGAGAGCAGCAAGATATTATTCATTATTACTCCATCAATTCAATAGCCCTGTACTTAAAGACACACAGATTGGAACCAGTTGTCAAGACAGTGAAATGTAGATCAATATGTTGTATCCGAAGCATAAAACCTGAGCCGCGTCAAGGGCTTCTCTGCAACACTTTGCTCTATTGCCAGCTTCAGAGCTTGAAGAACCAACTTACCGTATATACTCGAGTATAAGCCGAGGTTTTCAGCCCAAATTTTTGGGCTGAAAGTGCCCCTCTCGGCTTATACTCGAGTCACGGTCGGCGGTAGGGTCGGCGGGTGAGGGGGAAAGGGCGCTGAGGCATACTTACCTGCTCCCGGTGCTCCCCCTGCCTGTCCCACGGTCTTCGGTGCTACAGCTCTTCCCCTGTTCAGCGGTCACTTGGGACCGCTCATTAAAGTAATGAATATGGACTCCACTCCCATAGGGGTGGAGCCGCATATTCATTTCTCTAATGAGCGGTAACGGTGACCGCTGATAGAGGAAGAGGCTGCGGCACCGAAGACCAGCTGTCCGGGGGAAGGAGCGGGACGCCGGGAGCAGGTAAGTATTACATATTCACCTGTCCGCGTTCCACACGCCGGGCGCCGCTCTGTCTTCGCGTCCTCTTGCTGACTGTTCAGGTCAGAGGGCGCGATGACGTACTAGTGTGCGCGCCGCCCTCTGCCTGATCAGTCAGTGCAGAGAGACGCTGAGACGGGACGGTGAGGAGCTGCAAGCAAGAGAGGTGAGTATGTCGTTCTGTTTTTTTTATTGCAGCAGCAGTAGCAATGGCACAGCTTTCTATGGTACATCTATGGGGCAATAATGAACGGTGCAGAGCACTATATGGCACAGCTTTCTATGGTACATCTATGGGGCAATAATGAACGGTGCAGAGCACTATATGGCACAGCTTTCTATGGTACATCTATGGGGCAATAATGAACGGTGCAGAGCACTATATGGCACAGCTTTCTATGGTACATCTATGGGGCAATAATGAACGGTGCAGAGCACTATATGGCACAGCTATGGGGCAATAATTTACGGTGCAGAGCACTATATGGCACAGCTTTCTATGGTACACTACGGGGCAATAATGAACGGTGCAGAGCACTATATGGCACAGCTATGGGGCCATAATGAACGGTATAGAGCATCTATTTTTATTTTTGAAATTCACCGGTAGCTGCTGTATTTTCCACCCTAGGCTTATACTTGAGTCAATAAGTTTTCCCAGTATTTTGTGGCAAAATTAGGGGGGTCGGCTTATACTCGGGTCGGCTTATACTTGAGTATATACGGTATTTTCTTTTTTATTATTAATACTATATAATAAAGAATCACCATAGGAGTACTTAGGACAACATTTACCATATACAGATCATAGCTACACATTGATCAGCCATAACATTATGTACTGTAGGTACTTTCTGTGTTCTGACCCCTCTGTGAGGGGTCCTGTGGTATCTGGCACCAGGAACTATGGCAGTCTTCCAAGTTATGAGGCGAGGCCTCCATTGATGGAAGTATTTGCCATGATCTGCAAACTATTCCTCAGCAACTTTGTCAAGGAGCATTGTCACAGTGATTATTGACTGCTGCTGCCAGTAAATGTAAAGAGTGGAGAAACTGCAAAAAAACAACAACATGCAATTCTGACTTTTTTTTAGAATTGCTTTAACGCTGTATCATGGTTGTCCAGATCAAGGCAATCTTGCCTTGCGCAGGCGTGTACTACGGAGGACAGAGAATGAACTTCAATCCAATATTGCGGCCAGCATGCAGCCAGCGGGTAAGGAAAGGGTGAATCAAACACCCGAAAACTCCGCCCATATGACCGAAAACCGGTCCCGCCAAATTCAGGTGACAGGTTCCCTTTAAATAATTTCATATTTTGATAGATCAGACTTATGAATGTGGTAATATCACATGCATACATTTTTTTTACCTTTATTTTTAATGCTGTGGTATTAAAATATTGCTGCATATAGTAAACAACAAGGCCTCCTTTGAAGCCCGGCCACTGGCTGACTTTCAACAGAGCTCTGTGATGGCAGGCATAGGGGCCTTAAACAGACTTCCAGTTGCCGTAGCAACCCAAAGGACCTCCACAATCACGTCACGAGGCATCCAATGGGCACATCAAAGAATGTCCCCATGGCACATCAAAGAATGTCCCCATGGCACTCCAGTAATGCCGCTGTCAGAAATGGACAGTGGCATTTAACAGGTTAACAATTGTGGGCAGAGCTCTGGATGCTCTGCATGCATGGCTGATAGAGGCAGATCCAAGTTGTAATATGTAGCCGTTATTTGCCAGGCATGGGGCAGGCGCAGTCTGTGTGCCCGCTCCATACACCCGCTTCCGTAACGGTACGGCGGATGTAGGGAAGGGGTTAAACGTGATGATGGCAGAACCCTTTTATAGGTTGAACTTGTTCTTCACAATGTTTAGGTAGATGGTGTCTGTCATATACACATACACATGAATGCAGGACCTAGGGTTCTTGGCAGAATTTTGACCAGAACATTACACTGGCTTTGCCGGCTTCCCTTCTTCCCAAAGAGCATCCTGGAGCCATGTACTCACCAGGTAAGAGATGTACATGCACCCAGCCATCCAAGTAGTGTGAAAGAACACTGGGCCAATATGTTGCGTAGTCCAGTTCCACATGCCTATTACAGGAGCATGGGACTGGTCTGCAGCTACACAGCACAGTGAGGAGCAAGCTGAGATACATTGTGCTCTAGCATTACCATCTCAGCAATTTATGCTCCAATAGCTTCTGTTCCGAGTCTGAACCAGACGGGCTTGCCTTTGCTCCCTATTAGTGATGAGCGAATATACTAGTTACTCGAGATTTCTCGAGCATGCTCGGGGGTCCTCCGAGTATTTTTTAGTGCTCAGAGTTTTAGTTTTTCTTGCCGCAGCTGGATGATTTACATTAGGGGCATCTTATCACTTGACGTACTTTTTGAAGAATTTGCCAGGAGTCTGTACACATTGTCTATGCTCCGACCTGTTTAAGGGATGTGGCCTAAAGTCTAAAAATTGTTTGCTCAACTTCGCATTCCGAGAACATTTTGTGACGTTTCAAAGCATTTTATGCCAAAAATCTGCTGAAAACACTTTGGTGAATCGTGGGATTTATTTTAATCTCATTAAGATCCTAATTCAGGATTGAAATCATGGTTATTATGGACATTTTTTGGGCTATTTTTCATAAGTTTTTCAAATATAATTTGGAATTTGGAAATAATCTTTGTTATAAGAGACAACTCCAATTTGTATCTTTATACTCTGCATCATCATGGCCACCAACGATTAACAGGATAAGAGTAGAGATGAGCAAACTCAAGCTTAAAAGCTCGGGGTTTGTACTGGACAGTTAGTGTTCGATGCTGAACACCGACTTCTCCCGGAAGTCCTTTTCAAAGTTCTGGGGGAAGGCTGTTGCAGAGAGAGAGAATTTTTTCAATGGGGTTCAGGTTCTGGTTGAGGTTCGGGTAAAACCAAACTTTGGAATAAAGTTCGGGTAGGGTACAAGAACCTGAACTTCAATGGGTCCGCTCATCCCGAGTCGTTTACAGTCTATATACCAATATGCTTATACATACACTAGCTATTGAACCCGTTCTATGCCCGGGTGGCGAGCATTTATATTGGTATATGGTCTCCATCCTGTCATGTGCTGCACCCATCCTGCGTCCCCATCCTGTCATGTGCTGCTCCCATCCTGTGCCCCCATTCTGTCATATGCTGCTCCCATCCTGCGCCTCCATTCTGTCATTTGCTGCTCCCATCCTGCGCCCCGGTTCTGTCATGTGCTGCTCCCATCCTGCGCCCCCGTCCTGTCATGTGCTGCTCCCATCCTGCGCCCCGGTTCTGTCATGTGCTGCTCCCATCCTGCGCCACCGTTCTGTCATGTGCTGCTCCCATCCTGCGCCCCCGTTCTGTCATGTGCTGCTTCCATCTTGCACCCCCGTTCTGTCATGTGCTGCTGCCATCCTGCACCCCCGTTCTGTCATGTTCTGCTCCATCCTGCGCCCCCGTTCTGTCATGTGCTGTTCCCATCCTGCGTCCCCGTTCTGTCATGTGCTGCTCCCATCCTGCGCCCCCCGTTCTGTCATGTGCTGCTCCCATCCTGCGCCTCCATCCTGTCATGTGCTGCTCCCATCCTGCGCCCCGGTTCTGTCATGTGCTGCTCCCATCCTGCGCCCCCGTTCTGTCATGTGCTGCTCCCATCCTGCGCCTCCGTTCTGTCATGTGCTGCTTCCATCTTGCACCCCCGTTCTGTCATGTGCTGCTGCCATCCTGCACCCCCGTTCTGTCATGTGCTGCCCTATTCTGTCATCTGCTGCTCCCATCCTGCGCCCCCGTTCTGTCATGTGCTGCTCCCATCCTGAGCCACCGTTCTTTAATTTGCTGCTCCCATCCATATGCCCCGTGTCAGGTGGCATAAGTAACAAATAGCTGTGACATGAAGTGCCACAGCCTCATGCCACAGCAATTTGTTACTTGCGCCACCTGATTCCTTTCCGCCGCCATTTTCTTGGTCCTCCTGCTGGCGGAATCGGCGCCTGCGCAGTCCGCGCTTTCCGGCGCCATTTTCTTGAAGACACACTGCAGGGCACAGGCGCCGATTCCGGCAGCAGGACAAAGGAATCAGGTGGCGTAAGTAACAAATTGCTGTGGCATGAAGTGCCACAGCTTCATGCCACAGCAATTTGTTACTTACACCATTCCTTTTCGCCCATTTTCTTCGTCCTCCTGCTGCCGGAATCGGCGCCTGCGCAGTCCGCGCTTTCCGGCGCCATTTTCTTGAAGACACACCTGCAGTGTGTCTTCAAGAAAATGGCGCCGGAAAGCGCGGACTGCGCAGGTGCCGATTCCGGCAGCAGGAGGACGAAGAAAATGGGCGGGGCGGAAAGGAATGGCGTAAGTAACAAATTGCTGTGGCATGAAGTTCCACAGCATAATCAGGGCGCAAACATTTGCACGGTGTCTCCCTGCTCCCGGCAGTCCGCGCCTTCCGGCGCCATTTTTTTTCCCTGACACTATAATGTAACGCTAGGAGCGTCGCGCCTGCGCAGTCTATAAAGGCTTCGGACAGAGTGACGCTCCCAGTGTTATATTATAGATTTCGTATGATGAAGGCATAAGGAGTTTTTCACTGTGTTTATCAGTGGTAGCAAACAATACAATACAATTCAAGGGAGCGCCTTATTCCCCCCTCCTCTTACGTCTATCACATGCAGATCAGTGACCCTTGTGTGGCCATGATCCCATTACTGGTTCACTGGGTGTCCATGTTGGGACCACTTTTGGTATTTACTAACCAGTGCTTACTGTGCTAGGAACACACCACAAGACCAGTCATTTTGGAGACACTGACTCTATACCTTTGCAGTATGTTGCATAAACAACACTTTAAGTGGGTATTTTGTTAAGAAGTTATTGCCTATTTTCAGAGTAGGTGAACGCGTCTAGATCAGAGGTTATCTGGCTGCTCAGACCCGCACTCATGGGGGATATTTTGCTCCTTTTGAATAAATTGGCGGTCATGTACAGTACAGACCAAAAGTTTGGACACACCTTCTCATTTAAAGATTTTTCTGTATTTTCATGACTATGAAAATTGTACATTCACACTGAAGGCATCAAAACTATGAATTAACACATGTGGAATTATATACTTAACAAAAAAGTGTGAAACAACTGAAATTATGTCTTATATTCTAGGTTCTTCAAAGTAGCCACCTTTTGCTTTGATGACTGTTTTGCACACTCTTGGCATTCTCTTGATGAGCTCCAAGAGGTAGTCACCGGGAATGGTTTTCCAACAATCTTGAAGGTCATCCCGGAGATGCTTAGCACTTGTTGGCCCTTTTGCCTTCACTCTGCGGTCCAGCTCACCCCAAACCATCTCGATTGGGTTCAGGCCTGGTGACTCTGGAGGCCAGGTCATATGGCGTAGCACCCCATCACTCTCCTTCTTTGTCAAATAGCCCTTACACAGCCTAGTGGTGTGTTTGGGGTCATTGTCCTGTTGAAAAATAAATGATGGTCCAACTAAACGCAAACCGGATGGAATAGCATGACGCTGCAAGATGCTGTGGTGGCCATGCTGGTTCAGTATGCCTTCAATATTAAATAAATCCCCAACAGTGTCACCAGCAAAGCACCTCCACACCATCACACCTCATCCTCCATGCTTCACGGTGGGAACCAGGCATGTAGAGTCCATCCGTTCACCTTTTCTGCGTCGCACAAAGACACGGTGGTTGGAACCAAAGATCTCAAGTTTGGACTCATCAGACCAAAGCACAGATTTCCACTGCTCTAATGTCCATTCCTTGCGTTCTTTAGCCCAAACAAATCTCTTCTGCTTGTTGCCTGTCCTTAGCAGTGGTTTCCTAGCAGCTATTTTACCATGAAGGCCTGCTGCACAAAGTCTCCTCTTAACAGTTGTTGTAGAGATGTGTCTGCTGCTAGAACTCTGTGTGGCATTGACCTGGTCTCTAATCTGAGCTGCTGTTAACCTGCAATTTCTGAGGCTGGTGACTCGGATAAACTTATCATCAGAAGCAGAGGTGACTCTTGGTCTTCCTTTCCTGGGGCGGTCCTCATGTGAGCCAGTTTCTTTGTAGCGCTTGATGGTTTTTGCCACTGCACTTGGGGACACTTTCAAAGTTTTCCCAATTTTTCGGACTGACTGACCTTCACTTCTTAAAGTAATGATGGCCACTCGTTTTTCTTTAGTTTGCTGCTTTTTTCTTGCCATAATACAAATTCTAACAGTCTATTCAGTAGGACTATCAGCTGTGTATCCACCAGACTTCTGCACAACACAACTGATGGTCCCAACCCCATTTATAAGGCAAGAAATCCCACTTATTAACCCTGACAGGGCGGGCACACCTGTGAAGTGAAAATCATTCCCAGTGACTACCTCTTGAAGCTCATCAAGAGAATGCCAAGAGTGTGCAAAGCAGTCATCAACGCAAAAAGTGGCTACTTTGAAGAACCTAGAATATAAGACATAATTTCAGTTGTTTCACACTTTTTTGTTAAGTATATAATTCCACATGTGTTAATTCATAGTTTTGATGCCTTCAGTGTAAATGAACAATTTTCATAGTCATGAAAATACAGAAAATCTTTAAATGAGAAGGTGTGTCCAAACTTTTGGTCTGTACTGTATATGCAGTGACGCTCCACTCACTCTATGAGATTGCAGGTGATCTCAGAGTACAGCACTAAGGAGTCCTATAGAGAATCAATGTAATGGCAGTATAAGTCCTCTACCATTAATCCATTTTAACGAGAGGCAATCAGTGGGGGAACTCCAAGGATGGACTCCCCAATAATTTAGAAGATACTGATTAACTTGAGTTTAAGTGGCAACCCTTTCCTATAGCTGTAACGAAGTATTACAAAAATTAAATCCTTGAAAAATTGCAATTGGTATATAAATAGCATTTTTTTTAACAGACAAGAATCTTGTACAATAATCGATATGAACGTTTATGAATAATTGCAAGTTAAAGCCTCTAATAATCAGAAGATTTCATGTGTTATATAGAATTATTCTTGACTGATATAAAACCCAATATATTTTTAAGAATAAACAATAGGTCAAATAGGACAGCATCGGATCTATAATAATAATCCTCTTGAAAACCAAACATATAGCAGCTGCTGTGGTCACATTTCTTGAATGTAGATGAGAATTCTAATAAACTCATTAAAACAGAATTTAGGAGAGGTCTTCATAATACTCTTACATTAGATGTAACCCTTTTAATTAGAGACATGCAAGGAGCTGAAGAGCTTAAGTGGATATTATGCTAGGGTTAACTTTTCTCTGAAAAAATATTATTGCTCTTATTAAAGTAGATCTCCAGAGTTTTAGACGAGAACGGTTCAGACTCAGGTACAGGACTTGATTTAAAATTGAATGCCAGGTCAGATGTGCCGTAGATATTCATGGATACTGAACAAAAATATAGGGCCATCTCGGCTTTTAAATGGAACCTGTCAGCTTCCCCCAGGTCCCTCCAAACCACCACTAGGGTCTTTACTGAACCATTTATGTACTACGTAACCAGTTTTTGTGGCTTATAGATTTTTTTGAATCTTCATAAAATCTATTTTATAATTGGGCTTGCAATAAGCTAATTAGTAGGTGACAGGTCATGCAGGAGCTGTTCTACCCGGACTAATCTTCCCACTCATCATGTTATCATGCCCCTGTGCGCATGCGTGACATGATTTGCAAGAGCAGTGTTGCCACCAGTTCTCTGCCATTCTCACGCATGCACACAACGTTTTGCCTCCCTTGCAATGGACAGTGAAGCCGGTTGTACGCTCCCTGTCTCTAAGTGAAAAAAATGAAAAGAAAAAAAAAAAAAACTTTTAAAAATCTATAAAAAAATAAAAGTTTAGATCACCCCCACATGCAAAATAAAACAATAATAAAAAAACCCACACGTCTGGTATTGCCACGTTCAGAGAGTTGCCAGATCTATCAATATGCAAAAAGAATTAATCCCATCAGTAAGGCTACGTTCAGATTTGCGTTGTGCGCCGCTGCGTCGGCGACGCAACGCACAACGCAAATAAAAATGCACCAAAACGCACGCAAAAACGCTGCGTTTTGAGACGCATGCGTCCTTTTTTGCCGAAATTTGGACGCAAGAAAAATGCAACTTGTTGCATTTTCTGCGCCCAACGCTTGCGGCAAAAAAACCACATGTGTCGCACTACGCAGCACAACGCATGTCCATGCGCCCCCCATGTTAAATATAGGGGCGCATGACGCATGCGTTGCCGCAGCGTTTCCCGACGCAGCGTCGGGAAACGCTAATGTGAACGTTGCCTAAACGGCGCAGCGAGAAAAAAAGCAGTCAAAATGCCAGAATTAACTTTTTTGCATGTTTTCTAACGTTGAATTAAAATGTAATAATGGGCAATCAAAAGATCGCATCAGCCAATGAAAACGTCAGCTCGGCGAGCAAAACTAAGCCTCACCCAGCCCCTGATCACAAAAAATGGACACGCTACGGGTCTTGGAAAATTAGGCAATTTTTTAAAACAAATTTTGGATTTTCTTTGCAACATAAATAAAATAGGACCTGTACATGTTTAGTATCTATAAACTCGTAATGACCTGGAGAATCATAATGGCAGGCGAATTTTAACATTCAGTGGACATGGTACCCCCCCCCCAAAAAAAAAAACAGTTGTGGAATTGCACTTTCTTTGCACTTTCATCACACTTAGAATTTTTTTCCCGTTTTCCATTACACGATATGGTAAAACCAATGCTGTTTGTTCAAAAATACAACTTGTCCCGCAAAAAAAAAGAACCAATATGGCTATATTGAAGGAAAAATAAAAAAGTTATAGCTCTGGGAAGCAGAAAACAGAAATGCAAAAATGGAAAATGGCCAAGGGGTGATGGGGTTATAATGTAAAACATGACTATACCATATTTTTCCGACTACAATGTCTGACTTTCATTTGTTCATTTTCATAGATTTTTGATTTATTACTACTTTTGTCAGATTCAAGTTATTTCTGTGACCATTGTGGGTTTTTCGGTCATTAAATGAGGGGTAACAACAATTTTGACCACGTGTGTACATGGTTCCCTCATCACCATCCTGGTATACATGGTCCCCTCATGCCCATCCTGGTATGCATGGCCCCCGTCATCCCTATCCTGGTATGCATGGCTCCCACCCCCATCCTTGTATGCATGGCCCCCCTCATCCCTATCCTGGTATGCATGGCTCCCACCCCTATCCTGGTATGCATGGCCCCCATTTCTATTCTGGTATGCATGGCCCCCTCATCCCTATCCTGGTATGGATGGTCTCCAACCCTATCCTGGCATATATAACCCCCATCCTGGTATAAATGGTTCCCTCCTCTCCATTCTGGTATACAGGGCCCCCATCCTGGTATACACGGCCCCCATCTCTATCCTGGTATACACAGCCCCCATCAGAAAAATATTTATATAAAAAATACCTTACCTTCCCTGTCCTCCCTCACAGCGTCCCTCGTAATGACCTGTTCTGATGCCAGCAGCTGATTTCAGCTTCTAAGCAGTGCATGGCAGTGACATCATGCACTATCAAGCCAGGACTATGGGCATGTGGAGAAGTGAATATTAATATTCTTTAATAGCAGGCACAGTGTCAGCTGTAGCCGCTGGGGGATCACACGTGCCCACTAGTAAAGAGAATGAATATTCACTGCTCTCCACTCCTATGGGCGTAGGGAGCAGTGAACATTCATTCTCTTTAATATCAGGCACACGTGATTGACCAGCCGCTGCAGTATCAGGTGACTGCGGCTTACACTGTGTCCGCTATTAAAGAGAAATGAATATTCACAGCTCCACACTCTCATAGTCCCGTTTCAACTCTCGGTGCCGACTTCAGTGCATAGAGGTGGGAGGGATTATGGGCGTGGGGAGCAGTGAATATTAATTTCTCTTTAACAGAGGGTAGAGGGGTTAGCCGCAGCAGCCGGTTACTGCCTTAAGTAACCCGCTCGTCTGCTGCTCCACCTCCCTATCCACAGCAGGTACATCCAGACTACAAGACGTACCCCCTCATTTTGGAGGAAAAAGTGGGTCTGATAGTCTGAAAAACGTTTTGAAGACTGATCAGAATCCAATTAAAATATGAGGTTAGAAGGGAAATTGCAGAACATAAAAAAGGAACCAAAAATGTTAGTACATAAAAAGTTTTCCAGATATTTATCACAAACACCTTCAAGAGAAAAGTAAACTTTAACAATTAAAAAAATAAATAAAGTAAATACAGGTTATTTTCACAAACATTTAGTTTTCACACCAAAAAGTCCTTTAGCCGTCCTATCATTTTACAGTGGAATGGATTTGTGGGTCAGATAATAAAGCTGTGAACATGGAAGAACACCTGCGCTTTCACTACAAATCTAAAGTTTTGTAATGAAGTTTTTGATTGTTGACTTGGTTGCATCATACTTCTTTGAAAAGTGCCTATTCGAGCAGTGAAATGTACAGTACTATTACAAGCAAGGACAATGTAGCTAGAAAGAACTTGGAACACGTGTCCCATCTGTCTTCTGCAGCCTGACTCTTAGAGTCCTGGCACGCGAACACAGATCCCTCAAATAAAAGACAAAACAGATAGAGGTCCAAACAAAAATCCCAAATCGTTAAGGAAAGGAATGAAGTATTTTACTCACTTACAGTTCATGCGGAGCCAGCTCGAAGAATAATGGTGATTCTGTGCCATTTGCTTGAGTTATTAGGTAAAGCCACTCAGGTATCTTGGCACAATGCATTGAAATGGAACAGAAAATGTCAAAGTAAAAGAGAGCAGAATGGGCTTTTTCTAGTGCTTGTCTACTCATGCTTCTCCCTGGAAATGCATCATTCTTCTCCCTAGAAATAGATCACGGCACCACAGACACCATAACTCTTATACTTCATAGAGGGGAACTGCCACTCTTCAGAACATGGAGATGTTCACGGTCTTACAGAAGCAGAGCAATTTTTCCTGCTATTTTGCTACTTTAGACAGTGCCCGGACAATTATGTACTCCAATAGGAGCAGCAGTCTCACGGTCTTTGTATCTTTTGGGATTTTCCATAAATTAAAGGGATTGCCTGGGACTTTTATATTCACGGCCTGTTTTTCGCATAAGTCATCAATATTTGATCGGTGGGGGTGCAATATCCGGCACTTCCACCGATAAAGCGATGGGTTGCGAAGCTGCACAGTAAACTATATAGTGGCCGCAGGTGGTTAATGCACATCCGCTATTGGGCGCTTCTGGCCTCCGCCAACACTGGAAATAGCTAGTCCAGGGTTGTGCCCGCTGTCATCCCCCCACCAATCAGATATTGATGACCTACCCTAACGATAATCAATAATATAGGTGGCACACCCATAATGGACGGTATGAGCTTGTATAGGGTGCTAATTCCTTTGGAGCTTCTGTAGGTCCGTAGTGAATGGAAGGAAGGAACCACACACCAAAAGGCCTGTTGAAATGCTTAATTAGGATTTATTCAGAATATCTCATATCAACAGATTACACTACTGCCAGCATGGCAAAAACCTAACATTTCGGTTAAACACCCTTCGTTGGACGTTTCTGTTGTGGTAAATGATCTGAAAATTACAAAGGTGAAGGATTTTGGGTAGGCTTCCTCAGACTTTAATAGAAAGTTGTACTTACATTACATTAGCAGCACTTATCACCATTTCTTATACTAACTTATATTTACAACATTCACCAATCAGGAGACTTGGCAACTTTATTCATTGTTGTGTAGGTCAGTATGATTCTAGTGATGACAAACTTGTATAGTGTTTATACGTTCGGTTACTTTTTTTTCCTGAGATTTGCAACTTTATTTTTATGTTGCTGTATCTGGGTTAGCGTTTGCTTCTAGGGTGGCGAGCTGTCAGTTTTATTGATAACAGGAATTTTGAGGTTTTGATTTTTTTCTTTAGAGTTTAACCTACAGTTAATCAATTTTATAGATCAGATTTTTGAGGACGTGAAGACACCAAATATGTTCTTTTATTTTTGTATTGGGAAGAGGAGCTATTCAAAACTTTTTTTTTGATACTTTTCACTTTTATTTAGTCTCTCTAGAGGATTTGAACCTGTGATCTTCAGACCACAGGAACCCCATGATCTTGTCACAGATGGACACTGGAATTGATCCCTCGCCTGGACAGCACAATATAAAGGCAGCTGTCAGAAAATTACATTTAAGTGGTTAATTAGAAGTGATCAGCAACTGCCGAGTATGGTGCAGGCTCAGCTTCTGGGCCTGCGCCATACATGTGCGCACGGCTGTTGCATATGTACAGTGGATATTGGTAAGTGGTTGAAATCTGACGGCACTCTTCCATCAGTCCTTCAACTCCCCACAAAAAAAAAAGATAAATAATTTTCACTTTAACCAATAAAACCCTATCTAAATTTTGCCTTTTTCTACGTACCGTATGTGCCCTAATTAACAGATACCACTTTAATTCATTCTCCACTCAGCTAATGAAAATCTCTCTATTCACCTCTAGAAAGAAAAATTTCTCTTAAAGAGGCAAAAAAATTTTTTTCTAGCAAGATGGCATCGCCTGCGCAGTAGCAAATATCAGCTCACTGATAACTGCTACTGCGCAGGCGTGGCTGGGATCAGTGACCTGTCAGAAACCATAATGATGAATACCTAATCAGAGCACCACATGAAGACCCCCCACAGGCAGCCCCAAAGCACAAGCATGTCGTTAAATCAAAACTGAAAATAAAAATTAAATAACAACCACAAGACGGATTTCATCAACCAAGTTATAATTTTAATCAGTATAACGGCGCCAATCTGACACTCTCTGTAGATTACTGTGCACAATCCTGCTGACAGGTTGCATTTAAAGATGACCTTTAACCACTTTTTGCATATTAAATTGGTCATATCAGCAAATAGTGCCTGCAGAGATGAGCAAACATAGTTTTTACTTTTAAATTTTGCAACTCCTTTGCGGTGATATTAGCTTGTAAAATGTAGGTTATGAGTTGTAATAAACCACACTGGGCACTAGTAGAACTCCTCACTGGGGGAGTGTACTTCTACCCCTGCATGGGGGTGACCAACTAAAAGCAAGCAGAGAAATTCAGTGTAAAAAATAACACGCACCCACAATAGCCTAGAACAGGCTTCCACCTGTGTGAGACTTGTAATAAGACAGTCTGCTCTCTTCAGTGATCTCACGGCAGAGCTAAGTGAGATTACAAAGTATTGAACGTGGAGCAGTTGTGAGTGTGATTACAAACACCTTTCAGCTTTCATATCCTTGCAGTCAGTGTGACTGGAGTGGCAGTATAACAGAGCTCTTTTCTCTCAGTGCCTTCAGCTCTGTTGTTCTTCCCTTACCACCACATTGGCTGCCATTAGGTGAAGATCTGCTCAGAGCACTTACCACACATAGTTCCGCAGGGAGATTAGGCTGTCAGTGATTACATGTCTTACACAGGAGAAAGTCTGCCACAAGCTCTTGTTCGAGTGTGTTCTATCTTCCACAATATGTTGCTGACTGCTTAGGACTGGCCAGTGTCATGCAGGGGAAGAAGTACACGTCCCCACATGGGCTGATCATGAATTATAACCTAAAAATAGAAGCTCTGCAGCCATTATTCCATGATAAGGCTAGTTTAACATGCTCAAATTTCCCATGCCTCAATTTATCTGACATTCTCCAACACTGATTGTTGGCCCAGCATATGTTTATCTGAAGAGATACAAAGCACCTCCAACTGATATTGCGGCACTCACGCCATCTGAAATCCCAAGAGCTGCTGCATTTCTCCATATTCCTTACAGATTGCAAGCACATCTGTACAGAGTTCCTAACAAATATATCTTGGAAACACTGTTCCACTTGCCTACGCCACATTGTCTTCTGCATTTGTTACAATGTGTTAAATATCATTAAGCTTAAAGCGAGGAAGAAGTTGATAATGCATGAAAAATAAATATCACAGGCTAATCAAATGAATGGCTGACCATGTAATACTTCAATGGACTAAGTCCTCGAGAGCGAGATGCCTTAGCTGCTCTATTGTACGAAACGTTTATTGGCTTATCAGAGGGGTCCAGGGCACAGAGAACGTCCCACATGGAAGGGAATGCCATGTGCAATTTAAGCCCTCAGCATCTGTAAATGATTCACAGCCTACTGAGAATAACATTACCATTTCTAAATGACATGCGATGGAAAAATAATGGGACTCTTGTAAGCTTTGATAAGCAAGTCCGCACACTAAAGCAAGCAAGATCTTTCCGATAAGCATCACACACATTTCTGATGAGGAGGCGATGGAACACCATGAAGCCTTATCACTAGCCCCATAACATGGTAAAACTAGAGAGATTTAAGAACACGCTACAGGAATTCCATGGCAGGGTGGTATTTATGGCAGGATGAGGGAATCATGGGAGGCATACTTGCAAACTGTGAGCTTATCTCTTTGACAACATCCCATCATAAATTATCTGCAGCTGGTGGCTGGAGATTTTTTCTGGAGCTGCTGTGAATATAAGCAGGCTTAATGTGTCAGCTGCATGAGGCTGCACACATTGTGCCAGGCTGTCAATGACAACACATGGCTTCAGACTCCCCGCCAGGAAAACATTTTACATGCCTTTTGATGCTCTCTTACTCATACTGGCCGAACACTCTGGTTACAATAAAATGTAGCATAAATCAATAACTATAGATGAGTAAGAAAATAAAGCTGGAATGATCTCCAATCATTAAAAATCAGAAACGGATATAAAAACAAAACAAGTAAATACCCTAGTAAGTAAATAACAGTACTTCATTAACATTGTTTAGAAAAAAAAAAAAGAAACAGTATCCAACCACGACAAGGTGTATCCCAATAGGGACAGGACCTAACTAGTAGATCATCTTGTAAATTACATTCCCTTATACTGAAATTGCAACACCAAGCAAAAAAAAGGCATGCAATTAAGGAGAGCACAGGATTGATATCATGTTAATGATATGAAGTCATCAAAATATGGAAACAAATTTTTTATTTCATTCAGTTCTGAGTATGAATGCCAAGTGCAGAAGTACACACCCTGAGTGCGAATGCACTTGGGCATGAAAAGACCCGCTATAACCATCTCCCCTTGCAATTTCACAAGAGCGCCAGACCACAAGTTGCTCATGGTGCTGTGCACGGCTCGTGTGACCTTAACTTTCTACCGTGGCCTGTAGCATCTCCAGACTTGTCTTTTGTCGACAACATCTGACACATCATTGCTCGGCAATCGCAAAGGCAGCTGCCAGGAGCGGATCTTGATGATTTGTTTGCCCAAGTGCATTCAACGTGGCAGAATATTCCTCGGACAAACATTAATAACCTCATTCATAGCAGTTAAGGTGTGTAAGCCTGTATATTTCTGTGCATGGCGCTGATACTATGTGCTGATTAAATCGAGATATTTTGAAAATGCTATTACCATTAAATCCACCATTTGCATATAATTAACATATCTATCAATCTTAGGATTTCCATAGTTCCATAGCGTTTTTTTCTTAGTGTTTCAATTTCTAAGTTGAGAAATGTGCTTCTTCTAATATATATACTGTGAAAAAAACATTTATTGCTCATTTTCTATGTATTCTCTAATGTTTTTTTGGGGGAGACATACTGGAGATACAAACCGTGATTGTGCACTGTGCATGCAGACAATACAGGATGTGCAGGATGGTGGTTACATGTTAATGGTTAGAAACCATCACATACTCAAAATTCTTAACGAACGGGTAACATTTGTATTCAGTGAAGACACATTTTTCTATTACTGAGATAGGAGAAGGCAGTTGCTGCTCAAAGTTATATGTAAAAAGGAAGGAAATGAGGGTGAGGAGGCTCTAGCTTCTCCCTCTCTTCTCCATTGAATCTCATCAGTAGCAACTTTTATCTGCAGCCTCAGTAATGTAACAAACCTATTTCCACTAAATACAGATTTTACCCCTGAATTGAGAATTTTTAAAAAAACAAACAAAAAACAAATGATCAGTCCTGGTGGAGGAAGAAGCAGAGGTCTCTGATAAGATATATTACAAAGTTTCTTATTTTGATATATACTATTATGGTAATTTAATAAAAAATAAAATGACAGTTACACTTTAAGCCCGCTAATCTTATATAAATGTCGGACAAGCAATTTTTCGACCAACAATTATCCTTTCTTTACTTCCCCACACAACTGAATGCTCAGCTCAGTCAAATGTTCATGAAAGCTTTAAGACTAAACCAAACCGCTACCAGAATCATGTATTAGCGGCATCTCTTCCTCCAGAACAAAAGGAACAGGAGATTGAATTCCAAAAGTCCAACGTTATCAGCTCCCCAGTTGGGAGGTCCTTATACATATAAGTAGGATGGTGGGTTTGGCCGACTATTATGTAGTTGTATTGGGGCCTTAATAACGTCATCAGGAACTGATAGAGCAGTATTGGAATATCATACAAAACCTTAGCTTGGTGGGTAGTATTTCCATTCTACCTTGTCGAGGCTGCCAGCAGTATGATGAAGCAGTCTTCTAAGGGTGCATTTACGCTGTGCCAACTGCTGACCGGCAACATGACTGCCATCTCGTGGTGGTTTAACAGAATGTTCACAATGGCACACTGCGTTTCACTTGCCCACTGTATGTTGTGTATTAGATCGCTCAGTGAGCATAGGTTCCATTGCTCTTGGCAGAACAGGCCCTGTTTACACAGGATCATGTGCTTCCGATAACTATGATCTCTTGGGTAACACAAAAGCTTGTTATGCTTGTTTGTCAGGTGATTGGTAGCCTGTTTAGCATGCCCGATTATTGTGAAATGAGCAATGTTAAGAATGCTCCATGCCAGATAGTCATGCAGTGTAATTGCACCTTAATCTTCTGCCCTCGGCTGTCTCAGCCTACACCGCAAAGGGGACGAGTTACAGAGTACAGAAAATGCCAGTTTATAGGGTGAACTCAGGTGGCTACAATGTTTTTTTCTCATTTTCACCCTGGGATATGGTTTTAATTTGCCAATTCACACAAACTTAGTGATGACATGTTATTGGGACCTGTGTCAGCACCATTACTTGCTTGATCTAATGCTATTTGTGGCACTTAAGTGGTTAGCTATAGGGTGGGTGAGACTGTGAGTGCCTTTGGCAGCCTTGAGTCGAACACTGACCAAAAGATCTGTCATGTACATAAGCCTACTTCGTGAATAAGAAAAGGGTTTAATTAAAAAAAATGATTGGTATTGTCACATAAGTAGCGATCAAATGAACATGTTGTATGCTGCCAAGACAACAAAA
Source organism: Ranitomeya imitator (assembly GCF_032444005.1). Lineage (NCBI taxonomy): Eukaryota > Metazoa > Chordata > Amphibia > Anura > Dendrobatidae > Ranitomeya > Ranitomeya imitator. Next base: position 284,515,544 of record NC_091287.1, read on the forward strand.
TTATGGTTTCTTGGTCATCCTACAGTACAATCCAAAAGTGCTGAAAAAAATCGTAGTTACTTACCGATAACGGTATTTCTCTGATCCCATGATGGCACCACGGAGAGAGGGATCCGCCCTCAGGGACAGGAAACCTACAGGTGAAAAAGGCGATACCTCTCTCCCACATCAGTTGGTTTACAGAGCCTTAACAGAACTTCAGCTGCAATTTAAACGGTTAAACTAACCAAAAATATTTTAATTTTAAGCTTATAAGAGGCACCACATGACTAAATATTATTAGTTAAATCTAGTGTGCACACCCACACGTGAAGGGAGGGAATGTTCGGGTGCAGTCATGGGATCAGAGAAATACAGTTATCGGTAACTAACTATGATTTTCTCTTTCCCCCATGATGGCACAAAGGAGATAATTTCATAGAATGTACATTAGGGGAAAGCCACTGCCTCCAGAACCCTTCTGCCAAAGGTGAGGTCTGAAGTAGAGGTTAGGTCTAGCCGGTAATGATTAAAGAACGTAGAGGGAGACGACCAGGTGGCTGCTCTACACATCTGTTCAATTGAGGCTCCAGCTCTCTGTGCCCACGAGGTCGCTACAGATCTGGTCGAATGAGCTCGAACCGCCTCTGGAATGGCTTCATTACACGAGGAATACGAAAGGAGGATAGCGTCTCTTATCCATCTCGCCAGAGTGGCATTTGATGCTTTATGTCCCTTCTTTGGATCCTGAAAGCACACAAACAGAGACCTATCCTTCCTACACTCCCTCGTGGCTGAGAGGTATTGGGTTAAGCACCTTTTAACATCTAGTGTGTGTAGGAGTTCTTCCTTTCTATTCCTGGGGTTGGGACAGAAAGAGGGTAGAGAGATTTCCTGTGATCTATGGAAACGTGACATCACTTTAGGAAGGTAGGATGGGTTGGTCCTAAGGACCTCTCTGTCATCTAGTATCTGGGTTAAAGGCGGGTATGCCGATAAAGCCTGTATATCACCAATTCTGCGAGTTGATGTTAGTGCTACGAGCAGAGAGGTTTTGAGGGATATGATTTTTAGAGAGGCTTGTGACAACGGCTCGAAGGGTGCTTTGGTCAATGCAGAGAGTACCAAGTTTAGATTCCAGGGAGGTGTATTGCGGTGGAAAATGGGTCTAGATCTACTTGAGGCTTTAATAAACCTCATTACCCAGTGATTCCCCGCTAAGTCACAGTTGTAAAGGGCTCCTAAAGCTGCTACTTGAACTTTAAGTGTGCTTGTTGCTAACCCCTTTTCCAACCCTTTCTGAAGGTACTCTAGCACTTATTTTATTGGAATCTCCCCGGATAAACTGGCACCCGAGACTGACAAAAATATCCACCAAACCTTCCCATATGCCCTAGTAGTCACTGGTTTCCTACTTGAAAGATGAGTAGAAACTAGGTTTGCAGAGAATCCCTTCTTAATCAAAAGCTCCCTTTCAAATTCCAGGCCATCATTTGTAAGTTCTTTACTTGTGGATGAGTCACCGGACCCGGAGACAGAAGGTTCAGGATGTCTGGAAGAACCCAAGGGTCTGCTATGGACATTATTCGTAGCCACGGAAACCATGCTCTTTTCGGCCAAAAGGGTGCTATCATAATTACCCTTGCCCTGTCCTCCCGAATCTTCCTCAACACTAAGGGAATTAATGCTATTGGGGGAAAGGCATAGGCTAGATGAAAATCCCAGGGAATTGAAAAGGCATCTAGGGTCACTGGGCTCCCCATGGATCGATTGAACAGAAAGCGTGAGTTTTCCGGTTTAGACTGTTCATGAATATGTCTATCCCCGGAGGGCCCCAAAGCTGTACAATATGGATGAAAACTCCCTGGTTCAATTTCCACTCCCCTTGCCTCAACTGTGTTTGGCTTAGAAAATCTGCGGCTCGATTCACCGTGCCCCTGATATGAAGGGCTGAAAAAGAGGCTAGGTTGAACTCTGCTGATAGCAGGATGGATCTCGTTACTCTCATCAATGCCCGAGACCTGGTGCCCCCTTGGTGATTCAAATATGCTACCACTACTTTGTTGTCTGAGAGCACTCTTAGGCTTCGTTCAGATTAGCGTTTCCCGACGCTGCGTCAGGCGACGCAGCGGCGATGCACGCGTCATGCGCCCCTATGTTTAACATGGGGGACGCATGCGTATTTCTTGTTGCGTTTTCCGACACGTGCGTCGTTTTTGACGCTAGCGTCGGACGCAAGAAAATGCAACAAGTTGCATTTTTCTTGCGTCCGATTTTCGTCAAAAAACGACGCACGCGTCGCAAAACGCAGCGTTTTTGTGTGCGTTTGCACGCGTTTTTTCGTGCGTCATGCGTTGCGTCGCCGACGCTGCGGCGCGCAACGCTAATCTGAACGTAGCCTTACATGATGGGATTGGAGGGAGTCTAGAAAGTGGTTGATAGAACACTCCACCGCCAGGAGTTCTTTCATATTCGAGGAGACGAGTTTTTGCTCTTCCGTTCAAGGACCCTGAGCAATCTGATTGTATAAATGAGTCCCCCAGCCCCAGGGACTTGCATCTGTGGTCAGAGTTATAGATATTGGCCATACCCAAGGGACGCCCCTCGCTAGGTTGCCCGGATCCACCCATCAAGCTAGGGAACATATTGTTTTTGAGGAGATTTTTAAATGCTTTTCTAAATTCCCTTTTAAGCGAGACTCTGCTTCTAGTATCTCCCATTGTAGGTCCCTGGTATGACTTTGGGCCCATTGGACCGCTGGGATACAGGCCGTCATTGATCCTAGTAAGGACATCGCTTTTCGCAAGGTGATGACCGGGGATCCCCTCAGTTGTACTACTCACTTTGTCATGTTTGAAATTTTCCCCTCGGGGAGACGGCATTCTTGTCTGATTGAGTCTATCGTTATCCCTAAGTACTGTTGTACTTGGGATGGGGTAATTCTGAACTTTGCTAGGTTCAACATCCAACCTAGATTTGTCAGGGGTGCCATCACTTTGTCCAACTGTTGACTGCAATGGAGAGAGGACTTGCCAATTACCAGGAGGTCATCCAGATACGGCACTATTAGTATATCTTGATCTCTTATGTGAGCCATGACCTCAGCCATCAGTTTCGTAAAAACCCTCGGGGCTATGGCTAGACCAAAGGGGAGGGCTTTGAATTGGTAATGTTTTAATTCCCTTTGCATCATTACCACCACCCTGAGGAATATCTGGTGACCTAAATGGATTGGTACATGGTAATATGCATCCTTTAAATCGATGACAGTCATGAAACAAGACGGATAAAGTGTTCTCACACAAGTTTTTATTGTTTTCATTTTGAAACTTTCCGTCACCAATAATTTGTTTAGTTTTTTCAAGTTTATAATTGTCTTGCAAGTTCCATCCGGTTTTGTCCGGAGAAATAGAGGGGAGTAAAACTCCCTGCCTATCTCCTCTTGTGGGACTTCCTGCAGGACGTTCTTTGTCAAAAGAGTCTGTACTTCTTTCTGGAGGGCTAGCTGTTCGGCCTCTATTTTCCTTTGGGGGGTTATGACAAAGTGATGGGACAGTGTGGAATTTTAGCTTCAGCCCTGTTCTTATTATGTTTAATACCCATACACTCCCCAAAATTTTTTCCCAGGCGGGAAGAAAGTGGGTTAACCTCCCTCCCACCTGGGGCACACCCTCATTGGGGTTGTTTTTGTTTTCGGGTTTACTGAACATGAAGCCTTTTCCCTTATATTTTTTGTCTTCCCACCCCTCTTTTTGATTTTTAAAAGGCTTACTGCGCATAAATCTTCTGCCCCGAAAGGGCCGTCTATAGGACTGGTTGGGAAACCCTGGGAAGGCCTTTTTCTTATCCCTGCCTTTTCAAGAATGTTGTCTAGGGTTGGCCCAAATAAGAATTCCCCTTCACAGGGAATGGAGCATAGCTTGGATTTTGTTTGCAAGTCTCCCGGCCAACTCTTGAGCATAAAGCCCTTCTTGCCGCATTTGAAAAAGCAGATCTTGCAGCTAGTCTAACTGAGTCTATAGAGGCATCCGCTAAGAACGCAGCTGCTCCTTTCACTATTGAGATCGAAATTTTAAATCAAAAACTGATTCTCTGGTAGATTTATGTTTTAACTGTGACTCTAGGTGGTCTAGCCACACCATTAATGCTCTGGCAGTGCATGTAGCGGCTATAGCTGGTTTCATTCCTCCTCCGGCCGCCTCCCAAGAGCCTTTTAAGAATACCTCTGCCTTTTTGTCCATAGGGTCCTTCGGGGTCCCCATGTCTTCAAAAGGCAAGGCAAATTTTTTAGACGCTTTTGCAAAAGCAACGTCTAGTTTTGGCGCTTTTCCCCAGAAAGAACAGACAGGATCATCGAAGGTGTATTTTCTCTTTGGGGTTAAGAGGACTTTTTTATCTGGCCTTTTCCATTCCTTTTTTTTGTATTTTCTCATTTAATGGAAACGCTCTCCTTTTTTTTTTGTTCTAGGCCATCAAACATCAAGGCTTGTGCCCTTTTTTTGGCTCGAGGCTCTACCAGCCCCATTGTTGCCCTAACTGCTTTTACTAAGGCATCTGTTTCTTCAATAGAGAAGCAATTGCGACCCCCCTCCGATGATGAGGAGGATGAGGGTGAAGAGAATGAACTGCTTGAACCTGAATGCCTGGATTTCCTTTTTTTTTTTTTTTTTTTAGCTATTAACCCCTTTGAGTGTGTCTTCCATCTGAGTTTTGATTGGCTCCTTTAAGTCTGATGCAAATCTTGGGGACTCTTCACATATGGTGTTCTCTATGCACGTGGTGCCGAGCTTTTTCACCCATGAAGTGGGCAGCTCCACGGAACAGATCGCACATACTCTTACTCTGTGCCTAACTTTTGCGGTACACTTCTTTCCCTAAGAAGACACAATAAACCCCATTTAGAAGGTGAACTTTCACGAAGATCACTTACCCTCCTGCTGTAAGGGGAATACCGGTTCCGGCGTAGGAGTTGTCTCCACTACTTGAACCGCTGCTGGCCTTTCGGATCCACCGGAGCCTCTGCTGCGCTGGGATCCTGAACTGCGATGCTGGGAGGAGGCATCCCTTTGCTGCTGTCGCTGCTGTGGTCAATGGCGCTGCTGTTGGTGGTGCTTCTTTGGAGGGGACTGCAGGGCCTGCTCAGCCGGTTGCTCTTGCTCACTCATGGTGAATATTGAGCACCGGATCCCGCAAATGCCCTTCCTTTAGCCCCCCATGCGGGTGGCGCACCGCAGCATCAATTTCCCAGTAATGCAGCGCGCTGCCCCGGAAACACTTCCTCGCGCCTGCGCACTCTGGATTACCCAGAGATGCTTTGCGGCCCAGGCGCGTGCGCCTCACTTTCCTGGCGTCTGGCCCACAGGAGGGAGAGTCGGAAGCGCCGGGCTGCTGCTCATGACCCGTAAGTCGCGGCACTTCCATGTGGGTAGCCGCAGCCACCATCTCCTCCTGGCCATAGGTGGTCCAGCGGCATAGCGCCAGGAGACCGCTGTCCCCTATTACTGGCCATAGAAATCTTTTAAAAGAGAGGCAGACTGGACCATGCTTCACTGCCTCTCCCCCTGCCTACGCACGGAGCCCGCCGACCCCGGAATCGTGGCCTTCGGAGGGGAGAAAAACCAACAGGTCCGAGGCAGGGCCCCCTGCTGCCTATATCGGCCCGATGGAACCCCGGCATCCCACGACGACTTTTTCAGGTATGCTGCAGGTTCCCCGTAAGGGACAGGAAACCGAACTGATGTGGGAGAGAGGAGCCTTTTTCACCTGCAGGTTTCCTGTCCCTGAGGGCGGATCCCTCTCTCCGTGGTGCCGCCATGGGGGAAAGAGAAAAAAACATTTATCACAAAGTTTTATGTAAACCAAAATAATATCAATAACACTACACATCAAACAAAAAAAGGTTTAAGTACTGTATTTATAAGAAAGGACCAAATTTACTGTTTATCTATATGAACACAACAGGCTACAACCATAATGAGAGGAACCGAAAGATAAGACTTTCAATGAACCAGCGATGAAATGACAAACCAGTGCACAACCTGGACTGACAAATCTGAGCAGACATCATCCAAAAGACAGAGGAAGGATCAGATAGTTAGGAATGACAGGAACCGTGACAAAGAAATGTCAGCTATGTTACCAGAGTAGAGTAGTTCGTAACATAAAAAAAAAAACACAGAAGCTGAAGAAACGTGAATGATGTCAACCTTGAAAATAAGAGTCAAGAAGTATGAACTCCAAAAAAATAAATAAAAACCGGTTTTTACGTACCGGTAATAGGATTTTACAGAGTCCACGACAGCACCCATACGAGAGAGGGGATCCGCCCACCATCTGGACAGTAACCTACAGGATTTAAAGGGGCGGTCCCCCTCACCACTCCAGTTTGTGTTTCAGAGTATAAGGGACACCGCCATTGAGTTAGTACACAATCATAAATACTTAAACATTACTAAATACCATCACCTTCTAGAGAGTGACAATTAAAAGCACACCTTCCAATAGAGTGCAGGAAACCAGTGATTAACTACGGGGGGGAATGTGCGGGTGCTGTCGTGGACTCTGTAAAATCCTATTACCGGTATGTAAAAACCGGTTTTCCTATCGCCACGACAGCACCCATACGAGAGACTTTAAAAGACCAATCACCTGGGAGGGACTACAGCACTAAGTACTGAACGGCCAAAGTCTAAATTGGCCTTACATGATAGATCAAGACGGTAATGATTATAAAAGGTGGAAGGAGATGACCATGTTGCCGCCTTACATATCACGTCTATGGAGACGTCCGTTCTCTCCGCCCAGGATGAGGCCATGGCTCAGGTGGAGTGGGCCTTGATGCCTTCTGGTGGAATTTGACCTTTGGCAGTATAGGCAAGGCATATCGCATCTCTGATCCATCTGGCAATAGAGCCCTTTGTTACACTCGCCCCCTTCCTTGGATTCTGAAAGGAAACAAACAGAGCCCTACTCTGCCTCCAAGGTTCTGTTTTGTGCAGGTATTGTAATACTGCTCTTCTAACGTCTAGCATATGACATTTCTGCTCCTCTGCTGAAACTGGATTATCACAAAATGATGGTAAATATATTTCTTGACTTCTATGGAATTTAGAAGCTACCTTTGGCAGATATGCTGGATCCGGTTTTAAAACTAACCTATCCTGAAAGACCATTAGATAAGGAGGGTCTACCGACAACGCTTGCATATCACTCACTCTTCTAGCAGAAGTCAAGGCCACTAGCAGAGCCGTCTTTAAAGTTAAATTTTTAATGGAGACAGAATCTAATGGCTCAAAGGGGGGTTCTGTTAAAGCATCCAAAACCAAATTTAGATCCCATGGCGGTAATCTAACAATATGTACAGGGTTACTACGTTCCATAGCTCTCATGAATCTAGATACCCATCTATTTCCTGCCACATTGCTATTGTATAATGCCCCCAGGGCAGATACCTGAACTCTAAGGGTATTTACCGCCAAACCCAATTCTCGGCCTTTCTGCAAGAATTCCAGAATAGCCGGAATTGGAATTTTATCCGTAAAGGGCTGTTGAAAAAAGGCAAGGAATTTTTTCCAGATTTTACAGTAAATTTTAGTAGTGACTTCTTTCCGGCTACTTAAAAGGGTAGATATTAAAGCGTCAGAAAAACCCCTCCTTTTTAATAATTCCCTCTCAAATTCCATGCCGTCAAATGCAGAGATTCCACATTCGGATAACGAAATGGACCCTGAGAAAGGAGTTCCGGACTCACCGGCAACACCCAGGGGTCGGTCACGGACATTGCCCTGAGTAAGGAGAACCATGCCCTTCTGGGCCAGAAGGGGGCAATTAGGATTACTCTCGCCCCCTCCTTCCTGATCTTCCTGAGAACTAGAGGGATCAGACATAGTGGGGGAAATGCGTAGGCTAGAGGGAAATCCCAATGAATCTGAAGGGAGTCTACTACAGAAGGTTTGTCCGCTACCCGAAGGGATGCAAACTTCTTGGTTTGTCTGTTTTCCCTCGTAGCAAACAGATCTATAACAGGTAACCCCCAGAGACCCACTATCTGTTTGAAAACTAGCCGATTTAGGACCCACTCTCCCTGACGCAGAGAATGACGGCTGAGGTAATCTGCCTCTATGTTGTGTTCTCCTCGTATGTGAACCTCTGAAAGAGAATGAAAATGAGCTTCGGCTATGTTGAATATGTCTGCGGTGGTGATCATCAGAGACTTTGACCTCGTTCCTCCCTGATGGTTGAGATATGCGACCACTGTCGTGTTGTCCGACTGAACTCTTACATGCGAGCCCCGCAGGAACGGTAGCCATCTGAGCAGGGTATTTTTTACTGCCATAAGCTCTTTCCAATTTGAGGATCTTTGGGCCTCTAAGCGAGACCATTGTCCTTGAGCCCAAACCTCTCCTATGTGAGCTCCCCATCCTATTGGACTGGCATCGGTTGTGACCGTGTTGTCTGGAACTATTTCCCAATGTACCCCTTTTGCCAGATGTTCCATATTTAGCCACCATTCTAGACTCTTTAGAGTGGTGGTAGATAGCTTGAGTCTTCCGCTTAAGTGACCTTGAAGACTCCTCTCTGTATCCAGGACCTGGGCTTGCAATATCCGAGTGTGGAATTGAGCCCACTGAACAGCCGGTATGCATGATGTTAACGATCCCAATAGGGACATTGCGTCTCTTAAGGTCAGATCCGGTTTCTTTATCACAGTCCTGACTTTGTGTATAATCTTCTGCTTCTTTTCCTCTGGAAGAAAACACAGCTGATGTTCTGAATTTAGCAAAATACCCAGGAAAATCTGATTTGTTGATGGGTTTAGTTTTGACTTCTCTAAGTTGACCAGCCAACCTAGGTCCTGTAGGGAAGATATTATACAGTTTAGGCGATCTTTACACTGAACAAACGAATTACCCACTACTAGGAAGTCATCCAAGTAGGGTATAACTAATGTATCCTGTTCTCTGATATGAGCCATTACTTCCGCAATGACTTTAGTAAACACTCTTGGCGCCATAGATAATCCAAATGGCATTGCCGTAAACTGAAAGTGCCTGACCTGATTGTTTAAGCACACCGCCATTCTGAGGAACCGTTGGTGATCTTCGTGAATGGGCAGATGGTAGTACGCATCTTTTAGATCCAGGACTGTCATATAACACCTGGGAAAAAGAAGTTTAGTCGCTGATTTAATTGATTCCATCTTAAAAGCATGGTATTGTAGGAATTTGTTCAGTTTCCGTAAATTTATGATGGTTCGAAAGGAACCATCAGGTTTGGAGATTAAAAATAAAGGGGAATAGAATCCTTCCCCCTCCTGCTCTTTTGGAACCTCTACAATAACTTCTTTCTGTCTCAGTGTCTGAATCTCTTTTTCCAGGGCCTTCTGTTGGTCTAAGGAACCAGGGGCAGTCAATATATAATAATTTGAAGGTTTTTCCCGGAACTCTAATCTCAATCCTGACCTAATTATACCCAGGATCCAATTACTGGAAGTTATCCTGGCCCACTGAGTATAGAAATGTTTTAGTCTGCCCCCTACAGGAAGATTTGAATTAACGATAGTTTCGCCTACGTCTTGAGGAAGATGATGTATTGAAGTCTGAACTTCTCTTCTTCGGCTCTGGCGCCTCCCAATTTCGGGCTGAGTAGGGTCTCCGATACGGGAAGCGTCTCTTGAAGGTATTCCTAAAGGTGGGATTGAACACTTTAGGAAAACCTCTATTCCTATCCTCAGCCTTAGCTAGGATGTCATCTAGCACCGGGCCAAATAAGTACTCACCCCTGCATGGAATGGTACATAGTTTAGCTCTAGCCTGTGCGTCTCCTTTCCAGGTTTTAAGCCATAAAGCCCGCCGGGCAGCATTTGAAAGTCCTGCTGATCTGGCCGCCAGTTTCAAGGAATCCACCGAGGCATCCGCCAAATACGCCACACCATCCCGAATCTGGGACAGTGAATCCAGCAACTTATCACGAGGTATTTTAGTTTTAAGCTGCTCCTCCAGCTGGGCTACCCAGACCATAACTGATCTGGCTGTGCAGGTACCTGCGATTGCTGGTTTAAAAGCACCTGACGATGCTTCCCAAACTTTTTTAAGAAACATGTCTGCTTTCCTATCCGAAGGGTCTTTCAGAAGACCTACATCCTCCAGTGGTAAGGTGCCTGATTTAGATGTGGAGGCCACAGCCGCATCCACTTTAGGTATTTTCACCCACTCTGCTAGGACTTTATCATCAAAAGGGTACCTTCTCTTTGCTGATGATGGTAGGAAACCCTTATCCTGTTTGTCCCACTCACGCTTAATAAGGTCCTTCACAGTATCTACCACAGGAAACGATTTACGGCTTCTCTGGCACAACCCTGCAAACATTAAGTCCTGGGTTGACCTTGGCTCCTTGTTCTCTACAACCCCCATGGTTGTGCGAACTGCCTTAACCAGTACGTCCATTCCATCTACTGAAAAACAAGGTCTCCCTTCTTCGTCCGAAGAGGACGGTGATGATGAACGTGAGCATTCACCTTCCTGCAACAACGGACTGGATCCTGGTGATACTTCCCTGGATCTCTCATGCCGACTGCTTCTAAGGGAACAATCAATTTCCTCCCTTATAACTGCTCTGAGATCTGATGCACGAAGGGGAGCCTCTTCTTCTAAGGTCTGGCAAATACAAGTTTGGCAGAGCCTTTTCTGATAACTATCAGGTAAGGGAACTGTACATAGGGCACATTGCCTGTGCTTAGATTTGGCTGATTTCTTTGCCTAAAACAAAGCACAATGACAGACAGACTATATCAGCTACCAGGTGATTTTCGTCATGACACTCACCAAGGCTGAACTGCGCAGTACCGGTCTCTGAGGGGAATCTGTATGTGACGTTGAGGCACCCGCATGCTGCTGCCCCCGTACCACACTGCTGCTGCTTTTGGAGCGGCTGCTGTCGCTCTTCTTGCGCTGGTCAGGCACCTCCACCTGAAGGTGCTCTGTGTCCGCAACCGAGGACATTTCTTTGCCGCACGTTGCTCTGCAGCCTCTGCCGCTTAATACCCGCAGCCGCGCCTCCTCCCCCAGCCTCCCCCGGAAGTCCTACCTTCCACTTCCGGGTCATCGGTATGAAGGGACGCTGAGCGCGCTCACGCGACCCAGGGCGGCACTGCCCGACCCCTGGGATCGCATCCGTACGGCCAGACGAGGAGGGGTCTGAAAAAGAACACCCCCGACGCTGCTTCCAGAGTCCCCGATTCTGCCGTTCTCAAGGATACCGCGCAGAGGCCTGGTGGACCTGGGTAAGAGACATCCTGCAGGGTCCTACCATCCGGACAGGAACCCAAACTGGAGTGGTGAGGGGGACCGCCCCTTTAAATCCTGTAGGTTCCTGTCCAGATGGTGGGCGGATCCCCTCTCTCGTATGGGTGCTGTCGTGGCGATAGGAAAAGACCACATTCTAGATCGGAACAAATGGAATTGAAATGGGTAAAAGTATGCTCTGTTAGAACATGCAGATAGAAGCTAATTTATTTATTTTGCACAAATTTTATGAACGTTTCAAGAAGGTAATTGCCGAATCTTCAGGCCAGGCGAATTAAACGCTAACCAGCCCATACTGCACATCTTCTATCTTCTAATCCCCTCCAATGTGTATTCCCATAAAACTAATCTCACTTGTAAACAAGCTTTTCACTTCAGGTTAAGAAATACAAGATCAGAGATAAATCACGGCAAGTAGAAGTGACAAACATTTTGAAATAATCGCCCGTCTTCCTACAAATTGGACTCAAGCTTTGGAAGCTGCCTATCTGTTCCAGGCAAGCTGATCCTTCAAGAGGGAGGAGAGGAGAGAGGGGGAAAAAATAAAATAAAAAGGCATTTGACACGACAGTCACGCTGGATTTCATTCTGTAATCTTACATTTTGAGCCCATCAGCACTGTAAAAGACTTCAAAGGAAGCCCCATATCTGAAGAGGGATGTTACAGGCTACGAGCACAGAAACATGGCCTGTGTTTATCAAAGAAAATATGACAGTTTAGCAGTACGGTGCCACAGAACAGCGACAGCGTGCTAAATACAAACACGTCTCCGCACTTACAATCAGAAGGAGGGCTGGCTTGCCTTTCAGCAGACTTCGCTGGGAGAAGCACAAAAAGGAACCTCCAGGCTCCATGCTTCTCCGCACCACTCTGACCCATGACGTCTCCCTACACGGCCCGTCCTGAGCACAGCATTATCACATTGCTAACAAGGCTAGGCCTAGGAAAACTATTATTATTAAGTGATGACCTCAGAAAATCTAGCAGAATAAAGTCAGCCGGATTTACAGAGACAGATAACAAAACTAAAGAAATACAGGATGCAGCAGACCCCACGATAAAGGCGGAGGCAGCAGGGGTGCAAAGTACTAATAAAACAACCGCTCGCACACCGGCCATTCATGGAGGGGGTTAACATAGTACATGGATAAGGCTTGTGATAAGGCCTTAAATCTAAAAGGTGTGCAAAGTTAATATATGTCACTTACAGTTTGGGAACGTACAAATATCTTCACCAGAGCATTAGAAGTGAAAAAAATAAATCTCCATGATCCATTAGAGTATCTTGAACACCAAGGACTGTATGTAGGTTCCTGGGGATCGCGAGTCCGCTCCGACGCGCGTTACAGTCCTGCCTTCGTCAAACTAGAAAGGGACAAAGCTCTCCTTACACTAATTTGGCATTGAGCACATCCTCTATGACTGGTAAGAGGGGTGATAACATGAAGAAAAGTTGCTTGAAGGCTGTACGTGGGGGGCTATGACACAGAACCATGGAGTTCTCTCGTTCACCCCAGTGTTCAAAAAGTTTTTGCTACGATATATAAGCTCCAGCCCTTAATTTCTTCCTTTTGGCAGTGAAGGTGTTAAACCGCACACACATTCTTGTGTTCTAGAACTGTGAATGTCCAGTCATGCTGAGAGTTGTAGTTTTGCACCATCTGGAGAGTCACAGCCTGGAGTACACGGTCCTAAGATAATGCCATAGTCCCTTATATACTGTATATTGGTACTACAGCTCTTATTCTCTACAACTAGGAAACGTCAGCGCTCCTCTGCAACTCTGAGAAATGGATTGGTGGCTTGGCATTTGTAATGGAGGTGGTTAGCGAGAACGGCCAGGGATATTAAGTACATCGCTGATCTCAGATCACATCTTTTGTACAGCATATTTAATTAGATGTCATCTTCGCGGTACAGAAAATACGCTGCTGTCACCACTGCACAGAAAATTAGGAGATTTTTACAGTAACCTTGTACTGCACGGAATATCATTAGATGTGTGCCCGGAGTCTCAGACGACTTGCAATGCATTTTCTTTTTTAATTATTTTTTTACCCCTCTAGTACTCATTTAGGGTGAACCTTTTAAGAGGCTTGAACATCTTTCCAGGGTAGTGGCTGTAATAACACATGCACATGTATAGCACAGCTCACAACCTATAGCTAGGACTAAGGCTACTTTCACACTAGCGTCGTGCAATTGCTTGCAGGATGCGTTTTTTCTCCATTGACTAACATTAGCGACGCATTGACACACGTTGCAACCGTCGTGCGACGGTTGCGTTGTGTTGGGGCGGACCGTCGGCAGCAAAAAACGTTACATGTAACGTTACATGTAACGTTTTTTGCTGCGTTGTGTCGGCCATTTCCGACCGCGCATGCGCGTCCGGAACTCCGCCCCACCTCCCCGCAACTCACAATGGGGTAGCGGATGCGCTGGAAAAATGCATCCGCTGCCCCCGTTGTGCGGCGCTTGCACAGTATGCGTCGGTACGTCGGGCCGACGCTAATGTGAAAGTAGCCTAAGGGTTCTTTTACACAAGTAGATAATCGTTTAACTGATGTGATCGTCACTCTCCAATGTTTAGCTCCCATGAATGATGCTATTTCTTTTGAATACATTCATCAAGTATCATACAAACATTTCCGTTAATAATGTACAGGGAAAATATAAATCGAATTACCAAAAAAAGCTGGATAATCAATTAGCAATAATAAAGACCAAAAGGGACCTTAGTATGCACTCATCCCAATGCCAACGCTGAAAAATGGTCTAGGACCACAACTGACCAATCAATGGAGTTCCCAGCTATTTAGGATTTGCTTTTCCACTCCTCCATTTTGCCGGTCTAATTGTTGAAGGAGGAAATAATCTCCATTTACATTACACAATTATTGAAAAATGAAAGATTTTTTTTTCATTTTCATAAATTATTTCAAAATCGTGAATGGTGTTGGCTGCACTTGAGTGATATAAAAAATTCCAGGTCAGTTTCACATGTGCGAAGTTCACGGCCCAAGTGCAGCCTGCAATGTTTGGACCAGCCGCGGGTCTCTGGACCCAAACACAACAGCCTCATATATGCCTATAAGCCGCAATCGGACCGTGAATGTTGGATTTCTGAAACTGGCTCAAGTCTGCATGAAAAATAGGGATTTTAGGTTACTCACCGTAAAATCCTTTTCTCCAAGACGCTCATTGGGGGACACAGGACTGTGGGTGTATGCTTCTGCCGCCAGGAGGCTGACACTAAGTAAACTTAAAAAAAAAAGTTAGCTCCTCCTCCAACGTATACACCCTGACACTGGCTACCAGAGACTCCAGTTTGGTGCAGAAAGCAGTAGGAGAACAAAAAAAAAAACACAAAAAATAATATAACAGCATAAATACAGAAACCTTATGTCTAGAAAAGATCCTACTGACTAATGTAATCAGATATAACCAAAGCAGCCATAAGGCTACCAGGGAGGGAGCTGTGTCCCCCAATGAGCGTCTTGGAGAAAAGGATTTTACGGTGAGTAACCAAAAATCCCTATTTCTCCTTCGCCTCATTGGGGGACACAGGACTGGGGGATGTCCTAAAGCAGTCCCTGGGTGGGAAAAATCACTCACCAGAAAAAGACATCCAGATAATGTTTGTCTATAAATGCGCCACTGCCGCTTGAAGAATTCTTCTACCCAGACTTGCATCTGCAGAGGTCTGGGAATGGACACTATAATGTTTGACAAATGTATGCAGACTAGACCAGGTCGCAGCCTTGCAAACCTGTTCTGCTGAGGCCTGGTGCCGAACGGCCCAGGAAGCCCCCACTGCTCTAGTCGAATGAGCCTTGATTCCAGCCGGAACCGTCATGCCCATGGAGCGATAAGCCTCCTGAATGGTCGCCCTTATCCATCTGGCCAGGGTAGATTTTGAAGCCGCGCATCCCTTCCGGCGACCCTGCGGAAGGACAAACAGAGCATCCGTCTGGCGAAAGGGGGCCGTACGGAAAACGTACCTCCTCAGAGCCCTCACCAGATCCAACGTATGGAGAGCTTTTTCTACACGGTGCGTAGGTGCCGGACAAAAAGAGGGCAGAACAATATCTTCATTAATGTGAAATGATGAAACAACCTTCGGCAAAAAGGACGGTGCTGGTCTAAGCACCACCTTGTCCTGATGAAATCGCAAAAAAGGAGGACGACAAGAAAGAGCTGCCAGCTCCGATACCCGTCTTATGGACGTTATGGCCACTAAAAATACAACTTTCCAAGAGAGAAACATCAAAGAAACCTCTTGAAGAGGCTCAAAAGGAGCGTCCTGTAAAGCCCTTAAGACCAGATTAAGGTCCCAAGCTTCCAAAGGAGTCTTATAAGGAGGAACCTTATGAGCGACTCCCTGGAAAAAAGTCCTGACTTGACGATTAGGAGCAATCCTGCGTTGAAAAAGTACTGATAAAGCCGAAACCTGCCTTTTAAGGGTACTCGGAGCAAGCCCAGAATCCAGGCCTGTTTGAAGGAAGGCTAGAATGTTTGGAACGGAGAAACGCAGAGGGGGCAGCCCGCGTTCTCTACACCAGGAAAGAAACACCTTCCAAGTGTGATAATAAATCCTGGCCGAAACGGACTTACGAGCACTGATCATGGTATCAGCTACTTCTTGAGAAAAACCAGCCTGAGTTAAAACCCAAGATTCAACGGCCAGGCCGTCAAACGTAGGACCTCTGAGTTCTGGTGGTAGATCGGCCCTTGAGATAGAAGATCTGGCCGATCGGGGAGCCGCCAAGGAACCCCGGCTAGAAGTTGTACCAGGTCTGCATACCAGGTCCGTCGTGGCCAATCCGGAGCGATCAGGATGGCCTGCACTCTCTCTGATTTGATCTTCTTGATTACTCTCGGGAGCAGTGCCAGAGGAGGGAACAGATAGGAGAGATGAAATTGGTTCCAAGACAGTACCAGCGCATCCACGGCGATAGCCTGGGGATCTCGGTACCGAGAGACAAAACTGGGCACCTTGGCATTCACCTTGGACGCCATTAGATCCACGTCTGGAGTTCCCCAAAGATGGCAAATCTGCAAAAATACCTCGGGGTGGAGAGATCATTCCCCGGAGGCTAGACCCTGACGGCTTAGGAAATCTGCCGCCCAGTTTTCTTCGCCCGGAATGTGGACCGCTGAGATCACAGAGTGATTTCTCTCCGCCCAGAGTAGGATCTGTTTTACCTCCTGCATGGCTGCCTTGCTGCGGGTGCCCCCCTGGTGATTTATATAAGCTACCGCTGTGGCGTTGTCCGACTGAATCCGGACAGGGCGACCCGCCAGAAGATGGTGAAAACGTAACAAGGCTAGCCGGACCGCTCGAATCTCTAAGATATTGATGGGGAGTTCTGATTCCCGAGGAGACCAGCGTCCCTGAGCTGTGTGATGGAAGAACACTGCTCCCCAACCCAGGAGACTGGCATCTGTTGTGACCACTAGCCAATTGGTTGGGGGAAAGGGCTTCCCCCTGAGTAGAGATGAGCTGTTTAGCCACCAAGCGAGAGCCTGTTTGGTCTGGAAAGACAACCGAAATTTGCGGTTGAGAGAGAGAGGATTTTTGTTCCATGCTGATAGGATTGCACGTTGGAGGGGTCGAAAATGAAACTGTGCAAACGGAACCGCCTCTATGGTTGCAACCATCTTTCCTAACACCCTCATCCCGGACCAAATCGTATGAGGGTATGGTTGTAGAAGGTTCCTCACTTCCCGCCGAAGGGCTAGGACCTTGTCCTGGGGAAGGATAGTTAAGGCTTGAGAGGTGTCGAAAATCATGCCTAAAAAAGAGATTTTTCGAGACGGCCGTAGAGATGACTTCCTTAAATTTACCAACCAACCTAGACGGGAAAGAGTGTCCAGAGTGATGTCGACATTTTCCTTGCAAGACTGAAATGTTGGTCCCTTGATCAGCAGATCGTCTAGGTATGGCAAGACGACAATACCTCGGGAGTGCAGAATGGACACCACAGTCGACATGACTTTTGTGAACACCCTGGGAGCGGAAGCTAGACCGAAAGGTAATGCCGTGAACTGGAAGTGTAGATTGTTTACGGCAAACCGGAGAAATCTTTGATGGAGCGGAAAGATGGGAATATGAAGATAAGCATCCTGAATGTCTACAGAGGCCAAAAATTCTCCCTTTTCCAGAGAGGCGATGACCGACCGCAGAGACTCCATCCGAAAGTGTCGAACGCGGACAAACTTGTTTAAGAGTTTGAGATCTAGGATAGGCCTCACTGCTCCATCCTTTTTGGGCACTACAAAAAGATTGGAATAAAAGCCCTGGAATCTTTCTTCCTTTGGAACAGGAGAAATGACACCGCTGATACGGAGAGACTCTATGGAATTGAACAAGCTTTGACGAAGAGATTTGCACTTGGGAAGACGGGATGGGAAGAACCGGGGAGGAGGAAGACCGACCAGCTCTATTTTGTAACCTGAAGATATGAGCTCTGCCACCCACTGGTCGTGGATTACCTGAAGCCAGACCTGGCGAAATAAAAGTAGACGTCCGCCTACCCTTTTGGAGAAGCCCGGAAGAGGCCTCCAGTCACTTGGCCGAAAATCTTTGCGTCCTAGATCCTCTAGATCTAGAAGACTGGGGACGCATTCTTCCCCCCTGGCTGGCCGTATAAGGGGTCCGACCGTCTCGGTCCTGATTGGGCCGACCCTGCGCAGGAGAACTTGATGCTGGGGCCCATCTGACATAGCGAAAGGTTCTAAAGCGAGCCTGAAAATGGCGCTGAAAAGGCTGTCTGGCCCTCTGCTGAGGAAGGAACTTACTTTTCCCTCCTGTGGAGTCAGAAATGAGCTGATCCAGCTTTTCTCCGAACAAACGACCACTCTGATACGGCAGGGATGTAAGGGATTTCTTAGAGGTAGAATCAGCCTGCCAGGACCTTAACCAAAGGGCCCTTCTGATGGCAATAGCATTAGACGCAGCCGAGGAAGCACAATCTGCCGCATCCAGAGATGCGTTAATCAGATAGCTACCGGCCATAGCTACCTGAGACGACATTTCAGCCAATTCTGCTGACAGATTACCTTCCTGGAGAGCCTTAGATAACGAGTCAGACCAAGATATCATAGCCCTGGCAACCCAGGTTGCCGCAAAAGAAGGAAAAAGTGCTGAGCTTGAGGCCTCAAAGACGGAACGAGCCAAGCTCTCTATAAGACGATCCGTAGGATCCTTAATCGATGAGCCATTAGGGAGAGATCGTAACGTGTTAGAGGCTAAACGGGACACTGGAGGATCTACAGAAGGATTTTCTGCCCAATCACTACAAAGTTCCGAAGCAAAAGGATACCTAGCCTTCAGAGCTCTTTGCCCTGAAAAGCGTTTGTCCGGGTGCTCCCTATTGCGTCGAATCAGGTCCTCGAACTCAGGATGAGAGGAAAAAACCCTATGGGCCCGTTTAGACCGCTTAAATGAGACCTTATGATCAGAAGAAGAGACGAGCTCGTCTTCTATCCCCAAAGACTGATTGACAGCTTCAATTAGGCTGTCTACTGACTCCTGAAACCCAGGTTTATCAAAATTAAGAGACCCTTCTGACTCGTAGTCAGTCTCAACTTCACCTCTTTCTGCAGGGGAAGGAGAGCGAGATACGGAATTCCAGGATGCGGAAGCACCTGAGTGCCTGGGAGACGCTTTGCGAATCCGCTTTCCATGCGTCTGTCGAGTGAGAGCGCGCCCCCTGCAGGCCGCAGATTCCTGAGACCCCGAGGCCCTCTCTGAGACAGGCGGATTACCGGTCCCGACCGCCGGGGTCTGCAGTGATTTGATCGCTTCAGTAAGGGACGCCATGGATTGTGACAAGGACGTGACCCATTCCGGTGGAGCCACCACAGCATCTGGCTGAGGGACCGGGGCTGGAGAGACTACTGGAGGACTGGCAGGGGGGGCTCCTGGACATGTTCAGGGTCACAGGCCTCACAGAGGCGATTACTTTGGGCGTGCGGAAAAAGGGCATTACAAGATACACAACCGGTAAAAAGAACTGTGTGAGTCTTGACCTTTCTAGACATAATGATCCGTAATGCTATACCCAGGGCCAGAGACTGGGAAAAAAAGGAATGCTTCAGTCCAGCTGGAGAGAGAAGCACTTACCCCAGTCCTGTGTCCCCACGAATACCGAAATGGATCCTGACAGCACTATCTCCAAACGTGCTGCCTTATATGTCCAGCAGGCTATAGTGGGGGAGGGATCGCCAAACCAAGCCGCAGCCTAGAGCAGGCCCGAAGCCGCGGCCTAAATTTCCCCCTCAGAGGCCGGAGAAACCGGAACCGGACGTGACGCGCCGGAAGGGGCGGAGCCCCGCAGCGCGATCTGCCGCCCGGAAGACCCGGGCTCCAGGAACAGCCCCACGCCTGCCGTGAGCCAGGCAAAGCCGCAGCCTCCGGAGGAACAGCGGCGCCGATCTTCTCTACACCGCGGCGCCGCTCCGGAGCGCTGCGGCGCCGCCGACCGAATGCCGCGCCGCCGCTCCAGAGAGCCGCAGGCGCCTCAGCGCTGGACCACCGCCGATCCACAAAAAAAGGACGCCAGCCTCACCCGGAGCCGGACCACCGTACTACCCAGGGCCAGCGCAACAGGTACTCAGGAGCCCCCGCCGGACACACCACACTCAGCGAGGGGTGGAAAAAATGACGGTGCAGGCACCCAAACTTCATTATCCCAGGATAAGGAGAGGGACCGTCCTCCACCCCAGCTAACACCCCCGGCAGGGGTGTAGAAAACAGGGGGGAACCTACGGACGTCTAGGAGCACCTGTACAGCCTGGGGTCTAGATACCTCAGGGTGGTCAGGACCAAGTCCAGAGAAAAATCCCACGTAGCGGGAAAGGAAACGTGGAGCAGTATCACACGTGCTTGCCCGTTGATGATTTGGGGAGATCGGACCCTCAAAAAGGTCCGTCGCCCCCTCAATCCAAAAGTTGAAAGTCGGGTCCAAAAGAGATGTGCCTCCTTGAGACACGAAGCATAAACTGGAGTCTCTGGTAGCCAGTGTCAGGGTGTATACGTTGGAGGAGGAGCTAACTTTTTTTTTTAAGCTTACTTAGTGTCAGCCTCCTGGCAGCAGAAGCATACACCCACAGTCCTGTGTCCCCCAATGAGGCGAAGGAGAAAGTTATCTAAATTTACTCCTATTACTAAAGTAATACAAGTGTAAAAAGAACCAAATCTTTATCCATTATCTCATGCAAACATATATACCGTATATTTACAACTAACCTACAACTAATTAAGATGCTAATCACAAGATGTAAAGAGATTCCAGCAATATACGGTAATTAAAAATATATTTATTTTATTGGGAAAATCCATAAAATAACATAGAATAAAAAGCCAGGGCAAATGAGCCTCCAAAAAGCAGATATATGTTCTAGACATACACGGATATATAAGATAAATATTACATACATGCATAGAATACTGTACAAACGTTTTATCCAGTTGTGCAACAAATGCAGAAAAGTAAGAATGCTTTCATATATACTCACTGCAGAGTTCCTTCAAAAACTAGATGATGTGATGCGGTGTGAAGGCAAGGGGCGGTCATAAAAATATTGATTCGATTTAAATTTCTCATTTGTTCACTCACATTGCATGTTACTAGTTGATAAAAAATTAATCTATTAACACATCAATATTTGAAAGCATTTTGCAAACATTTTTCACACTTGCCCAAAACTTTTGCACAGTTCTATAGTGATTCAATCTCTCAGGTAGTCTAAGGTAACGTTCACAAAGGAAATGTGGTTTGGTGCAAACGTGGAGTTTTATTGCTTTCATAAAACTCCAAAAGATTCGAAACCAAAAAATAGTCTCTTCTGGGCACATGCAAAACACCTAATAAACAGTTCCAAACAGATTATCAGTGCTTTCTCCCAAAGCAAGCTTCATACACAAAAAAAGACACGATTCCACCAGTTGCGGTATCCCCTTCAGCCCGAGCTCCAGCGTCAAACAGAAGTGTTGTACTCTGGGAAAAATTCACACTGAACAGGCTGCAGCTTCCACATGGTTTTATGCAGCTCCAAGAAACAGACTGCTCAGCTTTCCTAGCTGACCCATACAATGTCCATCCAGAGAGAGACTCCGGCACATCTCTCTCTCCTCTGCAGCTCACATTTTGGCTGGTCACTCACCAGCAGCACACTCAACTCTTCTCCATTCAGCAGACTGACACGTAATGAACACAGGCCCTGGTTCTAGTACAAAAACCTAGGCAGGCGCATCTAATGAAATCCTGCAGAGCTAGGACTCGCCCCTGTCCTACCTGACTCTATATATACACATAAAATCTATATTCATTTCTGTTTCCCAACTCAGTACTTCCCACTCAAATAAGTTTCCGTGCTTTCATCTATCACTGAGAAACTCTCGGTTTCCTATTACTGAGAAATATAGGCATTACGGTTTCCCTTTTTATATCTCCTCACAGGTTACACTGTGGGTTTTTAGTAAGGTTTCATAAATCAGCTCCAAAACTGCACTTTAGAAATTTCTGCAGTATTTGTTTCTTGGTTATATGTCAGAAGCAAGCGAAAAGCACAAACTACTGTATAGTCTGCCGTATTTCTTCGTGTAAATTCCAAGGTTAGGCTGTCGGCTAGGAAAGGGAAAGCGATTAAACATATCCTAAATTCTGCAAGAGCACAAAATACAAAGAAAAAAGTGCAGATGCCAGTACCACCGGCAAATGCATTTATTTCATTGTCCTTGCAATGTGAGACAAGGACATCCTGAAATTGCATCGGTATGTATGAATAGGACTCAGAATCTGCATATAACCAGTGAGGGAAAATCCATTCTAACCCATTTGTGCTGATCTCTACATCATTCAGTTTCTTTACTTGCTAGAAAGAAATATATATTGATGAAAAAGTAATTTCTGAAATGCCAGTGCCAGCCCTCGGAATTTCTATATTAATTATGGGTGATAATTACCCAGATGGCACTGCTCGGTTGCTAACTGCATCAGTTATATAAATTTAGGCATATTTTCTTATAAAAAAAGAAAGCCTGCTCCACGAGACTGTTACATTTACAAGGAAAATAGAGAAGCGGCAGAACAGGCTTATAGGCATTGGGGACAGAGCAATACCGCCAGCAAATCCATAAAAATGCTTCATGATACTGCAGCTTTTAAGAGGCCTCGGCTACAGAAGACACACTGTCCTCAGAAATCCAAAGTTCTCCATAATGATTTACACATGCCCAGCTTTACTACAGAGCCATAAAAAGGTAGAAGATATAAGTGGGACATAAATTAAATACACAGTACCAAATAGACCCTTCGGGAATGATAGCAATCCGCCCCGTCAGAGCAGCTAATGCAGCCACTGCTGTCGTCTATTCTCAAGGCATAGAGAAATCGTAGAGCAACCAAAGAAATCAGCAACATAAGACATAATAGCAGCACAAGGTGTAACTATATGTTTCTCATATACTAAAGACTCAACATTGGAGACATAAAGGCTCGGAATGGGCACTGAGATCTGGTCTCCAGCCCACACCGCTTTATGCTGAAGGAGATATTTTAGGTTGTCCACTAATGGATAACTCCTTCTTAAATGCTATAGTGACCCAAGGTAACATTAAATACCACGTACCTCCCAGACGGGCAATGTTCCAGCTGTGTCTCCCAGAGATGGCGTCATATGACCGCTGCAGTCAGTCAATCTACAGCCTTCACCCCATCTACCATACAGAACCGTTTTGTCTCACAGAAGTGTGAACGCTGCCGCACTCAAGTGACTGCTTGAGGAGACACCGCCGACATTGCTGGAAGGCCTCCAATTCGGAAGGTGAGAGTTTTGCGGTCTTTATTTTCACCAGAGGCACATTAGCATTTAGGAAGGCACAGTCTACTGTTGGACAATCCCTTCACACACTTCCACTGGAGGTATCTGCAATGAACAGCTCCTTGCCAGCCACAAAATTCTCATGGCCATCACATAGATCAGCGTTTCCCAAACTCCAGTCCTCACGGACCCCACGGGTCATGTTTTCAGGATTTCCTTAGTATTGCTCAAGTAGTGGAAGTATCATCAAGGAATCAGGAATTGTGTCACCTGTGCAACAATATGGAAATCCAGAAAACATGACCCGTGGGGTCCGTGAGGACTGGAGTTTGGGAAACACTGACATAGATAGACCTATACAAGATTGTAGTGTGTATGTGTAGATATAGCTATGGCTTGATAAGATGGACAATGGACTGCAGAAACAGTGTTCAGTCCTCCAAAATTCAGAGCAGAATGGTGGAATTAACTGAGCACTGAATGGTGGCTACAAAGTGTAGAGTACGGTCAACTCCGCAATTAGACATGATGACTGCCCATGTGCTTAGGGGCACTTGCTTCAGACTTTACCCACCAGGTTCTTGACTTAAAGCACCACTCCGGCGTCTTTCCATTCTATATTAGGGCTGGAGTGGTATCACAAACGCATGCTCCCTGTCCATAGTAAAATACTTCTCATCCACCGCCTTCCTCTGTTCTCAGCACTGGTCCAGTCGCCGGCTGGTATGTATTTTACCATGGCAGGGAACAGGCATTAGTGAAACCATATTGATGGTGAAGTTAAAGAAAAAATGCCAGAGTGGTGTTTTAAAAAGAAATGGTAAAAAAGGCACATGATTCATTAAAGCTCTACATATTGGAAAATCACGGGACATAAAAAAGTATAATAAATTGGTAATAATAATGATAATATATTATTTATACATCAACTGCTAAAATGCCGAATTATTACTGTCTGAAAGAAAAGCAAGAACATAATAGTTATGGAGCAGAACGTAGTTGTCTTTTACCTTGTTAAAAATTCCACCACAGCGTCACCTAAGAACTCCAATCGCTCATTGTGGTTTATCCTACAGACAAAAAGCGCTCATTAGTTTTGCATGATAAAGGATCCTAAGCAGCAAGACACTGAGCTGTGGAAAGGTTTACTTTGGTTTATTGGTGCACAGATTTTCTTTATTTTTATACCTCGATACCAATCTAATGAAGAACGCTCCCGAAATCCAATGTCCAGCAGAAAGAATATCACATTGATTGCCAAACTGCAGTGTAGGAGTGCGGAATTACTGCACATCCCAGCAAGTGTGTGATGGATTCATTGTGAGCAGGATATCAGCAAAGTGGACATCTTCATGTGTCTAGTGAATGGCGGACAACACCAGAATAGGCTGCCATGCCATTCCTTCAGAAGCCATATACATGGACATTAGCTATACCAATTAGTTAACCTTTTACTCATTACTTACTATTAACCACTTAGTATACCTAAAGTTCATATCCCTTTTGAAAAATATAAATTTGGAAATAAAAGAGGACTTACTGTATATTAGAAGAAAGGCTTCGGTCAGCAGGATCTTACCATTTAATCTGAGGGCAGCATGAAGTAGGGGCTAAGAAACTGATTTCAGTAATGTATCAGTGATGTGTCACTTATTAGGCTGTGTGCTGTTTCAATACAAATCAGTGTTTTATCAACAGGAGATTATCACTGCCAAACAAGTGCCCCCATTCATCCCGGTCTACCCACGTCCCCAACACTGATTAGCACCTTACTGTCAATATACACTGTTCAGAGAAAGCTAATAATCAGGGGAGTGGCAGCTTTCTGAGCTCTGCTACATTTAAAAACTCTGATTGTGTTGCACCCCGCACACTAAGTGATATATCGTTTGAATCAGGATCTCTTTCTCTACATTACGTTGCTCTCAGATGAAACAGAAAAAAAGCTGCTGACAGATTACCTTTATTGCACTAATTTAAAACACTTTATTTGAAATATTTATTAGCCGGAGCTCCAATTTGTGCTGCATCCTGTGTACAGAATCTCCTGTAAAGTAGTAGGGCAAGGCTGCCGGTACTAAACACAAAAGTCGCTGCTCTATATAGCATGCATCACAAACCACAGAGAGGGCTGAATATTGAGATCGGAGGATAATACAGTCTTATCGAGGGAACGGACAACCATGCAAAGAAAGGCTAGGGCTTCGGTTGAATCGCAAGTGGTTTTCAGAATTGAGGAAAAACAGGTCTGTCAACACCACCCCAGAGAAAAGAAAAAAAACGCAGATGTGAACCGAGGAAACAAAAGGACTAAGTTATCAAAGTAGATGCTAGTTCATCATTTATATCATTATTTTATAACTAGCAGACATTCAATTCTTGGGTAATTGTAAGGAGATCACATACAAGGGAGGGAACACTTTAAAGAGGATATGTACAGGTCAAAAGTGACAAGTGTTTGATGTTATTTCCCTCTAGCTGCTCCCCTGAATATTCTTCTTCTTATTTTTTAATCCGAAAACAATTTCAGAGACATCAACCTTTTTTTTTTATTTTATTTTTATAGTGCCACTTTTAATGGTGCGTGGCTCACAGAGTAATTATACAGAGCAGCCTAAAAACGTGCCCCCAGAGAGTCCTGTGAGCAACAACCCCTTGGTAAAGACCATAAAAATCGGCACCCTATAAAAAAGGCCTGTATCTCTGGTACCAAATGGCAAATTAAAAAAAATAGAAGGATTAATCAGGGGATCAGTGAGAATAACATAAGAGCAAAGATTGGTCATTTTTGTCCTGGTGACCTCCTAACTAAACCATGGGGCTGCACTACAATCCGCGTGGTCCCCTTTATGGGTCGGAGCTGTCAGACACTGACCGATTTCCGTTGGGCACTATGTGGGGAGCTGTCATTTCAGTTTGTATCCTCTCTTATTCAGCCAAAAGAAAGGCGATACAAATATAGCCATTTGCTATACACTTCATGCTTTTAGGACCCACACTCGGCAGTTTGATGCAGAATTTTTTTTTTTATGGCTGATATAGCCAAGTGTGGTTTTTCTCTTTATTATAAAGTTTTATTACTTTTCCTGCACAAACAACAGGAATGAACGCAAAGTAAAAAATTAAAATACTCATAAAACATTGCTTTTTCCACATTTTGCTAAATGCGTAATAAAGTGAACCTCCTCTTACCGTGAAGGGGCCGGGTCATCCTGCCCCAGACGGGACATAATGTTTATCAGGGTATTTATTCCTGTAACCATGCAAAATAAAAAAGTTGTCGTAAATGACAGATCAAGCAGTGATAAAAATGGGAGCGGAAAGTTCACAGAGAAGCACGCTGGGAATGACTCAAATCGATAGTGTTCAGGAGCCGGCACTCATAAAAATAGAAGAGCATTTTCTCATCATATGCTTGTAAAAAAGAGATGGCTTGAAATTTATGTTCCAACTCTGCTCCTTTACTACAGTTAACACGAACAGCAATTAAATCTGTTTAATCCCATCATTTTATACAAGGCTCCTTAAAGAATATAAATTACTTGACTACAGATTCATTTGGGCAAGGGCAACAAAAGCAAAAATTATGGCAAGGCCAGATTTTCAGCAAACAATTACAAGATCAAAAGACAAAACTTTTAGTACTGCAATTAAACAATGAATGGAAATGAAAAGAAAAAGAAAAATCAATTAAAAGTAAATTCTAGGTCACCTCCTGACGAAACTGCAGAGGCGGTGAAACGCGCGTCAAGGTGTAGCCACAGACCGGTACCCTGCTACAGATATGGCCGCAGGAATGAATTCAATCAGTAATAATGTACAGCAACCTATAGAGCCATACTAGCTATGATATTTTCTTATAGCACTACTCTTGGGCAATGAACAATAGGTAGTTGTTATATGTACTGCGGATTCATTAGAGATATATATACATATATATATATATATATATATATATATATATATATATATATATATATATATATATATATATATATATATATATATCTATATATACATATACATATATATATACATACATATACATATATATATATATAGGCATGCTGACACTGAGTGGCATTTAAACATAGAGATATTAAGATATTGTTGGAGGAATTGTTTTGGTTGTATCCAGTAGGTCTCCTGCAGTATTTGCGTCGGCAGTGGTGTAATTCTACTGAAGATTCATTAGAGAAATCCACCTTCTGCCACTTTTCCAGTGTCCATCTGTTTAGCAGGCTGTGGGACTTTGCAAATGCCACACGGTTTTTTATTTGGCTTTTGTATAGTGCTGGCTTCTGGGCACTGATTCGACCATGGAGGCCATTTCGATACAGAATCCTTCAAACTGGTCTAGTTGACACAGGGACTTGAGGTGGCCAGGCCTGTTAGAGCTCTGCTGCAGTGGAAGAGGGGCTTGCTTTGGATTTTCTAACCAACAAACGTTCCTCCTGAGCAGTTGTCTTGCGGGGTCTGCCAGACCTGGGCTTGTCAAACACATCTCCAGTCTCTTCAAATCTATTTTTAATTCTTTGTACTTGACGCTGAGACACATTAAAGGTGCCAGCCACCTCTGCAGTGGATCTGGTCTTCAGCCTCTTGATAATCCAGGCTTTGGTTGCAGGGTGGATTTTTGGCATATTGTCAGAGCTCAAGTTGCAGTTCAAGTGAAGGTCTGGGGGTGCTGGATTTCATTTTATACACACACTAATTAACCGATCATTTACTGAGCACAGGTGAGGATGCAAATTAGGATTAGGTGCATTATATGACCAGGCGACAAAACGTTTGTCTTGCCAAAATCTGACCATTCTGTGTCCATTAACTGATCAATATTTCTGCGTTGATGCCAATTTATTTTCTTAACCTAAACTACATTTCGGGGGGTTTCAGCTTTCAAATGAATAATTTATACAACCAATGGATGAATTTAACGTCAGGTTATAAGCTTTTATTTACATAACATGGATAAGCGCAGGTGGAGGAGTTGGCCTGCTCCTATCAACCAAATGTACCTTTCAGGTTATCCCCCAAGTACCCTCACTTGCATTCCCTTCCTTTGAGGTCCATGCGGTCAGACTCTACATCCCCTGCTCTCTCATCAGTTCCTGGAACACTTTGCGACCTGGCTTCCTCACTTACTTTCCTGTGACATCCCCACCCTCATCATGGGTGATTTCAACATCCCCATTGCTTTTCCCCTCTCTCCATCTGCTTCTCACCTTTTATCTCTAACCTCCTCTTTTGGCCTCTCGCAGCATACTAACTCTCCAACGCATGACGACAGAAACTCCCTCGACTTGGTCTTCTCCCGGCTTTGCTCAGTGGACGATTTCACAAACTCCCCTGTTCCGCTCTCTCTGACCACAACCTTCTTTCATTCTCTATCAAGAACTGCCATCCCGCCCATGTCACCCCCAATTTCCACACTTATAGAAACATACATGCCATTAACACCCAGAAACTTGTGAAGAACTTGCAGTCCTCATTGGCCCCTATGTCCTCCATCTCATGTCCTGATTCTGAACTGAAGCATTACAATGAAACCCTGCAAAGTGCCCTGGATTAAACTGCACATCCTATACATAGAACAACTCGGCATAGACGGCGACAACCGTGGCACACACTGCAAACACGTTTCCTACAACGGTGCTCCAGGTGCACCGAACGTCTGTGGAGAAAATCTAATCTACCCGAAGATTTCATCCATTATAAGTTCATGCTTAAAACATACAATTCTGCCCTTCACCTCTCCAAACAAACCTATTTTAACACCCTCATCACCTCACTGTCCAATAACCCTAAACGTCTCTTTGACACTTTCCAGTCTCTACTCAACCCAAGAGTGCAGGCCCCAACCACAGATCTCCACGCTGACGATCTGGCCCATTACTTCAAAGAAAAAATTGACCACATCCGACATGAAATTATCTCCCAATCCCTTCATACCATGCACTGTCCTCCCTCCCCCACAGCATCTAGTTCACTCTCTAACTTCGAACCAATTACAGAAGAAGAAGTAATCAGGCTCCTTGAAACTTCTCGCCCGACCAATTGCACCAGTGACCCCATTCCATCTCCTACAGTCCCGTTCCCCAGTTGTCACCTCATTTAACAAAAGTATTCAACCTCTCTCTCTCCCGGTATCTTTCCCTCCTCATTTAAGCATGCCATCATACATCCACTACTTAAAAAACCATCCCTCGATCAAAACTGTGCCGCTAATTATAGACCTGTTCCTAATCTTCCCTTCATCTCTAAACTCCTCGAACGCCTGGTCCACTCCCGTCTTACCCGCTATCTCTCAGATAACTCTCTTCTCGACCCTCTTTAATCTGGTTTCCGCTCTTTACACTCTACTTAAACTGCCCTCACTAAAGTCTCTAATGATCTAATAACAGCTAAATCTAATGGTCACTACTCCATGCTAATTCTCTCGGATCTCTCCGCAGCATTCGATACTGTGGATCATCAGCTCCTCCTCACTATGCTCCGCTCTATCGGCCTCAAGGACACCGTTCTCTCCTGGTTCTCCTCCTATCTCTCCGATCGCTCCTTCACTGTATGTTTTGCTGGTTCCTCCTCCTCTCACCTTCCCCTTACTGTTGGGGTTCCTCAAGGATCAGTCCTAGGCCCCTCCTCTTCTCTTTGTATACTGCCCCTATTGGACAAACAATCAGTGGATTTGGTTTACAGTACCATCTCTATGCTGATGACACCCAATTATGCACTTCTTCTCCTGATCTCACGCCTGCCTTTTTAGAAAACCCCAGTGATTGTTTTACTGCTGTCTCTAACATCATGTCCTCCCTCTATCTGAAACTGAACCTGTCAAAAACTGAACTCCTCGTGTTCTCTCCCTCTACTAACCCATTTTTCCCTGACATTGCCATCTCCGTGTGTGGTTCCACCATTACTCCCAAGCAACATGCCCGCTGCCTTGGGGTCATATTTGATTCCGAGCTTTCCTTCACCCCCCACATCCGATCATTGGCTCGCTCTTCTTATCTGCATCTCAAAAACATTTCTAGAATTCGCCTTTTTCTTACTTTCCACTCTGCAAAAACTCTTACTGTTTCACTCATTTATTCTCGTCTGGACTATTGTAACTCTCTCCTAAACGGCCTCCCTCTTTCCAAACTCTCCTTGCTCCAATCTGTCCTGAATGCGGCTGCCAGTATTATATTCCTCACCAACCGTTACACCTATGCCTCTACCCTGTGCCAGTCATTACACTGGTTACCCATCCACTCCAGAATCCAGTACAAAACTACTACCCTCATTCACAAAGCGCTCCATGTCTCAGCCTACCACCCTACCCATGCTCTCCGTTCTGCGAATGACCTGAGGTTAGCATCCTCAATAATCAGAACCTCCCACTCTCGTCTCCAAGACTTTTCTCGTGCTTTGCAATTTCTTTGGAATGCACTACTCAGGTTAATACGATTAATCCCAAAACCCCACAGTTTTAAATGTGCCCTAAAAACACATTTGTTCAGACTGGCCTACTGCCTCAACGCATTAACCTAACTATCCCTGTGTGGCCCATTCATATAAGGTAAACCAAAATCAGGTTCCTCGCATCATGTTCTCATACAATTTATGCAGTTAATAGCCCTCTGTGTCTGTACTGTTACATACTTAGGCTGTTAACTGGTTCATGCAGCTTTACATGAACACTCGATCCTTACACTATGGCTGGTCCGAACAACAAATCAATTGTTCATTCACCTCGTGTCCCCCTTTTCCGCTGTAGAATATGTTGGCGCTATATAAATAAAATTATTATTATTATTATTATTATAAGTGACAACTTCTGTCAGGGAGTGTATATATATTTAAATATTTTTTTTCTTTTCATATCAGAGATGTCTATAACCTTTAACTAGGTGTTTACTAGACGCCTACTCCTCAAGTGCCAGCGATCTCCAAGTGCCATAAGGGAGCTGGAGCGGTTGGATGCTTTTTTTTTTTTTTTTTACTTAAAAGCTGCAACGCGAAACGCGTGTCAAGGGGCTGCTGGGCAAGATGCGGGAGCTACCACTGATCATGGGTAAGCAGGAGTGATTTAGTGCAGCATTGGTATTGGACATTGTTCCTCTGTGATATGGAAAGCTGCATATAATGGTTACTGATCTGGGCCTGCCCCCTTTGGGTACAGACTGTCTCCACCCATTCCCTGGCTTACCTTCATGTCCATATTCTCCTCTTGTGTTAACATTATAGTGTTTATTAGACATTATGTCTGCATCTGTATGTGATTATTTAATAAATGTTTTCTATTTTATTATGATTTGTGGGACATTATATCTACTCCACTTTTTTGTTTGCAATATTTCTGGGAGTTGTCTGCTTTTTGCATCTATATTGATAGTCTACTCTGGGAGAGAGATATTTTCCTTCTCTCGGCCACAATATTACATTGTGCTTGATGATTATTGTTCTAAAGGTTATTTGAAATATCTGAATTAGCTCTTGGATCTTCATATATGAAAAAACCTGAAAAAGTGTATAACCAGGAGA
This sequence comes from Ranitomeya imitator, assembly GCF_032444005.1. NCBI lineage: Eukaryota > Metazoa > Chordata > Amphibia > Anura > Dendrobatidae > Ranitomeya > Ranitomeya imitator. The sequence continues at coordinate 284,547,182 of NC_091287.1, forward strand.
AGGGGTCAATGTGCTTCTGAGCCTCTATGCAAAAACGGATTTCAAACAAATATTCCTATTATATATAAACCTGATAAACAGAATGTAAACACTACGGTATATTAAAATACATTTGCACTCACCCTTTTTCCGCATGTGCATGTAGTGAACTTTTCGATCTCCATATTTTGGCTGCCTAATTCCACAGTTGGAAAGAGAGTTTCGGGCGTGATCAGGGTTCATCCCAAAATTCAAATGGTGACTCGGATGTGTCATGGCCAGCTGTAAAAAATAAGGGAATAGGACACTGTTCAAAAGAGAAAATCATAAGAACTTGTCACCAAAAGTAATAAACAAATAACATGAAAATAACTTGTGGCATCTCGGGTTAACCAGATAACCCAGCACTGATGCTCTAGAGGCACTCGCAGAATTTTCTTTTTTTTTTCAGGCCGAAGATCCTTTTTAAATGGGAAAAAATGCACAATATAATCAGATGAATGACATTTAACACTATTCACTTAGGTGTCATCAATGCTGTGCGGTCGGTAGAGGCCATATTCACTTCTTTTTTTAAAGGACATCTTGGCTGACAAACTAGCAAAATTATGTATAATGAGATTATAAAATGATTCCAACACTCTTAAAAAAAACCCAACATGTAACCAAAAACGGAGAAAAAAAATAGAAAATGCAAGGCTTGCACCTACAGGGATGGGCGAGACTGCGGCTCCTTCCACACTCATGTTTAGTAGAACATGAAGGCATTATACAGACATTTACATATACTGAAAAAGAGCGGAGATGGAGAGACAGAAAATATACAGTATACTGAATTCATGAGCATGTGGAGTCAGGAGCCTGTCAACAAAGTATGGAGCAGCTAGTTGGGGAGCGCTAATGACTTCGCTGCAGCAGTAGTTAGGAAATTATGCTTGTTTGGCAGATTGGAGGTGTTTGTAAAAATAAACTCAGCAATGCCGCCCAGACTTAGCTCGCAGAGCTTAATATACAAGGTAAAACAGTCAGGGGCTTTACTTTGATCTTCGGTTTCATGTACAGAGGGGGAACGAGACTCAGGTCTACAGTATTATAAACTATTAAAACTCTAGGCTGCAGCTATTCCTCAAATAAATATTCAACGTGGCCCAAATTGATGTTCCTCCTGCAGCATGGATCCGTGCCTCTCGCAGCAGCTGGCAATCCAGCTTTCGCCTACACCAATGACCCTCGCACTATTTCAGGACACTCTTCACATGCAGGCTTAGTCGCCAGAATATTTTTTGTTCTTCTTCAAGTTCATAATTGTCTTATTATAAGTGATTTTATTTAATTAGGAAACATCTTAGCGGTCTACTGTTTTGTTTTTCTCTTTTGCAATGCAAATTACAGTGAATAGGACCCAGATATCAGTAATACAAACATGCAGACCTAATTAAAGGATAGTATGTTATTTTAGGTCAACTGAACAGCGCAATAACATTTTGTACCATTTAGTTATCTGGGTCTTAGCTAATATTTTGTTATGAGGCTTAGATACACCGGCAGGTAAATGCTAAGTGCCTATTCTGTCCGGCACCGATCTATGCCGGCTCGGTGCCTTCACGGGCCTCTGTTGCTTCATTTGACCTAACGTCAGCAGAGTAGCTTTTCCTCTTCCGCTCTATCGACAGGGCATCACTGCCGACATCATGGTGGTTAACAGCCAGCTCCCCACAGTTGTGAAGCAGAAGCAGAGATGCCCCGTCAACAGAGTAGAGCAGAAAAGATGAAGCTGCTTTGTGGACGTGAGGTCAACGTAGGCCGCGGAAGCGGGCTGTGACCCTAAGAGCCAGCATATATCGACGCATGGCAGGACAAGGAGTTGGTGGTTCGCAACTACCTGCCTGTAAGATCTTAGCCCTATGGCAAAAAATAAGGAAAGTCCCAGATATGCCATTTAATTGTAGTCATGAGCAAATCTGTTGAAATGAGACTGAGCCAATCTGTACGACTTTGGCCAGGAAAGTCGATTTGCATCAAATTTATTTGCGGCAAATCGAATGTTCTTTGTTATGCTCGGAGGTCTCTCCACACCACGGGGCATAATACATGCAAGTAGAAAAAGTGACAAATACATATACTCAAGTCACATGTCCAGTCAGGATACCACTCCCAACAACTTAAGGTGATGTTTAGACATTTTTAGACCTAGTCAGTGTGCAGAGGTCAAAGATATTGGGACACGGTTAAGAAAAGGGACTACGATGAAGCCCAGAAAAAGAGTATGGACTGGAGAGAGGCTGCGAGGCTAAAAAATTCAGGGCAGAAGTAACTAATTTAAAAAATATATTTTATGCTTTTCCCCCCGTCATGTAGGACTGGTCAAAATGGCAGACAATCACAATTTTGCTGAATTTGTGTAAAGCAAATCACCCAAAATTTTGATCTGCAGCAATGCAGGAATTTGGGGAATTTCTAAATAAATTTGAGCTGAAGACTAAATGTGGAATTGTGCTTTCATTTCAGATGAGGGGGCCATTGGGAGGGAAGGGTTGGTGTTACTGTGCGGACGCAATAAAGGGCAATGGAGGACATTACGGAACTATTTGCAAAATGTGAAAGGGGGCATGCGGGGACATTATGTGGAGAGGCATTGTGCGGGCGATTTGGAAATGAGGTTTCGAGGTGATATTTTGGAGGGGCACTGTGGGAGGTACAACAAGGAGAGAGAAAGCGTGGGGGGAAATATGGAGAAGGGCAGTGTGGGGGGTATTTTGTGCAGAAACACACTGAGGGGCAATCATATATTCAGGGGTGCAGCATAGGAGATATTTTATCTCTGGGGCAGTAAAATTGTACTTTTTTTTTTTTTAATGGCACCTTGTTGGGAAGTGAAGTCTGCAGAGACGAGCTTTGGTACCTGGATGTAAATGTTTATTTGTGATATGGACTATGTCTAATCTGTTCTGTGACTCCTGTGTGGTTTACAGACTGATGACAACTCCTTCCTTACCACGGTTAAGGACACACTGGCACATTGCAATTGATCGCTGTACTAATTTTGGTGCTGCATGTATTGATGGTCGTCCTGCCGCAGCATTCATGTACTGACAGCGTTTCTGGTGCCACATTCATGTACTGGTGGTGTTTCTGGTGCCACATTCATGTACTGACAGTGGCTCTGGTGCCGCATTCATACACGGACAGTGGTCCTGGAACTGCATTCATGCACGGACAGTGGTTCTGGCGCTACATTCATGCACGGACAGTGGTTCTGGCGCTACATTCATGCACGGACAGTGGTTCTGGCGCTACATTCATGCACGGACAGCGGTTCTGACGCTGCATTCGTGCATGGACAGCGATTCTGGAGCTGCATTCATGTGTGGACAGTGGTTCTGGCACTGCATTCACGCACGGACAGTGGTTCTGGTGCCACATTCATGTACCGACATCGGGTCTGATGCCGTATTCATTAATTGAAGGTGGTTCTGATGCTGCATTTATGTGTTGACCAAGGTTTTGATGCTGCATTCATGTACTGACAATGGTTCTGGTGCTACACTCATGTACTAGTGGTGGTTCTGGTGTCAAATTCATGTGCAGATGGTGGTTCTGATCTTGCACACTTGTAGTAATCCATAACGTGCTTAATTGCCATGTTAAAACTTAAAAATCTTCACAATTTAGAGATTTGAGATTATGTGGAGGATTTCACAAGTTTCTGATTCAAAACTCAGTGTAAGGTAATGTGTTCACACTGATTTTTTTGGAACACAGACTCTCCAAATCCTCCTAAAATACTCAAAACTTGGTTCTGGTAATATATTAATGTATTGATTGTGGTTTTGGTGATGCCTTCATGTTAGAACCACTTTAAATATTTTTTGCTGCCCTAGGGATTGGTTTCATATGGCATTGTGCCACTTGGACAGAAAAATAGTGTGCACCCGATTTAAAATCTGAAATAAATAGTTTGAAGAGCTGGACTAGAGCTAGGGTTACAGTTCTGGTGATATACTTTTTTTTATAATATTTTCCACTGTAAATGCAGCTCCTACAGAAGAAAGAGGATGATTTACAATCATATGTTTTACTGTCCTAAAATATCCAAGATAAATAATTAGGTAACTTTGCAATAGCTCCTAATTAAATATTTTCTATCAATTTGTTTCTACAGCTTATATGTAGACTATGGGGCCAATTGATCAAAGTGTTTATGGCACAAAACTGGCGAAAAACACTTTGTAAATTTTGCAACTTTTGGTATTTTATCCTAAAAATGGGGAGAAGTCCAATCAACTCCTCGTGCCTGTTCTTGAAAAGGTGGGCTACATTTGAAAAACAATTAAGGCTGCAAAATGCTATAAGACAATAGTAATGTATCCATTTTCAGTGTTATGAAATGCTTCTAAGATTTATACATTTAAAGGGGTATTCCCATGTCCGAGATCATACAACAATATGTAGTAGGTGTAATAATAATATTAGCAAACACGTAAAAATAGAAATGTAGTATAGTTCTTCTGATTCACGCTTACGCCATGTGCAGGGATTTGCAATAGCTTAGGTATTCATAGTTACGACCACTAACAGCTAATTGTCACTATGAGTGGTCATAACCATGGATACCTTAGCTACTGCAATGCCCTGCACATGGGGTAAGCAACATACCCAATTAGAAGAATTATGCTACATTTCTATTTGGAGGTATTTGCTAATATTATTATTACATCTACTATTTATCGGGCTAGGCTCTTGGAGATGGGAATACCCATTTAACTTAAATTTGAAGATCCAGAATTTATGTTCCAAATCCAAGGTTCCTTGTCTACCTGACTCATCAATCTAATGGTGGCTTTTTTGGAGGTCATGGGATGTGGCTGCTCTGAAAGCAGCAGATTTTTCCCCTTTAGATAATAGAGGTCTTCGAATTATATTTCTGACTTTTCAGAAATTTAAAGACGACTGAATATGGTAGATAAATGGAGTAAAAGCCTAAACAGTGGCACTATTATGATGTTTGTCCAGATAAACACAGTCTATTGGGAACAAACTTTATGGTAAAGCTCCAATGTTAAGAAACAATTGGGAGAAGGTCACTGCTTTTTCCACAATGGTAGAAGTCTGACTATGCAGGTGTCATACTTCCTATAATGTACTGTATGTGCTGGCGATGAATCTGCTGATCTTTTCCCTTTACATGATGACAAATAGCAAAGTTTTAGCTTCATCTGCTTTCCTATGGCAGCCCTAATTACAAGGGAAACTACCGTAGTTATGCAGAATAATAAAGTTACAATGTCCCCGAAGGTCACCTTTCATTGTAAGAAGATACAATCTACTATTGTCATACTATTAAAAGGTAAAATCTGAAAAAAATAAGCCATTGAAACTAACGTCAACATTGCTCAAATAAGGAATTTACAGGGAAAAATACCCTTGGCCTAAAGTTACAAATGATCTATAACCCGCCAACTCTATTTACAATATTAAACATCTGTAAAATAGAAATGATATCGGAAAAAATTAGACATTGAATAACATTTACTGTCCTAGGAGTTAGGGTTTACATGAAGAACGCCGATGGAAAGGTTGCATATTCTGTGCATACTTTCCATACCTGCTCGGAGCCTCCTACAGCAGGAAGGGTTATCTTTTACAATATGGGAATGAAAGGTAACTATGGAATAAAGGCGCTCGGCTGCCATAGAATCTCCCCATGGACAAGGCACTTTCCTTATCGCCTGCAGCTGGATCTGCCCAGAACTCCTCTCGCTTGCTATATGTTATTATTGGCATTCTAGCTTCATTTTTCCTTTGAAGAAAAGCTGTAAAAAAAGTTACTTCTGTTATTGTGAAATATTTGCATCCTAGCAATACATTTGCATCCCATACGGTGATTGTTGCACCACAGCTCACAGAGCGCGGGGGTGAGCTTGTCATGACAAATCAACGTCTGAGCGTTCACGGAGGATTCTCATGTTGTACCAGCCAGGCCAAAAGAGATCGTCCGGAAAGCTAGAGATGCTTCTGACAATTGCACTACATAGAAACCCCTGGCCTGCCTCTGATGAGGAGAAAACACTGGTGGTATAAAGCCATGGGAATTTATGTTAATGGGGTCGTCCCACTATCCATACCCGACACCATCATCTGTAGGTGAGAAGTGTATGATTGCTGAGGTCCAATTTCTCTTGACTCTATATATTTATTATTTAGCTTAGTTTGACCTTATTAATTAAAAATAAGAGGGCTTTTCAAATACTTGTGCTTCCCCAACCTTTTCCCTCCATACTGTACCCGCTGACTTTAGTGCCACTGCATGGGAATCACTTTGGTACATTTTCGGTTTTCAGTTTGGATAAACTGTTTTCTATGCTGTCGATTTTCCAGTTCTCAATGCTCAGCTCTGTATAACCCCGCCCACACCACTGACAGCTCTGTACACCATCCATAGGCAGATATCTGCCAATCAGTGGTGGGGGCGTGGTCAGACTACACGGCAGCAGGCAAAGTAGTCATCTACTGATAATCTCCGGCTGATAAAACGATTTTCTCTAATCTAAAGCAAGCAGCTCAATAAGTGACACATCAATGGAATCAGGATGTCTGTCTCTACATTATGATCCTCTCGGAATAACTAGTAAAATTCTGGTGACAGATTCCCTTGATGAAACACTCAGCTCATTGCTTTCATTATTATGTTAATTTCCATTTTAAACATCCGCTATGTATCAGGCGATCCCAAAGATCAGTATCCTGCGTGACATTTATTCAGGGATAAGCATGTACTGTGCCATTTTCTGAAGCACTATATAACCTGAATCAAGTGTTGCTGGCTCATGTCCTTCATGGGGTATTTAATACGTTTTCACCAGCTGGATTCCATTAATAATACAATATTACGTAAAGGACTTGGCATAGTGCAGAATTCTGCAGGTGGCTAGAGGATTCTAGGGAGGTCACAGGAATACTTGGAGACTAGAAAATTTAATAATTTAAACCTATTATTCAATGCAGGAATTCTAAAGTTTTTTCCGCCAAAACTTTTCTCTGAGATTTTCACATCGTTTTAACAGCAGTTCAAGATTTCGAAAAACAGAAGACAAAATGCCAACCTAAACAGCGATAAACTTACTATACCAATTCTATCAGGACAATAGAAATAATTGTGAAAAATTGGGCTGCTGTGTGTACATGGCATTGGCTTCACGCTGACACCATGAAGGTGGTAGAAACTAAATGTTCTAGGAAATAAATTACTTGACATTTACTATTAATAAGGAATTCACAAATATGTATATATTACGGGCCATGTACAGATCGCAGGTCGACTGAGGAACTAACAGGCTCATATATGGGGTTCTAGAGTTAGCCGGTGGCTCAGTGGATAGCACAGCAGCCTTGCAGCGCTGGGGTCCTGGGTTCAAATCCCACTAAGGACAACATCTGCAAAGAGTTTGTATGTTCTCTCCGTGTTTGCATGGGTTTCCTCCGGGTTCTCCGGTTTCCTCCCAGATTACAAAGACATACTGATAGGGAATCTAGATTGTGAGCCGCATCAGGGACAGCGATGATAATGTGTGTAAAGCGCCGAGGAATATGTTATCGCTATATAAAAATAAAGATTATTATTATAAGCCAGCACAGGACTTAGCAATTTTCCTTTCAGGTTTCACTGTACATTAAATAATTTTAGCCTTTTTTGCAGTCTCACTTTTTTCTTAGTTTTGTTGCATCTATTCTCTCTTTTCTTATTTTATATTTATTTTTTAGTGATTAGTAACATAGTAACATAGTAACATTGTTAGTAAGGCCGAAAAAAGACATTTGTCCATCCAGTTCAGCCTATATTCCATCATAATAAATCATAATAAATACCCAGATCTACGTCCTTCTACAGAACCTAATAATTGTATGATACAATATTGTTCTGCTCCAGGAAGACATCCAGGCCTCTCTTGAACCCCTCGACTGAGTTCGCCATCACCACCTCCTCAGGCAAACAATTCCAGATTCTCACTGCCCTAACAGTAAAGAATCCTCTTCTATGTTGGTGGAAAAACCTTCTCTCCTCCAGACGCAAAGAATGCCCCCTTGTGCCCGTCACCTTCCTTGGTATAAACAGATCCTCAGCGAGATATTTGTATTGTCCCCTTATATACTTATGCATGGTTATTAGATCGCCCCTCAGTCGTCTTTTTTCTAGACTAAATAATCCTAATTTCGCTAATCTATCTGGGTATTGTAGTTCTCCCATCCCCTTTATTAATTTTGTTGCCCTCCTTTGTACTCTCTCTAGTTCCATTATATCCTTCCTGAGCACCGGTGCCCAAAACTGGACACAGTACTCCATGTGCGGTCTAACTAGGGATTTGTACAGAGGCAGTATAATGCTCTCATCATGTGTATCCAGACCTCTTTTAATGCACCCCATGATCCTGTTTGCCTTGGCAGCTGCTGCCTGGCACTGGCTGCTCCAGGTAAGTTTATCATTAACTAGGATCCCCAAGTCCTTCTCCCTGTCAGATTTACCCAGTGGTTTCCCGTTCAGTGTGTAATGGTAGATCCAAGAGTTTATAATGGCTAGCACTCAACTGAGGTGAAGGTGACGGTGCTAGTGAAGGGAACCAAAAGTTCCAAAGTCACGGAATATATAGATCACTGCACACGTACAAGGAAATTGGATGCTTTCAAGTGAAAATTTATTTATAGTGGTTCAAGCGACTGGTAAATTTTGACGTTTCGGCCAATACATAGCCTTGGTCACAACGTCGCTGCAAAAAACATAAAGATACAACTGTTTACAATATGGTATTCACAAAGGACAATGAAAACATGTTCTGTACACTATTTACAATAAAAACACTAAAGGGCATGGATGGTAATCATGTACAGAGAAATGACTCTGTAAGACTAAGTGACGAAGTATGCTAAATTGTGATGCATCATTACCCAGGGTTGTATATAAAACAAAAGGATCAGAAGAAGGGAATCCATCTTGGATACGGATGGATACGCATAGAATAGTGCATGCTCAAAAAAACGAATATATTGAAGATTCATATATAGGGCAGAAGGTGGCCCCTAGAGTCTAGACGTCTAAATGGATCACATTCATTCATAGATAAAGCAAAAGAGAGTGGCCCACCTAATATGCAGAGATTAAGTTTCAATACAGGGTTTTGTAAGTGTGATACTGGCAACTGGTTATGTCCTAGTGGAAAATGAAATAAGTGTAACTGTTCGCTCGGTATATGTTGAAGTATAAAGAAATATCTCTCTCTCTAGTTCCATTATATCCTTCCTGAGCACCGGTGCCCAAAACTGGACACAGTACTCCATGTGCGGTCTAACTAGGGATTTGTACAGAGGCAGCATAATGCTCTCATCATGTGTATCCAGACCTCTTTTAATGCACCCCATGATCCTGTTTGCCTTGGCAGCTGCTGCCTGGCACTGGCTGCTCCAGGTAAGTTTATCATTAACTAGGATCCCCAAGTCCTTCTCCCTGTCAGATTTACCCAGTGGTTTCCCATTCAGTGTGTAATGGTGACATTGATTCCTTCTTCCCATGTGTATAACCTTACATTTATCATTGTTAAACCTCATCTGCCACCTTTCAGCCCAAGTTTCCAACTTATCCAGATCCATCTGTAGCAGAATACTATCTTCTCTTGTATCAACTGCTTTACATAGTTTTGTATCATCTGCAAATATCGATATTTTACTGTGTAAACCTTCTACCAGATCATTAATGAATATGTTGAAGAGAACAGGTCCCAATACTGACCCCTGCGGTACCCCACTGGTCACAGCGACCCAGTTAGAGACTATACCATTTATAACCACCCTCTGCTTTCTATCACTAAGCCAGTTACTAACCCATTTACACACATTTTCCCCCAGACCAAGCATTCTCATTTTGTGTACCAACCTCTTGTGCGGCACGGTATCAAACGCTTTGGAAAAATCGAGATATACCACGTCCAATGACTCACCGTGGTCCAGCCTGTAGCTTACCTCTTCATAAAAACTGATTAGATTGGTTTGACAGGAGCGATTTCTCATAAACCCATGCTGATATGGAGTTAAACAGTTATTCTCATTGAGATAATCCAGAATAACATCCCTCAGAAACCCTTCAAATATTTTACCAACAATAGAGGTTAGACTTACTGGCCTATAATTTCCAGGTTCACTTTTAGAGCCCTTTTTGAATATTGGCACCACATTTGCTATGCGCCAGTCCTGCGGAACAGACCCTGTCGCTATAGAGTCACTAAAAATAAGAAATAATGGTTTATCTATTACATTACTTAGTTCTCTTAGTACTCGTGGGTGCATGCCATCCGGACCCGGAGATTTATCTATTTTAATCTTATTTAGCCGGTTTCGCACCTCTTCTTGGGTTAGATTGGTGACCCTTAATATAGGGTTTTCATTGTTTCTTGAGATTTCACCTAGCATTTCATTTTCCACCGTGAATACCGTGGAGAAGAAGGTGTTTAATATGTTAGCTTTTTCCTCGTCATCTACAACCATTCTTTCCTCACTATTTTTCAAGGGGCCTACATTTTCAGTTTTTATTCTTTTACTATTGATATAGTTGAAGAACAGTTTGGGATTAGTTTTACTCTCCTTAGCAATGTGCTTCTCTGTTTCCTTTTTGGCAGCTTTAATTAGTTTTTTAGATAAAGTATTTTTCTCCCTATAGTTTTTTAGAGCTTCAATGGTGCCATCCTGCTTTAGTAGTGCAAATGCTTTCTTTTTACTGTTAATTGCCTGTCTTACTTCTTTGTTTAGCCACATTGGGTTTTTCCTATTTCTAGTCCTTTTATTCCCACAAGGTATAAACCGCTTACACTGCCTATTTAGGATGTTCTTAAACATTTCCCATTTATTATCTGTATTCTCATTTCTGAGGATATTGTCCCAGTCTACCAGATTAAGGGCATCTCTAAGCTGTTCAAACTTTGCCTTCCTAAAGTTCAATGTTTTTGTGACTCCCTGACAAGTCCCCCTAGTGAAAGACAGGTGAAACTGCACAATATTGTGGTCGCTATTTCCTAAATGCCCAACCACCTGCAGATTTGTTATTCTGTCAGGTCTATTAGATAGTATTAGGTCTAAAAGTGCTGCTCCTCTGGTTGGATTCTGCACCAATTGTGAAAGATAATTTTTCTTAGTTATTAGCAGAAACCTGTTGCCTTTATGGGTTTCACAGGTTTCTGTTTCCCAGTTAATATCCGGGTAGTTAAAGTCCCCCATAACCAGGACCTCATTATGGGTTGCAGCTTCATCTATCTGCTTTAGAAGTAGACTTTCCATGCTTTCTGTTATATTTGGGGGTTTGTAACAGACCCCAATGAGAATTTTGTTACCATTTTTCCCTCCATGAATTTCAACCCATATGGACTCGACATCCTCATTCCCTTCGCTAATATCCTCCCTTAAAGTGGACTTTAGACAAGACTTTACATAGAGACAAACCCCTCCTCCTCTCCGATTTTTACGATCCTTTCTAAACAGACTGTAACCCTGTAAGTTAACTGCCCAGTCATAGCTTTCATCTAACCATGTCTCGGTTATTCCCACTATGTCAAAGTTACCTGTAGATATTTCTGCTTCTAGTTCTTCCATCTTGTTTGTCAGGCTTCTGGCGTTTGCGAGCATGCAGTTTAGAGGATTTTGTTTTGTTCCAATCTCCTCACTGTGGATTGTTTTAGAAATGTTCTTACCTCCCTTCTGAGTATGTTTTCCTGGGTCGTCTTTGTTCGAGTCTAATGCTTTTCTTCCCGTCCCCTCTTCTTCTAGTTTAACGCCCTCCTGATGAGTGTAGCGAGTCTTCTGGCGAATGTGTGTTTCCCAGGTTTGTTGAGGTGTAGTCCGTCTCTGGCGAGGAGTCCATCATACCAGTAATTCACACCGTGGTCCAGGAATCCAAATCCTTGTTGTCTGCACCATCGTCTTAGCCAGTTGTTTGCATCAAGGATCCTGTTCCATCTCCTGGTGCCATGCCCGTCTACTGGAAGGATAGAAGAAAAAACTACCTGTGCATCCAGTTCCTTTACTTTCTTCCCCAACTCTTCAAAGTCCTTGCAGATTGTCGGTAGGTCCTTCCTTGCCGTGTCATTGGTGCCAACATGTATCAGAAGAAATGGGTGGACGTCCTTGGAGCTGAAGAGCTTTGGTATCCTATCGGTCACATCCTTGATCATCGCACCTGGAAGGCAGCATACTTCTCTTGCAGTTATGTCCGGTCTGCAGATGGCTGCTTCTGTGCCTCTCAGTAGTGAGTCTCCCACCACCACCACTCTTCGTTGCTTCTTGGCTGTACTTTTTGCTGTCACTTGTTGCTGTGTGCCCTTTTCTTTTTTGCTTGCTGGTATTGCTTCATTCTTAGGTGTGCCATCTTCATCCTCTACAAAGATTTGATATCGGTTCTTCAGTTGTGTGGTTGGTGATTTCTCCATGGTCTTCTTGCTTCTTTTGGTCACATGCTTCCACTCATCTGCTTTTGGAGGTTCTCTGACACTTTTTTCACCTTCTGTGACCAGTAGAGATGCTTCTGTTCTGTCTAGAAAGTCTTCATTCTCTTTGATGAGTTTCAAAGTTGCTATTCTTTCTTCCAGACCCCGCACCTTTTCTTCTAAAAGGGCCACTAGTCTACACTTCTGACAGGTGAAATTGGATTCTTCTTCTGGTCGATCTGTGAACATGTAGCACATGCTGCAGCTCACCATGTAGGTTGTCACATCTGCCATGTTGCTCCTAGATCCTGCTGACTTGCTGTGTGTTTTCCTTCTTGTGTAATCTACTGAGCCAAGCTCTCTTGCAATAATGTCCTACAGGCAAAAATTCGGCGCGCGGTTTGGTGATGCTTTCGAAGCAGCTGATCCCGGCTGTACCCAACGATCTTCTAGCTTAGGGAGACTTCGCTTCTCCCAGAAGGCACCTGGAATATGCAAATTAGCCTCCTGAAGCTTGAATCCCTGGTTTGGTGATGCTTTCAAAGCAGCTGGTCCCGGCTGTACCCAACGATCTTCTAGCTTAGGGAGACTTCGCTTCTCCCAGAAGGCACCTGGAATATGCAAATTAGCCTCCTGAAGCTTGAATCCCTGGTTTGGTGATGCTTTCGAAGCAGCTGGTCCCGGCTGTACCCAACGATCTTCTAGCTTAGGGAGACTTCGCTTCTCCCAGAAGGCACCTGGAATATGCAAATTAGCCTCCTGAAGCTTGAATCCCTGGTTTGGTGATGCTTTCGAAGCAGCTGGTCCCGGCTGTACCCAACGATCTTCTAGCTTAGGGAGACTTCGCTTCTCCCAGAAGGCACCTGGAATATGCAAATTAGCCTCCTGAAGCTTGAATCCCTGGTTTGGTGATGCTTTCGAAGCAGCTGGTCCCGGCTGTACCCAACGATCTTCTAGCTTAGGGAGACTTCGCTTCTCCCAGAAGGCACCTGGAATATGCAAATTAGCCTCCTGAAGCTTGAATCCCTGGTTTGGTGATGCTTTCGAAGCAGCTGGTCCCGGCTGTACCCAACGATCTTCTAGCTTAGGGAGACTTCGCTTCTCCCAGAAGGCACCTGGAATATGCAAATTAGCCTCCTGAAGCTTGAATCCCTGGTTTGGTGATGCTTTCGAAGCAGCTGGTCCCGGCTGTACCCAACGATCTTCTAGCTTAGGGAGACTTCGCTTCTCCCAGAAGGCACCTGGAATATGCAAATTAGCCTCCTGAAGCTTGAATCCCTGGTTTGGTGATGCTTTCGAAGCAGCTGGTCCCGGCTGTACCCAACGATCTTCTAGCTTAGGGAGACTTCGCTTCTCCCAGAAGGCACCTGGAATATGCAAATTAGCCTCCTGAAGCTTGAATCCCTGGTTTGGTGATGCTTTCGAAGCAGCTGGTCCCGGCTGTACCCAACGATCTTCTAGCTTAGGGAGACTTCGCTTCTCCCAGAAGGCACCTGGAATATGCAAATTAGCCTCCTGAAGCTTGAATCCCTGGTTTGGTGATGCTTTCGAAGCAGCTGGTCCCGGCTGTACCCAACGATCTTCTAGCTTAGGGAGAGACTTCGCTTCTCCCAGAAGGCACCTGGAATATGCAAATTAGCCTCCTGAAGCTTGAATCCCTGGTTTGGTGATGCTTTCGAAGCAGCTGGTCCCGGCTGTACCCAACGATCTTCTAGCTTAGGGAGACTTCGCTTCTCCCAGAAGGCACCTGGAATATGCAAATTAGCCTCCTGAAGCTTGAATCCCTGGTTTGGTGATGCTTTCGAAGCAGCTGGTCCCGGCTGTACCCAACGATCTTCTAGCTTAGGGAGACTTCGCTTCTCCCAGAAGGCACCTGGAATATGCAAATTAGCCTCCTGAAGCTTGAATCCCTGGTTTGGTGATGCTTTCGAAGCAGCTGGTCCCGGCTGTACCCAACGATCTTCTAGCTTAGGGAGACTTCGCTTCTCCCAGAAGGCACCTGGAATATGCAAATTAGCCTCCTGAAGCTTGAATCCCTGGTTTGGTGATGCTTTCGAAGCAGCTGGTCCCGGCTGTACCCAACGATCTTCTAGCTTAGGGAGACTTCGCTTCTCCCAGAAGGCACCTGGAATATGCAAATTAGCCTCCTGAAGCTTGAATCCCTGGTTTGGTGATGCTTTCGAAGCAGCTGGTCCCGGCTGTACCCAACGATCTTCTAGCTTAGGGAGACTTCGCTTCTCCCAGAAGGCACCTGGAATATGCAAATTAGCCTCCTGAAGCTTGAATCCCTGGTTTGGTGATGCTTTCGAAGCAGCTGGTCCCGGCTGTACCCAACGATCTTCTAGCTTAGGGAGACTTCGCTTCTCCCAGAAGGCACCTGGAATATGCAAATTAGCCTCCTGAAGCTTGAATCCCTGGTTTGGTGATGCTTTCGAAGCAGCTGGTCCCGGCTGTACCCAACGATCTTCTAGCTTAGGGAGACTTCGCTTCTCCCAGAAGGCACCTGGAATATGCAAATTAGCCTCCTGAAGCTTGAATCCCTGGTTTGGTGATGCTTTCGAAGCAGCTGGTCCCGGCTGTACCCAACAATCTTCTAGCTTAGGGAGACTTCGCTTCTCCCAGAAGGCACCTGGAATATGCAAATTAGCCTCCTGAAGCTTGAATCCCTGGTTTGGTGATGCTTTCGAAGCAGCTGGTCCCGGCTGTACCCAACGATCTTCTAGCTTAGGGAGACTTCGCTTCTCCCAGAAGGCACCTGGAATATGCAAATTAGCCTCCTGAAGCTTGAATCCCTGGTTTGGTGATGCTTTCGAAGCAGCTGGTCCCGGCTGTACCCAACGATCTTCTAGCTTAGGGAGACTTCGCTTCTCCCAGAAGGCACCTGGAATATGCAAATTAGCCTCCTGAAGCTTGAATCCCTGGTTTGGTGATGCTTTCGAAGCAGCTGGTCCCGGCTGTACCCAACGATCTTCTAGCTTAGGGAGACTTCGCTTCTCCCAGAAGGCACCTGGAATATGCAAATTAGCCTCCTGAAGCTTGAATCCCTGGTTTGGTGATGCTTTCGAAGCAGCTGGTCCCGGCTGTACCCAACGATCTTCTAGCTTAGGGAGACTTCGCTTCTCCCAGAAGGCACCTGGAATATGCAAATTAGCCTCCTGAAGCTTGAATCCCTGGTTTGGTGATGCTTTCGAAGCAGCTGGTCCCGGCTGTACCCAACGATCTTCTAGCTTAGGGAGACTTCGCTTCTCCCAGAAGGCACCTGGAATATGCAAATTAGCCTCCTGAAGCTTGAATCCCTGGTTTGGTGATGCTTTCGAAGCAGCTGGTCCCGGCTGTACCCAACGATCTTCTAGCTTAGGGAGACTTCGCTTCTCCCAGAAGGCACCTGGAATATGCAAATTAGCCTCCTGAAGCTTGAATCCCTGGTTTGGTGATGCTTTCGAAGCAGCTGGTCCCGGCTGTACCCAACGATCTTCTAGCTTAGGGAGACTTCGCTTCTCCCAGAAGGCACCTGGAATATGCAAATTAGCCTCCTGAAGCTTGAATCCCTGGTTTGGTGATGCTTTCGAAGCAGCTGGTCCCGGCTGTACCCAACAATCTTCTAGCTTAGGGAGACTTCGCTTCTCCCAGAAGGCACCTGGAATATGCAAATTAGCCTCCTGAAGCTTGAATCCCTGGTTTGGTGATGCTTTCGAAGCAGCTGGTCCCGGCTGTACCCAACGATCTTCTAGCTTAGGGAGACTTCGCTTCTCCCAGAAGGCACCTGGAATATGCAAATTAGCCTCCTGAAGCTTGAATCCCTGGTTTGGTGATGCTTTCGAAGCAGCTGGTCCCGGCTGTACCCAACGATCTTCTAGCTTAGGGAGACTTCGCTTCTCCCAGAAGGCACCTGGAATATGCAAATTAGCCTCCTGAAGCTTGAATCCCTGGTTTGGTGATGCTTTCGAAGCAGCTGGTCCCGGCTGTACCCAACGATCTTCTAGCTTAGGGAGACTTCGCTTCTCCCAGAAGGCACCTGGAATATGCAAATTAGCCTCCTGAAGCTTGAATCCCTGGTTTGGTGATGCTTTCGAAGCAGCTGGTCCCGGCTGTACCCAACGATCTTCTAGCTTAGGGAGACTTCGCTTCTCCCAGAAGGCACCTGGAATATGCAAATTAGCCTCCTGAAGCTTGAATCCCTGGATTCTTGATTAGCTGCAGTAGTCAGATGATTTAACAGCACATCATCAGGAAAACTAATTAGATGGCTCGCTGCTCCTGTCATCTCCTTGCTGTAGGCGATCACAGGCCATAACAGTCGATTGGCTGGCTTGAAGCGAGATGTTTCCACTCCCTGAATGGAGTGGCCTGTGCTGGATCCAGTTGGTTGATGGTGGGGGTATTCGTTGCTATACATTCAGACCCCTGGGCAAGCTTTTATTCTGCCCTGCCAACCCCCATAAAGAATTCTTCAGCTATAGTAAGTAGAGTTGTGATATTTGGAGAGTGCGTGTGGTTCTTTATAGAGCATGCACTGGAACATTTCATTGTCACACATTTTTCTCTTATTTCAGGTTTAAGTGCCGAAGTCCAACCTTAATCAATGGATTAGCAGTAAATGTACATTTGCTATTCATACAAGTACCCGGGACACTTGAGGCAGAGAATAGGTTAATTTGATTAGTACTTAGCCTTGTGTGAGACAGCAGATAGAATCTGGTGCACGCTCCCTGTCTAGCATTTTGTAGACTTGACAAGATAAATGTATTTCATCTCTCAAGTTGGAAATGAAAAATTACTTTTCTGCCTTAATGCATTGGTTTTAAAATTATCAAAGATTAGCCGCGTTTGGCATTTTACAATGTCTTGGCAGTCACTGGAGATAATTGAAGTCCTTAAGGAAATATACAAGGGAAGGAGAATTACAGCCATGCTCAAAAGTTTACATACCCCTGCAGAATTGTTGCTTTAAAAAGAGAAAACACAGTAGTTTGACAATAAATGGCTTCACCCAACCACTAACCATGAGTGGAGGAAAAAGTTTTGATGTTATCATTCATATTCTCTGAAAACTGTATGTATTCTATGTTCTATAACGGATGAACAGGAATAGCCATAGGATTCAGGTTTATGCATAAAATATAGGCATGTATAGGTTTAGACACATGTAGAAGGGGTAAGAGAGGTAGCATGAATTTGGTCACAACTCACGACAGATTAAAGAATATTACAATTTTACAGTGCCTGAACCATAAGTGGATCACAGGGTGCCCGGCAGCCTGACCCTCAGTGATTAGCTGGGATCAGTAGGAATCCTGGAAATACCTGCAGAATCGGCAGGTGGAAATTAAGTTAAAGTGTTAAAGGGGTCTAAAGGGTTGTTAGGGTAGGGTAGGTTATCAATATTTGAGTAATCATACACATGGCACTCCTTGCCAGTAAACTGAAGGGGCTTCAGCTCACAAGACAGCATCGAGTACTCTTCTTTGCATCGCTCCATGCGGCACAACGCCATGCTAAGTTGAGGCTGCTCAGCTCCAGTCATTCGAATGGCCTATAGCCATAAGGCCAGGCACTGCCACTACCGACTATACAACCTTCTAACTAGTAACCAACAAAGGCCATCTGAAGGGTATCCCTTAGCTTTAAAAGATAGAAAACTAGAAAACTACTTTAAAGTGAACCTATCACTAGATATATGCAGCCCAAACCAAAGTCACCTGGAATCAAAAACGGTTTGAAAATCCGGACGAGGGCTACAGGAAGTCCAGCTTCACTCAGGTTGATCGACAGATCTCTCCCATGTGCCTACATACAGAAAGATCTTTCAAACAGCTGGAGCAGGGCAAAGAAAGTGTAATCGAGGGCAGGGAAAGCCCAACGGGGACTGTACTGCACTAAACTTTTCAAAACTGTTCTCTTTGAAACACTGCAGTGGTTCCGAGTAAAACGTACCTAGCTGCAATCATGCAGTCAAGTTGATTCATAGTGCCAGTGGCTGGGGCAGCATAAATCTAAAGACCGGTTCCCTTTAAATGATGCCAACTAAAAATCAATAAGCTTTTTATGCAGTACATCCTGCAAAGTGAAATATGTTGGTCTTTGTACTGGGTAATCAATAATAACCATTAATTTGAGGAACCTCCCTCTATAAGTTCTAACTTTTTCAGTAGGGAATTTGAACATAGGTTGTCTAAAAGAGAGAACAACTTTATGTTGCGTAATCCTGAAGGAGGTCATTAAACATAGTAGCCGATTTTGAGAATCATTAGAGTTTAATTTACAGTACTCGCTTACGTAGCGCCATTATTTTGCACTGCAGTTTACACATATCATCACTGTCCGAAATTGGGCTCACAATCCAAACTCCCTATCACTACGTCTACAGAGTGTTAAGTGTGGGAGGAACATGGTGGAAAGTCACAAAAACACGGGGAGAACATACAAACTCCTTGCAGATGTGGTCTTTGGTGAGGTTTGAACCCGGGGCTCCACATATGCAAAGCAACAGTGCTAGCCACTAAGCCACCATGCTGCCCTTAAAGATTAAGATGGGAGGAAACTCCATGATACTTTTATAAAGCAGTAAAGGCTAGAAAGGAAACATTCATACACTTTTTAGGGGCAAATTCTACTTGTATAACAGATCTGGGTCCCACCAATGGGACATGCATCGGTCTTAAAAACAGCACCCTGATGTGCACCTCTGCTTTGTAACTACCTCTCTACTCACAATGGATCCCCACTCTCAAGAAAGATTCCAATGCCACTGTTGGGACCCACATCTGCTATACATTGGCATATTTTGTTGACACCTGAAAGCTGAACTAGCAGTGTTAATATGACATGGAGTCCTCAAATAGCATACGCAGCATATCATACGCTGCACCTGGCTTCTTAGGATAATAGCGCCCCAGACATCTGCTCAACATGAAGAACGAGAGAGCAACTTCTGTTTTCTCCTCTATTGAAGCCAAGTCCACTTAAGCTTTCCTGTTCAAGCTGACATCAGGAAAGGAGAAACATTATTACACCTTGAGCAACAGAGTTGAAGAAGCAAAACCCAAATGGACATATTTAATATGAATTAAAACAAGATTGTTGATCGATACCCTTCAGGTCATATGGTGGACTCATGAATTGTATCATAATCGGGTTTCTTTTATGACTGTATCCTGTGCACCATCCTTAGGTATTTGGCCAAAAACACACCCAAACCAGATTAAGCTTCACATATAAAAAATATGTTGCAACTTTACTTGATCCCGGCTAAAAATGGTGTGCAGCTCTTTCCCAATATATCCAGTTGAGTGCTAGTCTAGGGTCTAATATGCAACCAAATGTTGCATTAAAATTGTGAAATTCCTCCAAAGCATGACTATTCTAGCGACATAAGCTAAGAACACAATGCTCATAGAAATAGGAAAGATCAGAAAGTTTGTATTTCACAAATGCGGCCAGCAGATTACTGCTCACATATAGGAAGAAGAACAAGATTTTGTCCTAATCACTTCTAACCTGGCCACATCCATAGCAAAATAAGACTCCACTTCTTACTAGCAGTATTACCTTGGGAGGGGAGGGAGAGGAATCGCTAATACGTTACAAGCCATTGAGCACAAAGCAACAATGGCCTTTTAATTTGCCTCCGCTCTGGGTTCTAGACACATCATCCGAGTATTACAGTCATGTCCCACTCCAGGAAGCTGACATGCTTGTCTAGTGCCAGTCAAATGGAAAATAAACCCTTGACAGTTTGGCAGGATGCATTTAAGAATCACCGTTTCACACACATGAGCAATGGCAGGAAAAAAAAATAAGGGAATAGTTTAATAGATGCTAAACAGTAGCACAAGCTCGGAAGCAAGGGTTAATATCTTTTAGGTATCTGAAGGATTAATAAGCTGTTTACATTTGAAGGAGGACAGGTCCAATGTGTGCTTGTCTGCAAGAAAAGGGATTCAATCTTTTTCTGGAGAGCAAAGGGGTTTGTTTGTGCCTTGCAGGTCTGCTGACAGTGAAGGATTTACTCACAGCTTTCTCTGTATGGAGGATTAATGTTCTGAAACACTGTTTGGCCAGGAAATGGATTAATCTGTATTGGCCATGTTCTTGTATGGTGGTGACGACAATACGAATGTTTTGTGAAATGGTGAGAAAGTGAGATGATGATGTAAGACCACCATTAAGGGAAATGGCAAACCATATGACAGATCATGAAAGGTGGAAAATATGACAGCAATATCATGGCCCACATACAAAGAGGCAAGGTCTGCGAAGCAAAGGGTAGCACAAAGGAACTTGCCCAAAAGTTTGTGCATAAAAGTTACATGAAAAGAAAAATGTCAACCAATGAGTCCTCCTAGGTCAAATCAAAAGTCTTGTTCCCCAGGATATTGCCATCTTAAAGTTTACTACATTTTAGCTTTGCGAAAATACAACCACTGGAAATGGCTTTCTAAAATTATAAAACACCGGGTATACCTGCAATTCTACGCTTACAACCAGGGTATTCTTGCCATTTGTCTACATACTGTTGAGCAGATTTTAGGACTTTTCAGCTCAGGACTACATATGGGATTATGAAGACATTTAGATGAAAAACAATGCATAGTAGACAAGTGCAGAAGCTGCTATAGTCTGATCTATAAAATGGACTAGGGCACAGTGGCAACTTTTGTCACATGAACAAAAGGACTGAGCGGACACTCGTATGGATACACAGTCACATAGGTTCCTATTGGATAGGTGTGATACCCTCTGAGAATACCGATAACACAATGGTCAAAAATCTGCCTATCTGAACCCGGCCTTGGATACATGTTTTACTAGAAAAATATGGGGTAAGCAGGTTGTGAGTCTAATAGTCCACACTGAGTGGTGATAAAGTCACGCTTTTCAGTTTTAGTCACGGACAGACAAGATCCACAAGGGTTGATGATCGCCAAGCAAACTTTCATAGGCATCTTGGTTCTTGACTGCGCCAAGCGAGCACATGCCCAGTGGTCCGCTTATGAGACAGCATACAAGAACTTGTCCGCTGATGCTAGTTTGATGTTGGACACAATCATCATGTATTGGCTGCACATCCTCTCATATCTGCAGTGATCGATCAAGAACATGCGGTTTGTACATGTAGATGATTGCCGAATGTAAATGGATCTCCAATGAGCGACAATTGACAGTATATTGATCAGTTCTCGTAACACCCAGATGGTTTGCCCTGTTTAGCAGGATAAGATGCAGGTCATCCTGGCGAGAGGTCAGGTGGAGAGCGAGTCTCTTCACTGCACCCAGGTTATAGGAAACGAATAGTGCCCTCCCTTGTGGAATGTCTGCGCCAAGTGTGCCTTGCTCACAAAGTAGTAATGCAGAGACGTCTGTAAACTGTAGAGAATCGGATGGATAAGGTCATCTTGGCAAAATTAGCACAAAATATATACAGTGTATATATATATATATATATATATATATATATATATATATATATATATATATATATATATATATATATATATATACAGTGGGGCAAAAAAGTATTTAGTCAGTCAGCAATAGTGCAAGTTCCACCACTTAAAAAGATGAGAGGCGTCTGTAATTTACATCATAGGTAGACCTCAACTATGGGAGACAAACTGAGAAAAAAAAATCCAGAAAATCAGATTGTCTGTTTTTTTTAACAATTTATTTGCATATTATGGTGGAAAATAAGTATTTGGTCAGAAACAAACAATCAAGATTTCTGGCTCTCACAGACCTGTAACTTCTTCTTTAAGAGTCTCCTCTTTCCTCCACTCATTACCTGTAGTAATGGCACCTGTTTAAACTTGTTATCAGTATAAAAAGACACCTGTGCACACCCTCAAACAGTCTGACTCCAAACTCCACTATGGTGAAGACCAAAGAGCTGTCAAAGGACACCAGAAACAAAATTGTAGCCCTGCACCAGGCTGGGAAGACTGAATCTGCAATAGCCAGCCAGCTTGGAGTGAAGAAATCAACAGTGGGAGCAATAATTAGAAAATGGAAGACATACAAGACCACTGATAATCTCCCTCGATCTGGGGCTCCACGCAAAATCCCACCCCGTGGGGTCAGAATGATCACAAGAACGGTGAGCAAAAATCCCAGAACCACGCGGGGGGACCTAATGAATGAACTGCAGAGAGCTGGGACCAATGTAACAAGGCCTACCATAAGTAACACACTACGCCACCATGGACTCAGATCCTGCAGTGCCAGATGTGTCCCACTGCTTAAGCCAGTACATGTCCGGGCCCGTCTGAAGTTTGCTAGAGAGCATTTGGATGATCCAGAGGAGTTTTGGGAGAATGTCCTATGGTCTGATGAAACCAAACTGGAACTGTTTGGTAGAAACACAACTTGTCGTGTTTGGAGGAAAAAGAATACTGAGTTGCATCCATCAAACACCATACCTACTGTAAAGCATGGTGGTGGAAACATCATGCTTTGGGGCTGTTTCTCTGCAAAGGGGCCAGGACGACTGATCCGGGTACATGAAAGAATGAATGGGGCCATGTATCGTGAGATTTTGAGTGCAAACCTCCTTCCATCAGCAAGGGCATTGAAGATGAAACGTGGCTGGGTCTTTCAACATGACAATGATCCAAAGCACACCGCCAGGGCAACGAAGGAGTGGCTTCGTAAGAAGCATTTCAAGGTCCTGGAGTGGCCTAGCCAGTCTCCAGATCTCAACCCTATAGAAAACCTTTGGAGGGAGTTGAAAGTCCGTGTTGCCAAGCGAAAAGCCAAAAACATCACTGCTCTAGAGGAGATCTGCATGGAGGAATGGGCCAACATACCAACAACAGTGTGTGGCAACCTTGTGAAGACTTACAGAAAACGTTTGACCTCTGTCATTGCCAACAAAGGATATATTACAAAGTATTGAGATGAAATTTTGTTTCTGACCAAATACTTATTTTCCACCATAATATGCAAAAAAATTGTTAAAAAAACAGACAGACAATGTGATTTTCTGGATTTTTTTTTCTCAGTTTGTCTCCCATAGTTGAGGTCTACCTATGATGTAAATTACAGACGCCTCTCATCTTTTTAAGTGGTGGAACTTGCACTATTGCTGACTGACTAAATACTTTTTTGCCCCACTGTATATATATATATATAATATATATATATATATATATATATATATATATATATATATATATATATATATATATATATATATATATGTATATATATATATATATATATATATATATATATATATAATCAGATGAAGAGCAGAATGCAGATTCTTTTTTTCCTAATGTGAGAAATATTGTTTGTGTTATACTTCAAATATTTTTTCCTCCTCTTGATGAAGTAGATCACATCACTGGTAACTAGCCACGCCCCCTGATGAAGAAGGGCGAAACGCATGTTGGGGAGCGAGGGTGATGGGTTCTGATAACAGCTAAGTATGTTACTTTGTTCCCATCAGTAATCAGTTTTCTAGCCAGGAGTAGTAATCGAGCTATGGCAAGTTTCCCAGTCTCAACAGCACACAGTCATCCCACTATGAAGGTGAGAGGATTTCTACTCACTGCGCACCCATAGGATGATTCTATATGGCCCAAAACTGCTCCCCAATATGAGTGCAGACGCGGGCATGACCACAACATGTGCAATAGTCCTGCTTCCTGTTGGGCGCACCTCGGGCATCCAGAATCATTTCTAAGACATATTTTAAACATTATTTTAGGTGATCTGTGTACTCTGTGAATGTCATAGAGCAGCGAGAGTCGTTTGGGCTCACTAAGCAAAAGATTGGGTACGTATTCCAGCCCCGAAGCCCACGCATCATCTGTGATAACACAAATCTCCGTCTCCCATTTCTGTTTAACCAACAGAGGGAATTTCTTAAGGAAGACAAAGAGGTCATTATAATTACCCCCTTCGTGGCTCCCTCTGAGCAAATAGTGTCCAATACCACAGCTCTATGAGTTTTAACTTCTTGCACTTTACATTGGGCTCTATAGGCGTGTTTGAATTGAAAGTATTGAAAGAAGCAACTATCAGGTAGATGGAACTCGTTTTGCAGACAGTCAAAGGATTTAATCCCCTCACTGCCGACCACCTGGTGAACGTACTGTATACCCATACTCTTCCCGTTCCCGAAATCAGTTATTTTGGCAAATTCTGAGTGTAAGTCATTACTCCAAATAGGTGTGTACATTGAAAAGTGATCAACCTCTCTTTTATTGGTTTGTTTTTAAGCCTAACCTTGGAATTTAAGTCCAATGTTGGATATACCGGTACCGAGAGACCCCCAAACCTGCCTGCCTCTAAACTTTCCACAAGGGGCCCCTGTCCCACAGTGTTTGAATAATTTTACAGACCGAACTGCCCGTGTCACTTTCTTTCCATCCCTTAATAAGTTGGCATTGAGCCGCCAGGTAATATAACCATGCATTGGGCAGTGCCAGGCCGCGATTTTGCTTATTTACAGAATGAATTGATAAATTGTTAGATCCATCATACAGGACACAACGATCTCAAGTCCATCATGTGTTCCTGAGAGGGACACATCTTTTGAAGATTGCAGACTGAAACCTAGTGCACATTCTCAGCACTAACCAATAACATGTGTAACACTTATTTTATACCCTGTAATGTAAAAAAAAAACTATTTTTGTATAAAGACACATAAGCACTGAAATTTTTTTGTAAAATTGAAAAAATGTTTTAACGTGATGTGAACACTGCTTTAAAATGGGTTCTCCGCTACTAAACAATTGAATGTGTTTTGATGTACAAGTTAGTACGAGATCCTCTCTGATTGCTTTCACTTTCAGTCCAACCAGCGGCTTCCTATTTAGATGTAATGAGAAGGCTGCAGCTGATCAGTATCCGCTGACTGGCTGCAGTGCTCACATGATGGGTCTCACAAGATGTTGATGCCAGAAAACCTATGGGGGACACAGTACTGACTTGCTTAGCAGTGGAGAAATCCATTATATGGAACCAGTGACTTGATTCATGCTGCCCAAACCGCAGCAGGGCGATTGGCTCTACGGTAGGTATATTTTCCCTAAAATGCTATGACTTTTTAGAGAAAATATAGTTCAAGTATCCGGCTGGAGACCATAGCCAAAGACGTGACTAGTATGGCTCCGTCCCTGGCAGGCTCCTCCCAGCGCTGCCGCAGGTGATTGGCAGGTCTCTAACTTGTGTGTCGCCTGTAGCAACACTGGGAGAAGATGGTCAGGGGCTGGACTAGTAGCACCACCTGCTGGTCCCTGGTCAGTTTTTCTAAATGCATTTTCTCTTAAATGATGGAGCATTTCAGACAAATGGCTGCTAACATGTAGTCAGGCTCTGGTTCATGCTGCCCGAAGTTTGGGCAACATGAATCAAGTGACAAGTTCCCTTTAAAGTTTTTTTGGACTGATAATTACTACATATAATCAGATATTAAAACTTGGTTTCCTGTATACAAAAATACAAACCAAGAAACAAATCAAAGACTACAGTGCGATATGGTTTGGTAAGAAATGTGATATACTTGCTCCAGCAATTTATCATCTCAAAATATAACACTTGTAAGAATGAACAGGAACACGACATATTGTATTGACTCACCTGCAACAAGCAGCGCTCCTTAAACACATATCCAATTAGTCTATCTAGATGCATGAGGCATTTATGATAGCGAATGTGATGGGTCAGCACTGGCAGCATCATTGCATGCTAACAAAAAGAAGAAAAAAAAATGTATTAAACCATTAGAGATTAAAAAAGTCCCTACCAGAATAACAATGGCATCTGCAGAATGGCAGACAATTATTAGTGCCGGCGACTGAGAGGACATGTTAGATTGCTTTTGGAGAGTCCAAGCCCTTGAAACTTGTCTACATAAAAGATACATAGCAGCTTGCAGTTGTATTCGCACTTCTAAAAAATTGGATTTTTTTTTAAACAGGCGATGCTAGCTTCTCTTATACCATGGAATGCGATTAGAATTACAATGATGGAGTATACAACAGTAACGCCAGAGAGAAGCCTAGACAGATGGCATGGTCATGATCATGTCACCCGAGGCCCTGGTAGGCAGAATTTGTATGACCCGGCCAAAGTGATCAAGGGAGAAGAGATATTTAATATATGCCCCCAAATATGCCGGTTTGGCCACACATCGGCTCTGTAGGTACAGGACTGACTGCTCCAGTATTAGGCTTGATGGTAATCAGACCTGAATAAGGTGACTGAAGTGAGATTAGCTGGTCTTTTGGAACGTTACCAGGGCACATCGGAGAAATTCATCAGAAGAAGCCCCGTGTTACGGCAGATCAGCATTTGTTACTCAACTTCAGGCAGCTGAATAAAACATTGGTTTTCTGGTCAGCGTACTGACAGCGCTCAAGTCAAGGCTGTTATTACAGGGAAGACGGTGAGGTGCCACCTCAGAAGAAATAACAGTGACTGGCATGGCGTTTCACTGGTTAACACTACCGACACGCTGCAAAGAAGCTCCACGCTGGAGTCTAAGATGAAGGGAATCAGAACGGGAAACACCTCAATCATAATTATGGTAGAAAATAAGATACCGCTCTGTTAAGGTCCTGTATCTCACAAGACAGAAAAGGGTTTATTTTCTGTTCTTTCTTAAAGGGACTGTCTCAAGATTGATTATCAGGAGCGCAACACTCCCCTGCCTCCTGCTTGCCAGGGAAATGTGTGCTACTGAAGGACTAACAGGTAAGACCAGATGGCTAAGAATGCACTAAACCTAAAAGCGATGTAGGAGGAGCAGAAATGAGCAGATTGGAATGGAAATATATCAAAGTTTATTATTAGTGTCCATACACATATATAGAATACAAGAAACAGGATACAGAGGATATACACACCTGGGATAAAGCCAGAAAAGCAGCAGAAGGCTAAATGCCCTAATATTAAATAGCCTAGATACAACGCATGTCCTGGAGAAACATCAACGTACTACTAATGGCTGGAAATGCATGTGACATATGACGTTAACAAAATAAGTATCTGATAATACTGATAATACAACATGCACAAAAGTATCATAAAATAATGATGATCTCAATGAGGCTTCTATGGAATAATATAATGCAAATATGGTAGTTACAACTGAAATATCACAACAAAAACAGCCTATGAACAGCACTAACGTGAAGTTAGGAATAAAGTCAATCAGTCACACATATGTAATAGTAACAATTTCCTGTGGCCATAAAGATGAATAATGGGTAGACAGAGAAAGTACCTCAACGTGCGTTTCGCCGCCACCTGTGGTTTCCATCAGGAGGTATAAAATACCACTCTGTTACGATCCTGTTTCTCATAAGACATAAAAGTTTTCTTTCTGACGTCTTAAAGGGGTCATCACTGGTTTGATTTTAAGGAGCACAACGTTCCCCTGCCTCCCAAATCCTGCTTGCCAGGGGAATGTGTGCTCCAGAAGGATTACATGTTATCAGAGCATGCTAGGGTGTTATCTGAGCGTCTTGGGCGTGCGGCTGTTACACAGCTGCAACACATGTAGGTCTTCGCTAACAAACAGGCAATCTCTGCATGTGTTGTTGCTGTCTAACAGCCACAAATCATGCAGCTGTGGGAACACGAACATATTAGTCAAACACACCGAAGACACTTGGATAACACGTTATCCGAGAACGTTGGCTCTTCACGGATAAAGAACATATGGCTAAAAACGTGTTTATACGGGCCGAGCAGTAGCACTGAACAACAGATTGGCAATTGATTTAGCCATAAACAATGTGCACTGAACGATTTGTAAAAGATCATTCAGTGCACATAGGCCACCGTAGAGGTACCGTTACACTTAACGATTTACCAACGATCATGACCAGCGATACGACCTGGCTGTGATCGTTGGTAAGTCGTTGTGTGGTCGCTGGAGAGCTGTCACACAGACAGCTCTCCAGCGACCAACAATGCCGAAGTCCCCGGGTAACCAGGGTAAACATCGGGTTACTAAGCGCAGGGCCGCGCTTAGTAACCTGATGTTTACCCTGGTTACCATTGTTAAAGTTAAAAAAAAAACCAAAACACTACATACTTACATTCCTGTCGCGTCCCCCGGCATCAGCTTCCCTGCACTGTGTAAGCGCTTGCCGGAAAGCAGGGCGGTGACGTCACCGCTGTGCTCTGCTTTACAGCCGGCCGGAGCTGACACTGGGGGACGCAGGGAAGCGGACACTGAAGGACGCGACAGGAATTTAAGTATGTAGTGCTTTTTTTTTTTACTTTTACAATGGTAACCAGGGTAAACAGCAGGTTACTAAGCGCGGCCCTGCGCTTAGTAACCCGATGTTTACCCTGGTTATCAGTGAAGACATAGCTGAATCGGCGTCACACACGCCGATTCAGCGATGTCAGCGGGTGATCCAGCGACTAAATAAAGTCCTGATCATTCCCCAGCGACCAACAATCTCCCAGCAGGGGCCTGATCGTTGGTCGCTGTCACGCATAACGATTTTGTTAACGATATCGTTGCTACGTCACTAAAAGCAACAATATCGTTAATGATATCGTTATGTGTGACGGTAGCTTAGTTCTCTGAGTCCTGTTTACAGAGGCTGATGTGCCGCCGAGAACGATTATCTTCTGCGCTGCACAAAAGATAACATTTTACTGCTGCAAAAATCATCTTGCTCATTCATCAGCTAATCAGCAGCATGTTTAGATTGCAAGATTATTGCTCAAGATGCTAGTCTGAATACTGAGCTTTCTGATGCTGCAAGCATAGGCAGCCATGTCTCAGCAACGGTTTCCTGAAAAATGCCCACAGGAAAATTGCCCACAGGAAAAATGCCAACACAGAAAACTGCCAACACGGAAAACTGCCCACACGGAAAATTGTCCACATGGAAACTTGCCAATTGCAGCATCACAAAGTTTCAGATCTATGATATTTGAGGTGAAAGGTGAGGATGTTCCCATGATATGTGATCAACTTGTGATTTTCAGCTGACCTGGTGCAAAACTGCAAACATGCTGAAGATCTGTGGTTTGGAGCAGTCTGTCATTATCAGCAGTACATAGATCTAGTCTGCTCTCCTCTCTCACTGATTCTGCCTTACTCCTTCCACCAGCCCAGAACAGCAACACAATGCATGCAGAAACAGCAGCAGTATGATCCAGAGGAGCCATCACTGCTATCAGTACCCACAAAAGAATCACTGTATTAACTGTGGAGTTACATGGGACTGCAGGTCAGATCTAATACATTATCATCTCAGTGGGTGCCCACCAGAAGCAGGGTGCTGCTGGCTGAGATAGATGTTCCTGGAAGCCCAGAAGGCACCGCAGAAAGGTGAGATTCTGTCAGAATCTGTCAGAGGAGCGGAAGTGTCATAGCAGCTCCGCTCTCCCATTGACTTCAGTGGCAATGAATCTGGGGCCAAGAGTAAGAGTGAACAGACCCTACGTAGTTATGTACCATACATATACAGGTCCTTCTCAAAAAATTAGCATATAGTGTTAAATTTCATTATTTACCATAATGTAATGATTACAATTAAACTTTCATATATTATAGATTCATTATCCACCAACTGAAATTTGTCAGGTCTTTTATTGTTTTAATACTGATGATTTTGGCATACAACTCCTGATAACCCAAAAAACCTGTCTCAATAAATTAGCATATTTCACCCATCCAATCAAATAAGTGTTTTTTAATAACAAACAAAAAAAACAACAAATAATAATGTTCAGTTATGCACTCAATACTTGGTCGGGAATCCTTTGGCAGAAATGACTGCTTCAATGCGGCGTGGCATGGAGGCAATCAGCCTGTGACACTGCTGAGATGTTATGGAGGCCCAGGATGCTTCAATAGCGGCCTTAAGCTCATCCAGAGTGTTGGGTCTTGCGTCTCTCAACTTTCTCTTCACAATATCCCACAGATTCTCTATGGGGTTCAGGTCAGGAGAGGTGGCAGGCCAATTGAGCACAGTAATACAATGGTCAGTAAACCATTTACCAGTGGTTTTGGCACTGTGAGCAGGTGCCAGGTCGTGCTGAAAAATGAAATCTTCATCTCCATAAAGCATTTCAGCCGATGGAAGCATGAAGTGCTCCAAAATCTCCTGATAGCTAGCTGCATTGACCCTGCCCTTGATGAAACACAGTGGACCAACACCAGCAGCTGACATGGCACCCCACACCATCACTGACTGTGGGTACTTGACACTGGACTTCAGGCATTTTGGCATTTCCTTCTCCCCAGTCTTCCTCCAGACTCTGGCACCTTGATTTCCGAATGACATGCAAAATTTGCTTTCATCAGAAAAAAGTACTTGGGACCACTTAGCAACAGTCCAGTGCTGCTTCTCTGTAGCCCAGGTCAGGCGCCTCTGCCGCTGTTTATGGTTCAAAAGTGGCTTTACCTGGGGAATGCGGCACCTGTAGCCCATTTCCTGCACACGCCTGTGCACGGTGGCTCTGGATGTTTCCACACCAGACTCAGTCCACTGCTTCCTCAGGTTCCCCAAGGTCTGGAATCGGTCCTTCTCCACAATCTTCCTCAGGGTCCGGTCTCCTCTTCTCGTTGTACAGCGTTTTCTGCCACATTGTTTCCTTCCAACAGACTTACCATTGAGGTGCCTTGATACAGCACTCTGGGAACAGCCTATTTGTTGAGAAATTTCTTTCTGGGTCTTACCCTCTTGCTTGAGGGTGTCAATGATGGCCTTCTTGACATCTGTCAGGTCGCTAGTCTTACCCATGATGGGGGTTTTGAGTAATGAACCAGGCAGGGAGTTTATAAAAGCCTCAGGTATCTTTTGCATGTGTTTAGAGTTAATTAGTTGATTCAGAAGATTAGGGTAATAGGTCGTTTAGAGAACCTTTTCTTGATATGCTAATTTATTGAGACAGGTTTTTTGGGTTATCAGGAGTTGTATGCCAAAATCATCAGTATTAAAACAATAAAAGACCTGACAAATTTCAGTTGGTGGATAATGAATCTATAATATATGAAAGTTTAATTGTAATCATTACATTATGGTAAATAATGAAATTTAACACTATATGCTAATTTTTTGAGAAGGACCTGTATACTGCAGGTGCAGGCAGGCATAGGATGGAAGGAAAAGCAGAGTGGATGTGAATAAGGGTCTCTAGGCCCAGACACACCACAATGAGAGTGGAATTATTGTTAGCACAGTGGAATGACAAGAACAGAATCCGTACTCTGGGACTAGGGATGAGTGAACCGAACATGTAGAACCTGGAGAAGTAAACTGGGCCCAGAGACCTTTGTTGAAATCCATTCTGCATTTTCTTTGCTGCCTGTGTTGTGCTGTATTGTATTTCAATGGAGCCCATGGAAGTCAAGGACAATCACCTGGCAGTTAATTATTTGCAGGTGTGCAATGATTGTTTAATAAACTTGTTATTGTTATTAGACCTCCTTAATAAACTGTTCTTAATAAACTTGTCTGTAGTTTTTTATGTGGGCAATTTTCACAGACATTCTTCTGTGCTGCAGAGCTTCTCATTTATAATTCTATACTATTCCCCTGTCCTGCAGAGCATTTAACCTATATCGCTTTGCTATTCTGTCCTGCAAAGCATCTCACCTATAATTCTATATTATTCTTCTGCCCTGCAGAGCATCTCACCTATAATTCTATATTATTCTTCTGTCCGGCAGAGCATCTCACCTATAATTCTATATTATTCTTCTGTCCTACAGAGCATCTCACCTATAATTCTATATTATTCTTCTGCCCTGCAGAGCATCTCACGTATACCTGCATACTATCCCCCTGTTCTGCAGAGCATTTAACCTATATCTCTTTGCTATTCTCTGTCCTGCAGAGCAACTCACCTGTAATTCTATATTATTCTTCTGCCCTGCAGAGCATCTCATGTATACATGCATATACTATCCCCCTGTCCTACAGAGCATTTAACCTATAATTCAGCCTATGGGCAATTTTCTGTGGGCATTCTTCACCTTGCACCTCAAATATCATGGATCTGAAACTTTGTGATGCTGCAATTGGCAATTTTCTGTGTGGGCAATTTTCTGTGTGGGCAATTTTCCGTGTGGGCAAATTTCCGTGTGGGCAAATTTCTGTGTGGGCAAATTTCCGTGTGGGCATTTTTCTGGTCACCCTCAGCAACAATGGAGACGGTGCAGTGGATCCAACTAGCTTTAGAGCAGCACTTACAAGAGCTATAGCTATGAGCTTGTAAGTGCTGCACTATTTGCCTAAGAAACCAGTCACTGTTGATAGACAGCAGCGGTGGTTAGTATCCTATGCAACAAGCAGTAAATTACAAATCCCTCCACGTATGGGAACAAATACATTTTTTCTACAAAGTGTCTTGATTTCACAATCAATTTGCAATTTTACCCATTCTAAAACAAGAGAATGACCATTTAAAACAGTATCCAGGCACTTGTCACAACCATATGGCAAAAACATGAAGTGAACCACACCTAATATCTGCAAGTCCATATACCCCCTACTGCTTGCCAGCCTTAGTTCTCTTGGATTTCTCCAATTAAAGGAGCTCTTGACAATTATAGGACAGGACTGGAAATCATGCTCTGCTCCAACCCCATATACAGTATTCAGCTTCTTATTTCATAAAAAGTGTATAAATTCCCTTTAATTTCCTGGCCAAATATCTGGTGTCCACAAGGCTATGGGTCCCTCGGTGAAGATCTCTTCTGTACCCCACAGAATTCTATATTCATGGGCACTGACAGATGCAGAGCGAGGCTGCCCTACATTGCAGTACATGGAGAAGCTTTGTGTAATATCCTGTATTACCTGCAATAATAAGCGTACCATTAAGGAGGAAAGTCAGTAGTGATCCAATATATCGTCTTTAATGTCCCGTTAAATAGAGGGGCCATTAATTTCCAAATCCGTGGGGTACTATCGAAAGTTAATCTGAATATTTTATATCCTTCTACTCACTCCAGCCGATGACTCTTCAACACTTTGTCTCCAAAAACGCCACTAATCTTCTAGCCTCGGATCCCAATCACACGAGGAAACGTTAGATTCTCCTTTTAGAGTAATTCATGGAGGATGAGATGTGTGCTAACTCATTATTAAGAGCTCTCCTGTTGCCAATACTATCCATAGTGATATTTCTCCGACACCAAAGAGGTTTTTGGACGTTCATTTGCAGAATGTGTACGTCTATTCCAAGCTATGGAAGGAAGAGCGGCTAAGTGGATATTACATGTGTGAGCGCCTTTATGGGGACTCCGGTGTATACAGCCAAGAACAATAGGGCTCTATCAGCCTGGCTGGGTTTACAGGCCCTCCGCACAACATCTCCAGCCAAGTGCTAGCTATGCGTCTTTCTGCACAGTGCTAGGCAGGCCTGACTGCGGCCATGGGACTAGCGGAGGGCGGAGGATATATATTACATGATCGTCAGTAGCCGAGAAGCTCCCACTGGTAAATAGAGGCTGATTAATAAGCTACATAAAATACCACAATCGGTGGAGATATGTCCATATGCCGGATCTTATGTACAGTAGCTCTATAGATTTCACTTAAAGTAATCATTAATAACTACAGAAAATCACATTGCTTGCAGTAGATCCGAAGACATCATTTCTCATTCGATTCCAATTATACCACAGTTTTTTATACAGCCTTTAAAGGGAACGTGTCATCGAAAAATTATCTATTGTTTAAATCCGGTTTTGTATTAAATGTAATGTTAAACATTTTTGACAATTCTTTAGGGCATTTCATGAAATTTTACATGTTGAGCTTGACACGATGTAATAGTGGCTGCGGGGCGGAATAAAGCGCTCGTTATTAATTTCGCCTCTGTGTTGTGGAGATTATGGGAATCAAAGCATTGGCACCTAATGAGTTAAATTTAGCTACGGCCAACTGGGCGTTAACAGATCGCTTTCACTGGGTGCCTGAACTTTTGTTACATCTAAGTGGGTGCAATCAGACAGCAATAGAAGGAGAAAAAGTAATCTCATTAGGTGCCAAAGACTGCTAATATCTCCATGGAGAGGAGAAAGAAAAAATAACAAAAATGTCTTATTCCGCTCTGCAGCCACCGTTACATCAGGATATATATGTCTTGGATTCCATGTTTTTAATGAATCTTTAATAAAGCATCTACTATATAATTGTCTAAGGGTCACTTCCGTCTGTCTGTCTGTCACGGTTATTCATTTGCTGATTGGTCTCGCCAGCTGCCTGTCATGGCTGCCGGAACCAATCAGCGACGGGCACAGTCCGGAAGAAAATGGCCGCTCCTTACTCCCTGAGGTCAGTGCCTGTCGCCCGCATAGTCCCCTCCGCTCACCGCTAACACAGGGTTAATGCAGGCGGTAACGGACCGCGTTATGCAGCGGGTAACGCACTCTGTTACCGCCGCTATTAACCCTGTGTGTCCCCAACTTTTTACTATTGATGCTGCCTATGCGGCATCAATAGTAAAAAATGTAATGTTAAAAATAACAATAAAAAAAAAAAAAAGCCTGCTATACTCATCCTCTGTAGTCCGCTGAGCCGCTCCCACCACCCGCCATCTTCCGCTGCACTTTCCGGTGCCAAAGATGATATGGCAGAAGGACCTGCCATGACGTCACGGTCATGTGACCACGACGTCATTACAGGCCCTGCGCGACAAGGACCTGCCATGACTTCACGGTCATGTGACCGCGACGTCATCACAGGTCCTGCGCCCATACCAACGCTGGGACCGGAAGCTGCTGTGGACTACAAGGGGCCTTCGGAAAGGTGAGTATATGTTTATTTTTTCACCTGTGACAAACCTGGCTGGGCAATATACTACGTAGCTGGGCAATATACTACGTGGTTGGGCAATATATTACATCACTGGGCAATATACTACGTTACTGGCCAATATACTACGTGGCTCTGTGCTGTATACTACGTCACTGGGCAATATACTACGTAACTGGGCAATATACTACGTAACTGGGCAATATACTACGTAACGGGGCAATATACTACGTGGCTGCGCAATATACTACGCGACTGGGCAATATACTACGTAACTGGCCAATATACTACGTGGCTGCGCAATATACTACGTCACTAGGCAATATACTACGTGACTGGGCAATATACTACGTGACTGGGCAATATACTACGTAACTGGCCAATATACTACGTGGCTGGGCAATATACTACGTGGCTGGGCAATATACTATGTGACTAGGCAATATACTACGTGACTGGGCAATATACTACGTAACTGGCCAATATACTACGTGGCTGCGCAATATACTATGTCACTAGGCAATATACTACGTGACTGGGCAATATACTACGTGGCTGCGCAATATACTATGTCACTAGGCAATATACTATGTGACTGGGCAATATACTACGTGGCTGCGCAATATACTACGTGGCTGCGCAATATACTACGTGGCTGCGCAATATACTACGTGGCTGCGCAATATACTACGTGGCAGCGCAATATACTACGTGGCTGGGCAATATACTACGTGGCTGGGCAATATACTACGTGGCTGGGCAATATACTACGTGGCTGGGCAATATACTACGTGGCTGGGCAATATACTACGTGGCTGGGCAATATACTACGTGGCTGGGCAATATACTACGTGGCTGGGCAATATACTACGTGGCTGGTCAATATACTACGTAGCTGGGCAATATACTACATGGCTGGGCAATATACTACGTGGCTGGGCAATATACTACGTGGGCTGTGAAATATACTACGTGGACATGCATATTCTAAAATACCCGATGCGTTAGAGTCGGGCAACCATCTAGTGAACTATATTTTTATACATCGTGGACGGATGTGCCGCTTACTTCCTTTTCCTTGACCCTTTGGCTGAGCTTCACCAGCAGAACGGGCACCCAGATTATAGCCTCCAATATCAGATGACATGGCGTGGTGAGCTCAAACAATCCCCCCTCTCCCCGAGTCACTATTACATCGTGTGTCCAGTTCAACATGGAAAAAAATGGGGAAGTTCCTCTTCCAAAATAAAAATGTTGCAACTTTCACAATGGCCCATGGGGCATTTTTCGTCTTCTACTTCCAGGAAATTTAATGATTAGACGCTCGCACTATGGAACTGAAGCATCTAATGACAGTGTGCAAATATCATTGAGAAGGGAGATGGAGCAAAAGCCAGCTATTGCCTATTGTGAATAGGGCATCTTTGTTATTTAATGTGTATACAGGGGTTACCTGTCCCTATGACCCTGCCTCTGCTGAAAAGGAATCTAATGAGAGTGAAGCCGGTGTAGGGCTCACGTGACAATGTCATGCGAGCCCCGGGAGAGAGAGCGCCAACACCGCTGGACCAGCACCAGAGAACAGTATAAGTGTTGTTACCGTACTTTACGGGTGCAAACATGCTAATTGTGAAGGGGTTGTCCAAATAGTGAATCTGGAATTGGTGTTTCCTTTGTTCCTTCATCTATCCATTACCGAGGCATGGATTTCTATTCCCTGTATACAAATTTGGTCTCTTTATCCAACCGGTGTAGACCAACCAGAAGACTCTCATAGAAAAAGTTGAGTATCAACCACACTTAGCTAAAAAGACTAGATTTACATATAGGGAAGAGAAGGTCATATTTCAGAAATGGAAAGGCACAGGGACAAATGAAAAACACCAGATTAAAAAAACAGCATCAGGTATAGAATGGGTATGTATCCCAGAGAGGGTATGAGGAGGGAGGCGCTCTGCTCTCGCTCTATTGGCCCTCTTCCTCTCACCTAACTCTCCATAAAATCTCACCAGTACACACGGTCATTTCTTTGTTCTGTAATGTAAAAATCTGTCTTCAGTGAAACCAGATTTAAGCTGTGAATTGAGAATGAAAAAGCAGTTTGGATGAAGAAGCAGATTTCCCTAATAAGATATATTACAAAGTTGCTTATTTTCATGTGTAATATTAATTTATGAAATAACAGTTAAAATGAGATTTACTCTTTAACATTCAGAGAATTGTGAAATATGTAGTAGAGAAAACAATGTCATCAAAACTACAGCTAGCAGCCCAGTAAGCAATTCATCTCTCATGGGTTTACCGCGACAGAGGACCCAGAAGACCGCAGCGCCTGATTTCTCCTACTCCTGCACTGATTAGGAGCACTTCACCTTCATATTAAACAATGTAAATTTATTTTAGCAGTGCAGGGGTTAACCTCTGTTGAGAGCTCCTGGAGTTTAGGCTCTCAGCTGTGCACTGTTAGCCACTCCCGTCTCCTATATAATCTGGGCCCTGGCTAGCACTCATTGTCAGAGTAAGCTTATGCTGCATGGCTAGTGGTTGTTATTGGAGAAGGCGTTATCTGAATTTATCTGTGACTGCTGCTAGGTTTTGAGTGTGTGATTATTTAATTTCTTCTACTTTGATTTAACCCCATCCTCCACTCCCCGATACATTCCTCTGTTATATGTGAAAGTAGATTTGTATGTTTGGTATTTTTCGTTACCCCTGTTCGTATTACCTTGTTAGTCTGATTAGTGTACTACTACTCTCTTAGGGTACTGTCACACAGTGCAATTTTCATCGCTACGACGGCACGATCCGTGACGCTCCAGCATCGTAACAATATCGCTCCAGCGTCGTAGAGTGCTGTCACACTTTGCAATCTACGACGCTGGAGCGATAATTTCATGACGTATGTGCAATGTAGAAGCCGTTGGTTACTATGCGCACATCGTATACGATATATGTTACACCATGCGATCATGCCGCCACAGCGGGACACTAGACGACGAAAGAAAGTTTCAAACGATCTGCTACGACGTACGATTCTCAGCGGGGTCCCTGATCGCATGAGTGTGTCAGACACTGCGATATCGTAACTATATCGCTCGAACGTCACGAATCGTGCCGTTGTAGCGATCAAAATTGCACTGTGTGACGGTACCCTTATTCCATGGGTGGGGGAAGGGTACAAACTGAGGGCTGATTCAGGAGCTAAGGAAGAGTACGTAGCCCTGGCATCTTCACCATCAGAAGTAATTTTTGGTGCACAGCGAGCTAGGGCACCCCCTAGCGTTAGGGACAGGGAAGGAGTCGTGACAACATCGCTGTAATCAGGGTCTCTGCACCTACATTATGCTGATCTAGCAAAATCCTGGTGACAGAGATTCCCTTTAATACACAGTGTGAGATGGAATGAAAAAACATTGCCAAAGAATACTGTACATGTAACACTAAAACCTTATTTAAACAATAGGCCATTTTCTGATGATCGCTTCCATTTAAATAGCCCTGCAGTAACACATCTCCCCATTTTTAATGATGGAAGCAATTAAAATGGACCTGTCACTTGCTATAAATGTCATTTTTATCTGGAGTAAATGCTGCTGTTTATCTGAACCTGGTGTTTTTCTCTTTTTTCAGCGTGACTTTCCATTCTTGAGATAAATTATTTTCTTTCCTGTATGTAAATCTAGTTTTTTTTTAGTGGGTGTGATATTGAACTTTTTCTATGGGAGTTTTCTCGAGGACCAAAGAGACTGAGTGTACATACAGAGAATAGAGGGCCATGCCGCAGAAATGGAGAGGCGCAGGAACAAAAGAAAAATAATTACAGATTCAGGAAAATAGTGGCATTTTCACTAGGAAAAACAATTACATATTCATGGAAAGTGACAGATATTCTTTATGAAACAATTTTGTGAGCCTTCAAAAGTATTCAAGTCTCTTAAAGGGGTTGTCCACAATTAGGATGAGCACTTTTTGATCTAAATGTTTGGCCCCAATAAAATACAAAAAGCCAATACTTGCCTCCTGTGGCGGCGCCGTTGCAGCAGTATCAGTCCCGGGCCCAGGTGTGGCTGTTATGACACTTGAGCCTGGTGCCCAATCAGCGCTGGCGTCATTGGCCCCGCCTTCGTACAAATTGAATATGAAGAGGAAGTCCGGACTGCAGCCCATCTCTGACTTCATCATGTTCAATTCATACGATGGCGGGGCCAGTGACGTCAGCGCTACCTGGGCTCATGTGTCATAACGGCCGTACCTGAGCCTCGGGACCACAAGTGCCGACACCGCTGGAACGGCCCCTGCACCGGAGGAGAGTCTACGTTTTTTATTTTATTCAAGCCCAAAATTTTCAAATCAAGAAGGGGCTGTCCCAGTAGTGGATAATCACTTTATCAAAAATGCTATGATGCATATTCGAAAGGGAGCGGCTAACTTTAAATCGACAAAGCAGCGGCTCCTTTTCATCTCTGTTCTGTTGGTGGGACGTGACTGGTAATTGACAGCCGGTCCCCCGCTGCCTATCTGAAGGGAGCCTAACATATACATACACAATTCATCAGCACACTGCCATTAAAGGAATAACAAACGCCAATATTGCTGCAAAAGTTAAAAACTTAACGCTATATAGTTATCAGTTATTAATTATAAAGCTATCCAACCACGTCCAGGTGTACCTTTTAGTATGGATGGTCCCTAGCCATTAACTCTCTTACCTCTCTATGTGACAAAACAGCCTCATGTGAATGGGAAGTGAAAAAAGAAACCAGGAATAGCTCACAATTAAAACTTTTTTTCTTTTTTCTTTAGTACATATTGGGTAAGGTGTGGCCCCCTTAAGAGCTCAGCACTCTTACCCACCCACCTGTCCCTCATAAGGTTTTAACGACCTATGCATGGTTTATTTTTCACTCCCCTTTCACATGTGAGCAGACAAATCTCCAAGGGAGCCCAAACTTTTTATTGGCCCTTTTTCCTTTTTGTAGTACTAGTACTGCGCATGTCGTGTCTCCCCCTTTGATGCAGGGCTCTGGCGGTCAAAGTCGTGACATGCCAGCTGTTTTGTACAGCTGACATGTGCGCGCAATAGCGGCGGGTGAAATCGCGATACACCCGCCGCTATTAACCTGTTAAATGCCGCTGTCAAACGCTGACAGCGGCATTTAACTACCGCTTCCGGTCGCGTGGCCGGAAATGAGCTCATCGCCGACCCCCGTCACATGATTGGGGCTCGGTGATGTGCCAGGACAGTAACCATAGAGGTCCTTGAGACCTCTATGGTTACTGATGCTGGCCTGCTGTGAGCGCCCCCCTGTGGTCAGCGCTGATAGCAAGCCTGCCTTTCAGCTACATAGCAGCGATCTGATGATCGCTGCTACGTAGCTGAGCCGATTGAGTGGTGCCAGCTTCTAGCGTCCCATGGAGGCTATTGAAGCATGGCACAAGTTTAAAAAAATGTTTTTAAAAATATGAAAAAAAATATATAAAAGTTTAAATCACTCTCCTTTCACCCCATCCTAAGTAAAACAATAAAAAAAAAATCAAACCTACACATTTGGTATCGCCGCGTTCAGAATCGCCCGATCTATCAATTAAAAAAAAAGCATTAACCTGATCGCTAAACAGCATAGCAAGAAAAAAATTTGAAACGCCAGAATTAAGTTTTTTTGGTTGCCGCGACATTGCATTAAAATGCAATAACGGGCGATCAAAAGAACGTATCCGCACAAAAGTGGTATCATTTAAAACGCCAGCTTGGCACGCAAAAAATAAGCCCTCACCCGACCCCAGATCACGAAAAGTGGAGACGCTACGGGTATCGGAAAATGGCGCTTTTTTTTTCTAAGCAAAGTTTTGAATTTTTTTTCACCCTTAGATAAAAAAATAACCTACTAGACATGTTTGGTGTCTATGAACTCGTAATGACCTGCAGAATCACAATGGCAGGTCAGTTTTGGCATTTACTGAAGCTAGAAAAAAAGCCAAACAAAAAACAAGTGTGGGATTGCACTTTTTTTGCAATTTCACCACACTTGGAATTTTTTTCCCGTTTTCTAGTACAAGACATGGTGTTGTTCAAAAGTGCAACTTGTCCCGCAAAAAATAAGCCCTCGTGATGACCATATTGACGGAAAAATAAAAAAGTTATGGCTCTGGGAAGGAGGGGAGCGAAAAACAAAAACGCAAAAACGAATAAGAGCCGCGGCGGGAAGGGGTTAAGATGAAAAAAAAAAAATTAAATAAAAAGAGATATTTTTTTGCCAAAAACACACAAGAAATGTGTCATTAAGTTTAGGCCTTATAAAGATCTACTTTATAATTGTCTAAGGGTCACTTCCACCTGTCTGTCATGGATATTCATTAGTCGCGGCCTCTGTCTGTCATGGAAATCCACGTCGCTGATTGGTCGCGGCAAAACAGCCACGACCAATCAGCAACGGCCACACTCCGGCGGCAATCAGCGACGGGCACAATGCGGAAGAAAATGGCCGCTCCTTCCTCCCCGCAGCCAGTGCCCGCATACTCCCCTCCGGTCAGCGCTCACACAGGGTTAATGGCAGCGTTGACCGCGGTGTAACGCACTCGGTTAACGCTGCTATTAACCCTGTGTGACCAACTTTTTATTATTCATGCTGCTCATGCAGCATGAATAGGAAAAATATCTAAATGTTACAAATAATAAAAAAAATAAAAAATAGTTACATACTCACCCTCGGTTGGCCCCCGGATCGAAGCGACCGGTTACCGATGCTCCTCGCGACGTCCCGGGGACCGCTCCATGCATTGCGGTCTCGCGAGATGATGACATGCGGTCTCGCGAGACTGCTATGTCATCATCTCGCGAGACTGAAATGCACTCTTCAGACCGGACCGCGCGATGAGCATCGGTAACTGGCCGCTTCGATCCGGAAGGTGAGTATGTAACTATTTTTTATTTTAATTCTTTTTTTTAACAGGGATATGGTGCATACTACGTGACTGGCCAATATACTACGTGACTGTGCTGTATACTACGTGACTGGGCAATATACTATGTGGCTGGACAATATACTATGTGGCTGGGCAATATACTACGTGGCTCTTTGCTGTATACTACGTGACTGGGCAATACACTACGTGACTGGGCAATATACTACGTCGCTCTTTGCTGTATACTACGTGACTGGGCAATACACTACGTGACTGGGCAATACACTACGTGACTGGGCAATACACTACGTGACTGGGCAATATACTACGTGACTGGGCAATATACTACGTGGCTGGGCAATACACTACGTGACTGGGCAATATACTACGTGGCTGGGCAATATACTATATGGCTGGGCAATATACTATGTGGCTGGGCAATATACTATATGGCTGGGCAGTATACTACGTGACTACGTGTCTGTGCTGTATACTACGTGGCTCTGTGCTGTATACTACGTGACTGGGCAATATACTATGTGGCTGGGCAATATACTATGTGGCTGGGCAATATAATACGTGTCTCTGCTGTATACTATGTGGCTCTGTGCTGTATACTACGTCACTGGGCAATATAGTTTGTGGCTAGGCAATATACTACGTGGCTGGGCAATATATTACGTGGCTGGGCAATATACTACGTGGTGGGCAATATACTACGTGGACATGCATATTCTAGAATACCCGATGCGTTAAAAATCGGGCCACCATCTAGTAATTTAATAATCAACTTGCTTAACTGTTCACCATAACAGTAATTTTGACCAGGAGTGCCCAAAATTTCACCTGCCATTGTATTCATTAGTCACAGTGTGCTGACATATTGTGCATGTAT
Organism: Ranitomeya imitator; assembly: GCF_032444005.1. Lineage (NCBI taxonomy): Eukaryota > Metazoa > Chordata > Amphibia > Anura > Dendrobatidae > Ranitomeya > Ranitomeya imitator. Next base: position 284,590,165 of record NC_091287.1, read on the forward strand.
ATGTTTATATATGGGCTACATAATGTACGTGTGCATAAGGTGTGCAGGCCCTATTTGTTCATGCAGTAACTTCAGGGAACTGGTAACTTCAGGGAACTGGCTGTCAATCACCATGATGTAGGCAGTCACGCCCTGTCGGCAGAGCAGCTGAACCGCTGACAGGAGCGGTGGGTAAGTGCTCGGAGATGGCCACGGTTAGAACAAGCAGCTACTTGGCAACTACCTGCCTGTTATTTTTTTTACAAAAGACTTAAAATTGAAGTCATGGATAAACCCTTTAACCGTTTTCATTCCAGGTGGCTGTGTGAGGAATTGTAAGTCCCTTTGCTGGAATTTGGCTGGACTACAGAACCAGATGCAGCTATTAGGACAGACTAGATGGTTCTGTAGGCACCAAACCATTTTGCCCTGCTAATAGCACACATGTGCTCTATTGTTCTGTTATACTCTGGAAAACCCATTTCTAAGCATTTCAGATTTCAGCACTCAGACATTTTGGGAGAATTTACTATTGTACTTGAGACTAACTGCAATCATTTTCTTGATTGTCGACAGCCTGAAGGATTACAGAAGAAAACTGACACAAACAAAACAGAGAAACCACACAGAAGAGTCTAGAAAAATGACACATCAACAAGCCGTTAACACAGTGCCATCTGCTGTTCGCCCTAGATAGTGATGCGGCATAAGCCTACAGCTGTTGTACACTCCGGCTGTACACTGCAGCTGTAGTAATGTAGTTAGACACTGCTCAAATTATCTTTATTTCTTTTACTTTCAACTCTGGATTTTGGACTATTAGGTAATTCCCAATTTAGAATCCATTTTCTAGGAAGCCAAGGCAACAGTGTGAAGACATATTATAGCTGCATTCCTCCTTTCTGCTGGAAAGTATGCACTGGCAAATCTGACATAACATGTAGGTTTTCAGGAAAGATAAAGGGTCATGAGTATTAAAGTTGATGGTCGATAACCCCTTCTTAAATACTATATTGCCCCACGTGTAAATAACAGAGCAGACATTGCTGGAACGGCATCAGGTCTCCCATGGCTTGCTTGACATTGTAATAACACGTGAGCACTGCAGACAATCCGCGTTCACTGATGGCCTGCTCGCTCACACTTTCAGAAGAAAATTGGACACCTGAAAAGAGTGAGAATTGCAGCCCTTTAATGACCGACGAATGGCTTCAGTGCTCAAGAGGCATTACACTGTTACGTCCTGGGAGACCCAGCATCAACATTGTTGTAATGGTACTGGGGCGATAGGGGAGCATCCGATATTTTTATTTTTTACTGAGTAATTTTAAGTAAAGGTTGTCTGAAGAATGGACAACCCCTTTAATTGACGTGACAACCCTCAAACAATTTTCATAGTTCAAGAGGCAAAAAACACAAAAGCAAAAAAAATTAAAAAGCAGGTCCAAGCTCCAGGTTCTCCTCACACTTCCATTCCCCCAACTACAATGGAAAGCACTGAGCTCGCTTTCAGCACAATCTAGCGTTGTTTGATGAGAACGGTGTGACGTTGCCTTTGCATGCCGAGTAAAATCTAAATAATTAGCTGCTTCCATTAGAGCCGAGTTCGGAAATTGCTGTGCAGCTACAAAGGTGTGAAATGGGTCTTTTCTACTGAAGCGCCATGTGGCCTTCTCCACAGTATGGAGGCCGCCCTGCTCACCGGAAGACATGTGCGGCAAAGCGAAAATCACGGCTACACAGAAAACCAGCCAGGAAGGTCTCAAGGTCTAGACTTATTAACATTAATTACCTGGCAGACATCCGAGCGAATGCCAGTTTTCCAGAAACCCTGGCTACTCAGTTCTACTGTCACTTCACGCCTCATTGTGTTCTTCTGTCTGATCTTCTGAAGAGCTTCCTAGGTAAAAATGAAAGGAAAATTGGTAGGTTGTGAAACGAAGACAACAGCCTATAGGTGGAAGAAATCAGATCAGATAATTCTGCCCTGGTAAGATGCCGTACGTAGAGGACGGCACCGGAGAAATCCCGATGTCGGCTCAGGCTAGGGACAATGGAGGCTCCAGCCAAGTAGGACAGCATCATGTAAACAGGGATTAGGCGGACCATAAAGTGAACGCTGCAAACAGCCTGACCACTGTGAACTCGATGATTAGGTTATTACAGCGAGTGCACGAGCCGGGAGCAGGAACATGGGAGCACGGCTCCAATACTGAATCAGTGACAGCAGGCACACTCTGCATAATCAGAGAGAAATTAATTACTGGGTGCCGAGAATTCTGCTGGCAAAGCACGCACCACGCACAGGCTGAAACCGGGGTGTACGAACCAATGACTGAACAAGGAATAAGCAATTGTGTCACATAGGGTTAATTACACATGGTGAACTGTGGGGGTATGCTCCAATGTAAGGCAATGTAAAGGCAAGCATTGCTAAATATTGCCTCATAATAACTTGTACATCCCATGACACGTGACTTTTAGTGTGCCGCTCTGCGTAGGGAAGTGCAGGAGACGTTATTTTTTGGTATACGTTGGCTGCCCTGGGGCAGACAGACACATTAAAGGGCCATATGAGAAAACACTACTAACCTGCAGATATGGGGTTATCCGCAGATTAATAGCGTTCTGAACCTGCCCGTTGCCGGCATTTTGAGCCCCACTACTGAAATGAAATTATCTACTCCGGCAGCGTCCAGTGGTCCATCACAGGTCCACTCACTGAGCCCCTGGCACTGACTGACAGCAGCTTATCATTAGGGTCGGCTGGCAGTCAGGCCCATGGGCGCAGTTACAGCCGCCACTCTACATACACAGAGCAGTGACTGAACCTGCGCCTCCCCCATGATGGCCAACTGGACGCTGCCGGGAGGAAAAAAGTTAATTTCCTCTTGGCAGCAGGGCTCTAAGTGCAGGTGCCAAGTAGGATCAGAACACTATTAACCTGAAGATTAATCCCATATCAGCAAGTTAATAACATTTTTTCAAGTGACAGGTTCCCTTTAAAGGGAAATCCGTCAGTAGGTTTTTACTATATCATCTGAGACCCCGACTCCAGTGATGTATCACTTACTGGGCTATTTGCTGCAGTTTTGACAAAATCACGGTTCTATCTGCAGCAGATCTACCAGTTCTATGAAAGCAGAGCTCTGCATAACCTCACCGATAGCTGTGATTTGCAACTTTCACTCTGCATAGGCAGAAAGTTGCCGATCAGTGGTGGGGGCGAGGCTGTTAAGAATTCATAAATATAGACTACATGGCAGCAGGTTTACTATTCCTCCAGTGATAATCTCCTGCTGATAAAACAGTGCTTTTATCAGAACTACAGCAAGCAACCCAGTAAGTGGCACATCGCTGCAATCAGCGTCTGTCTCTACCAAACGTGGCAAAAACCTCTCTTACTACATGGGCAGTAGTTAACACAAACACTTGATACCCCTCTCCTAGACGTGGAGAATAGATAAAACAAGAATAAGCCGGGGAAGAAATCTCAGAAATAACCGCAGCTTCTCTCTCAGTCAGGCCAAAGAACCAGATTTGATCCAGTTCACATGAGTGCATTCCTAATGTAGACTATGTGCTCGGTATCGGCGGCAGGATCTGGGCGCACGAGACAAGCGATCTGTCAGGAGGCGCTGACCTTGTGTGTGCTCCATCTACAGCTAATGGGTCACTGACCAGCAGCGCAATCCACGCACCGATGATCACAGATTGGAAACTTTTTTTTGGAGGATTCAAATGTCTCACGCTTTTGTGGGGAAGATATATGGGCAAGGAAAACGGAATTTTTTTTTTCTGTTTTTTAAGTGTGATTTACAAGCAGAGCGCAGACAGCAGATTCTAGATCGGAGACTGAAAGAGAACACCCTAGGAAATATATATTACAAGAAATACCACTAAAGAACAGGGTGAAGAAAAGAAAACTTTGGGAAGTGGAAAGAAAAGGTTTGTGCAGAGCACTGAAGACAAAAAGTAATTTAAAAGGCAAAACAGTTTGCTCTTAAATATCTTTCTGTACTGAGTAAGCTGCAAAGTATTCCTTAGGGTTGTAAGTGACAGCACTGGAGATCCCGCTGAACGGAGACTGAACTGTGCCTCATTAATTGTTCTCTGTGGGTAACAATAAAGCTTACCTCCCTCTGGACCAATTTCTGCTTATCGGCTTGTTTGACTTTGGGGCTGTTGGCCAGCAGATGGCGCAGTTTTACATAGCTTTTCCATAGCTTCTGGTACCTGCGGAAAGGTGAAGAACTGGTCAAAGGGCAGGTCCTAAAATGTGTGATCACCGGGAGAACGCCGCAATGGTGTAGAACCTCAGAAACCTCATACTTCACGGACTTAATAACAGAGGAGCTTTCAGGCCGCTTTTCATCGGACGTCACCGCTCTCCCCCTGTTAAACCCAATTCTGTCCCACTTAGTAGTAAAATGAAACATTGCAGAGAAAAGATTCTAGGTTTAGAAAAGCGCTGTCCATTTGAATCTAAGTAGAATGTCTTCTGTGTACCTGGAACTTTATTATCCCCATCAAAGTAAATGACACCCTGTCGTCGTCTCGCTTCATCTACAGACAGGCTATTTTTCTCCATGCGCTTTTCTCAAGTTTCAGCAAACATTATGTGGATTGAGCACCTTTTAGCACAACGCAAAAATAGAGATAAATAACCAGTATCCCTTCGCTGCAGTCGCTCTGCGGAGCCGACTCCATAAACGTTAATAGGTAAAATAGCAAATTCACTTGGGAAGTGACAACTCTACTGCGGTGAAGCAGAGAGAAAGTGAAGATCTTCTACCCACAAATTTACTGAGTAATTTCCCTCACTTGCCAACTGGGGAACTTTTCTACTTTGTAGTTTCGGTAGTTCGAAAGCTTAACCTGGCAATACCCACCTTGGAGCGTGTTAGGGTGTGTAGAGCCTGCTCTATACATGGCATATGTTGGCTAAAAGGACCTCTCACTTGCTAAAAAAAAATCCCCAAGCTCCCCAGATTCTGCAGCTTTTATCCATATTGCACTACGTCACTCCATCGAACAGATATTCACATTTGTTTCTTTGGAATGCAGAATGTGAAATCTCTGCTTGCAGTCCAACTGGGTGGACTGCAAGCAGCTTGGCAGAGTTTAAGACTACAAGATCAACTGTCGAGCTGTGATTAACAGTGTCTGGGAGTTAGGGGTGAAAGTGTGTGCCCTCCTGAGAAGCCTGAAGAAATGCCCACTTGGACTGGGAACAGATATTTCACATAGTGCCCTCCAGAAGCAACAAATATAAATATGCCTAAAATGGAGCAAAGCAGCGCAAAACAGAAACAATATTCGAAATCAGGGGAGCTCACAGATTTTTAAAAGGTATTAACAAGTGACATGTCCTCTTTACAAAGCAGGCATATGTATCTAACAGCTGAGTCCATAATTGAGCACTGCTAGCTGCAATTTTTGATAGCAGCATTGAAATGACACTGTTGTTGGCCATCACGCGCACCGGCTTCCACCAGCTCCCCGTAACGTCATTGCAATGCCATATTGGTACCCTGGGATGTACCAAAAACGCTGCAGAAGTAGAGGACAGGATAGTTCACCAATTACTGTAGGGGAGTAAGGGATCATGCAGACAAGCGTAGAAATCAGATTTTTTTTATCGCATCACACACCAACCCATGATATCCAATAATGCTGTTCAGAAAACAATTTTTCTTCTCGGGCCGGCTGTCGATGAGAAATAAAATTACAGCATGCATGATTAATTCTATGAGTGAGTAAAACAAGAAAAAAGATCCCAAACAGACAATCTGAGTGGCAATCTATTCTTATGGATAGATTTCTGTAGTAAACCTAGTAAGCTGTATGTGATCATGTACGGGTTTTCATGTAGTGTCCAAAAACTTATCACACCAACGTTACATGGAGGAAAATGAGAGAAAAATCTGGATGAAACTTGGACGACTTTTCCTACGCTCCTCTGCAGCCGTCCTAAAGGTTGTGGACAGTGTAGGGAAAAGACTGTCACTGGATAAGATGTACATGACTGGGAGATCCCAGCTCTCTCCGCCTACCCTCGCCCACAGCTAGCAGAAGAACTTCTCATTGTCTCTGCTTCTCTGATAATGGAGAGGGATCTAACCAGAGAATGGACAGGAACTTACAGAGGAAGGAAACAACTAGCGGCTAACACGTTAGTGCACACAGGGGTAAGACCAGATTTCCTGCAACTAACTTGATTTACAATTTTGCCATTTAGTACACCGACTATCAAATGGAGACAAGTCTACTGAAACAACAGTAACCAATTAAAAAGTTATTAAAGCATATTATACCAATATTGCATTCGCTAAAGCCAAGCTGTCAGTCAATACATGCTGCTCAAACCACGGGCAACATGAATCAGAGCCTGGCTGCGGTATGTTTTTCTCTGAAGCGCTCCAGCATTTCAACAAAAGCATTGTCTCCTGGCCAACTTCTGCCCACACCACTCTAGATAATTAACAGGTCTCCCCCTGTCAATCACCTGCAGGGGCCTGTGGAGAAGATGACTGGGGGAAGTATCGCACTAGTCAGATCTATAACTATGGGGACCATTGGGCTCTTCAAAATATGGCCCTGATTTATCAAAGTATTTAAAGCCAGAAAACGTAAAAAACACTTAGAAAAGTCTCAAGTTTTTGCACAATAAAAAATGTGGCTTTTGAAGTTTTCACACCCGCTTTGGAAAGCTCTGCACCTCTGGTGTGCACCTCTTATTGCACTTCGTGTATCCTACTCCTTCATGAATCAGCCCCTTTGTTTCCTCTGAAATGAAATCATGCAGCCAGGTTCCAATTCATATTGCCTGTGGTGTAGGCAGCATCAATCAATTGATAGTTTCTCATTAAATAACGAAAACCCCGATTACAAGCTCCCTTTAAAGGGAACCCGTCACCCCAAAAATCGCGGATGAGGTAAGCCCACCTGCATCAGGGGCTTATCTACAGCATTCTGTAATGCTGTAGATAAGCCCCCGATGTTACCTGAAAGAGGAGAAAAAGACTTTAGATTATACTCACCCAGGGGCGGTCCCGCTGCTGGTCCGGTCGGATGGGCGTCTCTGGTCCACTGCGGCGCCTCCCATCTTCATTCCAAGACGTCCTCTTCTGATCTTCAGCCACGGCTCCGGCGCAGGCGTACTTTGTCTGCCCTGTTGAAGGCAGAGCAAAGTACTGCAGTGCGCAGGTGCCAGGCCTTTCTGACCTTTCTCAGCACGTGCGCACTGCAGTACTTTGCTCTGCCCTCAACAGGGCAGACAAAGTATGCCTGCGCCGGAGCCGTGGCTGAAGATCAGAAGAGGACGTCTTGGAATGAAGATGGGAGGCGCCGCAGTGGACCAGAGACGCCCATCCGACCGGACCAGCAGCGGGACCGCCCCTGGGTGAGTATAATCTAACGTCTTTTTCTCCTCTTTCAGGTAACATCTGGGGCTTATCTACAGCATTACAGAATGCTGTAGATAAGCCCCTGATGCCGGTGGGCTTACCTCACCCGCGATTTTCGGGGTGACAGGTTCCCTTTAAAGCGAACCTATCATGTAAAAAAAAAAAAATGCTACTGACCTGTAGATATGGGGTTAATCAGCAGGTTAACAGCATTCTGAAGCTGCCCTGCGCCAGCACTGAGAGCCCTGATGCTGGGAGGAAATTAACTTTATCTCTCCCAGCAGCCTCGGGCTTTCAGTCATAGGGGTGGCTTCACAATCACCGCTCTGCAAATGACTGACAGCCAGCTCAGAATTGATGAAACTGTCAGTTGGGGCTAGGGTGCTGTTATAGCCTCCACCCACGATGAACAGCTGCCTAGAAGATAAAGTTCAATTCCTTTCAGCCGCATGGCGTCAGAGCTATCAATCTTCAAATTAACCCCAAAACTACAGGTTGATTGTGTTTTTTACATGACAGGTTCCCTTTAAATGATTATTTTTTTTCTTATTGTATTGTTCTAATTTTTTTCTTTTTGCCATTTTTTTGTTTGGCTAGCATCATAGGTCTTAAGATGGAAGCAAAATATATAAGTCACAATGCAGAAACAAGGTCCATCCATCTCTCAGTTCCCTTCAAACCTGTCGATAACCATGTACAGAGGTGTGCAGCTCATGTAGGGGAATTTTTGGGGTATGTCAATTTCAATGTTGCTCTTTATGCTAAATAAATGTAGCTCAAACAGGGCGTGCTTCAACGCTGATCTCTGTCTTGGAAAGGATATTAGAAAAATTGTATTCTAGGCACAAGCGAGAGGAACAGTGCGGCTGCTGGAATATTACTTCTCTCAAGTACCATGTTGGAGAGGGAGGCTGAGATAGCCAAGTATGCAGGAAAATATTTGTGACACCCAGGTAACTATGGCAGTAAGTAAACCTATAAAAAACACAGACATATACTCACCAGGGTAATGGCTAGAGTCAAAACTGACAATGTTACACAAGCCAGACTCGACTATCAGTAATGAACCAATCATTATCAGTATCGAGAAACACTAAAAGCGTCAGAGATGAGCAATTACCACTTCTAGGCAGGCATACCGTATATATATTTCTCGCCTGGCATTCTTCCTGCCAAGGGTGCACTCCTCCCCAGCGCTGCCATTTGTCTTTATTTTGCTGAATAATAGTGTTTATATATCAGCGGATCTAACCTGGGTTTTCGATCTTACAGCACAATCCCCCGCTGGTAACCAGCCATGGATAATTAGGCTCTTGTCTTTCAAAGTTCTCAATAAACAATTAGCGCAAGAACATGAATCTTCATTAAACACTTTATTGAAACCACGACATTGACAAATCTGTGTAAACAGGAGTTCAATGTACGTAATCAGTACAAATGGCGATGTTTTCTTTACGTTCTAGATCAGAGGTCCCCAACTCCAGTCCTCAAGGCCCACCAACAGGTCATGTTTTCAGGATTTCCTTTGCATTGCACAGGTGATGCAATTATTACCTGGGCAAGACTAAGGAAATCCTGAAAACATGACATGTTGGTGGGCCTTGAGGACTGGAGTTGGGGACCTCTGTTCTAGATCATGAGCTGCGGAATGAAAGGGAGGAGGTGGGGGGCCGACACGGAGAAGACCCAGGTAACAAGGACACGAGACCGGAAATTCTGTGCAATGGTGGCACTCTGGTTTCTTCATATATTGGATTTTCTATCACTGTGCAGTACCCTGCTGAAAATATATTCAATTACATTTAGGAAATGACCGACCTCTAGACGCTGACCTCAGCATTCTCATTACTGACATGCCTAAAGGTACCGTCACACTTAGCGACGCTGCAGCGATACCGACAACGATCCGGATCGCTGCAGCGTCGCTGTTTGGTCGCTGGAGAGCTGTCACACAGACAGCTCTCCAGCGACCAGGGGAAAGACTTCGGCATCGTTGAAACTGTCTTCAACGATGCCGAAGTCCCCGGGTAACCAGGGTAAACATCGGGTTACTAAGCGCAGGGCCGCGCTTAGTAACCCGATGTTTACCCTGGTTACCATCGTTAAAGTAAAAAAAACAAACGCTACATACTTACCTACCGCTGTCTGTCCTCGGCGCTGTGCTTCTCTGCTCTGGCTGTGAGCACAGCGGCCGGAAAGCAGAGCGGTGACGTCACCGCTGTGCTTTCCGGCTGCCCGCCGCTCACAGCCAGAGCAGAGAAGCCCAGCGCCGGGGACAGACAGCGGTAGGTAAGTATGTAGCGTTTGTTTTTTTTACTTTAACGATGGTAACCAGGGTAAACATCGGGTTACTAAGCGCGGCCCTGCGCTTATTAACCCGATGTTTACCCTGGTTACCAGCGAAGACATCGCTGAATCGGCGTCACACACGCCGATTCAGCGATGTCAGCGGGACCTCAACGATCAATAAATGGCCCAGGCCATTCCGACACGACCAGCGATCTCACAGCAGGGGCCTGATCGCTGCTACGTGTCACACATAGCGAGATTGCTACTGAGATCGCTGTTGCGTCACAAAACTTGTGACTCAGCAGCGATCTCGCTAGCGATCTCGCTATGTGTGACGGGGCCTTAACCGCTCATCATGACGGCTAGCAGTGGTCGCTGTGCCTGCACGTCGTTTTCTGGGGACCGGCAAGCAGCACCGTTCTGAAGAAAAGGATTCTAACATGGCGTATATCAGCAGATTGCCAAATGTATTCTCGCACGGGGCTTTCATTCCATTTTCGGATAACTAAAGGGCCAGTTCTGTGAGTTCTGAAAACTCATACACAAACTTATTTTAACTTGCGGATTTGATCCAAAGTGTTTTTTTCAAATCTCCATCATGTCAATTCTTTCAGCACCTATGCAGCGTTTTACACTCATTCAAATGAAAGGGGAAAAAAAGTTAAAAAAAAAATGTATGTAATCACAAGTCAGATGGATATTTTAACGCTATATTTTTTCTTGCCATCACTCCGATTTTGTTGCAGAAAAATATTGCTCAAATACTCAAAGTGTGCACACACACTTAGGGCGCCCAGCAGGGACGTGGAGTCGGAGCCAGTGACCATTTTGATGGAGTCGGTATAAGATGGACCAACTCCGACTCCTAAAATATCCCCATTATCCCATAGAATGTAAGTCCGCAAGGACAGGGTCCACTCCCCTCTGTACCAGTCTGTCATTGTAAATGTGTTTACTGTAAGTGATCTCTGTAACCCTGTACGTAACCCCTTTCTCATGTACAGCACCATGGAACTAATGGTGCTATATAAATAAATAGGGGACAGTTGTATAATACAGGATGTGCTGTAAATGTTTTCATAAGAATTTGGGAAAGTTATGAAATGTCCTATAAATGTCTGTTCTGTTCCTGATCTCGGCTTTTAGTGGAGATGAATCTGTGCTACACTTTATGCACATGCTCAGTAGTGACCAGTGCTGGGGAGTCGGAGTCAAGGAAATGGAGGAGTTGGAGGTTTGGCTTACAGACTAGACTCCACAACCATGGTGGACAGTATAATTTATGAGAAGCCAGTGAAATGGTGCAACTCCTTTTTCTACCAATAGGGGGCGCTCACTGTAGATGTACTTTAGCATTCAGCGGTAGCTGTATCCATACATGGCGGCTACAGGCAGACCAAGTTTTATCACTCACAGCCTCTGTCGATAGTCTTGGCAGATTTACATGCAGTGCTATTCTTTCTGTCAAAATGACAGAAACCATGACGGAACTGGATAGGACCAATTATGAATCAATGGGGTCCACAAGGCACTAGTTGTATCGGTACCACAGTGGAGTTGGCAGCCTGTGGTGGGCACGATTGTAAAGCGAACTTATGATCCTACCGCCGATTAAGGGAGGTGGGAGAGCTATATAAAAAAAACACAGCTCTGCTACAAAGAAGGCTACAAATTTACGGTAGTTAATAAAAAGAGTTGAATTACAACTTTGAAGCCTTGCCTTCTCCATTAACCTTTGCGCCATGCCAAATACATACAGTCTCAGGAATGTTGTCATTTCCACTATGGCCACCAATGTCCTTGGAAATCCCCTATTGAAACCCCTCCTGGTTCTGCCTTACGTCTCTGTACTAAAGGGGCCGTCTGTTTATAGCTGGATAAAACTGCAGCGTGCAACAGTAATACAGAAGAAAACAGCTCTAAATATAGTGAGAACGCCTCAGCATGGAGAAAGCCACTCCTGCCCGTATATAACATCGAAGATCCACGATAAAGTCTTTCAGCCGTGTTCCAATTGGAAGGCAAGCTATACTCCAACACATTAACAAAGACATCTTCAAGTAAATCCCAATGTAGAAATTATTTTTCGCTTTCCTACGTGTTTCAGACTTTCAGTCTGTGTTCATGGATAAAGATAAATCCATGAATAAGGATTTATCTACGAGTAAGGACTTCGCTACAGTCTGGAACGCGTAGGAAGAGGGAAAAAAGAACCTCTACATTGGGGTAAACTTATCTTTTTAGATAACTTTCTTTCTTGGATATAAGATTGCGGAGAGCCGGTCTGTAACCACAAGCAACTTTGCAATTAACTATGTATTAAACATGTTCTTCCTTCTCAATTGTTCTAGCTTACAGCTCGACAACTAGGTTAATGGCCACCTCTGCAGTCTATCAGGTGAGGCCAGTTTCCTCTGCCAACAGCCTGCAAGTTTGGCACTAAAGCTTCAGCGCCCGTGTGCTTCCACGTGGTAAAACTGCCTTTGCTAGCACGCGCAGTTTGGGCCGGCAGCTCGGCCAAGCCGCTGGGAGTGTACCGCTACCCTGCAAGCCAGAAGCCAGGAGAGCAGCGAGCTACCATACAACAGGAGATCCAGTATTGAAGGTCATGTACAGTAAGACCACCCACATGATAGATTATGCACATGACTCCTACATCTTCCCAGAGTTCCAGTCAGATTCGGAGACGCAGTGATGTTAGCGGAAGTTATGAAGTGATGGCGCTTTATGTGACCTAACCGCATATCTGACAGAACATTTCTTCTCTTCCGGTAGCCGTACCTCACTAACACACTCATCCTCACAATTCTGCAGCCGGGCTGCTTCTTCTGGGAGTCCGTTAAAGGCATGAATCCATTAAGATTTACTGTAAATATCAAACTCAAAGGGGATAATCCACATTGATCAGATTGTATGTGTACACTCGCCGACATCCTAGGTGAGGAGTACATCCATATCTTCTGTGATGCAATTTGGTGAATACTAAGCAAGAAAATCCATTCACTCCATGTATCTGAGCTCGGCTTCCACATATGGAGAGCGCAGACTGCTTGAATTTCACACTTGCACCTTTTTCTTTTCAATTTACAGACACACTCATCCCATCAAAGTTGTCACCATCTTAATATATTGCAATCATCGTATTATACAGCACTGTGTACGTACAATTGCTCATTTTGCCTTTCTACCCAGTGAACTCGTCTTTCTCTGCGAGACAGGAAGTCTCGTTTCCCTACAATTATCATTCCCCTCCAACTCCTGACCCAGCTGCTCTGCTCCTCCCTCCACCAGGGACTTTTCCATTGACTTAAGTGGGAAAATAGATTTCCTGTTTCTACACTTCGCTTACAAGGATTCAGCTAGTGAGTTTGTAATCATGAGATGCCATAGACCTAATGGGAAAGAGAAGAATTATCTGGGTAGAAAGAAAAAATGAGCAATTCTAAGTACAAAGTGCTATAATATGATTGCAATATTTAAAGAGGATGCACATTTTGATGGGAGTGCTTCCTTACGATTTAACAGGTGTCTAGTATAACCACGGGCCTTGTTGTCCACAGCGTCCAATCACAACTTCCAATTTTTCAGAATCTCGTAAAAAAAGGAACACTGCTCTCTGATTGGTTACCACAGAAAAGATAGCATCTTTTATAAATCACCCACCCAGTATATTTCTCCCATTGCACGCATTTCTTCGTAGTCAATGTCTAGGTAATACCAGTACTATGCTAAATAGCGAGGACTTACTGTGGGTCTCCGGCATAGCTGAGCTGGGCAGGTCTTATCCCGAAATGGACGATAATAGGGAAAGTAATTACTTCTGGGTTAAACTGCTCCCGGTCAAGCTGGTCAATCCGAACGGAGCTCGGTTTCTGCAAATTAAAATAATAATGACGCAGTTACCGACAACAGGGAACAATCAGCACTATAGTAGTGTCACCGTATCATCCTTTTAGATCTGCAGGGGTTGGAAGCCTGTCAAAACCGCTCTTTAGTTGGTGCAGAAAAAGCCCTAGGACGCCGATCTACAGATTTCACAGCTCCTTCCTCAATGTCAGCCGAAATACAATGACTGTGGGGAAACATCAATGCTGTCCTAGGGGACAGGAGAAAGGGCCAAACTAGCAAAGTGCCTACATAAACACTGTTCCGGTTTCCATAACCCTCAGCTACACGGGTGGAAGAAAAGAAAACCTACTAATACTGAGGAACCTATGACACAAGGTGAGCTCCAGTACTGTGCAGAAGGTTTACACAGGTGTGGAAAATGCTACAAAGAATCAGTTCACAAATAGAACGGTTACTTTATCAATGAATACAAAGTGAATGAACAAAAGAAAAATGGAAACCAAATGCAATATTTGGGGTGACCACAGTTTGCCTTCGAAAAGCATCAATTCATAAAGGTACAGGTTTTAAAGGAATTCGGAAAGAAGGTTTTCCAAACATCTTGTAGAACTAACCACAGATCTTCTGTGGATGCTGGCTTGGGCAAATCTGCTTTTCTGGGACATAAAAAAGGGCTGTGGGGCAGTAGACATTAATGAGGACATATTTTGTGCTGCACTATGGCATTTAATGCTGCTGGAGGGCATTATGTGTGCCACTTGGTTGGCGATCTTTGATGAAAGCATTGTTTGCCTTCGGTGACAGTTTTGTTTTTTTTTATCTATAGGCCTATATTTGAAGCTAAAATCACTTTTGCAGTTTCATTTAAGGGTTTTGCACCTTTTACACTCTATAAAACCTTGTGTTGCACTGTCTATTATTGGTTGCAGAATGAGTCAACTGATAATCAGTCAGGGACTTTGTACTGACAGTCTAGAGTTTCTAACTGCTATAAGTCTTAGCTTCCCTCAACTGATTTATACCCCCCGAACACATCAAAGCTGAAAGAGCAGCAAACCAGAGCCCGTAAAAGGAAAACAGTGCAACATGTTTACTGAATTATTATTCGCCCGAAATAGGGTAAAAATAACAAACCCTGAAGCTTTATGCCCCCGGAGTGATGGCATTTTACAGATGTACAATTACCATTTCTGGGTTGGTGACAATCATTCCTTTACATTCTTCTGCATACTTCTGCCACTCTAGTTCCTCCCACTGGAGCATGTTGGCAATCTCCTCTTCCGGGACTAGAGCCTTGTTACTCCTCAGTAAGTAGAGCAGGACTTGGTGCATGGAGAGGACTTCCTTACCCCCATCTGCAAGGTACAAAACATAGAATAGCTCACTTTTATAGAATAACTACATTTTCAATTTGTTTTTAGAATTTTGTCAAGCATGGAAAGTTATGAAACTTTTCAACTGACTTTATAAAAGGAATCCGTTTTTAGTCCTGTAGAACATGTGCATGTAAGTGGCTTCCAAACCATTGCTTTTCATACGTCTACTTGCCTGCGTTCAGCGGCACTGATGTCACACATCCAATGGAGTACACGATGGCAGTGAGAGGGTCAGCACTTGTCTCCTCCTCTCAGTGCTGAGCTTATCAGAACAATCTCCAGCAGCAGCGAATCCCCAGGGTTAGTGAGACACAGGCGCCGAGCTGATCCTTTCACTGCCATCATCCGTACTCCAAAGAATGATGTCACACATCCAATGGAGTACACATGATGGCAGTGAGAGGGTCAGCACTTGTCTCCTCCTCTCAGTGCTCCGCTTATCAGAACAATCTCCAGCAGCAGCGAATCCCCAGGGTTAGTGAGACACAGGCGCCGAGCTGATCCTTTCACTGCCATCATCCGTACTCCAAAGAATGATGTCACACATCCAATGGAGTACAGATGATGGCAGTGAGAGGGTCAGCACTTGTCTCCTCCTCTCAGTGCTGAGCTTATCAGAACAATCTCCAGCAGCAGCGAATCCCCAGGGTTAGTGAGACACAGGCGCCGAGCTGATCCTTTCACTGCCATCATCCGTACTCCAAAGAATGATGTCACACATCCAATGGAGTACACATGATGGCAGTGAGAGGGTCAGCACTTGTCTCCTCCTCTCAGTGCTCCGCTTATCAGAACAATCTCCAGCAGCAGCTAATCCCCAGTTAGGGAGACACAGGCGCCAAACTGATCCTTTCACTGCCATCATCCGTACTCCAAAGAATCTATTCGGATATTAATGTAGCTAAAGGCAACTAGACTAGGATAAAGAAGAGATCTGGAAGCCACGTTACAGGCAATTTATTTTTTTAAAGGAGTTAAGACAAAAGCCCTAACAAACTGATTTACAAAGTTTTCTGGCTTTTCATGCTGGAATAAATTATTAATAAAAAGTTTATCCACCAACTACACTAGAGATGTATTCCCCAAAGTGTACACGGCATCAATATACCACAGCCTAACAACGCTGAGCCTTCTCTGTCCAGTTCTAACTAATAAATGTATTTTATAAAAGTAACAAATGCAGAGACAATAAATATTCTACGTACTTTGTCCTGTTGTGATCAGCACCTGAATTTTCTATTTAGCAGATTCTAATTTTTTTTTTGTCGATCAGATGGTGTAATACAAAGGCGATACATAAGTGGGCTGCCACCCAGCACAGGTCGCAAACGAAATATGGATCGCTTTGGTACAGAACAAAGAAGCGGAAGGGCAGAGCGTCAGTATACTCTCATTCTGTCCTCGGCCTTGCTAGCTGTCGGCGTACGGGGAGTTCTTTCTCACTGTCAGATTATAGCTATACCTTGTGTATGGGGCCATCTGAACTGGTGGAAAGTTTGTATTAAGCCCTTACATAAGAATGGGAGTCCCACATTTTAATCTGAAATAATAATTTTTGGTGTCTACAGCGTTTTCCAATTAAAGAACCTCTGACGTCCATCATGACGCGTACATTAGAAAAAAAAACATGGATATCTCCATAAATCTGAAAATTAGAGCAGCTCTCTGCAGAGATCTGCATTGTTCTAATCATCGGTTATTAAGCATTAATAAGGCTAGACGCTTAAAAAATCCTTATTTTTTTAATCAACTTTTTATTTGATGTTTAGCATTTTTGGGTGATTTTTTTTTTTTTTGTAAAATAAGAACCAATAAAAATAAGAATTGTAAATGACTACAATTTTCACAGCGGCCAGCTTAAGAGATCTCTTTCCAGGCATCTTTTTACCCATGATTACAATGAAAGATAATTACATATATTATAGATAGCTCAGGACCAATCAGAATATGCGGTGGTCACAACCCACATCCTCCCCTACCCTGCGTCATGACGGCTGCACAGGTTAGAGAGCGCGCCCACAAGTCAACACAAATAACCATGGATCACATCACTGCCGTAAAGCATAGCTCCTAATGCTGTAGACAGCAACTCCGACAACGTGGATATCCTCATAATCATGTATAGAATATCAGATTAAAGAAATCTACAGTTAGAACATAAATACTGATTAGAAAAAAATAGTATGATTCGCTATTTGATTCTAGTAAAAAAAAATAAATAAAGGCAAACAAATCTAAGTGATGTACTTTAATAGAAAGCAGCTATGGAAGAGTTAACTCCTAGGTGAGAATAGATTCAAACATTTCCAAGAGGAATAACAAAGGAACAATACAATGCAGCATTTAAAGAGAATGTAATACAGAAGTTACCGTAATTGATGGGAAATGCAATGATTTACTAGCACAGATATGCCAATGGTGCTGCTGAGACCCCTGTAATCTACAGTTCAGACAGACAGTATATTTTATATATCTCATTAAAAAACGCTGCTCTGTAACTGTTCAGGAATAGCAGCAAAAAGTAGTAGAAAAGGCACTTTTAATCAATATATTTTTCAACTGGAAACACAAGACGAACGCAGAGCTGCACAGGAAAATGCAGTCATGTGTACGACTGAGACAAAACTTACAAAGAGATTGTATGTCTGGAGATTTGAAAATGCAATTTTAGAGAAGTCTTTTGTGTGAATCTGACATGCTGTTTCTATGACAGGTAACACAACTCCGCTTTACACAATGCACTGGAACATTTCACAGCAAGGTCCAATCTGGCAACCTTTGAAACGTGCCTTCACTTTGGGATAGTGTCCAAAAAGCAGCAAATCAAAGGGCAAATGTATCTGTCTATTATTTATATAATATATATAACTAGAAAATATACGGCGCATATATATATATATATATATATAAACCTATACATATAAATAATATATATATATATATATATATATATATATATATATATATATATATATATATATATACACACACACACAAACATATATATATTTTATATATATATATATATATATATATACATATACATATATATATACATATATATATATATATACACACACACTATATATATATATATATATATATATATATCTACAGTAAGTACACAAATATATTTGCTTCTCTGCACACCCCCACAATCACAGCCTACATAAATAATTGTAATGGATATGGAAGCCCACCAGACGAGGCACACATTTCTGTAATCCGATTGCACCACAAGATGGGAAGGTATATACCGGCAGAGCAGCCTAAACTAGAACCCTAATTACAGTCAGTGGGAGACATTGATTGCAGCTTCCGCATCGGATTATGTGCACAGTTCTCCCCCATTTTGTGGTGCGGGCAGCATCCTTAGCCGGCTGGCCCCCTGAGCGGCTACAGATATATGCTGTGTTAGAGGTCTCCCGGCCTCCGCAGTTAATAGCTAGGCTCCACTTACCACTTCCTAAATGTAACAAGCTCTGGAGAACAATTTGCAGCACATTTCCCAAGAGAAGAAAAGCAAATGAAGAAAGCTAAGCACGTTCTGGAATAGTCAGTCCTCTGAATGTCACCAAGCAGCGCTGCGCCCCGGCTGTACTGTGCTTCTTACTTTGGATTTGCCAGCCACATCTTCTGGAAGTTTGTTCCAAGCCTCTACTACTCTTTCTTGCCTAAGATTATGGATTTGTCCACGTGCTGGGCTTCTTATGAAAATCTCTTCACCTGATACTTATTTAAGATTTCGATGACGGCCCACCTTTCCCTTCTGTCCAGCACGATATACAGGTTACATGTATGAATGTGAATAGGGCGCACTACAATATCAATTTAGGTATAATAAGGGTGCTAATGTCAGAGGGAGGAGAGAGTCCATCACATATAACACGTACACATCTAACACTTCAATAAAAAATATGCTTTTATTAATACTGATAAACAGGAGGATATAAAACCTCACAGGGATTTATCTCTCACTTCATACAAGTGTTCTGCTTAAGGGTTATGTAGGACAAAGATATTAATGACCTATTCTTAGGGTAACAGACTGGTGGGGTTCAATCAGCTGATTACCAAGTCCCGAGAGCCATACACTATGTGCTTCCAGGAGCCGCAGGACCCGGTCACAGCTGGTAGATGAGGGTCTGATGCACGGCACAGTTCTGATATTGATGATCTATTCAAATAATATCTAATCAATGTCTTGGACAACCCCTGTAATGGTACCGTCACACAGTGCAATTTTGATCGCTACGACTGCACGATTCGTGACGTTCGAGCGATATAGTTACGATATCGCAGTGTCTGACACGCTCCTGCGATCAGGGACCCCGCTGAGAATCGTACGTCGTAGCAGATCGTTTGAAACTTTCTTTCGTCGTCTAGTGTCCCGCTGTGGCGGCATGATCGCATGGTGTAACATATATCGTATACGATGTGCGCATAGTAACCAACGGCTTCTACATCGCACATACGTCATGAAATTATCGCTCCAGCGTCGTACATTGCAAAGTGTGACAGCAGTCTACGACGCTGGAGCGATATTGTTACGATGCTGGAGCGTCATGGATCGTACCGTCGTAGCGATCACAATGCCACTGTGTGACGGTACCCTAAGACCTGCCATCATTTTAATCTATCGTTGAACTCATTTTATGCAAAAAAAACACAGACATTTAAATGGGACATTGTCCCATTTTGTACTCATCACCCCTCCCCACAGGACGCCCCTCCAATTGCGATTTGAGCCGTTCAGCCGCAGTCCACCGTGGTTGTGGTCGATCATGTACAGCGCGGGGTCTCTCGTGGTTTCATGCCAGCTTTCCTCTGTTTTGCCTCCAGTGTGGACAAGAAATGTAATTATTATACACTAGATGGTGGCCCGAGGCTAACGCATCGGGTATTCTAGAATATGTATGTATGTACGTCGCGCTGTGAGTGGGGGTTAAATTCTGCGCCAATATCGCTGATTGGTCGCGGCCGGCCGGGCACAACCAATGACCAAAGCGGTGTTTAAATACCGCGCCAATATCACCGATTGGTCGCGGCCCGCCGGACGCGACCAATCAGTGAAGCATGGTTTAAATCCCGTGGCAGTTTGCGGCTGGACTGCGTCTGTCACTGATTGGTCGCAGGATGTCGGGGGTTCGGGGAGCTGGATGTTGGGGATTCGCGGTGCAGGATATAGTACAGCCACGTAGTATATAACACAGCCACGTAGTATATAGCACAGCCACGTAGTATGTAGTATATAGCACAGCTATGTAGTATATAGCAGCCACGTAGTATACATGTAGTATATAGCACAGCCACATAGTATATAGCACAGCCACGTAGTATTTTGCACAGCCACGCAGTATATAGCACAGCCACGTAGTATATAACACAGCCCACGTACTATATAACAGACAGCCACGAAGTATATAGCAGAGTCACGTAGTATATAGCAGAACCAAGAAGCATATAGCACAGCCACGAAGTATATAGCAGAGTCACGTAGTATATAGCAGAACCAAGTAGCATATAGCACAGCCACGTAGTATATAGCAGAGCCACGTAGTATATAGCAGAACCAAGAAGCATATAGCACAGCCACGTAGTATATAGCAGAGTCACGTAGTATATAGCAGAACCAAGTAGCATATAGCACAGCCACGTAGTATATAGCAGAACCAAGAAGCATATAGCACAGCCACGTAGTATACAGCAGTTACATAGTATATAGCAGCCACATAGTATATAGCACAGCCACATAGTATATAGCAGCCACGTAGTATATAACACAGCCCACGCAGTAAATAACAGGCAACGCAGTATATAACACTGCCCACTAGGATATATCAGTCACGTAGTATATAACACAGCAAACGTAGTATACAGCAGTGTGGACACCATATCTCTGTTAAAAAAAAAAGAATTAAAATAAAAAAGTTATAAACTAACCCTCCGCCGTCCACCGAAGTTGTCCCAATGCGTGCGAGGCTGCCGCCAGCTTCCGTTCCCAGAGACGCATTGCGAAATTACTCAGATGACTTAGCAGTCTCGCGAGACCGCTAAGCCATCTGGGTAATTTCGCAATGCATCTCTGGGATCGGAAGCTGGCGGCAGCCTCGCCGCTCGCATCGGTAGACGGCGGAAAGTGAGAATAGCACCATTATTTCTTTTATCATTATTTTTAACATTATATCTTTTCACTATTGATGCTGCATAGGCAGCATCAATAGTAAAAAGTTTGTCACGCAGTGTTAATAGCAGCATTAACAGACTGCGTTACACCGCGTTATGCCGCGGTGTAACGCAGTCGGTTTAACGGACTGCTAAAACGCTATGTGGGCGCTGACTGGGAGGGGAGTATGGAGGGGGCACTGACTGCAGAGGAGTAGGGAGCGGTCATTTCGCGGCCGGACTGTGCCCGTCGCTGATTAGTCGAGGCCGGCAGGCCGTGACCAATCAGCGACTTGGGATTTCTGTGACAGACAGACAGACAAACAGACGGAAGTGCCCCTTAGGCATATGGTGTAATCTATATATATAATCGTCTAAGTGCAGAATTCTCATTATTCAGTACCCTGCCTGTATCCTGACCGGCTCCTCTCAGCTCTCCAGTCTCTCCCTCCAGTGACCTGTTAAGCAGCACTGACCACTGTCACTATATGTGGTTATAGCGCTAAAACGTTTCAACGGATCCCACGGATTCTGAGACTGTGTTTTCGTGATATATTGTATTTCAGGATAGTGGTAAAATTTCTTCGATATGACTTTCGTTTATTTATGAAAAAAAAAACGGAAATATGGCGAAAGTTTTGCAATTTTCAAACTTTGAATTTTTATGCCCTCAAATCAGAGAGTGGTGTCCCACAAAATACTTAATAAATAACATTTCCCACATATCTACTTTACAGCACAATTTTAGAAACAAAATTTCTTTTTGTTAGGATGTTATAAGGGTTAAAAGTTGACCAGCGATTGCTAATTTTTCCAACACAATTTACAAAACTATACTTTTTTAGGGACCATCTTACATTTTAAGTGACTTTGGGGGGGGGGGTCAATATAACAGAAAATACCCAAAAGTGACACCATTCTAAAAACTGCACCCCTTCAAGGTGCTCAAAACAACATTCAAGAAGTTTATTAACCCTTCAGGTGCTTCACGAGAACTAAAGAAATGTGGAAGGAAAAATGAACACTTTACTTTTTTCACAAACAAATTACTTTGGAGCCATTTTTTTTTTTTGTTTTCACAAGGGTATCAGGAGAAAATAGACCACAAAAGTTGTTGTGCAATTTCTACTGAGTACGCTGATACCACAAATGTGGGGAAAAGCCACTGTTTGGGTGCATGGCAGAGCTCAGAAGGGAGGGAGCACCATTTGACTTTTTGAACGCAACACTGGCTGGAATCAATGGTGACGCCATGTCACATTTGGAGACTCCTGATGTATTTAAACAGTGGAAACCAAACCAAACAATTCTAACTCCAACCCAAACCCCAACACACCCCCTAACCATAACCCTAACCACAAACCTAACCCCAACACACCCCTAATCCCAACCATAACCCTAACCACAAACCTAACCCCAACACACCCCTAATCCCAACCATAACCCTAACCACAAACCTAACCCTAACACACCCCTAACTCCAACCCTAGCCCTAAACCTAACTTTATCCAGACTTACTTTAGCCCAACCCCAACCCTATCACATCAGAGGAGAGAGAAATGAAATGGAAAATCAGACTTTTTTTTTTTGCGGTGGCGGTTATACCGTTAATAACAATGATCATAACACCGGGGTCGGTAAAAAACGACTCAAATCATGTTCTCTGGGGGTCTCAGCTCAGCAGAAATTCCGACTCTGGGGGGCTTTTTCTGCAGTGCTGTTAATAAACAGTGCTGTGTTGTAAGTACCCTTAACTGCCGGCGTTAAAAGGCATATCGGCGGTCGTTAAGGGGTTTAAAAAAAAGAAGGAAAACAAAACATACAAGTAAAATGAACATAACAAAAAGAAACAGTATTTGCAACTTGCATGGACCAAATATTGTATTAATCAGTAATTTTAGTGACCATCAGGAATAATAAGTATAATATAACACTGGGAGCGTCACTCTGTCCGAAGCCTTTATCGACTGCACAAGCGCCGGCGCAGTCTGGACCCCACAGAGTGACGCTCCCAGGAGATCGCGGTATGCGTTAACACTGAATGCACACCGCGATCTCCCCCGGAGAGGCATGGACCGTGGACGCGCCAGGAGGGTGAGTATTATATTCACTTGTCCCCCGTTGCAGCGCTGCGTGCGGCTCCGTGTCCCGGTCCTCTGCTGTGACGTTCACAGTTCAGAGGGCGCGATGACGCGCCTAATGCGCGCCGGCGCCGCCCTCTGACTGAACAGTCACAGCCAGAGGAGCCGGAACACGGAGCGGACGCAGCGCTGGAACGGGGGACAGGTGAATATAGCAAGTGCTGGGGGGCCTGAGCTAGTGGCGATACCGGCACCTGACCCCCACAGCGCGCCGGTGTCCCCGCCTGCTCAGGCCCCCCAGCACTCGGCGCCCAGCGACCATAGGCGAGTATGGTATTTTTTTTTCTTTATATATCGCTGCAGCATACGGGGGCATACACACTGGAGTGTCTTATGGGGCCATAAACCATAATAAAGCAGTGTACGGGGGCATACACTATGGAGCATCTTATGGGGGCCATAAACCATAATGGAGCATCTTATGGGGGCCATAAACCATAATGGAGCAGTGTACAGGGGCATACACTATGGAGCATCTTATGGGGGCCATAAACCATAATGGAGCAGTGTACAGGGGCATACACTATGGAGCATCTTATGGGGGCCATAAACCATAATGGAGCAGTGTACAGGGGCATACACTATGGAGCATCTTATGGGGGCCATAAACCATAATGGAGCAGTGTACGGGGGCGTACACTATGGAGCATCTTATGGGGGCCATAAACCATAATGGAGCAGTGTACGGGGGCATACACTATGGAGCATCTTACGGGGGCCATAAACCATAATGGAGCAGTGTACGGGGGCATAGACTATGGAGCATCTTATGGGGGCCATAAACCATAATGGAGCAGTGTACGGGGGCATACATTATGGAACATCTTATGGGGGCCATAAACCTTTATGGAGCACTGTACGGGGCATACACTATGGAGCATCTTATGGGGGCCCATCAACCTTAATGGAGCAGTGTACGGGGGCATACATTATGGAGCATCTTATGGGGGCCATAAACCTTTATGGAGCACTGTACGGGGCATACACTATGGAACATCTTATGGGGGCCATAAACCTTTATGGAGCACTGTACGGGGCATACACTATGGAGCATCTTATGGGGGCTATTAACCTTTATGGAGCAGTGTACGGGGGCATATACTATGTAGCATCTTATGGGGGCCATAAACCTTTATGGAGCAGTGTACGGGGGCATATACTATGGAACATCTTATGGGGGCCATAAACCTTTATGGAGCAGTGTACGGGGCATATGGATGGGAGAAGCAAATTAAAGAATGGTGGCCCAGGATGGGAGCAGCACATGACAGAATGGGGGCGCAGGATGGGAGCAGCACATGACAGAATAGGGCAGCACATGACAGAACGGGGGTGCAGGATGGGTGCAACACATGACCGGATGGGGGCGCAGGATGGGTGCAGCACATGGCAGGATGGGGACGCAGGATGGGAGCAGCACATACCAGGATGGAGACCATATACCAATATAAATGCTCGCCACCCGGGCGTAGAACGGGTTCAATAGCTAGTAATGATATAACAGGAGTAGAATATGTGTTCTCATCATATACAGTTAAGTTCATATATATTTGGACAGAGACAACATTTTTCTAATTTTGGTTATAGACATTACCACAATGAATTTTAAACAAAACAATTCATATGTACTTGAAGTTCAGACTTTCAGCTTTCATTTGAGGGTATCCACATTAAAATTGGATAAAGGGTTTAGGAATTTCAGCTCCTTAACATGTGCCATCCTGTTTTTAAAGGGACCAAAAGTAATTGGACAGATTAAATACATTTTAAATAAAATGTTCATTTCTAATACTTGGTTGAAAACCCTTTGTTGGCAATGACTGCCTAAAGTCTTGAACTCATGGACATCACCAGACGTTGTTTTTCCTCCTTTTTGATGCTCTGCCAGGCCTTCACTGCGGTGGTTTTCAGTTGCTGTTTGTTTGTGGGCCTTTCTGTCTGAAGTTTAGTCTTTAACAAGTGAAATGCATGCTAAATTGGGTTGAGATCAGGTGACTGACTTGGCCATTCAAGAATATTCCATTTCTTTGCTTTAATAAACCCCTGGGATGCTTTGGCTTTATGTTTTGGGTCATTGTCCATCTGTAGTATGAAACGACGACCAATCAGTTTGTCTGCATTTGGCTGGATCTGAGCACACAGTATGGCTCTGAATACCTCAGAATTCATTCGGCTGCTTCTGTCCTGTGTCACATCATCAATAAACACTAGTGACCCAGTGCCACTGGCAGCCATGCATGCCCAAGCCATCACACTGCCTCCGCCGTGGTTTACAGATGATGTGGTATGCTTTGGATCATGAGCTGTACCACTCCTTCGCCATACTTTTCTCTTTCCATCATTTTGGTAGAGGTTGATCTTGGTTTCATCTGTCCAAAGAATGTTCTTCCAGAACTGTGCTGGCTTTTTTAGATGTTTTTTTTTTTAGCAAAGTCCAGTCTAGCCTTTTTATTCTTGATGCTTATGAGTGGCTTGCACCGTGCAGTTAACCCTCTGTATTTACTTTCATGCAGTCTTCTCTTTATGATAGATTTTGATATTGATACGCCTACCTCCTGGAGAGTGTTGTTCACTTGGTTGGCTGTTGTGAAGGGGTTTCTCTTCACCATGGAGATTATTCTGCGATCATCCACAACTGTTGTCTTCCGTGGGTCCCCAGGTCTTTTTGCATTGAGGAGTTCACTAGTGCTTTCTTTCTCAGAATGTACAAAACTGTAGATTTTGCCACTTCTAATATTGTAGCAATTTCTCGGATGGGTTTTTCCTGTTTTCGCAGCTTAAGGATGGCTTGTTTCACCTGCATGGAGAGCTCCTTTGACCGCATGTTTACTTCACAGCAAAACCTTCCAAATGCACGTACCACACCTCAAATCAACTCCAGGCCTTTTATCTGCTTAATTGAGAATGACATAAAGAAGGGGTTGCCCACACCTGTCCATGAAATAGCCTTGGAGTCAATTTTCCAATTACTTTTGGTCCCTTTAAAAACCGGGTGGCACATGTTAAGGAGCTGAAACTCCTAAACCCTTCATCCAATTTTAATGTAGATACCCTCAAATGAAAGCTGAAAGTCTGAACTTCAACTGCAACTGAATGGTTTTGTTTAAAATTCATTGTGGTAATGTCTATAACCAAAATTAGAAAAATGTTGTCTCTGTCCAAATATACATGGACTTAACTGTATAACCTCCTGCAGCATTTTATCACACTTTGTGGCTATTCGTTATGTACTATAAGTGTCTGGCATATGTTTGTCTATCTTATGTCCTTTTCACCTTATCACTCATCCGTTTACCCCATCTCTTTTGCTGCACGGTAGTCCATTATTCTGATTTTCGCCAGATTAATACAATATTTCATCACATGCAGGTTGCAAATATTGTTTCTGTCATTATTTTTCATTTTGCTGGTATGTTTTATTTTCCATTCGTATGTTTTTTTTTTATGCGCTGATAGTATGCGCTGATAGTATACCATTTGTCTTATACACAGTATATCTGAAGA